>NW_026947495.1:60907500-61532500 GCF_034190915.1 Cavia porcellus
GGCCCACCGCCTGGCTTTTTCTCCCCTGCTCCGGAATTCATGCAAATCATCCAGCTCACCCTGGGGCAATTCGAACCACTTTCGCGCCACTCGCTCAGGACCGCGCAGCTACATAAAGAGTGAGATTTCTGTAGGTCTCCCCGAACCCACTTTCTGAAAGGAAGTTTTAGGAGTCCCCAAGGTTATCCTTGATGCCTAGAATATCTGGAGCGCCAAGTTTTTCCCGGGGCCCAAATTGGCCTTGTGAGCTGTCGGGACGTTACCTCAGCTTGCAGGACCTGCGCCCCGACGCGGGAAAACCGGCCTGAGCCCCGCCCCTAGGGACCCCGTCCGCGCGCCCCGCCTGCAGGCTGCGCGGCTCCCGCTGCTCCGGCTCCTTGGCACCGCGGCGCGGCTCCTTCGCCGTTCCCTGTCCGAGCACCGCCGCTCGGGCGCCTACCGCCAGCATGGAGGTTGGCCGCGTGCGGGTGAGGGCTGGGGGGGGGTGGGCGGACCCGAGGGGCGGGCAGGCTGGGTGCGGTGTGCAGGCCGGGACCCGGCAGCTCCAAGCACTCTGCAGTCCTAGGCTGCTTATCAACTGATGGCCGTCCTGGGCGTCGCCGGTTTGAGCAAATCCCAGATTTTGTGCATTTAAGATTTGGAGCAACTCAAGGCTTTGGGGCCGTCCCTGTTGCGTGCGCGCAGCGCGGAGGGAGGAGAGCTGCTCGCGGCTGGGTGGCAGCGCGGGGGATCCAGGCACGTGCGTCCGCTTTGCACGTGCGCTTGCCTGGCGGCGCCCGGGGATGTCCCGGAGCCAGACAGCGCGGCCGCACACCCCGCTCAAGCGCACAGGGGATGCTCCAGGGACGCAGAGCCCCTGCGGCTGCTCCCAACCGCCGAGGGTCTTGCAGACGCCTTTCTGTGGGACGTGGGCTGTGCACTGAGGGGAGGAGGTGTACTTTTAGTCCCACGTGTTGCAGAAGCCCAGCTGAAGCCCCAGGTGATCCAAACTATTCACCACCACCATCTCAAGCCTTCGCTCCCGCTTTCTCCACTCCGTCGCAGCTGCGAGTTACCCAGAACTGAACGTAACTGTTTGCTCTAACGGAAGGCAAAATTTAGGGCCTGGCCAGGAGAGGGGAGGAAAGTGGGGGTTGGGTGGAAAGGAAAAGAGTGATGTGCTCAAAAGTTAGCAGGGGTTAGGGAGTTGTGTGGGGGAGGCTGAGCTGGGTGCGAGGGGCGTGGTCTCAGAACCCGTTCCCTGCCCGGTGCTGAGGGCTTTGGGGTCCAGCCTGTGGAAAGCCGGCTGTTAACTGTGTGCAAGATTCAGATCTGGTCCACTGTGTGACTGGAGCAATCCGTTTCTCCTCTCTGAACTTAAGTTTCCTCGTCTGTTAAGGGAGTACGTTTGTTGCCAAGAATTAAACAGGATGTGTAAGTGTTTAACAAAGACCAGGCACACTTACACCCTACTGTGAAACGGAATCAGTTAGGCTTGACAAAAAACGGTCATCTCAATCACGACCATTTGCTTTTCTTTTGTGTTTCCTCTAAGGTTATGTTTGCCTGGTAAATCACTTGACTTGTTAAAGTGCAGCAATCACTCCGCCCTCCCTCCACCCCGAGTCCATATAGAATGCATTCCTGGAGGCTATGGTGGGCCTCCGACGCTCCAGGTAGATGATGATGAGTCCCCGAAGTAAGGAGCATTACTGTTTTTAGGAGGTTGCAAACTACAGTCCTTTCAGCCCTGGGATTTTTGTGTAATCAATTTCTCCTTCGTAGGGGCTTGAATTTCTTCATCCGGAAAATAGTTCCTAAAAGGACAGAAAGACTGACACTTAAAGTTATTGGATAGCTTCTAACGGGTTAGGAAAGTTAGGCTGCCATCTTACACAAATAATTTTGTTAGTAAGAGACTGAAAGGCAGAATGTCAAGTGAAGGAGGAAATCAAGAACATTTGCTCTTCCCACACCTTGTTTTTTGAGACCTAAAGCAGAACTTGCCTTTCGGGTTTCAGTGAAAGGATTCACTGCTCCTCTGTGGCCCTATTTAAGGAAATAAAAACATAGGAACAAATCGGACATTTAAGATAATCTCATTAAGAAATGGCAAAAACTACTGTCCTTTTTACCCAAGATAGATTGCATTTCTGATGTGTAGTGCAGGGCTGTTTGTTTCATGTCTACAAGTAATTTGCACTTAATGAAAGAACTTGTAAAAAGTTCTCCTTTTGTTTTTCTGAGTACTGAGATAAAACACAGGGCCTTGTGCAGTGCATGGGGTTCTTTACTACTGAGCAGCATTTCCGGCCCTAAAAAATGAAGTCTTAACAGAGTAAGGGGTCTGCAGAAAGAGCTGAGTGACAGCCATGGAGTGTTAAAATGGAATCAAGTGTCTCTCCTGCTTTGGAGGGGTGTTTGATCTTTAACTTGTCTTCTACCACGTGTTTGCTGAGCTGATAGATTTGATTGGTAAGGTTTTGTGGTGAAATCACTGTACCTCTCCTGACTGGAACACAAGCTGTTTAGAAGCTATTTTGAAACAGAGGTCCTGCCCAATTTTGGTAGTTGGAGAAATTAGCAACAGTACATAGTCCAAAGCTTACATTAAAAAGATCTCATTAGCTTGATTTTGGCTGAGGGAAGAAAAAATGTGCTCTGCCATTTTGTGCTTTTGAAATTGACTTTTAAAAGTACAGTTCAGTTTTTTTTAAAGTGAGATTGGATTAAACTCTTTAAGAGTTTAATATTGAATTCCTATGGAGCCCAGTATAATGCTAAGCGCTTAGGGCCTCTTAAGGTAGGAAGCGAGGTAGTTCTGCAGATGTTTCAATAAATTGATAACTACCATTACATTTTTCTTTTTCCAGAGGAATACCTCTTAAAATTTGACCTAGTTTAGAAATTTTTTTGTAGCAATTGCACCGCTTCCTTTTTTCTCTGTAAAGTATAAGAAATGAACATATCTACTCTGCTACTTAAACTCAAAAATGATGTCTTTAGCTAGCTACTACAGGAAATATCCTATTTAATAGTATTGCCATTTCCATTTACAGCAAAAGGATCTCAGAGTGAAGAACGTAAAGAAATTCAGATATATGAAGTTGATTTCCATGGAAACATCGTCATCCTCTGATGACAGTTGTGACAGCTTTGCTTCTGATAATTTTGCAAACACAGTAAGTGCAGCCTGAGAATAAACAGAATTGAATCTGCAGTACTCAAAATGCCCCAAATGCTTTTGTGCATGATTAAAACTGCTTGCTTTTTGCCTACATTTCTATACAGCCGCTATGAAAATACAGTATGCACTGTAATTTTATTTCACTTTTTGCAGTGGTTCTAGGTAGTAATTGTTGGAGGTAGATTAGCTACTTATTCTGTCCTTTTGAAATGTCGCCTAACCTAACATGCCTGATGATTTGCCCTAACAACTCAGAAATCATTTGTAAACCTCTGAACCATTTTTCTTTGTAACAAAAGCTATTCTCTTGTAGTGCACTTGTAAATGTGATTTGTTCTCTGCACGGTTTATGGAAAATTGGTTCTTGAAAAAGAAAAAAAAATGCACAACCACACTTATTTATTTATTTATTTTACAGAAATCTAAATTCAGGTCAGATATCAGTGAAGAACTGGCAAATGTTTTTTATGAGGACTCTGATAATGAATCTTTCTGCGGCTTTTCCGAAAGTGAGGTACAAGATGTGTTAGACCATTGTGGATTTTTACAGAAACCAAGGCCAGATGTCACTAGCGAACTGGCCAGTATTTTTCATGCCGACTCTGACGATGAATCATTTTGCGGTTTCTCAGAGAGTGAGATACAAGATGGAATGGTGAGTCTGACAGTTTCACCAATTTCAAGAAGTAGGGTGCATTTAAGGCATGACATGGTTTTTGAAAAAAAAATTTTTTTTTACTTTTTTTAGTTGTGCCAGAGATTTTGTTGACCATTTAAACATTTTGAATATTATCTTCATGTCTTGGAACAGTTTTTCCTACTGCAGCCCTATTTGTAAATCTCAAACATTTTGCAGGCTCAAGTTGGCCAAAGTGCAGATTTCCATGATAACCACAGAGATCCAGCCTAATGACAGGAAGCGCTTGGGTGTCTGTGTAGGTGCCCAGCCTGGTGCCTAGCGTACCACAGCTGGCCTTAGATAAACGCCGGTTTCCATAGTTAGTTCCTTCCCTGTATCCTGAGAACTTGGCAGACTTCCTGGGCAGGAGCTTAGAGTACACAAGGACAGATAGGGCCCTTCCTGCTGTGTCTGTCTGCTCTTCTGTCTGCTTCTTCTGTGCACGTGCCCTCCTTCTTGACTCTTGCCCTGCTAAGGCTGCTGCTGCGATTGCCCCATTCCTGAGCACGTGCCTAGCTTTGCAGGCCTGTTCTTGCCCCAGACTTTCTGCAAAGGAAGCATGTTTCCTTGCAGGTGGATGCATGCCTTCCCTCACTGGTATAGCACAGCTCCACTCCTAAGGCCATGTCTTGGGTAACACATGTGAGCGACAGTACCTGAGCCGGGAGCACTTAGCACCCTGTGACTGCCATGACCATGCTTCCTCTGATCCCCAGTGGCCAATCTGCAAATCTGGATGTGACCCTTTGTTAGTAGCCTGAATGCTTACTGGGCAGTGATTTCAGGTTTTTGTAGATACTGGGCATTGTGATGAATAAAATGCCCGTTGATTAGAAGTACAAAGAATCCCTAAAGTTCTTTGTTGTTTTGTATTCTCTCCTCCCTAGACACGAAAAAGTACATGAATAGTACCAAAAATCATGGGGATTTAAGAAATACTTGTTTATTCATTTATTCAGTCTGGGGGTTCAAACCCAAGGCCTCATGACTGGTAAGCACACATTCCACCACAGCACTGTACCCCAGCCTATTAAGAAAGTTTTGAATGTTAAAAACGAGTTTTTCAACCTGAGTGTGGTGGCTCATGCTTGTAATTACAGCTCTAGGAAATTGAGGCAGGAGGACTGCAAATCTGAGCCCATGCCTGGGCAATTTAGTATCCTAGCAGGACCCTGTCTCAAAAGAGCTGGGATACAGCTTGTTACAGAGGCCCTGAGTTCTATCTCCAGTTCCCCCCAAAAGAAAAAGGGAAATGGATCTTCCTGGGGCATCATGAGTGACATTTTTTTCTCTGATGGCTCAGAACAGTGTGTCCCAGATGGGCTGCATGGTGTCACAGTATTCTCCAGTTACTATATTTATTTGCATGTCTTGATTTTGTTAACCCAAATGATTTGTTAACCCAATGTGAGGCTAAAATTCATTTGCTGAAGTGTCTTTTGTACTAGAGGGAGGTCAAATTGGTGATGCTTATCTTCTATCAAGTCCTTAACAATTGTTCTGATTGACTAGAGACTGCAGGCAGCCCGAGAGGGCTGCAGGACCCGCAGCCAGGGTAGACTCTCTGGCCCTCTCAGGGTGGCCATGAAGTTTCCAGTGCGAGTGCATAGCACCAGGGCGACAACCAACAAAAAGCCAGCACCCCCCAAACCTCCAGAGAATTCTGACATCATTTCCATCTCCGATTCAGAAGACGAAAGTGGCGTGAACTTTCTGGAAAAAAGGGCCTTAAATATAAAGCAAAACAAAGCCATGGTAAGTATCTGACTTTGAATCACGTCTTCCCAGCTTTTCCCTGAGCAACTTGTTAGCTTATATCTGTGTTCTAAGAATGACTTCTGTATAACTGCGAAGACTTTACAGTATGTACTTGAAGTGCATTTTCTTATAGCTGAGAGTTTGGCTCAGTGGTATACTACTATAAGCTTCTTGACAAAGGGTTCAATCCCTAGCATCAGAAAAAAAGCATTTCGTTCCCTAAACTTTGCTTTATACAATACATGTTAAAGACATGGTTAAGCACAGAGGAGAAATCAGAAACTTCTGAATGTGTCAGTTTATTAAAACTGTGAGATATGCTAGTGTAATCTTTATAAGTTAGCTGTTGCTTTTCTTTTCTTTTCTTCTTCTTTTTTTTTTTTTGGTACGTGAGATGGAACTCACGACTGCACGCTTGCAAAGGCAGACACTTATGCTACTGATCTAAATCCCTAGCCCCAAAATTATCTGGGGATTCTTTTTTTTGTTGTTTTTTTTGGTACTGGGGATTGAACTCACAACTTTGCATTTGCCAAGTAGGCATTTAAGCCGCTGAGCTAAACCCCTGGCCAACTGCTTTTCTAAATCATTCATTTCTATTTAACTTTTTTCTTTTTTAGCTTGCAAAACTCATGTCAGAATTAGAAAGTTTTCCTGGCTCATTCTCTGGAAGACCATCTGTCCCGGGCCCCAGATCAGTGAGTATATGTGATTCCTTATTTGTTTGGCATTGTTTGGGGCAAGCCTAGAATTGATTTACCATACAGTCTAGGCTAGCCTCTAGTTCAGACGATCCTCCTACTTCAATCTCCTGAGTACTAGATTATAGGCTTGTACTACCACACTGGGCTTTTCAAAATTTGGTTGTTTATGTTCTGACGTCCTTCCCAGTTAGGCTAAGCCGAGACCTTGTTTCTCTACATGGCTTTACCATATTTATCATGCATGGGATAAAATGGAAAATCAGGAAAGCAATTTCTGTACCAGGTGATGGCCTGATATCCTATGTGATTATACTCTGAAACTGAGCTGGAGTGCAGAGAGAAATTTGGTGGATCTGCTGTGGTATTGAAGGAAAGCCTAGCCCAGGGACATAGCTCCACAGCATAAGCATCTGCCTGGCAAGTGCTAGGTTCTAAGTTCAATTCCTGGTACACAAAAGAGAACAAAACAAAAGCAAAGCCTACTCTGCTCCCTCCTGTCCTGCCCCAGGAGACAGACTGAATCCAGTGAGGCAGTAAAGAGGGTGGGCCAGACATTCTTTTGTGAAATATAGAAACAGTAGGTGTGTCCTGGGCTCAAGAGATGTAATAGAGGGTTTTTTTGGAACAAGAAATCAGATTCACATCTTCATTAAATAGAAGAATAAATAGACCAATTTGAGAGAACCTGAGCTTGGTTTTACAAAACTACAATAGCTACATGAGTTTTGGGCTCATTTTCTGTGCATTATGAAAAAGACAAAATGAAGCTCTTTTGTTTACTTAAAAGGAAACTCCTTAAGGGAAAGATGTAAATTGTCCAAAGTTCTGCTTGTCTTTGTTATGAAATAAACTGGATTCCACCCTGTTTTGTTAAGCTGTCGAAGACTCCCAGGAGGCGCACATTCCCACGAATGGCTGCCAGGAGGAACCCAGAGCGCAGAGCTCGGCCGCTTACCAGGTCCAGGTCTCGGATCCTGGGGTCTCTGAGTGCTCTCCCCACTGAGGAGGAGGAAGAAGAGGAAGACGATAAGTACATGCTCGTGAGGAAAAGGAAGGCCTTGGATGCATTGGTACTTGCTCTTCTGTTGGTCCAGGGTCCAGTACACACAGCCTCCCCACCCAGGGAACCAACTTAAGTGTTTTCTCTAACCATTCAGAACCTTTCCTGTCACATCAACTTAATTTGATTTTTTTTTGGTGGTGGTTCTGGGTTGAACCCAGAGCCTTCATACTGAGCCACATCCCCAGCCTTGTTGTAGTTTCTTTTTTTTTTTTTTTTGTCTTTTTCCTTTTTTATCGGTACCGAGGATCGAACTCATGACTGCCTGCTTGCAAGGCAGGTGCTTATGCCGCTGAGCTAAATCCCCAGCCCAAGTAATATTCATCTTTTTTTTTTTTTGTCTTGTAGTTTCTATTCTGAGACAGAGTCTTGCTAGCTTACCCAGACTGGGCTTGAATTTGTGACTCCTGCTTCAGCCTCCCAAAATGCTGGTGGTTTGATTTTGTTAGGGCTTTTCTCAGTTGTAAGAGTTGTTTCCATAGTGTCATCCAGTCATCCTCACTATAAACTTACGACTTGCCCCTTTTGCATAAGCCTGTGAAATCTCCAGTTGAACCTTCTGGGAAGAAATTACAGATCAGGCATCTTAGCTTCAAAGCTGCGGGGAGGCTGAGGGAACCCTGTCTCTTGCTTCTCATCACACAGGACGATGACATGCCCAGAAGTCGCCGCCCGGGATCCATGACCCTTCCACATATAATTCGTCCAGTAGAAGAAATCACAGAGGACGAGTTGGAGAACATCTGCAGCAACTCCCGAGAGAAGATCTATAACCGCTCGCTGGTGAGAGCTCCGGAATTCAGTCTCGGAATGTAAACAGTGAGAGTAGGGAGAGGGAGATGCGGCTGCAGTGCTGCTAGTGTTTAACGTCTTAGATGTAAGGGTGTGTGTCTCTGCCTTCCCGTACAAGGAAGCAGGCATGTAGACACAGTGGCATATGAAAGAGAAGAATGGTTTGGGCAGATTGCTATGTGTGCCTGTGTGGAACTCGGCCTTGCACATGCTAGGCAAGGGCTGCACCTTGGGGCTGTGCATCTGTCCCTGGAGAGAAGGAAGGCGTTCCAGTGCCGTGTGCTGTTACTGCTGAGTGCGGTCATCTTGTTTCCTGGGCTTCCCATGCTGTGCCATGTACCTGAGGACGGCGATAGGACATAAGATTCACAGAAAATGTCACACTCGTATTTGGTCAGGTCATTCTTTAGATGTGCCATTTTTCTCTACAACAAGCAACAGTCCTGAGTTTTGTCTTTACTTGCTCTGTGTTTGTAGGGTTCTACTTGCCATCAGTGCCGTCAGAAAACTATTGATACCAAAACAAACTGCAGGAACCCAGACTGCTGGGGCATTCGTGGCCAGTTCTGTGGCCCTTGCCTTCGGAATCGCTATGGGGAGGAGGTCAGGGATGCACTGCTGGACCCGGTAGGTGCCTTGAACAAAGGGGGACCCTCGGGATTCAATCACAGCTGCCTTGGAGATGGCAGTGCTCGGCCTGGGGGCGGCAGGTAGAGTCACAGTGTTGGGGTGCACAAGTGTCCTGCACAGTATGTACAGAACTCGGGTTTCAGGGTGCTTTTCACACTTCCCCTGTAGGACTGGCACTGCCCACCTTGTCGGGGGATCTGTAACTGCAGTTTCTGTCGCCAGCGAGATGGACGGTGTGCAACTGGGGTCCTTGTGTATTTAGCCAAATACCATGGCTTTGGGAATGTGCATGCTTACTTGAAGAGGTAATAGCCATTTTCTCTTCCACATCTGAATTTTACCTTCATTTGTGCATCTTAATAAAAAGATGATGGAAACCAGAATCATGTTATCTCTAGGGCGTGGGGAGTATTGCGTACTGACTAAATAGTGAGAGTTGGAAACATTTTTTTCATTTGAAGGGTGGTAGCCAGGTGGATGAATGTAAAGTTCAGATTATACACTTGATGTGTGCATTTGAGCATGTGCATGTTATGATGGTGCCAGGGATCGAACTCACAACCTCGAGTTTGCCAAGCAGGCACATATGCCATTGAGCTAAACCCCTGGCCAATGTTATGACTCTATAATTAAAACATTGTTTAGAAAATTAAGCCAGATATGGTAGTGCACACCTGTAATCCCAGCTCTTGGGATACAGAGGCAGGAGAATTGCTGTGAATTCAAAGCCAGGGTGGGCTACATAGAGAGTTAAAGGCGTAGAATATATAGTAAAACCTTGTCTCAAAATACCAACATAAAAACCCCCATAAGACCAAAAAACATAAGTTCCAGCTCAACCTGGGCAGTTTAGTGAATTATTGAGATCCTGTCTTGAAATAAAAAATTTCAAAAAGATTGGGGATGTAGCTCAGTACAAAGGCCCTAGGTTCAGTGCACAGTATTTAGAAGGTGGGGAGTGGTATTTGGCTTTCAAAAGAGAATTCATAGGTCATATCTGACATACTCTTTTTTTTCTTTTCCCCCCACAGTCTGAAACAGGAGTTTGAAATGCAAGTACATAATACCTAGAAGACTGGCTGCCTGCTTTCCACAGCCCACATTTTCCTAGTTGAAATTTCCAGTTCTTTCATTGATTGAAACCTGAGTTAAGAATCATTGTGATGGTCAGTTTAATAGAACACTCAGATCAGGTTAATCCCAGTAGATTTGCAGGTGCTTCTAGAACATCATGGAAGGTGGTTTGCTAGTGACGCCTTGCCCTCTTTGCCACTTCTCTGTGTCCTCTGCCCCCACCTCATAGTGTCTCCTCTATTTCCATCTGCCACTTAAGTACCCAGATTTTTTTTTTTTTTTAATTTGTGTGTGTGTTTTATGTGTGTGTGGTGCTCGGGGTGGAATCCAGGCCCTTGCACATGCTAGGTAAGTGCTGTGTCACTGAGCCACATCCCCAGCCCTCAAATTCTTTTTCAAAGATGATTACTAGTGTATATTTGATTTAATGCATGTTGATGTAGCTTTGGAACCTTCCCATAAACCCAAGCACTTAGAAGCATAGAAGTGTTAACTCAATGTTCTGGTGGATGTCAGAGATGAGCTTTCTAGCTTGTTTATACAGAAACAATGGGTATAACTGAGTTCACCCTGGTTGACTTCTTAACAGAATCAAGGCACCCAGGTCTTAAGACTATGTGAAAAAGTTAGGTAATTGTTGCAAAGTGGAGTGTGTTTCTTAAGATGCCTCTCGGAAGAGCACAGAATGCCCCACAGTTGTGGTTTGGTTGCCGAGGTCTAGGTGACTTACACAGTCAGTCTTCCAGAGGTTGTGGGCAGTATTATGCTGTGCTACTTAAAATTACTGTGGAAAAGACATTCTGGGGGAATTTGGATGGTGAAAAATTCAGTAACTGGCTGATAGGAATCCTTAGCATGAGAGGTTAGAATCTTGGTATTAATGACTAGTCTGGTTTTTATGGTGCCTTAAAATTATCCCTGCCAGTTCCTGTGTAAAGGGTTGAGATTTTAAGCACTTTTGTAACAGTAAGTGCCTTTTTGGAGATGGTACCTTTCAACAGTTTGTTAACACAGTGTCTTCCAGTTTTGCCTCTGGGCCTATTTCGCATCATCAATCCCCTGCCCTTCGTATTAAGTTGGTCCACGCGTCCAGTTCCCCGCCTGTGTAGCTGTTGCTCTGCTGTTGAGCGACAGCTAATTAGACCTTCGGACAATGAGTGTAAATACTGCTTTTGATCTGTAATACTTTTACACAAAGGTTTTTATTTTAATAATGTTTTTGTTTTAACTTGTCTGCTTTTTAAAATACTGAATCTTACAATCTATATTTTTCCTTGTATTTCAATAAAAGGCTGTTTCTACCTTTTCTGGTTTGTTTTGTTTTGTTTTGTTTTGTACCGGGAATTGAACTGCCAACTTCCTGCTTGCCAGGCAGGCACTGTGTCTGTGCCTTTTCTGTACATTTCCCTGTTTCTGAAGGTCCAGGCCCAGCTCTTTTGAACAGAATCTCACTTGGTCATGTGACTAACAGCTGTAATCAGAAGAGCAGTTCAGCCACATCACCCAGAACAAACATTGTGAGTTGTGGTTTGCGGCCCCTAAACTAACAGTGGTTTTGCAATGGTTGGCTACTCTTACCATTCAAATATTTATTACACGCATGCTATTCTTTGAGACCTATTCTAGGACTGGGAGAATCTGAAGGTATAGTGTAAAAACTCTTATTACCTAATTTTTTGAGGCAGTGTTGCTGGCCTTGAACTTACTGTGTAGCCCAGGCTGACCTCACAATTTATGTGGTCCTTCTGCCTCAGCCTCCTGAGTGTTAGGATTACAGGTTTGCACCACCGTGCCTGGCTAAAGCCCAGTTCTTAGGGCCAGGAGCTGGCAAATGGCAGCCTGAAGGCTGAATCCTGCTGTAGCCTGTATTAAAAGAGCATGTGACAGCATGGCCCATAAAACCTAAAATATTTATAACATGGCACTTTATGGAACGTTTGTGGTACCCTACACCAAATTTACTGGGAAGCTGTGTTTACTTGGCAGGGGGAAGCTACCACCAGGAGCACACCACGGTTGGTGAACGACAGATCCAGGAAAAAGAAAGGATTTTTTTTTAAATAAACTTGGAATCTTAAGAATCCTAATAGTTGGGGCTGGGGATTTAGCTGAGACGCATAAGCACCTGCCTTGCAAGCAGGCGGTCATGAGTTCGATCCCCGGTACCGATAGAAAGGAAAAAAAAAAAAGAATCCTAATAGTTGGGCCAGGGATGTATGTAGCTCAGTGGCATAGTGCTTGGCCTGGCAACCGCAAGGTCCTGAGTTTGATTTCTGGTACCAAAAAAAATTCTAATAGTAATTCAGCTTTATTAGGTATATATTATAGTTGAAACGTATATGTGATATGTGATCCCATCAGGGTATTGCATACGTTAAGCACATACCCTTTCACATAGGTCTATCCTGTTACTAGGACATTCTTTGTGTTTTAGAGCTAGTATGTTTTTCCCTAAAAATGCTGGGCTTGTGTGTGATTCCAACATTCTTGAGAGGCTGAGGCAGGAGGATCACATGTTCAAACTCAACTTGGGTGACTAAAGCCTTGTGTCAAAAAAAGTAAAGGGGTAGGGATGTAGCTTAGTGTAACTCCCTGGGTTCAATCCCTAGTACCACGAAAAGGGACAGTTGATTGTGATGCCTTATCTTAAAAGGATCCACAGTAGTGGCCTGAACTAAGATAAAAACCTAAAAATGTTATCTTCAGGAATACAGAGAGGGAGGAAACAAACTTGTCTCTTCTCATTACTAGACATTTGATTTTTTTAAAAAATTAATTTTTTTTTATACTGGGAATTGAACTCAGGACCTCATGCTTGCTAGGCAGGCACTGTGCCACTCAGCTATATCACCAGCCTAATTTTACTTTAAAGAAAAAAATTTTTTTCAAAAAAAAGAATAGAAAAGGGCCTGGTGGCTCATGCCTATAATCCCAGCACTTGGGAGGTTGAGGCAGGAGGAACTTGTGCTACAAAATGGGTTCGAGACCAGTCTGAACTGTAGTGAGATCTTAGCTCAAAAAAAAAGTAGCAATGGTTAATACATTGCATATTGTTCTCTTCAGAGTAGTTACTCAGTACAAGATACAGGCATGAAAAATTGTCCAAACAATAGCACAAATCTTTCTTTTCAGTGAACTAAGAGAAATTAGTATAACTATCTTAAATCCCGTGTATGTTTTATATATGTATATATATATATAATTTTTTTCCTTTTCCCCTATCTAGTTTTTCTTTCCTTTTAGACATCTGAAATCATGTGACTGCTTTCTTTTTTTGAGATGGGGGGGTCCTCACTGTTGCTCAGCCTGTCCTCAAACTCTTAAACTTACATGACCCTCCGGCCTCAGTCTCCTGAGTAATGGATTCTACCTGGCCTGCTCCCTGGATTTTTGTTATGACTCCCATTTTACAGTAAGGATCTTAAGTGTGGTCTCAGGGACAATGTACTCAGCACCCAAAATGAAGGAAGGAAGGGCTTATTTAGCTCACCAGAGGTTTCAGTCCAAAGCAGGGTGGCATGGCACCAGGAAAATGCTTAAAGGCAGAGCAAAAGCGGGAGACAGGCCTCTTCCTCCCTTATATAATATGCAGGCCACCCTCTGCACCCCAGGGCAGAGGTAGCGCTCACAAAATCTGTGTCCTCTTGCACAGAATGGTATTTATAAAGTAAGGATCCTGACTCCCTGCTGAGTCATTTAGTTAAATTTCTAAACCAAGTTGACAATGTGTCAACCAAAAATGTCCCCTGCAGAGCTCTCCACACCATCCTCAGTTGCAGAATTGGAGTTTGGACAAGTGGATGTGAAAAGTAATTATGGTGGGCGTGGTTGGTGGTGCACCTCTATAATCCCAGCACTCAAGGCAAGAGGATTGTTGTGAGATCAAAGCCAATCTGGGTCACACCAGTGAGTTCAAGGCCAGCCTGAATTATATGGTGAGACACTGTCTCAACCAAAAAAGAAAAAGTATATCTTGGCTCTGTACCCCAAATACTTCTCTGTTGAGGTCCTGAAGTTGGGGTGATAGTGATCCTTCCATACACGATGATTATACCGCCAGACAAGCTTTACAATGAGGCGGGCTGGGGGCAGTGGCCAGTGCTACAGGAGGCATTATTTTAATTTGCTTTTCAAAGAAAAGCCTGGAGGGGAGTGTCTGCCGGATGGAGGCCTGGGAAGAAGTTGAGTCATTTGCACACTGGGAGAATGGAACAAAGCTCCGAGCTTCTGGAGGAGGAGGAGGAGGGAGCACAGTGTTAGGTACTCAGAATAAAGTGCGAGTCCTGAGCACATAAATAGCGTGGGTCCTTTTATGTGGACTTAGCCCCACATTGATGGTACTCCAGGCGGAAGTAAGGCCAAGAACTGTGAGGAAAATGCCCATCAGCCCCAGCTGAAGGTCTGACAGCCACACTGGACAGGAAGGAGGGACTTCATACTGAACTGGACTGAGCAGGGTGCCGGGAAGTAGCCTGCTTAGTGAGGCTCAGTGGGAGACAGACCTTTCAGCAGCTGGCCAGGCCTGTCTGTGTAGCACATTTTCAGGGTCAGATGTTGGAAAACTCCTGAAACTTTAACTGCAAGCTCAAAAATTCTGTAAGCAGGAAAGGACTTCTTAGAGATCTACAAGATTGGGGAAAGAGGAGCACAGCACAGAGACTGTTAGATGCTATTGCTCTGAGACACAGGAGCTGGCGTAGAACATGAGCCGGGACCTGAGGGTGTGTGCAAGGAGAGGCCTGTTGGTCACAAAGTAACAGTTCCAGGGAGAGGCCTTCATTGCATGAAATATCCAGGTGATGAAAGCTACTGGAGAAAGAGCAAGAAGAAAGGAGATACCACTCAAAGGAAAAAGCCACGCATATGCGGGTGTAGATGTGTGTCTGTCACCACAGCTGCCTAGGAGGCCAAGGCAGGAGGACCACAAGTTCAAGCCAACCTGGACAATTTAGCAGGACCTTGTGTTTAAATAAAAATAAAGGGGGTTGGAGCTGTAGCTCAGTGGCTACAATCATTGGGTTCAATCTCCATTCCTATCTTTTCTAATCTCTGTCTGAATTTCATTCCCGGTACCCCACGGCCCCTGCCTCCATCATTTGTTGAATCTCAAACCTAACGTGATCCCATGGAGCAGAGAGCCATTCTGAGCCATTCTGACACCTCTTGGCCACTTCCAAGATGAGGTGCACTGCATTCCTGGTGGCGGTAGCCTACGGCCCAATGATAGCAGGAAAGAAGTTCTTCTGTGGGCCTCCTGCCTAGGGCTGGGCCTGGTTAAAATTAAGAATTTGTCTTTTGTAAATCTTTAAGTGGTTAAAGCCCCAGGAAACACACTGGCCATCTAAAAGAACAGAAAGATGTTCTATGTAGAACAGAAAGACTTCTAAGTAAATTGCTGATAAGTTCCAGAATTACCCCAGTTCCCCCAACCTCTTGGGTGCATAAAAATGTACCCAAACTCACATATGGACACTGTGCACTGCCCACCTCCCCACTTAGTGCCCTCTGTGCCTGCTTTACGGTAAATTCTGCCTATTCTTCTGAATAGCCTGTGTGTCTTGTCTGGCTTCTTTTCATCAAAGGCCCAAAAAACCACGGACCAAGGGAGAGGGGGCCAGTTTCTCACTGCATCAGGACCTGGCTTCCTGGTGACGATGCCGCTATGTCCAACTTTCTTTTTTTCCCTCCATGTGATTCTGGGGATCAAATCCAGGGTCTCCCACACGCATGTTAGGCATGTACTCTACCACTAAGCTCTATTCCCAGTCTGCTTGTGCCTTTTTTTTTTTTAGTTTGTTTCTTGGTTTTGAGGCAGGGTCTTGCTGTGTAATTAAGGCTTACCTTAAACTCACTATGGAGCCCAGGCTGACCTTCAGCTTGCAGAGATCATCCTGCCTCACCCTCCTGAGTGTTGAGATGACAGACCCACCACCATGTCTGTGTGTTTTGTTTCATGAGGTAGTATTTATACTAATTGGTACAACTTCCTCAGCACTAACATTAGCATCCCCCCTGGTGTTGAAAGCATCTTTTTGTTTTCTGGTAACATAAGACAGGCAGGCTCATTCCTTGTCCTTTTGGCCGCTAACCTGGAATCAGCTGTCTATCTAAAGTGTTTCACTTTCAAGACATATTTCTTTTAATCAACCTGTTATATATCAATTTGTATATATCACTATACACACATACATGTATCTTCTTATATACTTGTTAGGGTATTCTGGCCCAATAGAGAAGCAAAAAGTACAAGCCAAAAAACAGGTTTATTGAGTTGAGGATGTGGAAAGGAGCACACACCCCATGGCATCTGGACTCTGAGGAACCGATTGGAATTCTCTGTGTGTGCAAACAGGAAGGGGGGTTGCAATTAGGGCTGAAGAAGAAGCAGAAAGTGATAAGCGTTCACACTTTGGCCTTCCACCACATTAGACCACTGCCATAACTGTACTGTAATTTATACTAGGGCAAAAACTCTTTCATTCCCGTCTTTTTATTGTTAGGAGAAGGGCAAAGTCTCTCTGTTAGTACTTACTGCTGAAAGGGGGCACTGCATTGGTTTAGCAAGGTTGACAGGATGACGGTTGATGCCCTTGTAGAAGCTAGTGCCAGGTGTTTCAGCCAGGACAAGGAATTAATCATTGGTGAATGCTCGCATACTAGATTGGAGAAATAAAAAACACAAGGTGCTATGAGGAGATAGATCATTATCATAATTAAAGGACCCAGGAAAGGTAGAAGGAAAAGTGTCCTTGACCCAAATGTGTTATTCCATCAGGGACATGGTGAGGTAGAATCTGAAAAATAAGTGTGGGGTTAGGAGGAGTGAAGATATGAGAGGTAATTATTCCCCCATCTGAAAGGGTAAAAGTTAAAAGTGTAGGTATGTAGGGCTTGTCTTTGGTCCAGGAGTTGAGCTGGAGGGAATAAGAAGCATGAGAAATATAAGGCCGCACAGTTGAATCATGTTTGGGAAATTATAGAGTAGGGGTGGGGAGGGCCATGGCTGTGCCACTCTAAGGGAGGTGAGAGCCAGACCCACAGGGATCTCACATTTAACTAAACAGCTGAGGGTAGAGAGGACTAAGATAGTTGTCAAGTTGAACAACATGAAGACAATTTTACGCATGATGTGGGAGTCTTTAGGAAAGACTGCCAAGAGTCCTACTGAAAAAAATAATTAATAGAATGTATGAGATCAGTAACCAAATAGGATAACAAAACATGACTTAACTGAGAGTTGCGGCTGTGGGGCTTTGGAGACAGAGACAGTGGGAGATAGCAGATGACATGACCACTCGGGATGCTTAGATTCAGGGTTAGGAGGGCACCGCTTAGCTTGAGTGATGTGGAACCAGGATGGCAGTCCAGCGACCTGGACCACTGTTGAAGTTCCAAGGAAGACCAGGTGGGGGCCACTCCATTTTAGTCGTAGTCCTGTTGGGGGATCTGAGGAACAAAGGCTGAACTGATTTGATACTCTGAGGTAAACTAAACCTTGGAACGATTTTTTGTAATGGGACTTTTAGTATCTATATCAGTAGTCTCCCTGGTTATGGGAAAGGCTTTTATATATCCTGAAAAAGTACAAACAAAGGTGAGAAGATATTTGAGAGTTTTGTGGAGGGCATTAGTTTAAAATTTACCCGTCAGATCTGACCAGGAGAGTGTCTGCAAAATTAATGAGTAGGAAAGGAAAGGGGTGGTATGTGTCCCTGAGGAGAGGTTCTAACATAGAGAGGGCAGGTGTAAGTTGTTGAGACCTGAGGGTGTCTGGGTCAATCTACATAAACCCAAAGGAATCCTGACAATCAGGATATAGGAAGATAGTAAAAAACAAAAACAAAAACAAAAACAAAAACAAAAAAATGGCATCTTTAAGATCTAGCACTATGAAGTGAGTGGTGGAGGGAGGGATATGAGAGAACATAGTACAAGGGTTTGGCACCATTGGGTGAACTGGAGTAACAGCATCATTGACTACTCTAAGGTCCTGTATCAGACTATAGGACCCATTAGGATTGAGTACCAGGAGAATGGAGTATTGTAGGATGATGGGTAAGTTTAAGAAAACCATTGTCAGGACTGAGGATTTAGTTCAGTGGCATAAGCACCCTCCAGGCAAGCTCTAGGTTGTGAGTTCAACCCCTGGTACCAAAAAAAAATTATAGGTTTAAGTCCCCATAAATGGGGACTGTGGGCTACTGGGGAATGCAAGGAAAGACTGAAGGATCCCTGAGAGGATTTAAAACAGGCATGACATGGGTAGCATAGGTGGGCCTAGAGGTATCCCAAACAATGGGATCGACCAGAGAAGAAGGGAGAGGAAGGGATGATTTTGCAGCACATTGTGAGGGTGTTTGGGGGACTAGAGCTGTGGGGAGGGAGAAGGTAAAGGAGAAGCTAAGCTTTGGAAGAAGATCTCTACCTAAGAGGGGCATGGGACATGCTGGAATTACTAGAAAGCTATGGGTAAGGAAGAGAATCTGGAACTTACATGGATTGGGCCCTGTCTGTAGGGGCTGTGTAGGTTGGCTATCAACACTTACTACAAAGACTGAGGACTTAATGTAATGGCCTGAAAACTCAGGAAGAACACTATATATAGCCTCCATGTCTATAAGTATAGAGAATGTCTTACCTGAGACCTCCAGTGAGACTTGGAGCTCTGAGAAGGACACCTTAATGGGGGCTGTAGGTCCTGAGCCCTATCACTCTTCATAGCAAGTCCAAGTGGATCAGCCAGTGATGAATGCAGTGGTGATGAGATCTCCTGTGAGGGCAAGGATTTAGAGAATGGCTTACCTGCTCTCTGGTGGCTAGGACAGTCACTCTTCCAATGGCCCTTGAGATTGCAGAGGGGGCACTCTCTTGCCCAGTGTCCTTTTTGTTGTGCTTGAAGCATGGTCCCAGAGGGGCTCAAGCAGCTCCACCTCAGTTTACCTGTCTCAGAGCTCCAAGTGTCACTCTAAAAGATCAGATTGTTATTTTTTTCTTTTTGATTTTTATCTGTATCATTGAAAACATGAAAAGCCATATTAAGAAGGTCTCTCTATGGGGTTTAAGGGCCAAGGTTAGCCTTTTGTCTTGGGATCTGACCCACCACAGGAGGTATCTGTCTCCTCTACGATCACAAGACATCTGATTCTTTGTGCTGGCTAATTTGAGGCCCTACCCCTATCTGACTGCCTATAATATTTTTAACTGATTTAGATTCCTGTAACATTTTTTTCTCTGAAGAAGTAACTCGAACTGCTGTGAGGGATAATGGGTGGTGACCAATCTGGCTTCTTCAGGCTGAAGGGGACTGAAGTTGTTGAATGGCAGTGAAGGATACTCTGCAGAGTTTTAACTAGTGGCCCTCAGTAGATAGCAGGCATTTCCATCTTGGGTAGGTGTACAGCTTTAAGTCTAAAGGAGACAAAGGCAAAAAAATCAATTAATGTATGCAGGGGCCAAATAATAGAACCAATGGGATTTTTATCAGTACAATTTTAGTATTGGCTTCCCATAAGGAGGATAAGGATAAGGTCTAGGGAATTTTAGAAACTGACATATCATTCATTTGTCATACACACATTTAGATTTTACAGTTGTATAAGTACCTCCTGTGCTGTTTGAATGTCTACTGTCATCTGATTTTGGAGAATAGCCTGTTTTATTCATTTTATCATTTTTTATTTAGGAGAGAGTTGAGCTGAAGTTTCATTTAAGGCCAGTTGAGTATAGTTAATTATGGCCCCAATATGCATCATATAACCTTTGTCTAGAAAAGATCTGGTGGATCTCAGTAAAAGGAATCTAAAAGGAATTTATAATTATCTCTTAGATTTATTTGTTGAACGTCCAGAAGAAAATATTGATAACAGTACAGTGTAGTAAATTCAATAAGCTTAACAAAGAGCATTAAATGGAACTGTTATTTTCTATTAACTATGGGTGTTTGAACATTTGAGCAATGAAGAAATTTGTGACATTGTTTGGACTGCTCAATATTTAAGCATCTCTAAGTATAACATATAATTACATAAATTTTTGTCTAAAAATTATTATTTGGCCAGTGACCTCATGTTGGTTTGACTTGGATTTCCTGGCTGGAGCACAAGAAAAAGGCAGATGTCTGGATGTGAAAGAAAATATTTGTCATCATAACCCCAATTTTGTATTTGAAGGCGTGAATTTACCATCAAATAGGCAACAATGAATTTTCTTAGTCATATGAACTTTAGTTGGGGTGTTTTCCATAAGGCTATGGAGATTACTGGGGCCTCCAATTAATGAACAAGAGCTGGTTAAAGTTACCAGGTGGCCCTTTCTTATTCAACAATTGAAGTCTTGTCCAATCTTTCTGCACCTCAAGGGATTTTGTTTAACCAGGTTTAGCATCCTTTTGACCAGCTGGCAACCTAGGTGGAAGCATGACTTTTAAATCTATAACCCAAATAAATCTTGATTAAATGATCTGAAAATGTAAAAAAGGAGAAAAAAGATTGTTGAGCTCAAAAAGGAACAGCTGTCTATAAAGCAGACAAATGGACAAACATGGACAGATGATCTGTACAGTACAAAACAGACTGGACAAACAGACAACAGATATATAGACTGACAGACATTTTACAAAATCAAAGTGCTCTCAAATACATTTGGCCAATTTGAACTATAATAAATAGACTAGTGCAAATCTTTTTGTAGATTAAGTAATAGAGATCTCTTGAAATAAGAATAGCAGAAAAGGAACCTAATTTATGGTTACTCTGAGATAGGTAAGCAAGAGGAAAAAAGAACACGAATATGAACTAGTCCTTCAGGAACATCCTATTCCTAAAGTGGGAATAGGACTGAGGCTGAGAAGGTTGTGAAGTGGGAGGTGTAGACATCCACCAAGCTGCCAACTGCCCAGCAGGCATTGGTGGGCAATTACTGGGTAACTGACCACCATGCTACAGGGAAGCACAAGATGGTGACTGATTACCATGAGACCCACAGCAGATAGCTGCTGAAGACCACGTGGTGTGGGATCACAAGATGGCGGTCAAAGACCATGTGGCCTGTTAGGTGGCTGAAATGCACAAGACCAAGTATGGTGAGCTGGCAGAGAAAATGGCAGTGCAGGAATAGGGGACAAAGCAGAGCCGTCTGATGGAATAGATGGCTCTGGTGGAGGGGACTGAGAAATCTGAGACTGGGGAGAGAAACTAAGGAGAGGATTAGAGGCCACTGGGGGTGAGGAAGGGGGAAAGGATGGTACAGGGGACACAGAAATCTCTGGCTGAGAAATCTGCTGGATTTGGTCTTGGAGATATGGGGGAGGAACCATAGAGACAGGAGCCGTGTCTGGTGGGGAGCAGAGTGAGCCAGAAGTATTTGGGCCATCATACACGACACAGTGGGAGAAGGACATGTGCTCAAAGTGAAAAAGGCCTAGAAATGAAGGGTTTCTGCCAACTTGCCACCATTGTGACAAAAGTATAAATAAGGTATCTACTTTTGGGTTTTTATAGCCTTTTTGAGACCAAAACCACAAAGGTTATGAACCAGGCACCCCAGAGGTGTGTTTTTCAGGGGTTAGGAAATGGTCCCCATGACCGAATTACAAGTGTGCTGAGAGAACAACTTCGTCTCAGAATATAGAGTTTTAGTTCTCCCCCAAGGAACGTGGAAACTGTCCTGGATCACACCTATCAAAAGAAGTCATCACATGTGACATGGAAGGTCCCAACACCGTTCTCCTCTGCCATCCTGAGTGTGGGCGGGGTCCCAGGGAACAAGGATAACAGTTTGCCTGAGGCTGTACGGCCTAAGGAGTGTGAAAACTGCTCTTTCTGTCCAAGGACCAGCAACAGATAGGTTTTCTGATGCAAGCTTGTGAATTTTAGGGACAGAAACAGACTCACCCGTGATGAGTGGAGGGTCAGTGTTGTATGCGGATTAGTGGTGAAAAATAAACAGACCCTGGAGGGAAGGAAAGGTGGTTCCTGGCAGGGTAGCTCCAACTGGGAGTGACTCCCAGCAGCTAAGGGACTCCTTTATCCTGGATTTTGGCACCATAATACTAGAGTATTCTGGCACAATAGAGAAGCAAAAAGTACAAAACAAAAAGAACAGGTTTATTGAGGTGAGGACCTGGAAAGGAGCACACAACTCATGGCGGCTGGGGTTATATGACCTCTGATATTGATGACTTGTGAGGAACCGACTGGAATTCTCTGTGCTTAGGGCAGAAGAAGAAGAAGAAGAAGAAGGAGGAGAGGAGGAGGAGGAGGAGGAGGAGGAGGAGGAGGAGGAGGAGGAGGAGGAGGAGGAAGAAGAAGAAGAAGAAGAAGAAGAAGAAGAAGAAGAAGAAAGAAGAAGAGGAGGAGGAGGAGGAGGAGAAGAAAAAGAAGAAGAAGAAGAAGAAGAAGAAGAAGAAGAAGAAGAAGAAGAAGAAGAAGAAGAAGAAGAAGAAGAAGAAGAAGAAAGTAGTAAGCATCCCCGCTTTGGTCTTCTGCCACATTAGACCACCGGCATAACTATACAAAACTCTTTCAATCCTTATATTTGGAGTCCACCAAAATCATGTATATACACTTAAACAGTTCTTTATCCTAATAAATGTCTAGAAAATAATGGCCACCACTTTGAATACCTCTTGTAACTAGTGGCCAAAGGTAACTCATTAATCTTGTGATGTCTCAGTCAATTTACACAAACTTTTCCTGGTCTAGACATTTTTTGGCAGACTATATGAATATATTAATAACAACAATATTAAGTACACATGCATGATTTCATAATTATAATTGCAATATTATTGATTTTTGTCCTTAGAATTCTAGATATAGTTAATTTAGTATGTTTCAAAACCACTTTATCTTATATTTATTTATTTACTTTTGGTAGTCGAAATCAAACTTTAGGACCTTGTACTTGCCAGGCAGGCACTGTGCCACTGAGTTATATCCCCAGCTCAAAACCATTTCAAATAGTCCCTTCTTATGGTCAAACCAAGCTGATACATGATTAGATTCATTGCTTAGTTTTGCTTTTGCTTTTATTTTTGGCCTGAGGATTGAACTCAGAGCCTTTGTACCAAGCTACAGCACCAGGCCCTCTTTATTTTTTATTTTGAGACAATGTTTTACTAGGTTTCAAACATGCCTAGGCTAGATTTGAATTTTTATTTTCCTGCCTCAGCCTCCCAGAGTGCTGGGATTATAAGTATGTGTCACCATGCTCTTGGGGGGTTCTGGGTCCTTGGATGTTCTTCTAGAGATTCTTTTGAGGTTCTTGTGGTCCTGAGCTAAGAACTGATGAAGACATATGCAAAAGATAAGTGTAGAAATTTCCTCTGCAGAACAAGAGTGGGCCAATTCAAATAGGAAAACAAGTGGGCTCTGCAGGACAAGGATGCACCACTGAGCTAGAGCAAACACAGTAGCCTTTTATATTCCCTGTCCTGATGTCTGGGCTGTGCCAGCCTATCAAAAACCTGCTTAAATTCTCCTCAGAAGAGTTAAAGTTAGCATTCTCTGATTGGTCCTTGGTGCAGGATTTGAGTCACATGGTCCTGGATCTCCTGATTGACAAGTTAAACTGGCCGGCCTGGCCACTTTGCCACCCCTAATCTCTTGCCTCTACAATGCCTAGCTTGCTTTTGATTTTAAAGATTAAGTTTTTAAAAAATTAGCATTTAAGGACTAGGGACTTGGCTCAGCAGCTCAAGTGGTTGGCCTGGTAAGAGCCAGGTCATAAGTTTGTTCCCCCGTACCAAAAAAATAAAAAAAAATTAGAATTTACTTTTATCATATAATGATATAAAACATAAATAGTAACACATTACTAAATCGAATCTACAAAATAAAGTTTTTTATTTTTAAAAATTTTTATTAGTATATGTTTGCAGTACATAAGTGATTACATTCATCCTTGGGAGCTGGAACATGAACAAGATTATTTTTAGAGATAACTAGATCACATTTCTGATTGTTCTGTCCTGAGTGATCTCTTGCTCTATAGGTATCCATTTATAAAACTATGATCTGTTTTCCTCCTGGGACTGGGGATAGAATTCAGAGATGCTCTGAGGTTATTGAGCTACGTATATTAAGTCACATCCCCAACCCGTTTATTTATTTGTTTGTTTGTTTATGGTCTTGCTATGTAGTTCTTAAAATCATGTAACCCAGACTGGCCTTGAATTTACAATTCCATTGCCTCAGTTTCTGCAGTAGTGGGATTATAGGTGTGTGCTTCCATATCCACCTCTGGTTTATTTTTTATTTGGAGACTGGATCTCATCAAATTACCTAGGTTGATTTTGAATTTACATCCTCCTTCTTCAGCCTCCTGAGTAACAAGGAGGATACACTTGCATATCCTCACCTGGTTATATACTTCAGTTTTTAAAAATCTAGGTAACTATGTCTAGTTTTGTACCCTCTTGCCTTTCAGATAAAAGATGGTACCACTCACTAGGTACTTCTGTCACTGACTGTTTTCCACATAATACATGTGGGAGAGATAAGCATAATACGTTTTATTATCCAAATGATATTACATAAAGAACTCTGAAGTACATTTTCATGTGTGAACTTGGAAGTAAGCGTTAAAATTCCACAGAAACAAATTTTTGGAGGGTGCTTTTCTCTCCTTCCCTGCCACTCTAGGGTAGACGGTTCTGTGGGCTTATTCCAAGAAAGCCAAGTTTTCTTTTCTCACAGGCTTAGCAGCAAGCCTGAGCAACATGAATGCCAACTTCTCTTTCTCTTACTTTCATTTGCTTGACCCTACTGTAACAGACAGATCCTCAAGTTTGTCTTCTCAATTGCGTAGTTGTGAATGTTTCTCACTTCTTAATGGTCATCCAATATAGCTTTTAGAAAAGTAGTAATCACCAGTGCAGCTCGCCGAATTTCCAAGGCACGGCCATGTTGAGGATCCTAGTGCTTAAAAATGAAAAATATGTAAATAAAATTCCTTTATGCAAATACTTTCTGCAACTCTCATTGCCAGCCGAATTCTTGTAAATCATGATAAACAGATGCTACCGAACTACACGACTAAGTAAAATTATGGAGATAGATTCTGTTTGTCTTATTTTTCAGTGTTAGGGAGGGAGAAAGGGTATTATTAAAATTGTATCTGTCTGCACGAGAATTAAGATAGATGCTAAGAATTCTGCTAATTGATGTGGGGCTCTTCAAATTCTTACAAATGGGAAGAGGATCTCATGGTTAGAGGTTCTGTTGCAACTTAGTCGTTTTAATATAGAACTGGACGTGGGCAGCAGTCCAGAGTCTGCTGTCTCTGGCTTTGGCATGTTTGCAAATGTTGTGCAGCTTTCATCACTATAGAGCTGCAGAACGTTTTCATTTTCTTCCCCCAAAGTCCTGTACTTGTCAAAAAGCCACACCTGCTTTTCTTTCCCTAGTCTGTGGCAATCCATATCATGTGTGGACTTGACTATCCTGGACATTTGGAGACATACAACATGTGGTAATGTGTGTCTGGCTTCTGCTACTTAGCATAATGTTTTCAAGGCTATTTCATGAAGTAGCACGTATCAGTATTTCCTTTCCTATTTTCAGCTAAATAACACCCCATTGTATGAATATACTGCCATTTATCCGTATATTAGTTGGTGAATATTTTGGTGTTTTTCAGCTTTTAGCTAGTGCAGATAATTTTTGTCCAAGTACCATTTGTTGAAAAGGCTAATTTAAAAAGAAAAAGAAAGAAAAGAAAAGAAAAGGCAAAGGCTAATTTTCCCCCATTGTCACCCTTGTTGAAAATGAATTGAGCATTGATATATGAATGTATCACTAGACTCCCGATTCAATTTCATTGATCTTTAGGTCTATCCTCACGGCGGTGCTATGCTGTTTTGATTACTATAGTGTCATAGTAAGTGTAACAAGGTAGAGAATGAAATCACTCTACTTTCTTTTTCAAGATTATATTGGTTACTGGGGATCCTGGGCAACTCTCCGTGAATTTTAAGAAGAGATTTTTTTCATTTCTACGTAAATAGTAATTGGACTTTTGATAGAGATTGCACTGAAGCTGTAGTTGTATTGGGGAATATTAAAATCTTAACAACATTAAGTTTTTCATTGAGTTTTCTGTGAATACCTCCCTATCTCCGTAATATTTCTTTCTCAATATTTCTTGATTCCTCAACTTGAGGTCTTACCTACTTACGTTCCAATT
The DNA here is from genome assembly GCF_034190915.1 of Cavia porcellus. Classification (NCBI taxonomy): domain Eukaryota; kingdom Metazoa; phylum Chordata; class Mammalia; order Rodentia; family Caviidae; genus Cavia; species Cavia porcellus. The sequence continues at coordinate 60,933,549 of NW_026947495.1, forward strand.
TCTCCTTCCCACTTAGGACCAACTCCTGGCAACTCTTCTATTGCTTCATAGTTAAGGATGATGGTATTTTCATTTTGTTGTGTACATGTAGTCTTTTTTTTTTTTTTAATCGGTACCGGGGATCGAACTCACGACCGCCTGCTTGCAAGGCAGGTGCTTATGCCGCTGAGCTAAATCTCCAGCCCCCCCCCTTTTTTTTGTACATGTAGTCTTTCAAATCTGTCTCTAGCATAGTCCTAGAGATGGAGAGCAAATAAACGACATTTACATGAATAAGATGATGTCACATTTGAGAATAACTTATTATGATTACATTTCTTAACTTTTTCTTCCTGATCACCACCTTTGGCTTCTCAAAGGAGAATGATCCTGGGAAGCAGAGAGAGGAGGGAAGAGCTGGGGAAAATAATACACTCTTCTTGGTCATGCCCTCAGTAATCTGCCTCTTCCAGCCACACTCCTTCTAAAAGCCCATTCAGGATTAACTCATCAATTGATTAATCCACTGATAACTATAGCTCCCTGTGATCCAATCACCATGGCAAGGTCCTACTTCTAAATACATGAGACTTTTAGGGGACATTTTAGTTCTAAATGATAGCAGGGACCTTTCAGAGTCAGCTCATGTATAGGAATGGGGCCATTGGAAAGCTGACTCTGGGCTCTGGAATTGGGCCAGGCTTGCTTACTTGTGGACTTCATTTTAAGTTGATGGCTGGGAGTGAGTCTTCCTCTAGGAGACTGACAAATGCCAGCATGAGGAGGGCTGTTCTAGGAAGTGCTAGCACACATTAGTTGGTTTAGATCTCCCTGAACGGTTCACTTCTGTCTCCCTAGAAGAGAACTCTAGGAGAATGGGAGTAGAGTGGGAGAACGACTGGCTGATCATCATCCATCTACAGGGTGAAAGTAAAAGGTACTTATTCATGTACATGCCTTCTAGCCATTTCTCATTTTCAGCTCAACCTCTTATTGTTGACCAATACCACACTGGCTTCATTGCTATCCTACTGGGTAGAGTAGTTCCCCACCCACTATGGTCCTTCATTTTGGGAGGAAGGAAAATAGTCATTACTAACTCCTCTACAATCTGCTTAAAATTTCTCTAGGAATATGTTTGGGTTAATGGTATGATCACAAATGTATGCCTGTAACATCTCATCCTCCAGTTCAAGAAATGAGAGTCTAGCATAATGTTATGGTTTGGGTCTAGATGTCCCCCCAAAGCATCATGCAGTCATAGGGGCAGACTTCCAGAGTTTGTGACTGATTCATGATCTAATGCTGAGATTATGGGTGTGGTCTACATACAATATAAGGGGCAGAAAGAGTCTTCTCTGTTTGCTCCCCTTTTTTGCTCTTATTGCCTTTGCTGTCTTCTGCTGACATGAACTATTGCCTCTGCCATGCTACCCTGCCTTGGAGCCTGCTGATTATGGACTGAAGCTTCCATAAACTGTGAGCTAAACGAACATCTCTTTCCTTAATTTTGGGCATCAGCTATTTTGTCCCAGAAAGTGAAAGAAATGTAATTAAGACAGAAATTTGTATTAGAGAAGTGGGGTCATTGCTATGACTATACCTGACCATGTGGCTTGAGAGCCTTTGGGAATGGTTTGTGAGAAGAGTTTGGAAAGGTTCTGTAATGTTGCCTGAAAGAGTAGAGTGGATTGCCTTAAATTGTTCTATATGAGAGATTCTGATCAGACTCAGACCAGAAAGCTGATAAAAATCCTGCAGAAAGACAAGGTTTGGAAGATTTCTGCTGGAAAGGACTGCATTGGGTACTAGACTCCAGATGATGTATGTTATGGCTTGGAAGAAAGCTTGTCTGCATTGCTCATGTCCAGAGACTGTCTGGGACTAAGATTAAGGGTGGTGGATTAATTCATTTGGCAAAAGAAATTTCAAGGCTGTCAAATGTTGAGGCTGTGGCATGGCTATTGTTGGGAGCTTTTAGCCAGATCTACATTGAGAATCAAGAGTAAAGAGCCCAGAAGGATGATTTAAAATGTGTGTTTGGCCAGTGTTGCAGTCAGGGGTTACAAGGAGAATAATTACATACAGGACACAGAATTTATAACATTATTTTATGATGGTCACCCAGAGTTAAATACAAGAAAGTTCAGGAAATCTGCCACAACACTAAAGACCTAGAAAATCCAGTCAAGGAGCTGGATCTCATGACAATAACTATATGACTATATAATTATAGTTATATAACTATATAACTATATCTCATGGCAATAACTGCATGACTTCAGCTGAAAACCTAAAGCCCATGACAATGACTCATGCAAGTTGTTTCTTGGATCTGTGCTGGGAAGGCCCAAAAGTCAGTGGTGCAAGATAGAAAGTCTAGGGCTGGGGACTTAGCTCAGTGGCATAAGCATCTGCCTGGCAAGTGTGAGGTCATGAGTTTGATCCTCGGTACCAAAAAAAAAAAAAAAAAAAAGATAGAAAGTCTATGCCAGTGGGGTGAAGGATCTGTGCTAGTAGGTCATGGGTTCTGTATTGGAGCCAAGAAATGATGCTCAACATAAGAGCTCCCCTGAAAAGTACCACACTCATCCTCAGTGACAATGATAAGCTTCTCCCACAGGTTAAACAGCATACATCTTCCCCTCGGGAGTCAGGAAGCAATGCTCAAAGGAAGGACCAGAGCTCCCCCAAACTGAACCACAGTCATTCTCAGCAACAAGGTCCTGAGCTCCTCCAGTGATAACAGCAGAGTTCATATCAGGGGAGCCAGCATGACAAGCTCCTTTAGGAGAACCAACAGCTCCGAATAATAGCGACACTTAGGAGAACCCACAATATTACTTTTTCTCTCCAGGTCTTTTTTTTGTGTTGGTAACAGTTCTCAGGTGGACCACCCACACTCAGCACCATGCCAATTCAGTTCAGCTGGTGTTTAAGCTGACTACCAGTAACTAATCCACTACATCTAGAAAAGAAACTTTAGTAAAGCTGTGCTTGTTGCTTATTGCAAAGATAAGAGTTGAGAAGATCTGGATTACTAAGAAGGAACAGGAGAACATAAAAGCTGGCCTGAGGGCATTACAAGAAGCTGTAAGTCTCTACCCTTTGTAGTCTGAAAATTGCAAAAGTGAAAGACTTTGCTTTGAGGAGTGAGCTGCAGAGCACCATGTTTCAGTATAGAGATCAATTCCCCATCCTTGTCTTGGTCTAGAAAGTTTATATTTGTAATCCTATGGGAAAGTTATTGGAATTCCAGCAAGTTAATTGCAATCTACCACTTCTGATGAAACCCAAAGGGAGAATAAAGACACTAAGATATATATATATATATATATATATATATATATATATATATATCCCTGTTGGCTCCCATAACTGTATATAGTTAAGGGCCCTGGGTTTTATTGGTTCTCTGTAAGTGGAGTGGCTTGGGAATGACTGACAGTGACAGTGGTGGGAAATACATGGCTGCCATGAGCCAGACTAAGTAGGAAGCCTGAGATCACCTCTGCAATATGCAGAGGGCAAGAAATGCCAAAAGAGTAACATGCATAACACAACTGATGTAGTATCTAATATTTTGAGGTCAGTACTTCAGCTCTGATTTATGGTCTTTTTTCCCCCTGGGAAGTCATAACCTCTTTCTTGAGGCTAGATCCCAGCTGATAGCATGGAGCATGGTTCTTCATTCTGCCTGACTCAACCATATTTTTTTGTGAGTCACTAGGGCCTTTCTTCAAAGATTACATATCAGTTCCTCAGCCAATCCAATTTACATTGCTTAAAGCCCATTGAAGGGACAAAGAAATAGGCTAGTCATCTCTGTACATATCAATACATTCTTTACATATCAGTTCTATACATATCATTCTGTACATATCAATACATGGAGATGAGGCCAAGTTTATCCAAAATGGAGAGAATTGTTCTTCTTTCAAGGAGACTCCTCTGGGTGATTCCCCTTATTCCAGAATGGTGGCCACCAGGTTCCAAAATGGTGGCAGCCACACCAGGTTCCAGAATGGTGGTGGCCTAAAAATCTGTTTCTCAAGTTCAGAGTGCCCAGCAATCTATGGCCAAGAGAGGAAAGCCTGGCAACTGTTCCAGTTGGCAGCAGATGTTGGCATCATCCATATGGCACTGGTTTTAGGCAGATGCAGAATGCAAGAGTTCTGAGGTTAAAAAGGCTTCCACCCAGATTTCAGAAGAAGGCCTAGGAGTCCAGGCAGTGTGCCCCTGAGAAGCCAGTGGGTAAAGCCATGAGTGTGAATACAAAAGTGCAGTGGAGACCCCAGAAGTTTGGAGAAGACAGGAACACGGATCATTTGAGAAAACCTGCAAAGAGGGAGTGAAACGGCCAGGAGATAAGCCACGAGAGGTACAACCACTGGAATTGCCAGGGGCAGAGCCACACAATCCCTTTAGAGTTCACAACTTGCCACAGATTGCTTTGGATGTTCCACATGGAATTACAGTACCCAGTATTTGTCCTGGTGGGTGGTGGACTTGCTTTGGTTCCAATCCTTTGTATCCTTGTTTGTACCTTTCAGAATGGTATTATTTTGTGCCACTGAATGTTAGAAGTGCTTACCTTTCTTTTCATTTGTACAGTGGTTCACAGCTAAGAGTTTGCCTTAAATCTCAGAAGAGACTTTGGACTTGGACTTTCCAGCAATGCTGAAACTGTTAGGACTTTGACAATTCTTGGAAATGGATTAAAAGTCTTTTGCATAAAGGATGTAGATGAGTCTTTTTTGGGGCCAGGACTAAATGTTATGGTTTGTGTTTGGATGTTCCCCCACCAAAGCCTCATACAGTCATATGTGGAGGCAGGCTTCTAGGATTTGTGATTAATTCATAGCCTAGTACTGGGATTATGGGTATGAGTGCTACACTCACCTACGGTGGATCACTTACATGAAATATTAGGGACAGAAAGAGTCTTCTTTCCATACTCCTCCCTTTTTGCTCTTGTTGCTTTTATTGTCTTCTACTGCCATGAACTGTTGCCCTCTGCTATGTGCCACTCTGCTGTGGTATCAGTTGATTATGAACTGAAACCTCCACAAACTATGAACTAAATAATGTGAACTTAATTTTGGGTGTCAGGTATTTTGTCAAAGCAATGAGAGAAAAGTAACCAATACATATAACTACCTTGAAAATCTAGGAGTTTTTTGAAGATCAAAAACTAGGGAAGTAGCATGATCAAGGTTCATGAAATTATTGGAGTCATTTGAAAAGGAGAGTCAGTGATAACAAAGTTCCCTTTCAACCACACCATAAACTCTACCAAACATCTTGATTACAGTTAGTGAATGTTTATTTTTGAAAATGTGGGAAATGCTAAAAGCACAAAGGAAAAAAAAGTAACTGCAATCTCATCAATTTGAGATAAATATTTTTAGTAGCATTTTACATCTCCTCTGTCTAGGTACATATATATTCTGCTTAACAAAAGTGGGATTGTTTGGGAGGTACTGTTTTATAATTTCCTTTTCTCAAATTAGTTTTTGCTCTGAAAATTTTCAAGTAATTTTGTTTTTCATATGAGCAGGTACTCCTTTAAGGGATGAGATATTGGGTAACATGAGTAATGGAAGGTGAATGGGCAGTGAGATGCTGGGATGAAAGGCACTGAGGTGGGAAGCCTGAGAGATGGTGGAACTAGGTTTGGGGCAAGGCGGGGAGGGGGGAATGGGTCTGTCTTGAAGTTGTACAAAGGGGAAGAAGATAAGGGGTGTTATGGTTTGGACTGAAAATATCACCCAAAGGCCTCATGCGCTCATAAGCAGGGATGCTATAGCTGACTTGCTGTTAGGAGGTGAGGCCTGGTTGGAGGAAGGGGTGTGACCTGGAGAGTATAGCTCCCTCTGTGCTGTCTCCCTTCACTCTCTGCTGGCTGCTCAGACCCTTTCAGCATGCCCTACCTTCCAGCAGACCACGGACTGAAAACATGAGCAATCCGAAATAAATCTTGCCTCTTTTAAATTGTGGGCATTGGGTATTTTGTCCCATTGACAAGAAAGTAACCAGAAAAGTGGAGACATTAATATGAATAACTGTGTGGGTTAGGAGTCTTTGGAACTGGCTTCTGGGAAGAGTTTGGAAAGTTTTAGAGATGCCAAACAGAGAAGCCCTAGTGTACTGAACCACTAATGCTCTGCCCCTTTTGGAATGGGAGTGTTAACCCTACACAATGTGTTGTATGTCTGTATGTATGTGTTGTATGTATTTTTTTTTTTTTTTTACTTTAAATAGGCTTACAACTAAGAATTTGTCCTGTGGCTCAAAGGACACTTTGGATTTGAACTTTTCAGCAATGATAAAGCTGTTAAAACTTTGATGATCCTGGACTAAATGGCATTTTTTATTTTTTTGAGACAAGATTTCACTATGTAGCCCCCGCTGGCCTTGAACTTGTAGCAGTCTTCCTGGCTCAGCCGCATGAATGCTGGGATTACAGTTGTGTGGCACCATGCCAGGCTTAAATGCCTTTTGGATAAAGAGATGCCTTGAGTCTTTAGGAGAGCAGGGGAAGAATATTATGGTTTAGATTGAGAATGTCTCCTTGCAGTCATAGGCAGGGTTTTTGGAAGGTGATTAAATCACTGGAGTGATACACCTGACTTGGGAGATGAGGCCTCGTTGGAAAAGGTGGATCAGTTGGGGTGTGACCTGGAAGGGTGTATTTCCTTCTGTGGCCTCTCTCTTTGCCATGTGCTCCCTGGCTACCATGATGTGAACAGCCTTTATCTGGCCAGGCCCTATTTTCATGTTCTTCTTTTCTTGGAGCCTGCCAGCTATCCACTAAAAATGTAAGTCAAACCTTTCCTCCATGAAGCTGTAAGTGGTAGGTGTTTTTGTCCCAGCAATGAGAAAGAAAACTAAGCCAAGGGGGAAGCCAGGTGTGGTGGTGCAGTCCTGTAATCCTAGTATTCAGAAGGCTGAAGCAGGGAGATTGCCGTGAGTTTGAGGCCAGCCTGGGCTTCTTAGTGAGTTCAAGACCAGCTTCAATTACATAGCAAGACTTTATCTTAAAGAAAAAAAATGCCATGGGGAAATGTCGTGATTCTGGGCGAGTGAGAGCAGCCTCTGAGAATTGTGATTCACCCTCAAGGTCAACCTAGAGTAAGCACATCGGCCCTAGGAACAGTAAGAGCAAGGACATTTCCTAAGCCTTATTAGGTGCCAGGCACTGTGCTTTAGAGCTGCCATTTTAATCCTTTGACAACCAAATGAGTGAATCTGAAATATTCCACTTCTAAGGACCAAGAAACAGGCTCAGAGAGGTTAAAAATAAGTCCAGGTGTAGCAGACTGCAAAAAACAGCCACAGAAGTAATCCTGGCCCTGCCTGCTTTTCCAAACACGGCATTCACTCTGCTTGTTGTAGGATCGGTGTCTTCCCGTGGAAGGTGTGCAGGCCTTTTCGACTGTCTTGATGGGAAGAAGCCTGTGGGAATCTCACCGCACCGACTTACAAGTCTTGGTTTAAGAAAGCAGAACAGAGTCTTACTGTCCCTTTGTGATGATTCCCACCCTCTGAGTCCAATTCTATGTTTTGAGGAAGCCCACATTCGATGAAGAGACCACATGTTAGTATTCTGGCTAATGTTTCTACTTGAGTCCCAGCAATGGCTGATGAATCACCAGACATGGGAGAAGACAGAACTTTAGCGGATCCTGGACCACGACTTGCCTTCCTTCGTCCTTCCAGCTTTCCATCTGAGGCCTCAGACCAGACTGAACAGAGACAAACTGCCCCGTTACCTCCTGTCAACATCCCCAACTATGGAATTCATTAGTGTGGAAAAGAACTATCTCTTCTAGATGCTCAAGATGTGGAAAGGAAAAAGGCAAAAGAGAAGGTGGTGGCCCGGTCTTCTGCCGTTATGAAGAAGCAGGAGGCCAAGGTGGTAACTCCCTTGAGAAAATGTTGAAGAATTTTGGCTTGGGACAGGATATCCAAGCAGAAGAGATGTAACCTGCTTGGTCATACGGCCCTGCTACATCTGGCCACAGTGACAAAGGGCTATCTTCTAAAGCAGCTGAAAGAGCCTCCTGCGATTAACCAGTCCATCCACTCCCAGAGGGCCAAATAGCTACTCAACTGCGTAAGCTGATCCATACGTGCAGATCAGGGGGAAAAGAACAGCAGTAGAGACTGGGCCTGAGCTGAGGAGAAAAGCCCCCAAAGAAGGGGATTCTGCCTCTAAGAGACCACCTGCCCTGCATGCAGGAGTTAATATTGTCACCTCCCTGGTGGAGAGCAGTCCTGCCTGTCCTAGGAGCTCCCTACTGCATTATCAAGGGCAGCCAGGCTGAGAAGCTAGTCCACAGCAACACTTGCACCCCTGCCTTTATGTGGGTCAAAGAGATCTGCCTAAGCTGGTGGAAGCTCTTAGGAGCAGTCACAGTGACAGCTGTGATGAGATCCACTGCCACGGGGGAGGCAAAATCCTGGGTCCAAAGTCTGTGGCTTGTGTTGCAAGATGGAACAGGCAAAGCTGAAGATCCCACTGCTGTGACTTAAATGTACACTGCAGAGTTTTCCATACTTAAAAACTGTCCTTCGAAAAAAATTGTTTTTGATGAGGCTCTAACAGGCCCCAGGTTTGAGTCTCACTCTGCAGAAACTCTCCTCTTATCCCTGGGCTCCACCACCCACACAGTCCATGAAACCGGCTGTGCTCATTTCCGGGGCGCTCGGGACGAAGCACCACACTGGGGTTGTGCTAATTGCCTGAGCTGGATTGTGGATTTGCAGATGCGTGTGCTGAAGTAGCATACTCTATCCTATAAATATGTCCAATTATGCATCAATAAGAAATAAAATAAAAGTTAAAACAAATCAGAGCACATAGACCATGTGGCCTAAACAAAAGAAATTTATTTTCTCACAATCTTGGAGGCTGCAGGTTGAGAGCAAGATATTGGCGGGGAAGGCTTCTTCAGAGGCCACTCTCCTGTGTCCTCGCATGGTCTTCCCTCCACACCTATCTGTGTTCTCCTCTCCCTGTCTCATGGGGACAACTGTCATATTGGGTGAGAGCCCATCTCTATGACTCATTACCTCTTTAAAGGCTCTGTCTCTAATTCATTCGCATTCTGAGGTATCAGGGCTTCAACAGAGAGCTTTGTGAGGGAACCGCGGAGCCCATGAGGACCACTGCCAGCCATTCTGCAGGTCCGTGGGCATGGCTCCTGGCCCCTACGCCACTCCTCTAGCCTGAGGCCTTCATGCCTTCTCTTTGACTCATGAGAGTCATCTGATGAGTCAAAAAAACCGATAGCTAGAGCCAGTCCCTACCTAGACCAATTAAAACAGTATCTCTGCGGGAAGGGTCTGGGTATCAGCATGTTTGAAAATATCCTTGATTCTAATATAGTGCAAGGTTAAGGCCGGCTGCTCCAGGCAGTGGTCTGAGCCGTGAGCCAGAGCGATGATGGACACCTGTGGGAGCAGATTGCTCCTTGGGTTAGGAAGAGAAATCAAGTTCACTGTGGCTTAGGATATGAAGAGATGGAATGTTACGTGCAACAGACACTGAAAGAGGTAAAGAGATGTCCATCCCGTAATTTAAAATGTGAAATTCCATTAGATGAAGTTAGAAATGAAAAAATAAATAAATAAAAGGGGAAACAGGAGAGCACAAGTTATTCACTGAGAGTGAAGAAACAGATGCAGAATTAGAGTTTGATGTGAGCCTCCCACTCAGCCTAGTTTTCATGTTTTACTTTGGAAAATTTCAAGGGAGCATAGTTTATTGCCTGAATTTTATAAAATGCAAAAGACTGCCAGTCTTGCTAGTCAGCCAGGAGGTGTTCCATACCCAGGAACCCCGAGCTCATGACCAGAAGTGGACAATAGTGGCTGGTCTTAGGGAGCCCTGTCCTGGCCACAGACGCCCAGCACACCTCTCTTCTGGCCAGAGTTCCTTTCTTTCTGCCTCCCTTGTCTGCCCTCCGGCTGTTTCTGGGGCTACTGTTGCTTGCCATTTGACATGGTGGATGCTGCTACTCCTGAATTCATTTATATTGGTATTACTACAGTAAATTCTTTATGAAATAAAAATCAATAGTCACCGACATCCTGAGTAGTGAGGAAAATAATTGTTTATGGCACTCAGCTTAAGCTGTTCTGGTAATCACGTTGAAAAATACAATATTTATTCATTAGATCAAATTTAATGAGGCCTCCTGGCAGTAATTATAAAAATTACTGTAGCAGTAAATTACTAATGAGTTGTGATGTGCTTCCTACCTGTGAAGAAGGACTGGGGGTTGAAAAAGCCTGCTACCCAGATGAGGAGGCGAGGGAGGGAGCCCTGGGGCCCACGCTGCTGTCTCGCCCAGGCAGAGAGGTTCAGTGTACCCAGACCACAAAAGCAAACAAGAAAAAAGACTGAGGATACACAACCAGGGGGCATTCTTGCAGCCGTGGGAACGGGATCAAGATTAGAGCATTCCTTTCCCCAAAGGTGAGCATCCTCTCGGCAACTCAGTGTTGTCGCGTGCTGGGGTCACGAAGGGGCACTCATCTGCTGCCTGGGAAGGACAGAGCTTCTTATTAAGGCTGGGAAATGATCCCAGACACAGGCCGCCCTGCAAGTGTGAGGCCTTGACTCTGCCTGAGGGGCAGGTTGCGCTTGGCTTTTTCAAAACCAGACACGGACACAGCGCCTGCTCCCAGGCGAGCACAGCGGATGGATTTTACAAGCTCTTGGGTATCCTTTCTCCTCCAAACGATCAGAACTGGCTAGATTTTTTGCTCTTGTATTTATAGCGCGAGTCTAAGTTGTTTTTTTTTTTTTTTTTAAGAATGCAAGTGATTACTTTTGATTGAGAACCTAGGTGGGAAAATGCCAGAAAAAATGCCTATCAGAGGCACATAGTGGTTTGAAAAACAGATTAACAGAGCTGAATGGAAACGTTAAGTCTTGTGGGGGCTGGGGCATGGCTGGACACAGCTTTGTCCTGTGGTTTTCTGGCTTAGTACCACCTTACCACACAGCCGGGCTACCCTGTTTCACTCCTATCTGCAGGCTTTGTTTGCCAGACACAGAGCCATGGCCTGGGACCAGTCCAGCCAGGTGAGGGTCAGCTCCCCATCCACAGCTGGATCTGATATCTACCAAAACACCCCCTGCAACTCAGCGTAGCTTCTCTCAAAAGCGGCATCTCTAAATAGCTGGTCGGCTGTCGGCTGTCGCCTGGAGTGACAGCTATCTCTTCAGGTAGTGGATGCTATTGTCTTCTCACTTGTAACACCAAGAGGGTTTTTGTTTAACTTTTAAGAATTCTGACAGCATCTCAAAATGTCGCACTCCAAGTGGGTCCAACCCCTCCTTGCGTGGGGAGGGTACAATGACATTAGAATGTATTTTTTTTTCCCTTTAAATTGTAGATGCCTTAAAATGAGATTGTCAGGTTTGTTGGCTTGTCAGACGAAAGTATCAGGATTGTCACAGTGTATTATATCACTATAATATGATCACTGTACATGAAACTAATGAGTAATATTGTACTTAGTGGTGGGACCAAGTCACGGTAACACAGAAAGCGGTGAACAGCCTTTTATTTTGCCCAGGAGAATATGGGGAATGCAGCCGCCCCGTGGGAGAGAGGCTGGAATCCTGTCAAGCAGAGAAGGTCACTAAGTGCCCTTTGGAGAAGAAGGTCAGGAGGCAGCCAGCTGAGTGCAAAAGCGATGACCCTCAGATGAACATAAGCCTGACTGCGTGCCAGGCACCACGCTGGGCACTAGGTGCTGATGGCTTATGTGATGGGTACCGCCCTGCGTTTGTAACATTCACAGGATGGTAGTGCAGACACGGAACAAAGACACCTGCAGAACAACACACCATGCCTGGGTGGAGGAAAGGGGACAGAGGCCTTGCCTGTTTTGAGGGAATGAAGCTGAATCTGAGAGAACCACAGACTAGGCGGCCTTAGGAGCGGAAGGCACGTCGGAGGCACAGAGCCCCTGGGAATGAAGGGAGGTCTGAGGGACTGGGGCAGTGGCCCGAAGTCACAGGAAGAAGGATGTGGCCTCTTGGCTCAGGGAGAACTGAGTTGCATTCGCACCAATTTCCCGGCAAGTTCTAAGGGACAGTATAATGTCATCAGTCTGGCTGTCAGCCCAGGTCCCAGCTCATTAAGATAGAAATCCCACACATGGGACCATCATGATCACTACTGAGGGGCAGCTGGGGAGCTCACTGTTGTGTGGAGGCACAGAACAGCCATATTCTGGTTCTATGGTAGAGAGGCTTTGGGTACTCAGGACAGACAAAGAACTGGGTGTGTGCAGGGTGACACTGTATTTTACCTGAGCCACCATGCAGAAGAGGACAGAGAACAAGGCTAATATGAATTTGGGATAACAACATCCATAGCACATATTCATTTACTTTGGTAGCATGGACGATATAGCCTCATACTGTGGGTTAGATTGCACTTGACAGTCTTCTTGAGGATAGTCTCCTTGATCTGTCCGGGACACAGACTATACAGCCATACCAGGGGACGCCAAAGCCAATACAGGATACATTTTTCCATGTCTTGCAAAAAAAAAAAAAAAAAAAAAAAGAATTGGTGAATTTGAAGTCTGCATTTTTTCCAAGGCAGATTGCTCTTATGACTTCTATTGCAGAAAGTATTTCCTAAAAATGGATAGGATTTATAGCATTTATCTTTGCTAAAATATGCAAGTGCATTCCTCTCATGTTATTGCAAATTGCACTCATATTCGAAGGAAGAAAATGTCTCCTGTGAACTGCAAGGTAAGTTAAACTCCACGTTTAGCGTCTGTGGAGCTGGGTGTCCACACCCATGGCCTCTTCCTCTGAATTCAAGAGCAACATGGTAAGACAGAGCATGTGAGAGTTGCTTGTCCCCAATTTCAGCAGCATGTGCAAGAACTGTCAAAACTCATTTTGTGAAGTGGGTTGTGAACATCTTGATTAAGATTAACCTGGAAAGAAGGCTGGTGGTATAGCTCAGGGATAGAGTACATGCCTCACCTGTGCCAGGCTCTGATTTGTTTAAAAAAAAAAAACAAACCCCAAAACAAAAACCATTTAATTCCACTTGTGTCCTTCACCTCTGCCTTCCCTAGTTATTCTAACAGGAGTCTCTGTCACTGGGGATACAGTGAACATCATTAGCATTCTTGGAAGGAAGGATGCGGCTTTGCTAACCTGTATTTCCAGAAGATCACAAGCCCTTATTTTCTGAGAACGGCTGTCTAGACGAAAAGCGTTCACCCATGAGTTGAGTGAGCTCTGTAACCAAAATGGTTGAACGAAAGGCAAGCGGAAAGCAGGGCTTGGAAACTGGCTTATCACTTCAAAATGCACAAACCCGGGAGTGCTGGGGAGGCTAGGACAGGGAAGAAGAGGAAGAGGGCAGACATAGGCTGGAGACTCACCAGTCCTGCCAGGTGGGGCTTTGTCTGGCCGGCACTGCCTCTGGTACGCGAGGGCACACGCGCGTTCTCACGCAGCTGCACCCTGCCTTGCCTGCAAGCCTGCTGCCCCCGAACTCTTTTGAGAGTGCCAGCTCGGAGTGGGCCTTAAAGAGCCATCTGCAGAGGCTGCTCCGTGCACATGGTCAGCGCTTTGTGGAAGCTGCTTACTGGGGGTGCTTTAGAACTCGGCCTCTTTGTCCGGCAGACCGCACACTTCTGTTGGTTTTTTCCCCCTAAATTGAACCACTCCTGTCCCTAATTGTGTCACTCCTGCTGTCCCCTCTAGCCATCAGAGCCTGTGGCATGGTTCTGATTGTGTTGCAGTGCGTCCTTGAAGCATTCTTTTTGTTTGTGTTCAATGGCTCTCCTTCAGCTCACAACACAGTGGTGGCACTGGTTTCCTAGGGTCACCCATTCTCCTCTGAGGACCAGCCCAGAAAAGCTCTGTCGTAATGAACGGGGCTTCAGACGGACGGACACACACACGGGCTTGAGAGCCCTCCTGGCTTTGGCCACTCTAACAAGATTTTGTCATTTGTGGCTTTTGCACGTTGGAAAAACTTTCATCTCCGACTTTCTATGGGCTATAAATACTTGGTAGGTTAAAAAGAAATCATTCAGAACATGAAATAAACAGAGCCTGGCACGTACACAGCCACACACCTCAACGGAGCCCTTCAACTTCTAGGCCAGAACGGCAGGAATCTGAGACCGGGCTCCCTTCATCCCCGCTCCCATTCACTTCCCTCCTGGGCTGGACACTGCTCTGGCTGATGACCTCTTTGGGCCTGGTATTTTCCTAATGAGGCAGGAGGATTAGGTCTCCATGTTACATCTTTTAACCACCGAGGGAAGACCGTTGATTTCATCAGGGTTGGGGAACATTTTTAGAATGCATGGAAAGCGTGATATGGATATAATATATCTACCACAAATTGAGAAAAGAGCTCAAGGGAGGGAGATTATGTCTTGGTTCTGAAAATTTGTTATGATGGAGCTATTTTTAAAACTTGTAAAAAGTTAGTATATCGTTGTGATACCTAAGGAATATATGCATTGTGGGGAACTGATACACAGACATTCTGCATCCTGACCCTTCTTTCCCCTCCCATCTCCTCCAACCCAAAGGCTGCTTCTCATCTCCACAAGGTTGATCTTCATCTTGGTCTTTATGGCTTGAGTTTTTTTCCCTGAATAATTACTTTATTATTTTTTTCAGATTATAAGAGAAACATATGTGTGATTATTGTAAAACATTTAAGTAAGAGGGAAAGACCGAGAAGAATAAAATTCAACCATATCTTCCAAAGATGGCATTCTTACAAATTTGTTCTTGAGTTTTATTTTATTTTATTTTTTGGTACTGGGGATGGAACTCATGATCTTACGCTTGCCTGGCAGGGGCTTATGCCACTGAGCTAAATCCCTGGCCCAATTTTATTTACTTATTTTTTTAAATTCAGTTATAATGCACATACAGAAAGGAGCACAAATCACAAATGGATAGCTTAACATTTAAAACGTTTTAGAAATGGTATGTACCCACATCACCACCATTGAGGTCAAATGTCTTTTGTACCTAGCAAACTAGGTCAAGTCCCTTCCTGGTAACGCCCTCTCAGAAATCTCTCCTCAAGAGGTGGTCACTTTTTGACTCCTTGGTTATCATTTTATACTTTGTAATATGTATATTGTACATAAAACAAAACATAATTGCTCACATATGTCTTATATCACATTTGTGTTCAGTTACTTCTATATCATCATATTTTGTTACCTGTATATACCATTTTCACAAAACTGGACTAGATTCTTCATGCAATATTACAATCTGATTTTTTCACTTTAGTAATATCATACTAGACATATTTTATTAAAATATTTATGTAACTCACTCCCTAATGCCAATAAAATTTCATTTATGTTAAGTATGAATTTTATATAATTATCACTTTGTAACACACTTTTCTGCCAATAAGTATAAAACTAAACTCACTTTTTTTGATGGTACTAGGGATCAAACCCACATCCTCATACATGCTAGGCAAGTACTCTTCTACTGTGCTACACGCTCAGCCTCCAAACTATCACTTCCAATGAGTACATCTCATTGTTAGGTGTAGCGTAACTTGTAATTTATTCTACTGATAAACATTTATCTTTCCTTTAAGGTTATGTTTAAAAAGTACCCTTAGGGTAACATCTATGAACAAACTTATTTCAAAAGATTTTGTAATCTTATTATAATGTTATAAAACGATTATGAGTATTCTTGTGTTTTAACTTTTTGAGACGGGGCTCTGGCTATATTGCCTAGGCTGACCTTGAACTCCTGGACTCCAGGAATCTTGCTGCCTCTGTCTCCCAAGTAATTAGACTATAGGCACACATCACTGTGCCTGACAATCATGAATAATATATATGTACTTTTTTTCTTGGCTCCCAAGTTGTATCCAAGAACTCATAAAAAACATTCCAAGGAGTTTTAACGCTCATCTTCCTCCTCTTCTTCCTCCTGTTAATCTGGAAGTAATATAATTCATCTCTCTTTGCTGCTAGTGACTATGCACAACTAATCATGTGGATTATTCTTCTTCAAATATTTTTTGTTGAGATATTTCAAATACCTTTTGGAGAGAAGCGCTTTGGAAGTCATGATGATTTTGCTCTATCTCCTTTTGATGGTGAATGCCCCTGCTACTGAGATTCCCAGCTTTGCTGCTCATGTGGATTCTCTCCTGGAGAAACTGCTCAAAATTGGCAGTATCCATGATTCTGTCTTCTCCAGGATGTGCGCAGTCAGGGGTGAATCAGAAAGGAAGGTGGACACACAGCAAGGCATGTACTTGTGTGATAGCACGTGCTAGAGGACAGCCTGAGTGAGCCTGTGTGTGCATGTGTGTGTGTGCATGTGTGTGCGTGTAGGTGGCCGTACCTTCTAGGCTGCCATGCAGCCCAATTTTGGAGCAGGAGACATGAGCTATATTTTCGGGTTCACATATGGTATCATTTAATTTTAAAAGTCATTTAAAAATTTGCATTGGATTTCATTTCTAGTTGAATTTCATTTCCTCACAGATCATTCAATGTCTTCAATTCGCAGGGACGAAAACCAAAACCCCAAAATCCAAACAAACAAACAAACAAACAAACAGAAGAGTCCTGGGCTCCAGTGCTTTGTTGAGCCACGTGGTAAAGTCACCTTTTCCACTTGACCTAATGCACCCCTTGAAGAGGACATTTATTTCCACTCGAATCCATGACTATCACTGCCCTTGTTGCTCAGCCCCAACCCCAGCTTTTTGTGTAAAAACTCCATGTTTTTCATTAGGAATCGGATTCTCTTACAAAACTTCAGTGGTGTGGGTTTGCATGTTTGCTGAAGTGTCATCCATGGGTTTATTTTCCTGGTCAGTTATTTAATTTATGTTTTAGACACTTTAAAATTTTTTCTTCAATCAAAAAGACAAGTGAAAATAATTCTTAGAGATATATGTTTAAAGCAGAAAGGGTTTTTATTAGGATGTTTGTTTACATCAATGCTATGGAATTCTTTTTAGTCCAAAAGCCACAGGGATTATTATTTCTTTGTCGTGGAATCCCTAGATCTTTGCGGGAGACCTAGAAGCTCCAGTTTCTCTTCCATTTAAACAAGTTCAATTCAATTCTCTTGTATTGGCAGAGAGCACCAAAATCTTAATTTTCTCAGCTACATTGGCCAGGGAGCTTTTTAAACATGGATTTTTGTTTCCATCCTAACACATACCCAAGAAACAAAAACAAAAACACAACCATTCTCTTCTCTAAAGCAATGAAAGCACATGCAGTTTTTCTCCCTGAAACCCTTCCTGGCCAGGAGACTATGTGTGAGTGAAAGTCAGGAAATCTTTCTTACTGTTTTAAGGTAAATAACCAAGCAAAGAAATACTTACTTTTTAAAAATTCAAAAATGGAAAAATAAAATAATTATGCATTTTTACGGTCCTATTATCTCGGGTTAATCATTAGCAGCTGACATTGGTGTCAGGCTTTAGAAATAAAATATGCGATGTGTTAGCCATGTCATCATGCAAAAAGTGGTTTATATATTGGACCTTCTCCGCAGCAGAACACAAAAATCCATTCATTTTTGACAGGCAGCAGAGATCCCCATAGTAAAGATCTCTAAAATCTATTAACTAGTTCCTGTTAATGGACAGCTAAGGTTTCTTCAGATTTCTCTATTTGAAAACTTAGATGTTGCATCTGAATGTATCATAGGTCCACTTATAATACCAGCCGCAGATTTTGGCCAGGCCTGGGGACAATCACATTTGGCAGCTTTTATTCAATTCTATTTCCAGAATAGGAATGGGACTCTTCAGAGTCAGGGAGTGGCCTGCCCACCCAGCCCACAAATATAAAGATAAAACCTCCTGTTTTTTCCATCCCTGCCTTCCCTAATCCTTCTTCCTGCTTGACTTTCTTCCTCTATCAGATGAAAAAAGAAAAGTTTCCAAGAAAAATTGAGAAGCGGGGTATGGGGCATGGACCAGGATGATGTATATCAACCTGTTTGTAGAAATGGCTTCATTATACCTTTCTGACTGTGTAGTGTTAGTTTCCTCCTGCAAGTTCTATGGCTTGCTCTGCATCTGACACTGTTATTGGTGGGAAGATTTCCGGTGGCTGGAAGGTTAGGGCTGATGATGCAATTTAGTTGCAATTTCACACCAAACCCAGCATCCCTAATTCCACTAAGATGTTCTTGGTCCCAACTGCAGCATTTCGAGTCGCGTGTTTGTGGCGCCCACACCTTCGTCACGGAAAATAACAGAGTACATCAGAAAGCCGAAAGCCGTACAAAGAAGACAGCTTTCAGACTTGCATTTCAAAAGGGCAGAGTTCTGCCTGTTGTGTTTGTACTGTCAGCCCACGGAATCCAGACAGGATTTAGGAAGAAAGGAAGGCTATTTACTAGAACAAAAATACATGATAGTTCACATTACACATTTTCTTGATGGATACAAAGTGACATCCACACTGATGGACTGTGGGCATGCTCCGCTCCCCAAGCCCCGTTCAGTGTGATGGATAAGCCAGTCCCAGGCAAGTGTCAGGAGGATTATCAAAAGAAAGAGCTGTCTGTAGTTGTTCCCTCTCTGAGGAGATTGACAACTCACCCTAACAAAAGGAAACATTAGTGTGCTATTTGCGTCTCCCAAAGAGACTGTGATAAGATGACGTGATAAATGCTGGGGTGGGGGTGGGGTGGGAGGGAGGTTGCCATAAAAACACATAAGGTAGTTGAATCGTGAAATGCAAAGAAAACCTCTGCTGACACAATTGATGAGGCTTGTTTATTTTAAAAAGGTGAGCTGGTCTGAACAATGAAAGTGTCTGTAAATATCTTAGATGACAGCCTAAGTCCTCTGTAACCAGTGCCTCTAACAGTTTCAGGAGATGTCTGAAATACTGCATGCTTTCCCACTGCTCAGACCTTGGACCTCTGTGCTGATAGCTCTCACAGCAGGACAGTCTGATGCAGGGCAGAAGAGCAGTAGGTCTTCCTCTTGCATGCAGCCCAGTGAGGGGTGTGGGTTTGGCAGAGCCCCTAAGAACAGGGGTTGTGTACTGCAGACATAGAGGGTGTCTAGAGTGATGCAGAAACAAACAAGAACTTGGCCATACCCAAGTAGGAACTATCCCCCAGAAAGGCTTCACCTGCACCTATAACCACTGACACCCCTCATTGATTGCAGACATGCCGCCTATTTCGAGTGGCTTCAGGTCGCTTTGGCATGTTTGCTTCCCAAGCGAGGTGCTGTGAACAGGTCTTGTGTGCAGGTGGGAAGTGCCTTGGCAGCTGCTGCCCTCCATGAGCACCATCAGGGAGCACCCTCTTTCTCCTTGTGGTGCCAACATTTTCACTGCATTTCCAGACCTCATTTAGAGGGCCCATGACAATCTGGACTGCAGCTAACAGGTTGGCAGGACTTCTGCAGTTTGAGCTAAGGTGGTTCTGGATCTTAGGTTTCTCTGTAGAACTCAGCCTTGGGGCTCGCAGTCTCTCTTGTGAAACTCCAGAGTCTGACCCAGAGTGGCTTCTTCGCAAATACTGGCTGAGTGTGGCTGGTCCAGAGGTGCTGAGGGCTCTGGAATGAGCTTTTGTTCAGCTATGGATATCAAGAACAGGCTTTGGCCTGAGCCTGAGTCTCTCCTCTGTGGGCCTCAGTCAAGTCTGAGAAACTCTACCTCCCCCTTCCACACATCTAGATGAATTTTGGTTTTTGGATTTCATGACAGAACTTCCCCTGGTTTTACCTTTGCACATATAGGAACCTATCTAGAATTAAATCCTCACTGAGATCATGAATTAGCTAAGTTCAACAAGCATTTATTGAGGACACGTCCTTGGCCTTACCCTAGGATGCCCAGGTAGGACAGTCTGACCAAGAGCTGAGTTCTACAGGAGGCTGATGAGTTTAAGACCACGCTGGCTCAGGCCAACAGCCTTCTTATCTGCTGGAATCCAGACAGGCTCCGACATGTGCCAAGGGAGAACCAGATACTGGCTCCTGAGATTTATACAAGCACCCACCAGGTGTGGAGAATCTTGTTCTGCCCACAGTTTGCTGTTGGGTGAAAACATGGTCAGTAGATTTAAATGAAACAAAATGGTAATAACAAGGGAAGCCTTTCTGATTAATGTTTCCTCTACTCCGTGTATATTGGCTGCTTATTATACCCTTTGGATGCCCTCCCTCACTGTAGTTTTTAAATGCCTGAATTTCCACTGAGACTTAAAGCAGTTTGAATCTTTCTGTGGTTAACCTTTAATTCCTGTGTGATTTGCATTTCACGTAAAGCTGTTCCCTTAAGGGTGACTGGATGAGGGACTGCAGGGACCCCTTCCACTCTCTCTTGGGCGATGTGGGGGTGAAAATCAACAGTAAAGCAAGGCCTATTAGTGCCTTTCTTGGTTAATGGGAGGAAGCCAGATGTGGACCCAATAGAAGAGAAATTGTCTTCTCTCTGAGGCTAATATTTATCTTCTGAAGGTCTCTTACATTTGACTGAGCCCATGGAGAACCCACATTACAGTGATATCTTTGTGTTTCTTTTTAATCTTCATCTTTTTCATGTTCATGAGCAATCACAGACTTAGAAAAATAAACTTGAAGGTCGGGCATATAGTTCAGTAGTAGACCATTTGCCTAGCATGCACAAGGCCCTGGATTTGATCCCTAGCACAAACAAACAAACAAACAAATCTGATTCCTTTATAGGTTATTGGACTTCCTAACTCCTAGTAATACTGAGGCAAATTCAATTTTCAAGCAGCCCTAGATATAAAGCGATTTAGAAACTAGTAACTGAGGGAAACATCAAAGCAAGCAAAAGTCAGAGAAGGAAACATTTGCGAAGACCATGCAGAAGAGGGGAGATAAACCATCAAGCTAGAAAGAAGATTCATGGATAATGAGTGGAGGAGCGAGGGCTAGAGACAGACAGTCAGTCAGTCAGACAGACAGAAGGAGAGGCTGTTGGTGTTTGTTGGTAGGGGGAACAGGAAGGGAGAGAAAGCAAATGATAAGGTAGCCAAAAAAAGAAATCAGATCACCTAAACAAGAACCAATAAGTAACAGCAGCATCAATAAACACACAACCCAGAGAACAGAGTCCTGCCCCCAGAACAGAACATCTGCCGGTGGGCTGGCTAAGGAGCCTCCACAGGAGAGTTATCTTAAATGATTTCACTCAAAGAAGCCAAGTTTGTTTTACAAATCAATCTTTAAGTGGAAACATGAGTTGTACAAGCCAGAGATGACGCCTTTCAGCTTCTGCATTTTTTAGCTGAGGGCGCGGTGGCATCCTCAGATGAGCAATACTGACCGGTCAGCTATGCCACCCGCAGATCAGACGGGAAGCAGAAGCTGCCACGGACTTCATTTTAATCGAGTCGTGACTCCAGCTTTTGTGCTGTTCATCTTTAAAAGACAAAATCTACCTTCGGGTTAGCTCCCTTTAGAATTAGTCAATAATGGGAAACTAATATTAAAATACTGATTATAAATCATTAATTCAGATGTAGCTAGGAGACTACTATATAGTTTTAATTATGGAGGAAAATAATCACAAACACATATCCAGTACCTGCTGACTTAAAGTACCTTATTCAAGAAAAAGAATAATTTGACTATTATTGTCCTTTCATATTCTTGAAAATATAACAAAAATTTAACAAAACTTCTAGGAGTGATATCAGGTATAGACCATACCTTTTGGCCAGTTTTTAGTGGCTATCATGCAGTGAGATCATCATATGTAAAATATAACAGAGGAATTTCAAATATATTTGGTGTTTTATACAGTAAAACAGAATGAAGGGTTCTATTTTCCTTGGTTATGTCTGAATATGGTTTTATCTAAATTAGACATCAAAGGAAGCATTTGAATTAAATGAAAACACATTTAATATTTGTGTGTGAATCAGCAAATACTGGTTTTATCTAAATTATACATCAAAGGCAGCATTTAAATTAAAAGAAAACACATTCAATATTGGTGTGCGAACCAGCAAATATTGGGCATGAGAGCTATTATCCCGGACCTTTATAAAGTAATTTGATTCTTGGAAAGAAAAAAAAAATTCTTAAAGGGAGGAAATGAAGAAATGAAAATACTTGGAGATAGTTACAACTAATAATGGCACGGAGAGAACCGGCTTTCTAGCTTAACAAAACGCCTTATATGGCTAAGTCTCATAAACTAACTGAGAATAAAGGAAGAAGTCTTTATGCTTTCAAGGGGTGTTTTAAGTAATTCGATTTGTTTTTCAGGCTAATTTTTTAAAAAGCTGTAAAACCATTTCCTGCTTTACTTTGGTCAAATTAAAGGGAAAAGAAAAATCAAACAAGAAAATAGCAGTGTTAAGCAAAGTCAGTGAACAATCTTCCAGGTCCGTGGACTTAGGACCCTTTTTCTCAGAGCACCGTTCTACTTACTGACCACAAGTGATGTCCTTCTCTTGAGTGATGGGCGTTCCAGCTGCTAAAGTCACCACCAGCAATTCAGTCTGTATCTTAGGGTGCAGGGCACACAGGGGTAGTTTTGCACTGAGGTGAGCTCTGGAATGGAATGAAGAGTGTGTTGCTTGTTCTGCTTGCTTAACAAAACTCCAGTTACTTTCATCATTGCTCAAAGTAGGTGCCCTGATCAGATGTACAAAGAAATGGTTCTGCTGAAAAAGGCCTAACATTTATACTGTATCCAGGCCTCCCTATATGAATCCATACTAATAACCAACATGCACAGGACCCTATGAGGGTTAGCCACTAATAAACCTGGCAAGGGTCTACTGCTAAGTCCAGAACTTTTAGTTAAACTGTTATCAAATGCAGATACAAACATGATTTTCTTTATTCTTTTGTAAAAAAGCACATGTTTTTTTCTCTAATTTTTAAAGCATTGTCTCATGGTAAAACATTATTATTCCATTTGTCACCAATTAAACAATTTAATATTTTAGAAAAGTATTTTTCCTTATTTAAATGAAAATAAATGATGTAGTCTGTAAAGTAAAAGGCAGGGTTTCATCTCTTAGACAAAACTGAAAGAGAGAGGAAGAAAGACATGTATTGTCTATTTAACAATCAAAACACTACAATAAAATAAAATAAAATCGCCGTATCATAATAATGAGTTCTCTTTCAAATGGTTTGCTCTGAGCTAAATTGTGTTCTTTATGGAATAGAATGACAAATTGTTTAATTTGGTATCAAATATTCATGAGCTACAAATGTGCTGCATCACCAGAACGGGTGCAAGATCATAAATATTGTAGCGTGCACAGAGACGGAAGCCGACCGAAGTGGACGTGCGTGTGCACAGGTTTTCAACATCGCTGTGGCTCTGAGTCTGTGAGGAGGGAGAGAAGAGGATGGGGCCCCCCTTCTCTGTCCACCCATGAAGTGCAGCTGTGGGGAGAAAGATGCTGAGAAAGGAACCTGGGTGTGGCTTCTCACACATAGCTCCTTGTCGCCCGCAGATCAGAAGGTTCAAAGCAAATCAGGAATGAGACCACAATAGGACAGAAATTTATAGACATCTTGAAATGAAGCAGGTAATATTTCTATATTAGAATAGAGGCTATGTGAAATTTTTTTACGTTACAATACCTAATTATTCTGAGTCTATATTTAAAAGTAAAATGACCCAGATTGTGCAGAGAGAGCATCCTTAATGGTGCTGCACACCGTCTACACGGTCAGTCTTTTGCCCGGTACGTGGCAGAGCTTCCCAGGAAAGATGTGTCTGCGAAAATGGTGAAATTGCAACTAGAAAACCCAGCTCTCTTCTGCAGGCTCTGAGAGTCTTCTCAGACCTCTTTGGAACAAAGTTATTAATTTAGAGTGATAGATTTCTCCCTTCGGCTTCAGCCAAACGCTTTCCATGCCATCCAGATTTTTTTCTTTCTCCTCGCAGTCTCTCGCCTCACAGCAGCGGGAGGGGTGGTTTTCCGTGGAGAGGAGTGAGCATCTTTCGGGGCGCCTTTGCCCGACAGGGGGCAGACCTCACCGTTTCCCCGCGGCTCGGTCGGCCTCCTCGGCTTTTTTCTAGAACTCAGGAGTTAGGAAGGGGCTGGACCCCACTCATTTCACCAAGCCGTCGCTTCGAAGATTTCCATTCTCATCTCTGCGAGCAGTCATTTGGACTTGCTTAACAAACCTCCAAGAACTCCACCAAATTGAAATCAACTCTGTCAAATGGTGTGAAGAGTGTTTGGCTGTTAACTCTACCATCTCCTGTTAGCAAAGCGCATTTGTTTTCCCTTCTGAGAAGAGCTCTTCTTGCAACTAATCACACCTAATCTTCCTGCAAAGATGTTTTCCTTAAAAAACGGTGTAAATCAAGTTTTTGTAAATCTAATCGTATGTTTTATGCATCAGGGGAACTGGAAATGTAAAGAAATCCCATGGTGCATCCTTCTGTAAAATGAAGATTTGCTTCTTTATTATTCATTTTTCTAAATCTGAATGATTATTCACTGGGTTGAAAGAAGCATGCCTTTAGGTTTTTACATTCGGTGTCTTTGCATTTCATATTTTCAATAAGCCCTGGTGTGGGTGCACATACTACCTTCAGCAAACACAGTCCCCTCATTCTGAGACCCCAAATAGCCTCCAAATTGTGCACCAAGGAATCATAATGAGTCATCATCAGATGGAGAAAAACAGCAGCAAGCCTTACCCCATCCTGTACCGTAAGACCAGACACCCTTTCCAGTCTCTGTGCAGAAGGGATTCTTCAGCTTCCTCTTTCACAAACACACACAGAACTCTGCATTTCAAATAGGCGGGGCCCATTAAAGTTTTGTCTAGGGTGAATTCTCTGGGTGGTGGGACATGGAATTTCTCAGCCGCCTGGGATTCTAGAGATGAATATGGTTGGGCATGAAGCTAGAAAAGAGCCACGGTTCATTCTATTCAGTAGAGACCACAGGGTGGTCCAGCAAGAACCAGCTTAGCAATGGCAGCAGAATGAAATCAGGCCCCAGCCTGCCCTGTAGACCTCGCTCCAAAGAAGAACTTGGAGCTGCTTTTTACCTGCCAATCCCTGGATCTCAATGAAGGTAAACGATACATGTCTTTTTCCCACCATAGACAAGAAGCCCTCTCCCTCTTCCTCTCTCTGTTTAAAGGGCTTGATGTTTGATAAATGTAATTTTGTTAGGGAGAAACTTCTCTTACAAGGATCTCCTTGTTTTATTTGGGGAATTCCCCAAACCTTCTCAGTCTAGGAGAGTTTTATTGCACCTGGGCTGGGCCAACCGAAGTGTCCTTCAGTAAAAGGGACACAGACAAAGGGGCAAGAAGAATGGTGAATGCCTGAAAACGATGTCAGCTCGGCTCCCCAGGAGAAGCCTCTGTACAGGATTCTTCTTACGGAAACCTGTTCCATCAGGGCTGCTGTTCGGGCTGTGGTTTTTACAGCCAGGCAGGGCGGCGAGGGCCTCAGATTCCAGCAGGGGGAGCTCTAACTCTGGGAACCCAGCTGCAGCACTGCACGAACGCGGGCCAAGCGGGCCAGGCTTCCCCACAAGTTCAGCGTTCCCGGGTCGCCGAGGTGGGTAAGAGGTGCACGGGCGATGACGCTGAGCTAGAAACAGAGCCCTTCGCGTGGTCCCTGGGCAAGGAAAACAGTTAATGCCTTTAGAGAAACACCGATAAAAAGGCATTTTAGGAGTCCGTAACCCATCTTACAAAGAAAGCGAGGAATTTCAGATGAAGCCCCTACCCGCTCCTTTCTCCCCCACAATTGTTTCTTTATCACGGGCGGCGCCCCACACATTGCCAAGGGGTAGCAGGGTCACCACACCTCGGGCTGTAAAAACTGACCATGGCGGAGATGGATCAGATTCCCGATGCCATTAGTCAGCTCTCGGCCACTGCCTGGTGCCTGCTGCTCTTGCTTTGGGTTCTAGGAAGGAAAAAACAGAGCCTCCTAAACCGTGGCTATATCATGATGTGCAAAGAGACTTCGTTTTTCTGTGCTCGGCTCAGAGTCTGCAGGAGGAGGCAGGCAGCTGTGCAAATAACATAAACACCGCGGTAGCCCCTGAAATGCCTGAGAAGCGGTGTGCTGGGCAGCGTTTCCGGAGCTGTGTTTTGTGCAGCGCTGCTGCCCCTCGGGTGCTGTCTGTGGTCACGGCCGTGGAAAAGTTGTATCCACTATCCACGAGTTCCCATCTGCCCCCCTGACTTTGTGGAAGGAGCTTGTTACAAGTCCTAAAAGTGCTGCAGTTCAAACAAAGAAATTTAAAAAAACCATTCGATTTTTATCGAATGCAGTATTTCCAAAAATTATCTCCCCATGATCTTTCCTGTCTCCCCAGAGCTCTTACATTCCAGGCTCTGCTGTTCCATGCAGCACACTATAAAATGCTAAGTGTGGGGAAAAAGACAAAGTTCAAGGGGTGAAGAAAAGCGTGCCCCTCTGTCAGCTGGTTCTGGACCTACATAAAGCTGCTGTGATTTCTGATGAATCAATAACCTCGCGGGGCTCCCGGTTCCTCTTCTGGAAAATGAAGACTCCTCTATTTCTATACAGACCAGTGGCTCCTGGCTGGGAGGGGAATGATAGAGTCACAAATGTACTCCAGGTTCCTGAAACCTGTGTTTCTGGAGCTGGAAGCTGGCCTCACGTTTGTGTTGAAAGTAGGCTGAAGACTTTTGCCTGCAAATAAATAAAATGGACAAAATCACATGACAAGAAAAAGCAGTATTTCCCTCTCTTCCTGTTTGGTTTGCATATCATTGACTATTTGTGTAGTTTTACCTTGTTTGCTAGGGGTAATCAATAGAATAGTTTCATGTATCATTTCCATTGCTTTTCATATGCATACATAGATTTTTGTTTTCTTTTGCTTTAATTCGTGCAATCAATCAGTTTGAATTGTTGAGGTTTATTCAGAATTTTTACAGAGATTCCATAGATTGCCAGGACTTGCCATCTCTTAATGAATAGGAAGAGCCAGAGGGCTTGAGTTCGGGGCTGATGTTAGCAAAACAGTGCAAACTGTAAAGTGTATGTCTGAAGATTAATTTCTAAGTAGTTATAAAGGCACTGGCTGGGGTGGACAGGTCCTTCGTATTAGTAGGATATTTTATTTTTCTTTTTGCAAATCCCTACCTCTGCTTTATTTGGAGTGAAGAGACACAGACTACATAAATGACTGTCCTTGGGAATGTTGACCAGCTGTGTGTGTGAGAAGGAAGACAGGCAAGTGTGGCTTCCCAGAGTGACATTTTTGACCATTCGCCTTGTCCACCTTGATGATTTCCTTTAACAAAGTTTATCCAGCAAGTGTTGACTGTATACTTACTATGTACTAGATACTTTTCCTATCTAGAGGAAAGCCTTTTGCTCCCCAAGTTCTGGATCCTCCATGGAACTTTCCCTGATATTTCTACCTTAACTGGTCTTAAATTGTTACAGCTGCGGCTACACAGTTTAGCACTCATTGTGTGTGGCCTGTTTCTGTTCTTTCATAGGACGCTTTAGGGTGTAAGCTTTAGGAAAGCAGGGTTATGTCCCAGTGATCTTTTCTTTACCCTTGGTGCCTCCGCAAATGCAGTTCACCAAGTCAGAGCACATAACCACAGAGCCTGGGAAATCCTTCAGACCTCAGGTCTCTCTGCACCTTGCAATAATAACCTGTATTCCCAAGCCAGTAGTGTATGTTGTGCGGTACGGGATTTGACAACTCTCTGTAATGTCTACTCTTTATTTCAGTTGGTCTCTGCTGGTTTCAGAATTAGAGGGTCTGGTTTGGGGTTTACTTTTCACTATTATTGATAATGCTGTATGTTGAGATTTGTTGAATTTGACAGAATTAAGTGCCTTTCTGGGTGGTCTGAATTAATCTCTGAAGGTGGCTTCCACTGATGTGGTCTTTTTTCCTGCTTTTTTGCTTTAGCAGTTTGTGGCTAATTATGAGGACTTCAGGCAGTTGGTATGGCCACAGATGACACCAACAGCCTAGGTGGCCCACAGATTTGTGGGGGTGCAGTGCTGGGGATCCTTCTGAGGGGCACCCAGGGAAAAGAGCCGTGTGGCTGTGGACTTTGTCTCTGCCCTTATCACACCTCTCCTGCAGGTATCCTTCTCCCCCCTCCATCTCTCCTGGAGTCTCACCTGGGATTTCCCCACCAGGTTATGTCTAAGTGAGAGGAGGCTGACAGTGTTTACAGTGAGACTCCACTGAAGATGCATGAAAAAACAAAAACAAATAAAAACAAAAGCAAAGCAAAACAAAAAAGATCTTGTGTATCCAAAACACTTCCCAAAACCAAACTTGGCTGATCTTTCTCAGTTCTGTCAAATTGTAGCTGTGCACATGTTTTTACAGTCTACAGAAAGCTTTTGTGCAGTGTCAGGTTAGATATTAAAACCACCCCAGGGAATTACGGGTAGCTGCGGAGTATCAGGACCAGAGAATTTGTACGAAGATGTGGAAGAGGTGGCAGGGTCTGAGCCCAATGGCTTGTTCTCAGTGCAGTGTATTTTGCCTTGAATTGTGGTTATTCGTGTCTGCACGGACTACAGTGTAGTTCCATCAAAAGTTAGTCTGTCTGAAAATTTGATGTGGAAACTAAGTTTACCCCCAACAAGAAAGTGGATGAGCTGGGTGTGGTGGTACATGTCTGCCATCCCAGCACTTGGGAGGCTGAGGCAGGAGGATTGCTGTGAGTTCTAAGCCAGCCTGGGTTACAAAGTGAGTTCAAGGCCAGCCTGGTAAGACCCTGTTTATTTTTTTATTTTTTATTTTTTTTATTTAAGAGGAAAAAGAGAAAAACACAAAACAAACCAAAGCGGTGTAAGGGTACACGTAATACAGAACTACTACAAAAAAAAAAAAAAAAAAAAACATAACAGTAAGAAATCACCTGTTAGTAGATTACATATTATCATCTTGAAAATAGTTCCTCAAATCACAGTATCAAAGAATACAAGGTGGACATTCAAACAGGGAGACTGCAAACAGCTGTGTTCAATGATCCAAAAACATTGATATAGTCAGCTATTTAACACCCCTAAACACACTTGCTGTTATATCCGTTAGAGCTCTTTTTCTTTTTTTTTTTTCCCCTCTCTTTTTTACAACAAAATTTACACATTTTGGATTTTATTACTCCTTAGTGCTTTATTACTCCTTTTTTTGGGGGGGGGGAAAGAATACAGTCAAATATGGCAAAACACAGCTGTCAGTCAATACCAAGGATAGACATAGCACATGGTGTAGAACAGAGTACAAGTTTATCAACAATGGTTATCAACGTTGTCCCTTGTTTCCTTAAAAAGAATTGTCTATCTCATTAGATACTATAAAGTTGGACAAAACAGTAGAGAACAAGACCAATAAAACTTAGGCATTGTAAACATTACAGGACTTCCAAAGAAGACAATAGTCAAACCAGAATGGGTATCTTAGTGAATCTTATTGTCTTCAAAGTAGTTGCCTATGTCTTCAAACTTGATACTATCATATAGAATGGAACAGAGTCTAATCAGTCAAAACAAGATCGTGGGAGTACTACAGGACTTCAAAACAAGTTAATAGGAAATCAGAAAGAGTTACTATTTATATATCCTAATTTTTTGAATTTTTTCTTTAATTAAGACAAACATAAGAAATGACTAAATAATTTTTTTAAAACAATAAGGGGGAGATTGAGATAAAACAGGACATAACAATATAACAATAGAGGTCACAGCATGACTGTTTCAACAACCTAGTACTTCACCACCATATAACCTGACTTAATAGTAGTTACCATAGTGGGTAAGACCCTGTTTACAAAAAAAGCAAGCAAGAAAGTAAATGATAATGATGATGTTAACAAACATCTCGGTGCATTCATCACTCACTACGCAGGAGGAATTAAACTCATATCATCTCATTTCTGCCCAATTGCTCCCTCCCCAGCAGTGTGTTTTACTATCTATCCTTATATATTGACTTTCCTGGATTGAGAC
Source organism: Cavia porcellus (assembly GCF_034190915.1). Lineage (NCBI taxonomy): Eukaryota > Metazoa > Chordata > Mammalia > Rodentia > Caviidae > Cavia > Cavia porcellus. Next base: position 60,963,525 of record NW_026947495.1, read on the forward strand.
ATGCCCAGCAGATTAGCAGAGCACACTCCTGGGCATGTCCATGATGGAGGCATGGCCTCGGGCACTGTATATAGGAGAGCACTGCTCTGCTCTCCAGGTAACAGAAGAGCAACATGAACTAAAAGCTTTGCTCCATCACACATTTCCACGCTGATGGTCTGGCCTTGGAGCCAGTTGAGTGTGGGCTGAATTCCCCTGAAGCGTGAGCTAACTTCAGCCTTTCCTTTTTTAAGGTGCGAGTGTTGGGTGTTGTGGCCAACATGGGAACAAGGTTTCATCATCTCTGTCTGCCTGAAAGCTATTCTTTGTCTCTTTGGAGCATCTGATTATCTGGTTCTACACTGGTTGTTAAGAGGTTCAAGGTAACTTTAAAATGTGTCTTGTGTGTTGCCAGATAGGTGTATGGTAATCTCACAGAGAGTGCTGGGTCTTCCTCTCCTTTCCCTTAAGTCCAGGACCTAACCACCCCCTCCTCATGCAAACCTTCACAGCCTAGCGCTTTATAGAAGTCCATCCTCAGTGTTCATTGAGTTAAATGGACGTCAGAGTTGAGAAGAAGCAGAGCAGTCTATTCTCCTAACCAGACGGGAAATAACGCAGATCTAAGCAGTCACATGACCAAGTGCATTGACATTTAGCATAATGAGGCCAGAGCTGTGGCTTTGGTCCCTGACCATTGTCTCCTGGTTCTTTGCCTATGGCTCTGGCTAATGCCCCTTCTTATCCTCCTCTATCAGCACCTTGATCGCATTGTTGTCTGTTTGGAGACCTTGCAATGTCTGCACAAGCTCTGTCTCTGCTCGGATAGGTGCATATGTATCTCCACACTTGTTCAGCTTGGAGTCTCAGACCTTAAACTTAGCACATCTTGTGCTGAATTCATTATTTCCTCATCCTACTTAGATACCTTTCTTTTAAGTTCATTTGAATCATTTCACAGAATGATGGTTTTATTGTATGCACATGGAAGGAGAATCTTGCTAGAGCTGGAAAAACCAAAACCAAAAATCAGGTCCCTTAGATTCTTCAGTAGATGACAGTGATGGAGCAGCATTGAGTCCCTCAGTCCTCATCTCTTCTGTCCTTAGCACACAGCTTTTATACAACTGGTAGGATTCCTAAGAGCAGACAGTGGTCATGGGCAGACATGAAGACTGGCTCTTTCCTTGTGTCCATCCATCCAACCATCATTCCACCCCATCCATCCATCCATCCATCCTGGGCAGACATTGCAAGGTCTCTATATAGACAATAATGAGAAGTGAACAGAGATCAAGGTGCTGACAGAGGAGGATAAGAAAGGGCATTAGCCAGAGCCACAGGCAAAAAGGAAAGGAAGCCTTGCTGGGCGAAGACAAGCACAACCTCAGAAAATCTCTTTAGAAGGTTTGCAGGAGAGGTGATTATGGTTTTAGTCTGGGCAGCATCGCTAAGCTTCCTCAGCCTGCCTTGCATGACCTGGTAGGATTTGCATCTTTTCATTAAGTCACAGCTTCTGATCATTGGAAGTTTTCTCTTCTTCATCCTGCTCCGGGAAGCTTCAGGTCCCACCAAAGGCTGCCTCGTGCTCTTAGCATTTCTCCAGCTCCAATGGGAGAGGATCTGATTGCCTAGCATTTCTCACCAGACCACCTCCCTGGTGGATGATCAGCATGTGCATTGGCTGCCCTTCTGGTCCAGAGCACAATGAGCCAGCGTGTCAGCTGTCCCCAAGACTGGGACCCATGGCTGCCTTTTTCAAGACAATTTCAGTGACCCCAAAGTCCTACACTAAGTGGAACAAACTAATCACATTATATGAGCCTATTAATATGAAATGTCTAGGATAGGCAAATCTGTATATAAAGTGGATTATAGGTTGGTTCCTTAGGGTTGGGATGACAGTAGGGAATGAAGAGTGGCAGTTTAGAAAATACAAACTTTCTTTTGGGGCTGATGAAAACGTTCTGAAGCTGATGTTGGTGATGGCTGTGCAGACTTGTGAATGTATTAACAGTCATTGACTCACACAACTGTATGGTAATATCTCAATAAAGCTGTTTAAAAGTTGTTTTTAAAACAACTTGCAGTAACTGCGCCTCCCCTGGGGTCAGTTGCCTCTCCTGTCTGCTTGCAAAGCATCTGATGCTAAGTTCAAAAACTTCGTACCGCTCTGTTAGGTTGGCACCTTGCCAGGAAGCCCCTGCTCCTGGATGCTGAACTACAATACTTGGAGGCTTTTCACCTCCACACCCTTGCATACTGTGAATTTCCAGACAGACTTGAGAGGGCTTCTGGTGTGGACAGGATGGGTGGATGGATGGGGTGGAATGATGGATGGATGGACACAAGGACAGGGCCAGTCATCATGTCTGCCCATGACCACTGTCTGCTCTTAGGAATCCTACCAGTTGTATAAAAGCTGTGTGCTAAGGACAGAAGAGATGAGGACTGAGGGACTCAATGCTGCTCCATCACTGTCATCTATTGAAGAATCTAAGGCACAAATAACACTAATGTGTGACTTGGCCTGTGCTTACTGGAGCAGTTATCCGGGGCTGCTGGCAGACTCTTAGGACCTTGGTTCCACTTAAGCTTGGGTGATTTTTTTCCCATTGTTCCCTGGGGCATAGTACTCTCTGCAGGGCAAGGGCAGACTTGGGCTCAGCGACTGACACTGTGTCTCCAGTGATTTGTTCTGTGCCAAGCCCTTTGGCTAAAAGATTTGGGGAGGGAGGGAGATGAGAGGGTAGAAGAAGGAGGAGAGGTGGGGAGAAGAATTGCCTTCTTGGAACAATTGATTTGCAATACGAGGCATCTTATTGATAAAGCAAAGCCCAGACAGAAGGAAGCAGTCTGATATAGTGCACTATTTGAAAAAATCGTGTGCATCTGTTTAGCACAATATACAGCATAATGACAGCAATCTTCCCTGTTTGTATCTATTCATCTGATTATACAGAGTAACAATTCTTTTAGTTACACATTTATTTACTCAGGGATTTTTAAATGGATAATAAGTTAGTAAATCAGATAGCATGTGTTCTGGATAATACTTTAGTAAACTGTCTACCACACAAGGCAGTTGCAATTCACGTTTTCTATAATATCCAGTGTTCCATTAATACACACGGCACAATGTGACGCTATGAGCAGCTCTTCAAGAAGGACAAAGCGGATTTTAATGATTATTTAATACTGTTTGATCTAGACACATAGTATGTTTTTTTTTTTTAATTTAAGAGGAAAAAGAGAAAAACACAAAACAAAACAAAGCAGTGTAAGGTTACACATAATACAGAACTACAAAAAAAAAAAAAACATAACAGTAAGAAATCACCTGTTAATAGATTACATAATATCATCTTGGAAATAGTTGCTCAAATCACAGTATCAAAGAATACAAAGTAGACATTCAAACGGAGAGACTGCAAACAGCTGTGTTCAATGATCCAAAAACATTAATATAGTCAGCTATTTAACATCCCTAAACACACTTGTTGTTATATCCGTTAGAGCTCTTTTTTTTTTCCCCTCCCTCTCTTTTTTATAACAAAATTTACACATTTTGGATTTTATTACTCCTCAGTTCTCATTACTCTCTTGGGGGGGGAGAGAATAAAGTCAAATATGGCAAAACAAAGCTGTAAGTCCAAACCAAGGATAGACATAGCACATGATGTAGAACAGAGTACAAGGTCATCAACAATGGTTATCAACATTGTCTCTTGTTTCCTTAAAAGGAATTGTCCATCTCATTAGATATTATAAAGCCGGACAAAACAGTGGAGAACAAGACCAATAAAACTTAGGCATTGTGAACATTACAGGACTTCCAAAGGAGACAATAGTCAAACCAGAATGGGCATCTTTGTGAATCTTATTGCCTTCAAATTAGTTGCCTATACCTTCAAACTTGCTACTATCGCACAGAATGGAACAGAGTCTAATCAGTCAAAACAAGATCTTGGGAGTATTACAGGACTTCAAAACAAGTTAATAGGAGATCAAAAAGAGTTACTACTATATATCCTAATTTTTTAAGTTTTTCCCTTAATTAAAATAAACATAAGAAATAGCTAAATAATTTTTTTTAAAGAATAGTAGTTACCATAGTGTCTGTCTTTTTCCTTAAAATATTTGGATAAAACTTCATATACTATAGCTTCAAATATTTCCATATCAAAAAGCCCAGAGTAAAGCCTTTCTAATTAATAAGTGAAAATTTTATAAGGCTTCAAGGCCACATAATGGGGAATCATGATTATCACATATTTTTATATATTTGAATCATTACTTACATTAGGGAAACTATTCGGTATTCATACATGCGAGATTGATTTATTTCACTTATGAGAATGGTCTCAAGCTGCACCCATTTATTGATAAATATCTCAATGCGATCCTTCTTTATAGCTGAATAATACTCCATTGTATAGAAATACCACAACTTTTTTATCCATTCCTCAGTTGATGGACACTTGGGTTGTTTCCAAGATCTGGCGATTACAAATTGTGCTGCTATAAACATAGGTGCACATATATCCCTGTGGTATGATGCTTTCAGTTCTTCTGGGAATATACCTAGAAGTGGAATAGCTGGAATAAATGGGATTTCCAATCCCAACTTTTTGAGAAACCTCCAGACAGATCTCCACAAAGGCTGTACCAGTCTACACTCCCACCAACAGTGCAGGAGAGTTCCTTTTTCCCCACAGCCTCTCCAGCATTTGTTGTTGTTGGTTTTCTTGATCCTGGCCATTCTTTCAGGAGTGAGATGGTATCTCAGTGTGGTTTTAATTTGCATTTCTCTAATGACCAATGATGATGAGCATTTTTTCATGTATTTATTTGCCATTTGCATTTCTTCATCTGAGAATTGCGTATTCATCTCAGATGCCCATTTTTGGATTGGATCTTTGAATTTTGAAGGTCTGAGTTTTTTTAATTCTTTATATGTTTTAGACAAGAGTCCCTTGTCTGAGAGAGAGTTCACTAAAATCTTTTCCCAGTTTGTGGGTTTTCTTTTCACTATGCTGGAGATTTCTTTTGACATGCAAAAACTTTTTAATAAGAAGTGGTCCCAGTTATTGATTCTGGGAAGTATTTCCCGTGCAGTTTGAGTCCTATTCATGAATTCTCTACCTACTCCTATGTCTCCAAGGTTTCTACCCAATTTGTCTTCCAATAGATTTAGCGTTTCTGTTTTAATATTCAGATCTTTGACCCATTTAGATTTTAATTTAGTACATGGTGATAGACATGGGTCTAGCTTTAGTTTTCGGCAAATGGAGAGCCAGTTTTTCCAGCACCATTTATTAAAGAGACTGTCGTTCTTCCAGTGAACCTGCTTGGCTCCTTTATCGAAGATAAGGTGGTTGAGTGTGTTTGTAGTTGTGGTTGTATCTTCTAATCTATTCCATTGATCTTCAGCTCTGTTTTGATTCCAATACCATGTTGATTTTACTACTGTTGCTTTGTAGTATAATTTCAAGTCAGGGATTGTGATGCCTCCTGCTTTGTCTTTGCTGCTTAGAATTGCTTTTGCGATTCTAGGTCTCTTCTGGTTCCAGATGAAATTTAGGAGTGATTTCTCTAGATCTATAAGGTATGTTGATGGTATTTCTATTGGGATTGCATTGAATCTGTATAAGAGTTTTGGGAGAATGGCCATCTTCACAATGTTTGTTCTTCCTATCCATGAGCAAGGGATGTCTTTCCATTTTCTGAGATCATCTTCAATTTCCTTTTTCAGTGTAATATAGTTTTCACTGTATAAGTCTTTCACTTCTTTCGTAAGAGTAATTCCTAAATATTTCATTTTTTTGCTTGCTAATGTGAATAGTCCAGTTTCCCTTATTTCCCTCTCTGTGGTTTTGTTGTTTGTGTATAGGAATGCTATTGATTTCTGAGTATTGATTTTGTATCCAGCCACATTCCTGAATTTATTTATTGTATCTAAGAGTCTTTCAATGGAGCTTAGGGGGTCTTCTATGTAGAGTATCATGTCATCTGCAAACAATGACAACTTAACTTCTTCTTTTCCTATCTTTACCCCTTTTATTTCTCTTTCTTGCCTAATTGCTCTGGCTAGTACTTCCAGTACTATATTAAATAGGAGTGGTGATAAAGGACATCCTTGTCTTGTACCCGATTTTAAAGTAAAGGCTTTCAATTTTTGGCCATTTAGTATGATGCTGGCTGTTGGTTTGTCATAAATGGCCTTTATTATATTGAGGTAAAGACCATTTATTCCAATTTTCTGTAAAGTTCTTATCATGAATAAGTGTTGGACCTTATCGAAGGCTTTTTCTGCATCTATAGAGATGATCATGTGATTCTTATTTTTGGCTTTATTGATATGGTGGGTTACATTTATTGATTTGCGTATGTTGAACCATCCTTGCATTCCTGGGATGAATCCCACCTGGTCATGGTGTATAATCTTCTTGATGATTTGCTGGATCCTATTTGCCAATATTTTATTGAGGATTTTTGCATCTGTGTTCATTAGGGAGATCGGTCTATAGTTCTCTTTTATAGTTGGGTCTTTCTCAGGTTTTGGTACTAGAGTAATATTTGCTTCCAGGAATGACTTAGGAAGGATTGCTTCCCTTTCAATTTCATTGAATAGTTTGAGGAGTGTCGGCATTAGGTCTTCTTTATATTTCTTGTAGAATTCTGCAGTGAATCCATCTGGGCCTGGGCTCTTCTTGGTGGGCAAGGACCCAATTACATTCTCAATTTCATTAGCAGAGATTGGGTTATTCAACAGTTTTATATCCTCTTGATCTAGCTTTGGTACTTCATATGCTTCTAAGAATCTGTCTATTTCTTCTGTGTTATCAAACTTTTGAGAGTAGAGGTTTTCGAAATAGGTGTTGATGATCCTCTGTATTTCTATTGGGTCTGTAGTGATTTCTCCTTTTTCATTTCTTATTGCATGAATTTGAGCTTTTTCTTTCCTTTTTTTAATAAGGTTGGCTAGGGGCTTATCGATTTTATTTATTCTTTCAAAGAACCAACTCTTTGATTTGTTGATTCTTTGGATTGTTTTCTTAGTCTCTATTGCATTGATTTCTGCTCTGATTCTTATAATTTCCTCTCTTCTTTTGGCTTTGGGCTTGACTTGCTCTTCTTTTTCTAGCTGTTTGAGGTGTAGCATCAAGTTATTTACTTGTATTCGTTCTGTTTTCCTGATGTGGGAACTCAGTGCAATAAATTTTCCTCTCAGAACGGCTTTCATTGCATCCCACAGATTCTGGTAAGTTGTATCTGCATTTTCATTTTCTTTTAGGTATTGTTTAATTTCTTCTTTAATTTCTTCTGTGACCCACTGATTACTCAAGAGTGTGTTATTTAGTTTCCATGTGTTTGCGGAATTTTTGCAGTATCCTTTGTCATTAATTTCTAATTTCAGAGCGCTATGATCCGATAATATGCAAGGGATGATTTCAACTCTTTTGCATTTGCTTAAATATGTTCTGTGAGCTAATATATGGTCTATTTTAGAAAATGATCCATGTACTGCTGAAAAGAATGTGTATTCTGATGTTGTTGGGTGGAACATTCTGTATATGTCTATCAAACCCATTTGTTCACAGGTGTGATTCAGTTCTGTTATTTCTTTGCTCATTTTCTGTCTGGTTGATCTGTCCCTTGGTGTCAGTGGTGTATTAAGGTCTCCTGTTACAATTGTGTTACTGATAATTTGAGTTTTCATTTCTGTTAATAATTGTTTTATATAACTGGGTGCTCTGGAGTTTGGTGCGTATATATTTAAGATAGTTATCTCTTCCTCTTGGAGTTTTCCCCTTACGAGTATGTAGTGACCTTCTTTGTCCTTTATGGTCATTGTTGGTTTAAAGTTCACGTTGTCTGCAAACAGAATGGCTACTCCTGCCTTTTTTTGGATTCCTGCTGCATGGAGAATTGTTTTCCATCCTTTGACTTTCAGTATGTGAGTATCTTTCTGGGTTAGATGGGTTTCCTGTAAACAGCATATGGTTGGATTTTGTTTCTTGATCCATTCTGCTAGTCTGTTTCTTTTGATTTGTGCATTGAGACCATTTACATTAATGGTTATTACTGTTAAATGCTGGTTAATTGTAGGAATGTTATCTCTCTGCTGTTGCATCTTTATCTTTCGGTTCTGTTTAATTATTTGCTTTGCTTAGTGGTTTTTTCCTTTGTGTATCTAAACTGTCTTTCAATATTTTTTGCAGGGTTGGTTTGGTGTTCATGAAGTTCTTCAGCTGTTCTTTGTCATGGAAGTATCGTATTGCACCATCTATTTTGAATGATAGTTTTGCAGGATATATCAGTCTTGGTTGGAAATCATTTTGCTTTAGGATCTGGAATACTTCACTCCATGCTCTTCTTGACTTTATCATTTGTGCTGAGAAGTCTGCTGTGATTCTGATAGGTTTTCCTTTATAAGTGATTTGTCTTTTCTCTCTGACAGCTTTTAATAATCTATTCTTGTGTTGGATTTCTGGGATGGTGACTATTATATGTCTGGGTGTAGTTTTATTTTGGTTATGACTGTTTGGAGTTCTATATGCTTCACTGATCCTGATGTCAGTTTCTGATCTCATGCTTGGGAAATTTTCAGCTATTACTTCTCTAAATATCCTCCTGACATCCTTCATGTTGTCTCCCTCTCTTTCATTAATCCCTATCATTCTTATGTTATTCTTCTTTGCATCGTCTTGCAGTTGTTGAATTGTTGTTTCCTGGTTCCTTGTTATTTTCAAAAGATCTTTCCTTTCCTGTTCACTAGCTGCAATCCTGTCTTCAAGGTCTGAAATTCTATCTTCACTTTCATTAAGGCGGTTTTTACAACTTTCAGTGGAGTTTTTTATTTCCTGTATATCTCTGTGCATCTGCATTATGTATTCTGTTTGTTTCTTATATTGCTCGTCTAGGGATTCTATCTTTTTGTTTAGTTCCTCCAATTTTTTATCTGTGTTTTCTTTAGATATATTTAGAATCTCTTTCATTTCTTTTATCATTTCTTCTTTTATCTGGGAGATTATTTCGAGTTTGAATTTCTTTAAAGCTTCCTGGAGTTGCTTGTCAATTTCAGTGGCTATTGTGTCCGATATATGAGGTGGATGGGATATATTTTCTTCTATATACATCGCTCCTAGGGTTTCTTGAGATGGGCTGGAGGTTTGAGGTTGTAATTTGGTCTTTCGTTTTGTCATTTTCCTATATTTCTGTGTTTCAAGTGTTATTTGAAAGCCTCCTCAGGATCTGTTGAAAATCCCCTTCTATGTTTGCAGCTACTGAGACTCTGGCACCACTCTACCCCAGGCCATTGGGCCTGCAGAACCAATGGCCCTTCTCTGCTTGTTCACAACTCCGCGGTTCCAGACAAGCTGGGCCTCAGGGACACTGTGCGTCCACCTGCCCCTTGGTAGATCCACAGCTCTTGGATCGCAGCCGGGTTAGGGTACTCACCACAGACCGCAGTGCCTCAGGAGCCTGTGATCCCTCCCTGCTTGCAGAGATATCCACAAACCTCCAGACAAAGGAAGGGCCTCCTGCGGGCACTCCGGATCTACCCCGCTCTTCCTCTGCACGCAGATGGCTATGCACGGCTGGGCTCAGGCCGAGGTGCCTCAGGAACCCGTGACCCCTCCTCCTGCAGACAAAGGAAGGGGCCTCTGCAGGCGACTCTGGATCCGTGCAGCTCCTCCTCCGCACACCGATGGCCAGGCGCGGCTGGGCTCAGGCCGAGGTGCCTCAGGAACCCGGGACCCCTCCTCCTCCAGTCAAAGGAAGGGGCCTCTGCAGGCTCTCCGGATCCGCGCAGCTCCTCCTCCGCACACTGATGGCCAGGCGCGGCTGGGCACGGGCCGAGGTGCCTCAGGAACCTGGGACCCCTCCTCCTCCAGACAAAGGACGGGGCCTCTCGACACATAGTATGTTGAAAAGCTGCATTTCAGTCCTCGGTGCACCATGGTGGTAATGAGAAATGTGGACTCGTTTGAAATATAACCCACTGGTCTTCTTTTGATGCTACTGCCATGGCTGTTTGTGCTAAAGTTTCTTGTCTTTGACTCAAGAGTAGATCACGAGCTTTTTCTTACTGGTGAAAAATGCACACTTGAACCCAAGCATAGCTTTTATTTCATGGCAAAATCATGAACATTAAAGAAGAGAGGAGAGTATTTAGCTTAGCCATTGAAATATGATAAAAATAAAATGGTTGTCTCTTTTGGAAGGGAAAATAGACATCAACAAAATTCCTGGTTCCTTCTGGGCTGCTGAGTGGGTCAGAAGTCTTATGGCTTGAGTTTTCAATTGAAGATGGAAGAAGAGTACAGCTAAAGAGCACGGCTTGGTCTTCTTAACTCCTCCCTTGCAGGACGGCACGTCCCCTGGGAAATGCCTCTGTCCCCGTGCAAGGTTCCCGGCATATTCCAGCAGCCCTGACTTATCCAGTGTCACCTGCTTTCAGAATGTCCACCTCCTCTGTGCCAGAGACAAACTTCCTGAGGGTTTTTAGATTCTTAAGGTGAGATGTGTTGTAGTTTTAAGATCACATTATGTCCTTCCTTTCCCTTCCTTCCTTCCCCCCTTCTTCTCTCCTGTTTTTTTCTTCTTGTTTACCTCTTTCTAAAGAAAATTCCTATGTCAGGCTCCCATGGCAGTCTGAGCCATTATTTAATGAGCCAGGGACAAAGAATATTGGCAGGCATGCGCTGGGCTCCCTCTGGGAAGAATCTTCAGGTTAAGTCAGATCAGAGACAGACAAGAGTACGAGCTTTCTGTGCTGGTTAGAGTGTGCAAGTGAGGCTTTACTGAGTGTGGACTTGTTGCTCTCTAACCTGGTGCTCACACTTTGTGGCTGCACGATATTCCCAAGCTACTTAGCCAGGGTTGGCATAGTTTATGGAAAGTAAATTCCTTGGGAAGGAATGAAAAGATATTGGATATTTGAATGACTTTCTTGAAATAATTTAGCAAAATTAGATTTGTTTCAGAGCCGAGAAAACATTAAGGAGTAAAGGAGAAGAAAACTGGCATTGCTAGCTATGATTACCAAATATTTCCCATATATTTTCTCGTTTAGTAGTTACAGTTTTGGAGGAGTAACCATCTCTCTTTTCTGGACAAGGACACAAGGCTCAATAGTGCAGTTAATCAGAGACAGAGCTGTTACCTGGCCAGCTTTCACTGTCTGTACCAGTGTGTTACACACTGCATAGTGGTATCCTCTGGGGGTTAAACACACACCATCATCCCTGCTCCACATCCGGTGATGCTGAGGCCATTGGTCTGGCCTAGGGCCAGGCCTTCAGTGTTTTTAAGGAACCTAAGAGTAAAAAAAAAAAAAAAAATCCCTCAGTTCCATCATCCCATCTACATGGTTACAAACCCACTACTTGTGGTTCCCATTAGCAATAATTTGACTTAGGACTTTTTGACTTTACAGTGGTGCAAAGCAACATCCATGCAGTGTAAAGCAGGCTAAGAATCTTGGATTTGGAGCTGTGATATGTGGAACAATACTCTCTCACAATGCTGGACAGGGATAGTGAATCACAGTCAACCCAGTGGCTACCAGGGAGCAACTGATGCTCTCCAGTGATGTGTGGTGCTAAGCTATGCTGTTTGCTAGCTAGGTACATTAAGTGCATTTTTGATTTACAATATTTTCAACTTCCCAAGGGTTTATTGGGAAGTAATCCCATCTTATGTTGAGGAGCATCTGCATAAGCCATATACATTTCCCTGAGCCACATGATTCATAGTCAGTGGATATCTTGCCAGTTACCCTTTAGGGCATGCAACAGAAGTGGGTGTCTTTGAGCATCATCATTATCAGTCCTTTCTATGAGCTTCTCATGTTCTAGGCACATCACATTTTACCATCTCAATTCAGCATCTTCAGATGTTTTAAACAAGTTCATAGAGCTACATTCTAGTAGTGGTTGTACCATTACAGAAACATTAAAGGAACTCAAAAGACAGAAAATGATCAAATGAAGCTGTATCTCTATGTGGTCAATATTTGGGTTAAAAGTTTAAAACTTGGACAATTCCAATGGTTATTTTCCTTTGTTCATTTTCATGATCATAAATCATGATCTTGAAACACTTGCTTGAAAACATTTTTGTTGGTTTCAGTAATTGGAATCTCTTTTCCTGACTCAGCCCCATGCTGTGGAGGAGAGATGGCGAATCCCAAGCCTGAGATGCTAAAAGTAATTTACACTTAAATCAGAGCTAACTTCTTTAAAGAACTTTATTTCTGATGCCTTGTACATTTGTCTTTTGACATAGTAATACTCCCTCAATTTCTTCTACAGCTGTGTGGGCTATTTACAAGATATGACCTTCAAATCAACAAAAATCTCCAAACCAAACATTTATAGTCTAAGTGTTAAATTATTTAATCAATGTAGTTCTGTTCAGAAATATTGAAACTGACTGAGAAAGTACTTCAAAATGCTCACAATGGATCTCCCTGTGGATTAGAGACCTGTAAAAACTAAACTAAACTAAATCTGAAAACTTTTTTGAGAGTTTGAAAACTGCTTATATTTGTGTCCTTTTTATCATCCTCTTCCAAGACAATGGCATGAGGTCATTTTCAAGAGTCTTTTTTCCTTCTTTCAAATGATTTGCATCTTAGTTCAATAACTTGCTCTAATAAAAGCCTTTTATTTTAAACATATGGAGCAGAGATTTAAAACACTAGCATTTTTGTTGAAAATCCTTTAAAATGAACAAATATGTTTCCAAGGCCTTCTCAGACTTGCTTTTCTTTGAACTATTCTGTGCATATATATTTTTTACCTGTTTCTAATTCTAGATAACATTGAAGAAAAAAAAGTAGAAATATTACAGGTGATTTAACAAAGAAGAAGATAGATTAAGCTAAGGATGCTTAAAACCAGCAGAAGTTTTCAGCATCATACAGTCTAAAGATTTAAGAAGACAGATATTGGAACCAGAATGCCTGAGGTTTATTCTGGTTGATTCATGTATCTTGAATTTTTCTGCTTTCTTGCTCTGTCTCTTACTCTCTGTCTGTCTCTCTTTCCTTTTCATCTGCAAAATGGTGCTAATTAATGGAGATAGAATTACTCCAATGGTTGAATAAATTAATAGATGTAAAATGCTTAGACCACTACCTGGAAAGTGCTCCATATACACCAGTTATTACTATGGTGGGTGAAGCAGGTACTTAGATCAGTGATGGAGCAAGTAAAATTATACAGTCTAATGTGAATAACCTGTGTGTGTGTGTGTGTGTGTGTGTGTGTGTGTGTGTGTGTGTGGTTCTGGAGATGGAATCACATCCTCACGGAGTTCATGAAATCCTGAAATGGTGATTCTTCTGCAAAGACTTGGCTATTTGGCTTTGTTTTCACCCCTGGATGCTGCACTAGGAACTTTAACAGAAACTGAAGACAAGTAAAGAATTATTTCCTGGTGACCAGCAGTTCTCTTTCTTAGCCAAGATCACAGGAGAAGATTTTAGCAACAGAACATGCTGTGAGCCTGGGCTTACACAGTCCACATTTTTTTGAACAGAAGAGTTCAGAAGCGTTGTGTAACATATCCTTCCTCCTTCCTCTCTTTGTCTCTTCCTTTTTTTTTTTCTCATTCTCTTCCTTTATGGTCAATTCTTTAAAAAAATTCTTTGTAACTCCTGAATGAGATTACAATACTCTTTCCAGCAAAATTAAACATTTGAGTAAAAAATACTTTCCAAAGTACTCCCCTGTTTTAGTCCAACTTTGACTATACAACTAACAAATTAGTCCAACTTTGACTATAAATTCAGGTCTTTCCCTCATTTTATGAAACAGTCCTATGCAAGTCTTATATGTCACTTACACATATTTTGATTCAGTTAGTATATTATTCTTAAATCAGTTATTCAAAGTCTTAACTACTGGCATGTTTCCTGTAAGATTTGCCTCTGCACCTTGTAATTCTCTCTGGCCTAAAACTGAAGTTCTTTAGCTCCTTGACAAAACACAACACAGGTCCAAACAATTCCATCTCTGCGTGGCCCTTGTCTCATTATTCCCATTAAAGACTGGGCTTTCAGTGGTTTCCAGTGTTGGGTTTGCCACCTACAAAGGATAAAGACGCCTCAGTGCCATTGTCTCTGTCTGCTTAGAGGACTGTCAATCTGCCTGGCCACAATGAAGTCATCTGACCCGGAGCCTAGGAGAGGGGTGTAACAGTATTGGCTGAAGCTTCTTTTATTAGAATACAGGTTTTGAAATTTGAGTGGATCTCAGAAAGCAGTTGGCTCACCCTGGACATTGTCTAGATGAAGCAAGCAAAGGTTCAGAAGATTACTTTTCTTGGCCAAGTGCCAACAAGTAGGTAGTTGTAAAGTTAGAGCTGAAGTCTGAGCCTTCCGACTCTTCCTGTCTGATCATCCCTCCTTCCCTTCCGTCTTCCTTTCTTTCCTCGGTATTTATTCATGCCTACTATGTACTTGTTTCATAATAAACAAGAAACTCACACTGCTTTATTTTCGGCACCAAAAATCTGGGTGACATATGGTTTGACAAGTCAGGGTGAACTAACAGACACACAGAAACAGAACGTTTGAAATGGGAACGACCCTGGAGAATCTAATTTGTGCGCTCTTCCTTTACCATAGCGTGCCACGCCCATGGTAATATGTACCGTGCCACTTTTATGGCAAGAGTATAGAATCACGACCCGAAACAAAACAGAAAGGACCAGAGGACAAGCAGAAAGCACACACGAACACTTTTACACCCATGCATAGGGACAGAGCTGCAGCAAATGCAATCCAGCGGACAATTAGAACGCTGACATTATGGCAAAGTTTCCAGGCAACTCCTTTTTAGATTCTTCTTCCCTCTGGTTCAGCAAGGCAGTCACATTTTTCTGGGTCTCAGACAAACAATAGCATCCAAATGATACTTAAGAACAACCCGCCAGCCAGCGTGACCAGGGAGGCTCAAGCGGTCGCTGAGAGAGGAGGTCACCACATGCCCTGCGCTCTTTGTACCGGGCCTCAGTGCCATTTACAGCTGCCCTGCCTCTTTATTTTACTTCGGGAGACAAGAGGTCTGCTAATGCGCACAAAAGGGATTTGGGATTAGCCTTGTCCTGTATCTCTGGAACCTACAGCATCTTTCATCCTCACAAAGGTGGGAGGGGCAGAGGAGAAAGATGGGGTGCACAGGAGGAGGCTGAGGAGGAAGCCAGGCAGAGAAGAGGGGGTCTTTCTAAACTTGCCGTCCGTCCCCTGTCAGCGCCTTCTGTTTGCATTCTGCAGAAGCGCCATCTGTTCCCAGGCTCCACGCGCTGGCGTTTGCTCTCCAGCAGTCACAGCTGATGTAGGAAGCAGATTATGAAGTGGCAAGTATGCTGCAGACTGGATCAGCAACTCTACTTTAGAGGAGAGGCTGTGGCCACCTCGGTGCTGCCCGCAGCGCCTCTGGGCTGGCCGCCTCGCTGGGTTCCTGCACTTCATCTATACTGTATTTTACTTAAGGAGTCCTCAAATTGTGCTTCCAAAAGGCTTTTCCAGCAGGCGAGCTTAGCTAAGTGAGTTGAGGACTAGGAACTATTTCTGGCCATATTCTCTTTTTTCTAGTCAACCTCAGGTGTTCTCTTAGAAACCGACTTGATCCTATTTTCAAAGCTACCAAGTGGGAATGAATCACAGGAGACTGGTTATAGACATCACAATTTCACCTTATGCTGTCTCAAAAAAAAAAAAAAGGTTTTTAACTCTTTTTTGATCCTAGATATCCCATAAGATATGATCCATATAGGGTGATCTCAACCCTGGACTGCATAATCATTTTTATGAACTTTTCCATTGTGCTATTGTTGGACATTTTGGTTACTTTAAAATTTTTCAGTGACAAAATAATGCTGAATTCCACTTTTTTTTTTTCTCATTAAATGGCTCAGGTTGGCTTCCCACTTGAGATATTCCTGCTTCAGCCTCCAAGTGATGGATTATACTCGTACCCATTACATCCAGAAAGGCCAACATTCTTGAGCATGAAATCTTTATTTTTAGAATTACTTTCTAGACCTGTACTGTGAGAAATGAAACAATGGAATGAAGTTAGTGACATTTTGAATTTAGTCTTCAAATTTCTCTATTTAAGATAAGTTCACCGCTTTGGGTCAGATGTAAAAGATATCACAACTAGTTCATACATTCACTGAAGGTAGATATTGTTGCTCAAACTACTGCTTAACTAGAGTTTGCATCTGTTAAACAGGAAGTTTATTTTATTTTATTTTTTGTGGTGTTGGGGATTAAACCCAGGGCCTCACGTGTACTAAGTGCCTCATAAAACCACAATGAATGAGATACTGAAATAGAAATTAAATGAGATAATATATCATGTGTTATTTGATGACCTTCTACTCTAGGAGTTCTAGAACATTCTTGTAGTGACCAAAGGTACTTATCTTTGTTTGTATTTTAGTTTTTTCTTCTTGCGTCTGCAGCATTTGACATCTTGCTATCACCAGTTTGTCCCGAGATTCCTAAATCCTCCTGATATCACTCAGCACAATTTCTGTTCTCATTTGGCTTCCTGGCTGTGGAGATTTCCCAGGGGCCTGCGTTTCCTTGCAAGTTTGAAGTCTCCTAGAAGAACCATGTGCTACCAAGGCTTTTTTCCTAACTTTTGTGCAGACAATTTATGATCTATATTCTCACTGATCTAAGGTGACTGATTTTCTCAATTTGCTAGAGCCTGAGGGGCTTCCCAGGACAGGACTTTTAGGACTCAAACTGACAGGACCCCAGCAAACTCCATCAGTGCTCAGCCGAATGGTCAGCTCTGTGCCCTTTTGCAAGATTGCTAACTCTACCATGCATGGCCTTTTGGGTCACTTGCCATTGCATTGGGCCAAATCTCCAAACTAAACGTGTCACTCCTTTCTCCCTTCTTCCCTTCTGACTCCATTCCTCCTCACTTCTGGTGTTTATAAGATGTGGAAACCTGGGAAAGTAAACCAATCCTCTGTGGTTAGTTCAAATGTCACATGCTTTTGAGTTCTGAATGAATGATTAATGTAACCAATCGGAATTGTGCTGACAGTGGCCTGAGAAGCTCAGAAACTGTCAACTATTTATAACATGGTTAGCATTTGTTCTTCTTAATGGGAACATGTAAGTGATTGTCGATTCCTTCATCCCGGTTTCTTTCATCCTTTCTGAACACCGAGGGAAGCAGGTGGATCGCTGGTGATGCTGCTCACGTCTGCTCACTCTTTCCTTCCCGCCCCCCTCCAGGTCCTTGTCATTTTCCACTTGGATAAGTGTTAGAGCTTCCGGACTGCTTTTCCTGCCTCCTGCCTGCACATGTGGACCTACCCTCTTGTCGCCACCCTTCTTCTCACAGGGGAGACCGGAAGACGAAGCTCGAGTCCAAAGCCCACTCCAAGGTTCCCTTTCACGGGTCCACTGTTGGGATGATGCACGTGAGGTCAAGCAGCAGAGGGCGCTCTTTCTAGCCGCAGAGCCACAGGCACTTGTGCCCTGTGGATGGTTTCTCTCCTGCAGAGCGAGTTCACGTCTTCTCTAGATGTACACAAAGGTGACCGGGCTCTGATTCCGGTCTCCTTAATTCATCTTCTCAAGCTGACCCAGGGAAAGTCCTCTGCTCCGGCGAAAATGATGCCCTTCTGTGCCACCACCAAGCCTTTCGCTCTGATACTGTTTGGTTACCTAGATCCTCAGGCCTTGATGCGTAGGTTCAACAGAAATGTTTCATATTTCATTCTCTCACAGTGCTGTAAGACTCCATATTCCAACAGAGAATTCTATTTGGGGATGGCATGTGGTGGCCTCTGAGCTTCACCTAAAAATCTCCTTTAGGACCTGGAAGAGGAGGTGCCCCTGGTCAGAGCCACCTTCCCCTGACTGGGAGCAGCCACGTTTAATGATGGGCCATGGGAGGAGGGAGGGCTTGCCTCAGCCAGGTCAGGTTCAGAGCCTGTGTGTGACCGGCTGAGGCCACACCGGTGTCACTGTTGAACTGGTCCTCTCCCTGCCAGCCCTGCCTGGTTGCTGTCCTTCACATTTATTTGCTCTAAGAGCATTTCCCCAAACCCCCTGCATGCAAATCCCAGCTGAGGATTAAGATCTGTTTCCCAGCAGATCTGACCTGCAACATGACATAATTTGGGCAGTGCCATCTGCTGCTTTGTAAAAGCCCAGTTTTTACTAGTGGTGGTACTAGAATTCCACAAGGCACAATAAACAACTTTGAACCAATAGAGAAATAAAAGAATAGAGTTAGGTGAACATGGGTTCAAAGTTTCACATTTACTAGTAATTCTGGAACTAACATCTGTATCTGCAGCAAATAGGTAGAAGACCCTTTCCCAGACCACAAGCTAAAATAGAGCAGAAGGTGAACTGCCAGTGTGCAGCTGAGGATGAACAAAGGTCTGATTCCTTGTTCCAAACACATCAATGTACATCACCACACCTTCCCATGGCAGGAATGGCTGAGAGAGGAGTGCCCAGGAGTGTTAGGCCGGGCAGCTTCTTAGATGATGAAATATAATACTGGAAAAAACTCTCTCCCTCACAGATTGCAGTCTCTTTTGAGATTGTGTCTCTTGGTCTGAGTTATAACTGTCACACAAACACACACACACACACACACACACACACACACACGCACGCACACGCACATGCACACATACCCCTTTACAGGATTTGTCTCTTTCCGGTTGGTAGGTTAGTCAAGTCTATGCACAGATTATGTGCTGCTTACAAGCTATTTCTTCGGTGTGTGCACCAGTCTCCCGAGAATCAGCCATGCTGGAACTTGGGGGACCGATTAAAAAAACAATGAGGCCCCCTTCCTGGTAAGTGGTGTGAGTGAGCTGTGGGCACGTCAGGGACAGAATAAGTTAGCGTCTCCCGTGACCTCTCCCTCCCTTAGCAACTGGAAGGTGTCGAGGACAGCCAGAGTTGATAGCAACTAAGGTACATAAAGCAACTAAATGCTTGTATTGTTGGGTTGATTATGTTGACCTGGGGCCAGAGGTCTGAGCATCTCTTGGGAGAATGACCGTTTGCAATATAGCAAACAGGGAGGGTTTCCTTGTATCTTGTCTTTGAAGACCAATATTGCTTTCCTGTTTTGCTTTGTTCTAATTAATTGTTTTGCTCTATTCAATATTCTGTTTGGATAGATTTTATAGTGTTCTGTTTTTGGTTTGATTTTGCTATACCTGATGGGATGGACAACTATTGTGAAGTTAACAAGATATATCATGGTACCAATAAATGTAATCTGGGGATCCTGCTCTGAAGTTCTGTACGAATTTCACTGCATTGTCTTGATTGGCTTTGTTCTGTATTGGTTTGTTGTATTTTACTATCTTTAAAATAAAATAAAAAATTTAAAAATAGCTGTTTCTTCACGTTCATACCCCCTGGGACTCCCAGCGCAGACTTAGACTTTTTTGAGTAAGCTCTTTGTTTTCACATTTGGGTTTCTCTAGTTCCTTCAATTCAGGTTAAATTATACAGGTTTCTCTACAGGGATTCATATGGCACATAGTTGATCCTTTTTTCTCAGTGTATTTCCTATGTTACAGTATTAATGACAATTACAAGGCAAAGGAATTATGTACAGTGTTATCGTATTACATACCATGTATGTACCATGTCCTCCATGTGGAGAGACTGACATTCAGAGACATTAGACGGTGGCTGGTTCTTCCTCACCGGGACTGCCTAGCATATCCTACTTCCAAATTCTAATATCTCCTTCGGTTATTGTTGCAAAGCAAAACTATCAATTTCCTGAAGATCAGAGTATGCCAACCCCAAATACGCCACTCTGGCAAAAGGACTTACGTAATTGAGGACTAGGAGACAAGAGGTGAAGAGACACTTTACTCTCCTCCTATTTGTCTAAAAGCAGGGCATAAATTTCCTTTTATGAAGATGTCTCTCTTCCTCCTCTCACACCAAAGGGCCGGAAGGACTTGTGACTACCGCAGCGTCTGGACTGTCAGGGCACTGACAGACATCGGTATAACTGAACTTTCGGAAAGAACCCTTACTTACCTTTGTTTCCCTATTTGCTTATCTTCTCACAACTCCTGGAAGGACAACCTTTGTTCTTGTCTTATTGCTTCTCCACATGTATCATTCTTTGTCTTTGTTAAAGGTATAGAAGTCCTGAGTCTGATCTCCCCTGTGGAGTACTTATTCCTTTTATTTCTCTAAGTCCTGTCTTAAAGGATGTGAAAGAAAACTTTGTTCCTTTTAACTTGTCTTTTGTCAGATTATTTTTGCAGGGGCCCAGTCATGGAATTTAAGATCCTCCCTGGTAATTAAGTTTTAAAAACATTCACTGCAAATAAATCTTCCAGGTTACAAAGGAAAAAGATTTTTTAAAAAACTAGCTTCATGGGGTGCTTTTATCACCCCTAAAAATGTTTTTCTTTCCTTATTACAAAAGTAACATATACTTACTACAGAAAAGTCTGAACAGACCAACAGAAATAAAAATATTCACTCTTTCCAACGTCCAGGCTTAACCACTTCAATGCTTTTGTTCATATAATCCCACTTTTTACCCCACATACAATGCATATATATAAGTTAAAGTGATATCGTGTTGAATGCCTGGGTTTGTAACCTTAACCTGTGTTTTCTCTTAAAAATGTATTGTGAATAGCTCTCTATTAATAAAGTCATTTCTCCAGCATTACTTTTAGAGACTGCTAGATTATTTTATTGTCTGAATACCCCATGTTTTCTTCTCTCAATTCCCTAGTGCTGAAATTTCTGGCTGTTTCCACTGGTTGGCATTTTTCAGTGTTGCAATGGGTCTCCTTCTCTTGTCTCTGCATCACTGCCAGGTCCTGGAGTGGAAGCTACACTTTAAAATCTTTTGACACATATTCATCAACGTCTTCCCCTAAAGCCTTCAATTTGAGGCACTTTTATAGATTCCCTCATAGTCATGATTCAGTCAATACATTGTGTTGATAGACTTCGGTGAATGAAATCTTCTAAGTGTTACCCCGATTGTTTCTCAGTGTTACCAGCTTTTTGCAGTTTAAGAGTCAACATAAATAATGAAGGTACAAAGAGACAGAAATATTTTTCTAAGACAGGAAAATAGAAAAACCGGTAAGAGATTCTTATAGAGATGTAGTACAGTTAACATTACATATCTGTAAATGCTAGTGTGAACTTTTACTTATTACTACTTGAGATGGAAATAACTCATTTTAGGTTAAAAGAAATCTGCGCTGATTAGTGGGCTTCAAACATCACGGCCTACGAGCAGCTTTTGGAATGAGGGACACGCTTGCTATTCACTTAGCTTTCATGCTGGTGTGCCTGAAAAAGCCACGCTGACCAGCAGCCAACGGCCTGAGTGCCTCCCACGGGAGCCACTAAGCACAACCGTGGCAGGAAGGCGAGTCTCGGACACAAAGTCCCCGTGCTCAGGTAACTCACGGCCCCACTTATCTCTATGTGAGGTTAAAACACAAATGCCAAAATCCCACTTTCCCCAATTTTCTATTTTGGCTAATTGCATTCACCTTGTTCTTTTTCTTTATATCCTGCACATGTTTGACATTTTCCAAAAGCTGTTTTAGCCTCTGAATTTAGACAAATTTGTCCCTAGAACTTCCCACTGAGCTGCAAATGCTGAGTTAATATTCACAGAGTCCTTGGGGTTAACATGGCTTGGTTTTGTTTTTCGGCCTGGGCCTGACTCCACTAATTTTAAATTGCATTTACCAAGTGGCTCACTGTTTTCTGCAGTGAGCCAAGACATCCAATTCAGCTGGATATGGGTCTTCACCACCACTCTTTACATATGATGGTTAGATTAGAACACTAATTTTAAAAACAAGGGGTCCATGGTGGGTTTGTGTTGAGGCAGGAATATGCCCTTCTCCCAGAGGCAAGGAAGAGTTTCGGGGCTGTGTATCTTAGCAAGTCTGCTCTAGTAAAAAAGAGCAAATCTTATCCCTGTGTTTAGCGGGGGACACCTCTCGTTTTGGTGTTTAGCAATGGTTTGCCTCCTTCTCACACTGTCAGTGAGAGGGCCCGGATGACTGAGGCCGGGAAGACAGATCCCAAAGTGGGCAGCACACTGTTGACTTTAAGTGCTTCTGAAAACCCAAGTGAGGATTTCTTATCAACACTAAAACAATACCGGCAGTTATCTCCAACGAGAGGTGGGGTTAAAGGACCATCTTCTACACACTACATTTTTTCCTGCCCTTGATCCCTCCTTTGGAATTTTTCTAGCACTTGCAGAAATCAACACGGTCATTTGGATCATCATCTTTGGCCACAGAGAATAATGATGGATATTTGTGTTGAGGTGATATATTTTTTTTTTTTTGTCTTTTTCTTTTTTATCGGTACCAGGGATTGAACTCAGGACCACACAGTTGCAAGGCAGGTGCTTATGCCACTGAGCTAAATTCCCAGCCCAAGGTGATATTTTAATACGAGCCATTATTATTTGGAAAAATATATAGGCGATAATATATATATATATGTATATATATATATTTTCCTTATTGAAAGAAGGTCTCCCTATGGAGTCCAAGCTGGCCTTGAACTCACTATGTAGCCCAGGATGCCCTCATTCTCAAGGCAATCCTCCTGCCTCAGCCTCCAGAGTGCTCGGATTACAAGTGTGTGTCATCACACTCAGCAATATCTTATATATTTTTTGTTTGTTTGTTTTTTGTCTTTTTCCTTTTTATAGGTACCGGGGATCAAACTCACGACTGTCTGCTTGCAAGGCAGGTGCTTATGCCGCTGAGCTAAATCCCCAGCCCCAACAATATCTTTTATTGAATACATATCTCCAGTGTTCCAGACCATCACTCCAGTGATCCTGTGTCCATCATGGAGACCCCATTTTGTTTAAGGCGTTTTATAAATTCCACTTCTGTCTACTGATTGGTTGCTGCCCAACCCAGCTGCTGAGCCATGTCACTCTCTGCTGTTTCCCCATTTCATGGCCAGTATCCTGCTCTGTGTTCTCCCTCACCTGCTTCATCCTGGCATGGACACAAGTGCTACCCACAATGCCCCACTGGAGGCGGAGGCTCGGCTGTAACTTTTGAGGATTCAGGAGTGGAGGAGTGGTGTTGGGAGCCGTGGCCGAGCCCGGTCGCCTTACTTGGCGGACGTGAGGCCTGTAGGAAAGAGCAAAGCCTGAGCTAGATTACCCCTCCCATCGAGTGTGCTAAGATGGCGCTTATTTCCTGCTTGGTAAACAACCCGCCCTGTAAGATCTCCTGCTTCCTGCTTGGTAAACAACCCGCCCTGTAAGATCTCCTGCTTCCTGCTTGGTAAACAACCCGCCCTGTAAGATCTCCTGCTTCACAACCCGCCCTGTAAGATAGTCTGCCTAGCAACAACTGAACCCTATAAAAGTGAGTGCCTCTCCCGCCAAGAAAAGAAGAAGAAGCAAAAGAAGCAGAAGAAGCACGCAAGGAGCCGCGGAGAGCGGACCGGTAGAGGCTTCGGGACAGACTGTAGGGAGAAGCACGCAAGGAGCCGCGGAGAGCGGACCGGTAGAGGCTTTGGGACAGACTGTAGGGAGAAGCACGCAAGGAGCCGCGGGGAGCGGACCAACAGAGGCTTCGGCCGGGAGGATTCCCGGGGCAGGCTGTATGGAGAAGGAAAATAAAAGAAAAGGTTGTCCACTGCCAGACTTTGTTGTGTGTCCTTCCTGCTGGCCGGGAGTGACACCGACAGAGTGGGTTACAGCTCAGAGGTCAGGGTTGCAGGCTCTTGACATCTGGACGCATCCATCAGGCATACGCACCCAGATACCCTTCTGTTCAGATCTGCCAGCTACCATGTTGCAGGACCTACTTATCTTCCTAAGTGGGACAGTCCCCTCCTCCTCTCACTTTCTAGAGTCCTCAACCTCTCACAGACCAAGAGAAGTGAAAAGATTCTCCCTTCAATGAGATTTACATCCTCTTTTCCCTGGATAAGATTTGTCCTCTTCTCAAGATTACAGTTACAAGAGAACAATCTATTTCTTTTAAGGGTGGCCCATCCCTTTGATCTGGCCCATTGCCATATATAATAGACTTCAGCATTCAATAATCTACTATTATGTGTTTTTCAAAGTTTGGGTCAGTCACTGAGGTTTGGGGTTTTGTTTGTTAGAGGGGTCAAGGTCAAGCTTGGCTTCACTAACTGCAGGCTTCTGGCATGAGGGCGCCCCTCACAGTTAATCTAGAGTCTATGCTAAGTGCTGTGTGTTAAGGGAGCAATCTACAGAAGCGTGTGTACAATGTGCATGACAGACAGAGACACTTAACCTCCTCGGCGGAATCGCTTGCCTTCTGGCCTTTCCCTCAAGCACTGGGCACTGTTTTACATTTGCTCATCTCTGAGCGATGGTTATGGAGGCCGTGAGGCACCTCTGGAACAGAGGCCTTGCCTCCCATCTCAGTGGCACCGTGTCTCCGACTGCAAGTTCAAAAAGGTTCTGGGATTCAAATCCACATGAGGAATACTGGGTTAAAACAGGATTTTTTTCAAATCAAATCAGTCTCTCAAGGCCTTTAAACTGTTCCTCACATTTTGCATCTCCCAGAGGGAACAGGATAATATTTTTCTCAGACTTTTTGAAGATGAGTCCACTTTCCCCAAGAGTTATTATTCCAGAATTTTAGTCAAGGCTGGGCAGATAAAGATAAGATCCTTTTGCTTTTCCTGATAAAGATATTTGTTGCATACCAAAGGTAAAAACAATTACCGAGACTCTGCTGAAAATTATATTATTAGCCTGCCCAAGGGGGACAGAAAAGAATCGCAGAAATCCTGCGACCTGGCACCGCTTTTCCCCCCGAAACAATCTGCCGTGCGCCAGATGGTTTTTGCCCAGTGAGTCCATATGGCACAGCAGAGCCACGCGCCCGTGCTCTCTGCTCCCCGACCTCCTGCTCTGCTGCTCTTTCCCTCCTCATCTCTAAGGGCTCAGCACAATCCCTGGGTATCCGTATGCATCCATTTGAGAACTTTCCCCCTTTTATCTGTTACCTGAGAAAAGCTTCTTGATGGCTCATTCCATTAAAAACACGCACACTTTCCAGAGTTTCTGATGACAACTCTGCTACTGTTTATTGGACTTGAGGAGACTTGAACTTTCTTTCTTTCTTTCAAAGACATGGTGTACTATCTGGATTCTGGTGACAATCACACACAGTAATTTATTAGTAGTTGATGATTCATTCATGCAAAACATAAAAATATAGACAATGTTATATAAATGTTAATATTAAAACCTACTTCAGGATTTCCTCAATTATCCATTACCTTTAGATGGTGGCTTTTATATTCACTGTAAGCTACATTTCTTTACTGATGAAAGGTAGATATTCTGTCATATATCCCAAATTAACTTTATATTGAGAAGGTATATGCTTTAAAATTTTACCAGTGCAGAAAAGCCCAGGCCCTAAGGGATTCACTGTTGAATTCTACAAGAAATCTGGAGAAGATCTAATGCCACTGGTACTGAAACTTTTTAAAGAAATTGAAAGGGAACTTCCAAAGCCATTCGTGGAAGCAAATGTTAGCCTGATTCTCAAACCAGAGAAGAACCAAATCAAAAAAGAAAACTAAAGGCCAATCTCCCTAATGAACATAGATGCAAAAATCCTTAATAAGATACTGATAAACAAATGCAGCAAATCATCAAAAAGATTAGATATCATGACCAAGTAGAATTCATCCCAGGGATGCAGTGATGGCTCAACATATGCAAATCAACAAATGTAATACATCATATTAACAGACCCAAGGACAAAAATCACACGATCATCTCAATAAATGCATAAAAAGCATTTGACAAAGCCCAACACCATTCATGATAAAAAATCCTATAGATAATTGGAATATGTGGTCTTACCTCAATCTGATGAAAGCCATATAAGACAAACCAATAGCTAATATCATATTAAATGGTCAAAACTGAAAGCTTTCACTCTAAAATCAGGAGTAAGACAAGGATGTCCATGATCACCACTCCTATTCAATATAGTTTTGGAAACATTAGCCAGAGCAATTAGACAAGAGAAAAAAAGTAATAAAAAATGGAAAGGACAAAGTTAAATCATCATTACTTACAGATGACATGATACTCTATGCAGAAGATCCCAAAATTCCACCAAAAAAACTTGTCAATTAAATATCCAAATTCAGTAGTGTATTAGGATACAAAGTCAACACTCAAAAATCAATAGTATTCCTGTATACAAGCAACAAACTCACAGAGACAGAGAAATTAACGAAAGTACACTCTTCACAATAGAATAAAAAATGAAACACTTAAGATCAATCTAACAAAGGATGTAAGAGATTTATGCAGTGAAAATTACAGAACCCTAAAAAAGGAGATGAAAAAGGATATCAGAAAATAGAAAGGCATCCCTTACTCTTAGATAAGAAAAACCAACATAGTAAAAAGGGCTATACTCTCAAAACTGATATCAGAGTTAATGCAATCTGATTAAAATACCATTAGCATGCCTCAGAGATCTAGAGAAAACAATCCTAAGATTCATCTGGAACCAGAAGAGACCTAGAATAACAAAGGCAATCCTGGGCAACAAAGGCCAAGCAGGAGGCATCGCAATCCCTGACTTGAAATCATACTACAAAGCTACTATGATAACATCCACAAGGTACTGGCAAGAAAAACAGACCTGAGAATCAATGGAACAAAATACAAGACGCAGATACAACTATGAACATACTCAGCCACTTTATCTTTGACAAAGGGGCAAAACATGTTCACCGAAAGAAAGATAGCCTGTTTAATAAATGGTGCTGGAAAAATTGACTTTCCACATGCTGAAGACTAAAACTAGGCTGAAGACACATGCCTCTGACCATGCACTAAAGTCAACTCAAAATGGGTCAAAGATCTAAATGTTAAAACAGAAACACTAAATTAACTGGAAGAGAAAGTAGGCAGAAATCTTGAAGACATACGAGTAGGCAGGGAGTTCATGAAAAAAATCAACTGCATGAGAAATACTCCAAAGAATCAACAATTGGGATCTCATTTTATTAAAAAGTTTTTGCATCTCAAAAGAAGTTGCCAATAGAGTGAAAAGAAAACCCACAAATTGGGAAAAAAAAATTGAACCAATTGTCCTTCAGACAAAAGACTTCTTCTATCCAGAACATATAAAGAGCTTAAAAAAAAATCAGGCCCCCAAAATTCAAAGACCCGATCCAAAATTTGGCATTTGAGATGAGCATGCATTCTCAGATGAAGAAATACAAATGGCAACAAATAGATGAAAAATGCACAACATCACTGGTCATTTGAGAAATGCAAATTAAGACAACATTGAGAGTCCATCTTAACCCAGACAGAAAGATTATCATAAAAAAATCAATAGCAAATACTAATGGGATTGTGGGGAACAAGGAACCCTTTTCCATTGTTGGTGGGAGTGTAGACTGGTGCAGCCTCTGTGGAAATCAGAGTGTAAATGCCTCAGAAAACTAGAATTAGAGAGCACATTAGACTCAGCTATTCCTCTTTTGGGTATTTTTCCATAAAAATTGAAAACTTCATATCACAGCAATATATGTGCACCCATGTTTGTAGCACCACAATTTGTAATAGCTAAATCTTGGAAACAACCCAAATGCCCTTCAACTGAGGAATGGATAAAAATAAATACAGTTTTTAAAAATCTAATGGAGTCCTACTAAGTCATAAAGAAGGATAAATTGGAGACTTATATAGGTAAATGGATGCAACCACAGACCATACTCATAAGTGAAATAAATCAGACACACATGTGTTAATGTCATAATTGTCTCACTACAGTGAGAAATGGAATGCGTAAATAATATCTAAAACGTGCAACAGATACTGTGAACTGGAACAAACTGTTTAAAAGGAAAGACAAACTGAGATGGGGAAAAACGGCAGGTAGGGAAAAAGAAAAACATACAGATATACACAAGATAGTTAAGATAATTATACAGCTAGTTGCTCTTTGTTCATTGAAAAGAAAGATGTGTGCTAATGTTGTTTGGACAAGATACCATGCTTATATCTTATACTGTCAATAACTGTTACAAAGACAACAATACATAATATATTAATTATTGTAACTATCCTACTAACTTGTTTTGAAAACCTGTTTCATTACTATTTTTATCTTTTTTCTCATTAACATAGAAAGAGAAAAGGCATATGCCTCTCAAAGCAATATTTCTCATTATAGATGTCTTATTTTAACCTCTTGGATATATGGAATGAACCTTCTCCAAAAATTAGGAATTAAAGAGAACCTACTTATGCTAATTAAAAATTGAGGTATAGAATCTCAGTTTATTCTAAAAAATATGTTTTCAAAACTATATACACAGCCATGCACAAATATTTTATTTTTAACTGAGAGAAAACAGGATACTTGCCAGATAAGTTGAATCAAGTGTATTTGTCTCAGGAGATCACAACACACAAAAATAAAAGTATTGGTCACTTTTCGGTTGCTGGACAAAATACTTGACACATGTAACTTAAAGGAGAAAAGGTTTATTTTGGTTTCAGAGATTTCTGCCCTTGTTTAGGTGTTTCTGTGGTGGAAAAAAACAGCAGACCCAGCATGCTCGACCCAAGGCACTCAGGAAACCGAGAGCCTGGAAGAGTGCCAGAATTAAAGAGGTCAGGAACTGGATATAGTCTCTGAGATCGTACCCCTGACGGCCCCCCAGACACACCTAGAAGTATGCTTTGCTAATTTCCAGTGCATCTTTCAAGCCAATTAAGTTGATGGTCAAGGTTAACCATCACACTGACTGTCCCTGCCTGATAGAAGGGAATGAAACTCCCGACCTACTGTATGTCCAGAATGAGCTTGTGTTCTCTAAAATCGAAGAATGAATTTTAGAAACAATGGAGGTTAAAGACAGAAATATTTGAGAGAAAGAAAACTTCTGTCTGAGAGAGAGAGAGAGACAGAAGGGGTCCCGAGTGGGTTGTCAAAGATTCTGCATTTTCTCAGGATTTTTATAGAGTAAAATTACGAGGTGAGGCAGGTCTAAAGTGGAGGAAAACTGGGAACTCACAGGCAGGTGGGCATGAGGTGGGACAGAGCTATGGTTAACCAGTAAGTTTCATTATTCAGGTAAAATTGACCAAATCAGGGACAAATGGGGAAACAAGTCATGTAGCAAGCGACATTCTTTACCGATCAGTGACTCCTCCTATAGAGTTGGGCTGGTGACTCCTGGCTTCTCAAGGTGATCTAGGCTTAATCCCCATGGATTGATCTCTGTGGATTAATGCATAATGCATAATCCAGGCACTTGTTTGCCTTCTGTCCCAAGATCTGGCCAACAGCAAGAGGTGTGCTTTCCCTCCAAGGTCATCAGCCACGTGGTCCTCTGTGCCCTGTCTGACCGCCTATAATATTTCTAACTGGCTCAGTTCCTTGTAACACGCCGGAACATTGGAGAAGCCTATCTGCAGTGTTGTGTTGGGGTGAGAATACGGGGTGAGAGCTATTGTGGCGGAGAAAAAGGGGAAGACTGTGGGAAGGCAACCAACTGATTTTCCCTGGAGTAAATCAGCTGTTCACATGAGCATTTTGATCTTTTCTCAGATAGTCAACTTGAATAAGAGTTAACTTTGTCTTAAATTATAAAATGAATTCATGAGGAAGTAGAAAGATAATGATCTTATTTGACTTACTGTCACTTCCTCAGTGGTTTTATTTCCAAAACATGGAGTGGCAGAGATCGAGTGAGGTTTCCGCTGCCAGAAAGAAGCAGAAGGGGCAGGAGATGTCGAGGGGAGTTGGGACGTGCCCTGTTGCTGAGAGTGGAGAACGGAACACACTATTTTCATATTGGTATCAAGTATTTTGTATGTGTTGCTCTAATCAAAGCCTCCAATGCATCATATAACGATGCAATAAAATACTTTATGTGGATTCCTCGCTCATATTTATGAACAATATGCCAGGCTAGAAGTCTTACGGCAGAAATTTAAAAGCCTACAAAGGCTCAAGTTTTCTTGATCATGGAACTGTGAAGTCTTTCTTTTTTTATTTTAAAGAGAATTAAAAAAAAAAGAAAAACAATACAGAAATTCAAAACAAGATGATAGGAAATTAACAATGGATATTGTATTGTATATTGTTATCTTTCAAAATAGTTGCTCAGATTACCAGATACAGGCATGCATAGTTGATCAGGCAACATAAGCACTAACTGTTCTTTTCAATGAACTGATCGAATTAGTAGTACAATTATCTTAGCTAGCTTGTGTGTGTATGTATACATACATATTTTTTTCTTCCTTCTTTTCGCATTTTCTCCTATCTCAGTTGTTCTTTCCTTTTGAGCAGTTTTTTTACCTTTCAAAATATTGATTGTACCTTTTGGATCCTACATACTCTTTCAGTTTTTTTGCTTTAGGGAGATAATACAATGTTTACACATGTGAGTCTGATTTATTTCACTTAGGAGTATGGTCTCGAGTTGCATTCATTTACCTATAAAAGCCTCAAGTTTATCTTTCCTTATAGCTGAGTATTATTCCATTGCATAAAAGACCACATTTTAAAAATCCATCCCTCAATTGATGGGTATTTGGGTTGTTTCCAAGTTTTAGCTACATAAATTGTGCTGCTATAAACGTGGGTGCACATATATTGCTGTGATACGATGTTAACAGTTTTTCTGGAAAAATACCCAGAAGGAGAATATCTGGCTTGAATGAGATGTCTAATTCCAGTTTTTTGAGGAATTTCCATATTGATTTCCACACTGGTTCCAGCAGGCTACCCTCCCACCAACAATGGAAAAGTGTTCCTTTTCCTCCGTGACCCCGCCAGCATTTGTTATTGGATGATTTTTTGATGTTAGCCATTCTTTCTGGTGTGAGATGGAATCTCAGTGTTGTTTTAGTTTGCATTTCTCCAATGACCAATGATGCCAAACATTTGTTCATATATTTGTTTGCTATTTGTATTCTTCCTCTGGGAAGTGTGTATTCATCTCAAATGCCCAATTTTGGACTGGATCTTTGAATTTGGGGGGTTTGATTTGTAAAAAAATTTTTAATATGTTCTAGATAGAAGTCCTTTGTCTGAGGAACAGCTGGCTAAATTTTTTTCCAATTCATGTTGTCTTAATACCATGAAGACTGACACAAGAAGAGGTGTGGCTGAGCACAGTAGGCGGTAAGGAAGTAACAATAAAAACAATGTGACCTCTGTACTGATTAGGAGGCTTCTAACTGCAAGTAGCAACAAGAGCAAAAAGAAACTTGACTAACTAAGATTTGCTTTCTGATATATAATCAACAAGCAGTCTGGAGATGGAGATGCTGGATGTTTGTTCAGAGGTGCAGCATATACCTCCTGTACTCACTCAGCCTTGCCTTCATGGAAGCAAAATGTCTCCTACAGCCCCGGCCACCACATCCGCATTCAAGGTAGTCACTGGGCATTGCCTAATGCCCCATCCATTCATTCATTCATTCATTCATTCATTCATCAAATATCTTCTGAGCATCTGCTATGTGTCAGATACCAAACCCAGGATAGGGAACAGAAAGATGCCTTAGATAAAGAGTAAACAAGGGAATGTCAGATGCTTCTGCTGTTCTTAGGAAAGCAAAATCCTTCCTAGGAGTCTTCCAGAGCCTTCCCTTGTGTTTCATGTACACTCAGTGGACCCATGCCCTCTTCAAGTTCAAACCCGGTAAATGGTAGTTAGAAGATTTCAGTCTTGGATCAGTCATAACACATTTTCTGAGGCTAGCAGAGAGGCTGCCCTTCTCTATGAGGATGTGACAATCATCATTTTGAGACTTTGCCTACAATTTCTGGGTCTAGCACTCATTCATGCAGTAAGTACTTATTGAAGACTTGCTATGTGCCAGGTATGAGAAGAGAGAGATGCATAGGACAAGTAGCTCCTGGTCTGAAAGAAAATGAGTGCAATGCAGCCAACAACCACAATGCAGTGTGATAAGATGTGCCAAGGTGCCATGGGGAGGAAGGAAAAGCCCAGGAGGATTGCTTCGGCACAGGGCTGATCTGAGATAAGCGAAGACTTTGTGGAAGAAGAGGCTACAGCAGGCCCTTCAGGATAAATGAAGGTGGCAGCGAATCGTTGAGGGACTCTGGAGACTCAGAGCTTTGTGCTGTGATTTCAGATGCTCAGAGAAGAATTATTGTTAGTATCTTTTTGAGACAAGGTTTCACTATGCAGTTCAGGCTGGCTTTGAACTCACTCTGTAGCCAAGGCTGGCCTCAAACTTGCAGTGATCCTCCTGTTTCAGCCTTCACTCCCCACATGGCACCCAGAGAAGGTGTCAGCATTGTGACCTGCATCTGTTGAGCTTCATCATTTGGCTGGAGAAGTGCATGGTCAGATTCTCCCCTGGAAAGTTTTCCTTTCCCTTTCTGTGATTCCCAACGAGAAGGAGCACTCTCCTAGGTGTTGTATGTATTAAGGCTTATATCTAGATGTCTTCCCAAAGCCTCATCTGGTCATAGGTGGGGGTTTCCAAGGTGGCTTGGTGAGGATGTGTGGATATGGATGCAGGGTGTGACACTGGGACTGAGGGGGTGGAGAAAAGTAACTAAGACAGTATTCTCACCTGATTGTCTCTCGCCCTTCCTTTTAGTTTTTAGCAGTGTCACTGAAGTTGGAACCTGGTGTTCTGTGTAAGAATAAGAAAAATGCTTGCCTTGTGTACTCATCTACTTAGAAATTATTTTTAAAAAAGAGAAAAAATTTTCTCTTTATAAAAGTTAATACAAACAGTACCTTAAAAAAAGTTTTAAGGAAGTTTCTGGGCACATGTAAGATGACACATGGAGTTTACCATAGGCTGGCAGTTGGGCTCCCCTGAGGGTAGGTATTAATGTAGGTGGCAGTGGACCAAGTGGACTGTGCCACGAGGCCATTGTTTTGTGCTGCAAGGGCTGAGCCTCAATAACAGTATTGCACTGATGTTCCTCTCCTTTCCCATTATTTGACTGTCTCTGTAAACCAGTCCTTCATACCTTCTTTGCCAACAACCATCTATCAGGCCATAGGGCAAACGGTTTCCTCTTAAAGCCTCACTTTCACGTGTGACGTTATCACCCCTGTCTGCCAGTCTTCGTGCGCCATTGACTGAGGAGCAGGAGCTTTGCATGTGGCGCTGCACCAAAAACAGGTGTATAGATACACACCCCTCCACTACAATTCCGAAATTTTTTCTTTTTCTTTTTTTTTTCCATTTTTATCGGTACCGGGGATCGAACTCACGACCGCCTGCTTGCAAGGCAGGTGCTTATGCCGCTGAGCTAAATCCCCAGCCCCAACAATTCCGAAATTTAAGCAAATCTAAAAACTGGAAGTTGTTGCATAATTCCCTTGGCAGCAAACGTGGCACTACAAAATACTAGGCCACTGATCATTTTCATTTAACCCATTTAGTATAAACACTTACATATTTAGCTGCAGAAATGTGAATATTTGATTGTGGAGTGCTGCCCAGACTCCAGTGCGGATATTATATAATCTACCAAATGTGTCCTGAATGCCTAACATTTCTGAATTCAGGAATACATGTGGAATAAAGGAATTAAGATCATAGACTGTGGATCTCTACTTCTGGACATTATCATTTCCCTTGCCATTTGTAGGACTTGTCCCAAACCTTTCTAAAACCACAGCACTTGCACCTCGCCCTTAGGCACGTTTTCACCTATGTTAGAGTTTCCAACTTCTCCAGGATCAAAGCTAAGGGGCCCAGCGGGGATGTTCCTCTAGACTATCAGAGCATGATGAGGGCCCAAAGTAGGGGTGCAGGAAGCCACGCAATGACAGAGACATGGCCAGGTGTCTTCAAAAGTCATCCAACTCCCACACCGACTTTCTGTCTTCTAGATTGCACAGCCCCCTCTCCTAGCTGGTAATCTCTTCCCTGTGATTAAATCCATTTCATGGTGCATTTTAAATCAGCTTTAATTGAACACTTGCTGTGTTTTAAAAATACTACTCTTTCTTATCTATGTAATTTTTCTTTCCACCCTATCACTTCTTTTAAGCAGAAGAATTAAAAAAAATTTCCTTCTCTTTTCTTTTTTTGGTAGTCTCTCACACTATGGCTCAGGCTGGTCTTGAGTGTGCTGACCTCAAACTCTCCATCCTCCCGCCTCAGCATCCTGAATCCACGGGTTACAAGCATGTGCCACTACCCCAGCTAAGACATTTTTTTTTTAGTGTGCATGTAAATGAAGACAATATCTAGAACTTTGGCTGTCCCCTTATTATTGATGGACAGTTTTCCAGTTATTTGGTTAACTTTACTTGTTGATAGCCTGGGACAGATTATAAATATTTTTAAGCTTTATGTAAAGAACTATCTTAATTTAATGCAGGCATCCCTTAGAACTTCAATGAGCTGTAAAATCAGTTTTTCACCTTCGGATACTTGACAGCTAATTTTACATGACATCTTAGCAACAGGCAGCCACAAAGTTGAAACCTGAGCAGAATCTTAGAAGTAATAAAGTTTTATGTTGCCTTGTTTTCTTCAATCTTAAATGACAAACTGGGTGTCATCTGACCTCTGAGTTTTATTCCTCTTGCTTTGTGTTCCAGATGGTCCTGGCTACAAATAACAGAAGCAGAAAAGCGGCTACCCTGATTAGTAATTTGTGCTTTCTAGGGAACACATGCATCAAAATGTGGGTGGAAATTTAAAGGGCACAATAGACCTATTAGCACTGTGTGTTCACAGGAGGGAGATTGATTGGAACTAACTGCATGAGTTACGTGCAGAGCACTATCCTTGAGTGGATGATATCTGTGTCCTGAATATCATGCTTTGTACTAGTTTATCGGCCTGATCCTCCTTATGAGAGATGAGTAAATGGCCCTCTTTTAAAGGAGCATTAATGATTTCAATCTGGCCTGAGGAATCATAAGGCATGGAGGTATGCAATGATGCATTGTCCTGAATTTTTACACATGCATTAACAGCCACTGCTTGCATTTCCAGGGGCCTCTACAAATTCATAAATACCCAAAGGTCAAAGTAAAATAATACACAGATGAGAATAACCAAGGGTCCTAGATAAATCTTCAATCAACAACATCCAATTGGAAACAAAACTTCCCATTCAAACATTTCTAGCCATGGTTTGTATCAAGAAAGGAATCTGGCTCATGCTAGGATGACTTGTCCCTTACATTTGGCAAAGTTATTTCAGTTTCCCGCAGATTATTATTGCTGTTGTTATTATTATTATTATTTCTAACAAGCTCCGATATTCTAGCCAGAGATGCCTTTGGAAACACAATGTGCTCTCTCAGCTGGAGAGAAGGTGCTGGAACCACTTCCAGACCCACGTGCTGCTACTGCCTGGGAAGGGAGGCGCTGTGATTCAGCCACTTCGCTGCCTCTGTTCTTGAGCCACAGAAACTCCCAGTGAAGACTGGGGAACACAGAATGACACCACGACTCCTTAGAGAGGTTCCTAGGACAGAGGTTTGAGTGGCTTTTGAGAATGTTTAAGGAAGAAAACAACCAGAAGGAACTGAGATTGGCAAGAAGCTGCCCAACATTTAAAAACATTAATTTTTTAAAAGCCAAATATATATCTTAAGCCCACTGTCCTTTTTTTCCCTTTGAGACAGGGTCTCTCCAGGTAGCCTAATCTGGCCTTCCGAATATGGGGATTGCAGGTGTTCACCCCGGCACTTCTTTCCACTCTCCTCAGGAGTTCTATCCTTTGTCTCTGTGAAGTCTCACTTGCACTTTGATAAGGCATCCTTGATTGTACTTCATTCATTTATGACTCTGCTGGAAACTTGAGGATTAGGCAAAGCGAATTCAGGCACGGGAAGAGTCTGAGAAAGCTGAGATCTCAGCACAAGCAGAGCACCCTCCCATCTCCGGCCCACCTGCCCCTTCTTTTGGAAGTCTGCATTCTAGAGAAAATTCCACGTGAAGTTCCTGGCTGAATAACCATACAAGCGGGTTTGTGTCCATCTCCCAACTGTGTCCTTAGTAATGAAGAGGAAAGTGACATTTCTGTTTCTCCTTCCAAAGGCTGCACTTCCTTCCGAACTACAGAACCTGCAGTATCTTAAAATCTAAGGGTAGGATCTCTGCAGCTAAAATGGGGCGTATGCTTTGCAGACATTTGCATAAAACTTTTGTTTATACTTTGCAGACATTTGCATAAAACTACATGCTAATATTAAGTGGCTCTGATTCTATGTCTACAGAATAAAATTGAAACTAAGACTGCAACCATCTACATATATACAAGATTCAACATCAGGAAAAAAATACAAAATGCGCAACAGTCTTTTAAATGAGTTAATTTGATTATTTCACCTTCGCACAGAAAGGAAAAAATGTGCCCAATTTGACACTTGTGAATCAAAATGATGGGTTGCTAAAAATAACAGTTTTCTCTTAAACGGGCAAGAACAGTAAAGCATCCAGAAACTAGGTGACTGTAAGAAATGCGTAGTTTGAAAATTATGGTTAAGGTGTTTACTGTCTTATGCTGAAAGATGTAAAATCCTCACTTTCTATGGGCCAAGACACTCGCAGGAACTAATTACTCTGCAGATGAATACCTCCGTGACACGTCCAGTCGTAAAGGTGGGGCGGCAGCGCTTGGGCTCAGTCACCACGGTGAAATAGAGGTGTCAAGGACCCTCGTTCCTGGACTGGGCTGATGTCTGTCTGGATGCTTCCGGATCAGATTTGGTCCCAGGCAGCCCTGCGCGTTCCTCCCAATTCCCAGCGGCTGTGATCCGAAGCAGGTGGAAGGGCCACTAGACAATACTGCTTTCCAAGGACACGGGACTAAAAGCCATGAAAGGAAAATCATTATCCCACTTGTGTCAGTTTCCCAAGAAGCAAAGTGCTGTGACCAAGTGCCACCCTCTGGGTGGCTGGAGGCACAGAAATGTGTGGCAGACAGTTCTGGAGGCCCAAGGTCTGAACCCTGGTGTGGGCAGGGATGCAATCCCTCTGCAGGCCCGGGGCTTCCTTCCAGTGCAGCCTCCAAAGGCGGGGGGGGGGGGGGGATTCTGCCTTGGCTCAGGTCCGCATGTCTGAACCGCCCTTCTGATCCGCAGTGTTGGGTGAGCCTCCCTGGACTCCATTGTGAGCTCCCCAAGCTAACCTGCAAGGCCCGACTGATCACATGCTGAGCACATGCTGCGGGCCTGGTGGGCCGGACTTCGACACCCCTCGTTGGGGCACCGGATTCCACCGCAGCTCTCAGCAAGCAGACGTCTGTTGGCAGCAGCGTTTTGACCTCCATTAGGACCCAGGTCCCTTCAGTCTCCAGCAGGAAAAGTGCTCCCAAGGAAATTACCCAGAACACAGCAGAGCAGAGCGGCAGAGGTGCTCATTTCGTCCCGGAATTTTCAACTCAATTTCAAAATCGTTTTCTTCTTGGTGAGTGCAGGCTGAAGTGGCAATAAAGAGTTTGCAAACGTCTCATGCCAGCCTTGTCAGCAGAGGAAACACGCATGGCTACCCTGCGCTCTAGCCTCTCACCGGCCTCACTGTGATCTCACGGCTCCTCTTGGTCAATTCCTGGTCTACTAGGGAAAGGCAAATGAAGTGTTATTTTGCCTTCTCCTCAATGTGGCCACAGGCAACTAGAGAAATAGATGTTTCCTGCAAAGGCACTCGGAATCAGTGACCAGGATTAATGCTTACAGGAAAATTGGATAAAAGAAGAGAAAGGCCCCGTGCCCTGGGTGCAAAGACCTCTGGCCACTCTGTGCCAGTGGTGGGATGTCCTCTCTTTGCCGACATCCTCTAAGGTCAAGGTGACAGACTCTCAGGGCTTCCAAAGCCGTTATCCTCCGTGAAGCCCTTAGCTACCCCTTTTCCCATCGTGGGTGGAAATCATTTAAAATGACCTAGAACCAGATTTAAATTCTCATGGAAGGTGTGACCGCTGATAGGCAAAGTCACTTAAAGTTTCTAACAAAATGTATACGTTTTGTTCCTTTCCTTTGTGCAACGGAGCAAAGAGGGAGAAGTGGAAAATGGTAACTTCACACACACAATAAACAGAAGAGGTAATCAAATTAATGAGATTATATTAGGAAGACAAGGATAAGCAGGACTGTGGGAAAGGTGGAGGGCACTGGGAAGACGTATTAGAACACAGCTGAATAAGATCCTTTTTTCCTTTCCTCCTCTCTCCATCCCTTCCTTTCTTCCTTTGCTATACTGGGAACGAAACCCAACAGCAGTCAATCACTGGATTATCTTCAGCTCCTTTATTTTGAGAAGGGTCTCCCTAAATTACCCAGGCTGGCCTTGAACTTGCCATCTTGCTGCCCCTGTCTCCCAGCTAGCTAAGATTACAATGTGGCGCCCAGCTTCCATTTCAAAACTGCAATCCACACAGGCACTGTAGAGTTAGTTCCCAAGCCTTTGTCTTCTATGAAGTTATTCTTTAAATCCTCCAGGAATATGAATAAAGAAGAGAAGTTCAAGTCAGGCTTGGGGCTGCACAACTTGGAATCCCTGCATTCTGGGAGGCTACAGCAGAGGACTTCACTCCTGAGTCCAGTTTGAGAAACTTAGTGATTTAGTGAGATCTTGTCCAAAAAAGAAAAAAAAAAAAAAAAGGGAGTGCTTGTGGTGGCTTGTATCAGTGTGAATGCCCTGGACTCAGTCATCTTGGTACTAACACACACACACACACACACACACACACACACACACACACACACACACAGAATATATGCAGTGATCCCTAATCCAGAATGCTGTGTATACCAGGTGTACTGGAGGATCATTCAGCGGGACTCCACATGGATGCATGTACCTTGGGGTCACGATTCCAAGGAATATGTGTGGCCCCTCCAAGAGCGTTTTAATCAGTGACACGGATCCTTAAATACAAGAAGGCCAACAAGATCCGATCTGTTTGCTGCCTCTTCTCAGCTGGAGGCTCTGCGTTTCTCAGGTTCCTCCTGGGGACTGGCAGAGCTCCCTTCCTCGAAGCTGTAGAGCTGGGACCCCTGTTGCCTTTCCGGTGCCAGCCTGTGGGGGCGCTGTACGCTCCTCCTGAGACTGCGCCTGCGCAGCAATGGAGAGAGCGACTTTCCACTTTGAATTTGACTGTGCTGAACCTAATCTCTTGACTTCATGGTCTCTGCAGTGGCCAGCTGGAATCCTACCTTTGAAAGGGATCGTGTAATTCGGTTAGATTCTACACAACCCTTTAGTGACCCTGTTTGACGGGATACTTAGGAGGGCTCCTACAGCCAGGGGCGTCCTAGGAGCCACCGCGGTATCCCTGCAGCTCCAGTAAGTCAGGTTGCTATTTCTAAAGACATGTGTGTCTCTAAGTAGCAGAAGGCTGTTGTAAAATTGCATGGTCTATTTTTGCTACAATATTTACAAAACTGCCACAATATTTTAAAATATCATCTTACTATTTATCAAAACAGTTCTTCACAACTTTGCCCCAAAATTGTGGCTTTAAAACCAGAGCAGTGATAGATTACAAGATTTGGAGCTGGGGTGAGTGGTCCCCATGTAGAGGTCAGTCTTTGATAAGATGTTATAGGGTTTTGTGTAGACCCACCCAGTATCAGGCAAACTGTTCAATTTGCTGAGTGAAACAGTTTTAATACAGAATGACCATTTTGGTTTGGAATCTGACTTTGGTGGCAAAAACATAAACTCTCCAGGCTTCACTTTGGCTAGCATAACAATGACTTTTAGAAATAGAAATGAAAATATATAAATAAATGAAATAAGTCCACCTCACAAAATACTTCGGAAAATATTGTAAATTACAAAGACCAAAATAAAAACAACCTATAATCATACCACCCAGAGCTAACCGCTGTAACTCTTTGGTTTTTTGTCTGTCTTTTTTTTCCCCCCTCTCTTCCTATATATAAACATGTTTATTAGTCAGAGTCTAACCAGGACACAGAAACCACATGGTAATTTGAACAGTAAAATGCACTATAAGGCACCATGAACTGCAACATAGGTGTAACTAAGAAGGTTTAAAAAAAAAGTGCTAGAGAATGCCCAATGGCAAGGAAGCGCATCTGAGGCAGGGGCAACTTTGAAAGCCCCCTCCCCAAGACAGGGCCAGCCCATGCTGGGGCAGATTCATTGCTCCAGAGAAAGGAGACTTTCTTGGGTTGCCTGAGCCAGGGCAGAGCTCAGATGTGAAGGGAAAACCATATTTGTACAGGGTGGGTGCTCAGAGGCATTTTAGGTCACTGAGAGCCAGCTGGCTGAGGCACAGGTGGAGGCAAGGGGAGAAAGGTGTCCCTGTTGGGAGGGCTCCTGTGGGGTAGGCACTGACTGAGACGGCTGAGTGGCTGCAGAGACACTGCCCCTCTGGGAATGTGGCTGGAGGTAGCGCAGGAGGAAGAAGAACACAACAGGAGGAGCGGGGACTTGTGCTCTCTACTGACCAGCTTCACACCATGCTCTCTGCGGAGACAAAATGCCTACGGCAGATAATGGGAGGAGACTGGGTGCAGAGAGGCACTATTTTGCCAAACTAAGATCTCAACTATAGTTTATTTTGCAGCCTGCATTGTTTGTTTTAGAATATATTATGGACACTCTCTCATATGATAAGAAAAATTCTACACCATGATTTTTGATGCACATAGGATATTCTGTAGTATGAATGACTCATGACTTTTAAAAGTAAATATGCAGTTTTAGGATATGGAGGTCATCTCTAATTTACAGCTCTTGTAAGCAATGCTATAAAATAACAGTAGTGAATCTCTGTCATACTCTTATTTCTAATGGAATTCCTGGATCAAGAAGCATATAGACTCTTAATTTTTTTATACACAGTCTAAAATTTCCCTTCAGAAAATAGCAGTAGATTTGCAAGTAACAAGTCTTAATAAAATTTCAGCATTTCATTATTGTACTAATTTTAAAAACATGCAAATTAAATGAATTTTATCATGGTAATGAAATGGTCTTAGAGAAAACAATTCTTATAACAACATTTCATAATGAGTGACAGCAAAGAATTGTTTCAAATGATAATGAAGTGGCTATTAGTACAGAACCAAAGAGAGAGACATGCTCAGAACTTACAAAGACCTTGATTATTCAAACATAAATTTAAACTGTAAACACAGAACTTGCCGTAATAAACCATTTTATATCTTACAAAGGAAGAGAGGCAAAAACTTAATAGTCTACTTCAAAAGAAGTATCTTTTAAAAAAATCAGTAATAATTAGATTTGTTCTTCAGCTACAAAAATACAGTGAAAAATATCTAGAAATAAAAACAACAAGGATGAGGAAAGAAGGAAAGATGAGAAAATAAAAAGCTAGAAAGATTGTAAAATAAATCAGGGCCACACTTGTAATCCCAGTTACTTGGGAGGATGAGGCAGGAGGATCACATGTCTGAATCTCACCTGGGAAACTTAGCAAGAAATTGTTTCAAAATAAAAAAAATTTTTAAAAAAAGACCGGGATGTAGCTCATTGGTGAAGCATCCCTGAGTATGACCCTCAGTACAACA
This sequence comes from Cavia porcellus, assembly GCF_034190915.1. Taxonomy (NCBI): domain Eukaryota; kingdom Metazoa; phylum Chordata; class Mammalia; order Rodentia; family Caviidae; genus Cavia; species Cavia porcellus. Next base: position 61,005,091 of record NW_026947495.1, read on the forward strand.
GCAATAATAATAACAAACAATGACTCAGAAAGGACAGATTAACAAAGAAAAAGAGGAAAACAATCAAAAGACTACATAACCGAGGCAAGAGAAATATTTTTAAGTAACTCCCATCCTTAGGATGGTAATATTTAGTGAACACCATACCAAAACATTTTAAAATACAAGCACACAATTTTAAGAAAGACACAGTTGCAGGAAAGAAGCCTTAAGCGCCCAATATGTAGTCTCTGGTGCCTTCTTTTGCTGTGAAACAGCTCTGAATAAATGGCCCGGGTGTTTCACAGAGCTGAGGAGTAGACATGGACACCTCCCCCACAGGGTAGCACAGTTTACTTGCTGATGGGTTAGTGATGACCGCTGAGATTTCCCTGGCTGTGTGTGAGGCTGGTCTGCGAAGGAACCCATGTTCAGGGTCAAAGCGGTTGAGGAAGGTCCAGTGTTCTTGGTCCTAGTAGAATGTTCTCCAGAGGCCACAGATTGGTTCTGTCAGAAATGGGGGGAGGCAGAAGACATGGAGAATGTTGGAAGAGATTCGATGCAATATTCTCTGAGTGCAACACCCTTAGAGTGTGGTAATCTTGTCGAGCTTGTTCATATATATTTGTATCTCCCCCATCAAGAGCTCTGTTCCATGGATTGAAAACTAGGAAGCCAAGCACAGGCACCAACAATCTGTTGGAGCTTTGGATTCGCGCTTCTCTTTTGAACAAAACCTGTGGTACTCCTCTACTATTTCCCCTGATCTACTTGGGAGCTGGCAAACTGATTTGATAAAGCAGTGATAGATTTGTCAGATTAAGATAGTAATTTACTTCCATTAATTTGAGAGACACCAGTGTCTCACAGTGAGAAGAAACATGGCTGCCCTGGTGGGATACATTTAAATTCATTAGATTTTCCAGCTTTCATCTGAGACACTGAGACTTTTTCTTCTCAGCCGATAAATCCTTTCAGTTTTTACTTCAAATGGCACTAAACAAGCACTCATCAATTTATATTTTAACAATGTCCAGTTGGATTAATCTGTTTAATTAGCTGTGGGTTGATGCTTTCTTGGCCCACTGCAAGTCCAGTTACCAAAATAAAAGAAAGGCATGGCAAGCGGCTGGTTACACAAAAAAATGCCTCCTGCAATGGCGGGGAACAAGAAGAGACATTCTCCCAACAAATGTTAACCCAGGGAAAAAAATTTGAATATATACAAAAGATTAAATTAACAATAGATGAATGGCAAATGAAAAAGCTGCCAGTGACCAGACTTTCTCAGGAGCCAACCTTTAACAATATGGATTATTTCGGATAATTCATGGTTTGCACTCTTTATTCTTTGTCTCCTCTGTAATATCCAGGGCACATCTTAGACAGATAATTAGGGCATTATCATATTCCTTAACTAAGTCCGACAAATTGTATCGCTCTTTGCGCTAAACCAACCTACGGCTCTATCATTAGCATTGTCTAATTGTTCCAAATAAAGTCCTCGCTTTTTTCCCCCTTTAATTGCATCAACTATATTTGTCAATACTCAGGCCAGAGCAACCGTTCCCTTTCCTGGAGGGCTTCTTGAATATGCTTGCCACTAGGTAATCTTACAGTTAATACTGGCCGCAGCATGGTAAAATGTAAGAAAATGTAAAGGTCAAAAACATGTTTCTATTATGAAAAAAATGAATGATAATGACATAATTTTTTCAGCTCATCAGGCTCTTTGCTAAGTGCTGCTGTTATTGCCAGATCAGTAGTGTCTAACAAAGAAGTGCTTTCTGCAGCCTGCTTCATTAGTCTGCCCTGTAGGACCTCACCTCCAGACCTTTCGCTAATCTGTTGGCCAGCTCAATAGTCTTGTTAGTTCTATTCACTTCTTCCTGACAGCGGATTTTCTCAGCTGTAGCCCTCCCAGAGGCCGGCAGTGCAAGCAGCCAGGTTTGTGTCTAGTTCCTTTAAATAAAAACAGTGAGAGACAACTTTGGACATTGTCAGAACAAGTAAAAATATCGCTGCTGACTTATTTTATTGCAGAAAGTTAAATTATACAGTGTGCCCACAAGTAAACACAACGGCATTGGGAGACCGTGCCAATTCACACAATGAGAAGGTGCAGTCAGGGAAATGGAAGAAGAGGAGATTCGACAGTTTATGTAATTTCTGTTGTTTGTTCAAAACAGCACCAAGGGGGGAAAGAGAAAGAACATACCGACAAATTCAAAATCCTAGGGGGAAATGGAGAATGTCATTTTCCCAAACAAATTACCTGAAGTCATGAAGATTTAATACAATTGATTTGTGGGAACCATTAGTGCCAATAACACACTTAATACAAAGTGTCCCAAAACATTTTGCATTGAGAGCTGACAGCAAGATAAAACCTAGGGGAAGCTTTTAAGATGAGATTTGAAGAGCTGTGAAGAATCAACAGCTCAGAGGGAGGGAGCTGGGGCTGGGGAGCTGGGGCCTCGCCAGGCGGGACAGAGCCTCCAGCTGTGGAAGTAATGGAGAAAGGAAACGAGGAGATGAGGAGGTTGGGGGCCTCGCAGAGCTGGCTTCAATGACAGAGGAGCTGGAGGATAAGGGGAAGGAATGGGCAGGCAAATGAAGGCTGCCTACAACACGTGCTGGAGACTTGGCTGATTCTTTGGGGGAGGGAGAAAGTGAGAAGGGAGAGAGTTGGAAGAGAAAAGCAGCCCTCAGCAAGGATCAGTGTTCAAGCAGCAGCAGAACATTTTCCCCCTTCTGTGTGTGTGTTTCTGATTTGCAGTTCTCTTTCAACAAATCATCTGCTCATTTAATGTTCATAAAGAACTTCTGTAAAGAAAGGAAACTGTTTATGCTCTCCCAAGCATACTGGGACCGCATTGGCAGATACAGAAGTGTAAAATTTTGCTCATGATACATTTATGGAAAAACACTAACATTGGAAGTGATTAAATGTGCAACTTGTGTGAAATCTCAAAGTCCTTTTGGGGATACGGAGTGAGCATCAGTCTGCCTCATTCCTGGGGAAACTGAGGTCAAGTGCCTGACAGAATGGGAAAGAACTATTCGTAGAAACTTAGGAAACAATCCTAGTATTTATTGGGCTTTTGGAATTATTTCTTGCACTGGCTTTCATCATGACCTAAAGTTCCTCCAGCCAGTCGAGTCAACCTCCTCCGACTCTCTGGATTCTCTACATCTTTCTTTTGGTTTATGTTTGTGCCCCATAGATAATTTATCCGTAATCTGGATTGAGAGGGGAGATCAGATACTGTAAAAAGTATCTACCAGGCTGTCAGATTGCACTGGTGATAGCACAGCTGGCAATCTTTCCCCAAGAAGAACATTTCTGGTTAAAAGATCTATTGGACAAGTTGCTATTCCAGTAGTTTACTAAAGCAACTGTACCACGTACTATGAACTAAGTGGCTCGTACATCAGAAAGCTGTTTTCTTAGTTCTGGAGGTGTACACCCAGCATCAAGGTGTCCGCGGGCTTGGTACCTTCTGAGGGCTGCAAAAGATTCCTCCTAGCTTCTGAAGGTTGCTGGTGATCTTTGTCATTTCTTGGTGAGACATCATCTATCTCTGCCTTCTTCTCACCAACTTCTCTCTGTCTGCACATTTATTTCCAACCTCCCTGCCCCCTTCTTAAGGTGACCAGTCACATAGGGCTAGTGTCCGCTCTAGTAACCTCATCTTAACTTCTGCTCAAATGCAGAGGTCTGTTTAAATCCTACCTCCAGGTGCAGATGTGTTTTGAGATACTGAGGGTTGACTCTGCAGCAGCACAGAATCTGACCAAGACACAATTCAACTTGCACAAGAGCTATCAGGTGCGAGGTTAGATGATGTGCTATAAACTGGAGGGGAAGTGGGGTACAGAGACGAATGAGATCTGGTCCTTGACCTCACATATTACAATTTAGTGAAGGAGGTGGCTCAATATGCAAATGAGGATAAATAAAAGAATGGAATTTATAGTCCACTGAGGTCATACTGAGAAGCCCAGATGGTTTGTTCTGCAAGGTGGTAGTGAGGTTGTAGTGACCCAGGAATTTCATGAAATTCTTCCCGTGTTAGTGGACCTGAGCAGAAATGCTGTCCCCCAGTTGTTTCAGGGTCACCCAGCAAGTGGTGACTCCGGGTGGGGCTTCAACATTGGCTGGCCCCTGGTCAGAAGCTGAGGGCGATGCCCTGCTTCTGTAACTAAGGTGGCCACTGTGCAGAGTGCTTGCAGTTTGGGGTCAGGAGGAAGAAGAGCACCAGGGGTAGGTGCTGCACTGGGATGGGGCTCTGGCTTCAGCTTACAGACCCACAGCAGTCCCCATGGCTGCACAGCTCTGACGAGCAGGCCCACAATGCTCCTTAAATTGCCTACCTCATCTCTAACCTCAGTCCTAGCTGCTTGAGGCCACCCCATCCGGCCCTGTCACCAGTACCTGTGGAGATGAGCCCCTGGCTCTGGCAGGAAGCACAGCACAATCTTGAGACCTGCGCTCCCTTCCTGATCACTGCCAAATTCTAAGCACTCATGGTGGCTCCAAAATTCTTTGGAAGAGTTTCACTTGAGTTCATTTTGGAGCAAAAGAAAAAAAGGGAGACCTTGAAAAGAAGAGAGAAAGAGGAGGAATGAAGGAAAGAGAAGACAGGGAGGAGGAATTGAAACCAGGGCACCTGGAGCTGCGCCCTCCGGGCTGTCCTGTGCCTCACACCCACCGCCGTCACAGGCCTAACATACAGGCTGCACTCCACCGAACACTCGTCCACGCTCGCATCTCTGGGGTACGGCGCAGACCCTTGGCAGAGCACCGGGGGCCTCTGCAGTCTGCCTCCCTGCCTCCCTCTACCCTTCCAGCTTCCGCGCAGTCTGCCCTCCCCTCTGCTTCCTAGAATTACTTTCCAGTCCTAAAATAAGCCATGCTATTTCACACCCTAGAATCTTGTAAATGCTGTTTTCTCTGCTTAACCTTTCAGGCTTCCAAACTGACTCCTCATTCAAACATGTCAACTCCTTCGCAAAAGCTTCTCCCAACCCCAGGAGAGGAGGAGTCACCCTTCCACCCTGCACTCAGTCGACACTGCCTGTTGCTCATGTGGTACAGCACAAACATTGGCACTTTATAATGATAGAGTTCTCGTAGTCTCCCCCGCAAGCCCGAGCACCGCTGTGGGGTGAGGGGCCCTGTCTTCTCCATCTCAGAAGTCCCGGCCTGGCAGGAGCTCACCCTGCTGAACCTCTCCTGAAGGAAAGCCTATTTGCAGGGCTGAGCAAACAGAAGGGAAGGAAGAAAAAAGCAAGCAAGAGAGTCAGGAAGGTGAGGCGAGAGGAAGGAAAAGACAGGAGAGGAAAAGCAATGGTCTCTATTTGTAACTCTAAGAGCCTGTGCTCCCCTAATGGCCCCAACCACTGAGCAGCATCCCAGCAACTGTGGACATGGAAATGACACTGTCCTCCTGGAACCCTCAATTTGGGTAGAATTGGGAGGACAACATGAGGAGGAGGTGCCAACTGTAATGGAAACCAGAGAGCAAATTAGGATTGGGGGGCAGCTTAGGGTGGGGAAGGGCAGAGGGTGCACCCAGGAGGCTGCAGGAGCAGGGGGGCCTTGCTGGTGATGGAACAGGCCTGCCTGACAAGGTTTGCAAGGCGAGGGAGCACTCAGCAGGAGACCAGGGATACTTCTTTGGTAGAGGAAGCCCTTTCACAGTTAGTGTTTTTAATTTATTGCATCCTCTTTGAACCAAACAGGGCCTGCACAAGGTTTCTTGAGGTACAGGTCCTCTGGTTCTCTCCAGAACATTCACAAAGATAAAGTATTTGAGGTTGGTGATGGAATATAAGATTGAATCCCCTGAGCAACTTCCTAGGGCTTGCTATTGGTCATTTTATGAGACGGAAAGAGTTTATCATTTTATTTGGGAAACTCAGATTTTTTCTCTCTAGATTCCTTTGGGGTTTTGTGTGTGAAGCAAAGGAGGAGCAGGAAAGAGAGGGATTTCAGGTCATGTTTGCTGTTCTCCCTCCAACAAGGGCTGTGTCCCTCTGCTGCCTATGGGGCTCTGGTACTCAGAGTACCACTCTCTGGTAAAGGCCACCCTTAGTGGGTGGCGGCCCCAGAGCTCACACCACCCTGCATCTCCTTAGTTTTCTTCTAGGTGCTCTTCCCTGAGTCTTTTTTGTTTGACTGTAGTCTGTTCTGATGCCCTGAAAAGAAATGTGCTACACAGATAAAAGACAATGTCATTATTTGCCTATTTTCCATGTGGCTGATAACAAGACATATTCCTTCCTTTATAGGACATGCATATCAATGTGATTAAAATGGAAAAAGAATTAAGTGTCCCAAATTCTTTCTTTTCCAGACCCTTTCTCTTTTTCTCCTCTTTCTTTCTTTCTTTCTTTCTTTTTTCTTTCTTCCCTCCTTTCCTTCTTTCTTCCTCAAAGCATTACCCTTTTCAAAACAAGGGGAGATTCAGTATAGTTCCTGTGCCACAGCGATCCAGTAGTGTCACATCACTATGGCAATTGCTGCCCAGGGCAGGAATGCAGAGCAGCTGTAATTGTGCAACGCCTTATTGCTGGTGCATGTCAATCAGAACCTATGAATTGAGAAAAATTTGCTCTGTTCATTCTGTTAAATGATGTATCCAATTAAACCTGTTAGAATTCATGATCTTCAGTCAAGGTTAAATGAAAGTAGTTACTCCTGTCAGCTAGGTGATTAAATGCTGCCTACATCAGGCACATTTATGTGCAAAATTAAAATTTTGGTATAAAGCATGAATCTTTATGCATGCCAGTTAATTATCTCTCAGTTCCTCCACTTATTAAATGCCCACTGCATTTCTTCTTAATCATCAGCTTCCTTTCAAAACTTATTTCATACTTCACATTACACCACATTTCAATGTTTAAATGAAATGCCTTACCAATGAAAACTTCCCGTTTTTGAGGGCTTGGCTGTACTATGCTCCTGAAAATAATCACTATTAACATTTTCTCATCATTATGTACAAGCATTTCTAAAACCAGGCTGACTACTGCAAAGGCATTTGGGAAGTGATTCCCAGCTCAGGTTCCACTGAGGCTGGGTTTCAGCCTGGCCTGTGGCTCCTGAATGCCCTTGACCTCAGCTGCTGCAGCTGACCTGATCTGTGTGCATTGACTCTGGCTGCCTGGGAGGCAGTTTTTCTTTTTCCCTGCTGTTATAGCTTGGGAAAATAAAAAACAGGTCCAAATGTAATAATGAAACGATTTACTGCTACACATCAAAAATACAATAATAATACCTGGGAAGAGTATTGCTGATTCTTTTTAAAAAATAGGACAAAGACTTAATATATGTCTGGCATCAGATCTTAGACACATATACATCTATCGGGTTTGAAGATGAATAAAATTACAAAGTAGAAACAACACCATCCCAAGGGTCACAGTTGCAGAACTAAGAGAGTAGTATGATGCTACAAGAATACTCCCTCAAATTCAGTATTTTTAAGGGATTTGGGAGTAGGGGAATGGGAAAGGGAAGAAAAAAGGATCAAGATGTGGTAAGTATATGCACCAATTCCCTGTGATGAATGTGTTTGTTATGTGGCGTAAACAAATAGAAAAAATGAAGCATTTTGCAGTACAAAAAGCTACCTTTTTAATCTTTACCTTTAATAAGAAAAACTCAATTACTGTCGAATAGAATTGAGAATTTTGCAACAAACTCTTCCCAACTAATGTTATTTCAGACTTTTTTTCTTATAAGTCAAGTAATAACATTGTAAATTTTCAAACTTTAAAATTAATGTCAACTATTTAATTGCTGTATAATAAATAATACATTGGAACCCGTGCTATCGAAATTAAATTCCACTTTGTTTAATTCTCTGTGTCATGTTTCATAGTTTCACACATTCTTTTGTAACCACAAAGCATTCAAGAAATACAAGGAAAATATCTTTAAAGATGAAAGGTTTAAATTCTCAATTTAGTTGTTGCAAATATTTAAATAAAATACTTCCTACGCTAGAAAGTTATGAAATAGTCCTCTCAAGTAAACTTGGGAGGGATTAGATTTTCATGAAAATGAAAATAGATTAAGAAATGAAATTAAGAAAGGCTTTTCATTGAATAATATTAATGAATTAGCCAGTGTTTGGTGACACTGAACAGCTGCTTATGAGGAAATGTGTTAGAAATTCATTTTCCCTGTGAAATGTGCCCTTAGACATATCCTGTGTCGATAATGATGCCCTGTTACACTTCTTAGTGTCATAGCTCCTGAGAATACATATAATATTCAAATGTCAACTTATTTTTGTTAAACTGGAACTCTAACCCCTGAGTAGAAGAAGTGATGAAACTAAAGCGTCACTTGCAAAGACCAGAGGTACAAGGAGGTGGACTGACCTTGGGTGGGGGTGGGGTACTCTGTGCGCCAGAGGTGGTTCCTGGAGCACTGAGGTCTTGAAGCCTCCGGCCTCCTGAGGCCCTGCAGCCTATCCCAGCCTTCAGTGAGGTGTGGGGTGGGTGGTGGCTTTTCACACTGTTGCATCTCTTGCTTCTGAGTCTAGTTTCCTCTTCTCGCCTGCTCCTCCAGAGTCACTGCTTGCTGCTCGGATCTCACGCCCTCCTCGGCTTGGCCAGATCTCAGGTATATTTAGAGCTAAGCCTTGGAGTGGGCCTTTGGCACTCCCTGCAGGCACCCTCTTCTAAGGTGTCCCCTTCTAAGGACTTTGAAATATCAAGGAAAGTAAAGGACAAAGACATCACACTTCTGAGACATTTCAGGGAGAATGATGCAGCTAGCCAGGAGGAATTTGCTGGTAAACCCCTTAGGATGGGGTAGGTTTGGAGAACTGAACTCTCAATGCAAGGCATGTGCTTAAAGCAGTGACAACCATGCCCAAAGTGCCACCTGGAGAGGGGAAGGCCAGTTATCTCCAAAGCTTTGGTGTTACGCAAGGGACTATCACTTATGCCCTCTCATATTCTTTACCTGGACAGTGTGTAACATCTTTTCATTGGGTGATGCCAAATTCTTCTTTAAAGGATCTAATTTAAAGTGGACCCAAATGACTCCCTACATCTAATTCTGGCTCCCAGGAGGCTCGTAGGGGAATGTAGCTAAAGAGAGGGGTAACTGGAGCTCTCCTGAGATTTCTGGAGGACTGGGATGCAGGGAGACTGCGCACCCTGGTAGATGAGAGCGAGGTGTGAGGATGAAGCACAATAAGCAAATACCTTTTGAGTTAATTTTTATAAACGCGAGTCTTTTTGTGTGGCCATGTGTGTATACTGTGGGTTAGATGTTAGAAAAGTAACATCTTTCCTGAAACCTTTCCTTTCTTTTGTTAAAAAAAAATCATTTAGAAACAGGAACAATTTTCTGTTCAAATGGTTGCTGTCCCCAAGTGGCTTAAAAACTCTCAGTGGGAAGGACAACAGCTCTCTCAGAGGAAGAGTAGCCTCTGTCTGTGAGAAATATTCACCTACGGTTCGCTTTTCTGACTGCCTTTATCACTTGCTTTGCAACTTGGAGATGTAACGTAGCTTGAAATCACCTGTGTGTTTAGCCTTGCTTTGTCAGCCCACCTGGCGACAGATTGGGCTGTTTTGTGGCCCTGCTGCTTTCTATAGGTCACACATTGCCATGGCAAGTAGAGGATGGGTTCGCTTTAATCAAAGGCTTTTGATTGTACAAAGCTCAGAGCCTCATTCCAACAGAGAAGCCTCTTCTGGGATGGGGGAAGAAAGGGTCTGGCGTGTAGCACACACACTGGTTTAACGCTCCATGCAGAGAGATTGATTCACCTCAATCTGCCCAGCAGCGACATCAGCAGACCACCGCCGCTGCTGATGGCTCACACTGGGAATGGCGGGAACCAGAGGAAGGGCCACCGTTTCCTTTTAGGTAGCTGTTGTCCAGAGGTCATGGTTGCTGCTTTTGACATCTCATGATGCTGCCATTGGTCCAGTTAACTTCTAGGCGGGAGTGAGTTAAACAGGAGCAGGTGGCCTTGTACCTCAGGGTTGGTACGCAGATTGGCAGAGATAAGCTGGGGCACCATTTTACCCTCTTTTCATCCAAGGGGATGACTTCAGAGACAGACGCTGGTAGTAGAGGAACATCCCTGATTTTACTTTGACAGGCTTCTGAGTGGAGGTCAGAAAGGTGGTCATTCGGAAGTTGCCGCCCCTCTCCACGAAGACTAGAGATTAAAATACAGTTGACCTTCCTCGTCTCCTGGGGGGTATAAATAGGATAGCATTTGTGATGCTACTGATTTGCTTTGAGTCATTTTCTAGACAGTAAGAAGTTTACTTTGGATGTGACAGGAGAAAGATATGCACAGACTACATATAACAAAGCAGACATCATGGAGCTGATGGTGGCTACTTTCTGGTAGTCTTTGATTATCTCAGGAGCTCACCTGCAATGATACTTGCTTGTGGGCCATATGGTCTCATTGGCAAATATTAGTAATTATAAGACAAGATGTACTCTATTCATGTGTGAAAGTATTTTTAGTGTTCCTGAGTTTGCTGTGTTTTAGGGCACTAGCTGTGTGGGAACATAGACAAGTTAAATATGGGTTTGGTTTGAAATAATTTGTTTTAACGTAAAGATATTTACTAAAATATCTCCTTTTATTTAAAATGTGTGCAGTATGGCAGTGACATCCAAATCTGCATTGAAATGAAGGGAAAAAAATGGTAGGTTGCTTGTTTCTTGAGGTACTTTCTAAGGGGTTTGCCACAATTACGGCTGAGCACAATCTGGTATAGGGACTGCTCCTCTGTACTCAAGGAAAATCAGAACTGGCAAAGTATTTGGAAACAAACTGAGCAAAGAGATGGAAGTGGAAAGCTGTTTCAAAGAAAGGGAAGAATGTCAACATCCTGTGTGTGTGTGTGTGTGTGTGTGTGTGTGTGTGTACTGAGAATTGAACTCAGGACCTCATGCTTTCCAAGCAGGCACTGTGTCACTGGGCTGTATCCCCAGCCCCAGAATGTCAGCATTCTGCAGTGGTAGGTGATATGCAGTGAGAAGGACAAAGTAACAATTTAATGGCTGCTTGTTAGACTAAAGAGAGATGCAGGTTTCAGTTAATGATCCAGACTACTTCTTTCTACATGGTACAGTAATAGGGATAGGTGGCCCAGAAATTTACCTCCAGGCATTTTCTCACACCCTGAAACTATTGTTATGAGGTGGCATTTGGCTTACAGTGTAGGTGGGGTGGTGGGTTCCAGTTTGAGCCATGCTTCATGGATGAACTAGGAAATATTTCTGGAAGAACATCTGGAAGAGCTTTGGTTGTGAGATCTTTCCTTTACATATGCCTTTGAAGGTTTCCTCATCTGTAGTATGAGATAGAAAATGAATTCAAGAAAATAAAATGAGTTAGTGGAGCTCTCTTCCAGAAAGTTTTTCATGCTGGGGTTCTCCTAACCTTGCATGCATGCATCTCTCTGTGTGTGGGTGTGGTGAGTTAAAAACTGGTGGTCAATTTAAACACCAGCTGAACTGAATCAGCATGGTGCTGAGTGTTAATGGCCTAGCTGAGGAAAGTTGCCAGCATGTAAAGGACACCTGGAGAAGAACAATAGCACTATGGGTTCTCCTAGGTAGGTGTTGTTATTTGGAGCTGTTAGTTCTTTTGGAACTGTTGGTTCTCCTGGAGGATCTTGTCATGCTGGCTTCCCTGGTATGAACTTGGCAGTTATCATCAGAGGACCTCAGGACCTTGTTGCTAAGAATGGCTGTAATTCACTTTGTGGGAACTTCTGGTCCTGACTTTAAGCACCACTTGCCGGCTCTGTAAGGGACGGTGTGTGCTGTTCAATCTCAAGGAGAAGTTTATCACACTGGCTTCCTGATACGGACTTGGATGTTCTCATTGTCAGAGGAGCTTGGGACCTCATTGTCCTGAGGATGTCTTGGTACTTTTGCGGGGAGCTCTGGCCCTTATTTTGAGCTTTGTTTCTTGGCTCCAGTGCAGAACCCTCAGCCCACTAGCACAGAGCCTTCACCCCATTGGCATAGACTTTCTGGCTTCCACTGCTGACCTCTGGGCTTTCCCAGTGCAGATCTGTGAAACAGACTTGCATGAATCATTGTGGGTTCTAGGCCTCCAGCTGGACTCAGAGGAGGCATTGTCATTGGCTCTATGTCTTCAGCTGAACTCATGCAGGATGTTACCATGGGCTCTGGGCCCTTGGCTGGATTCTCTAAGTCTTTGGTGTATAGACAGATTTCCTGCACTTCTTGTATTTGACTCTGGGTGAGTAGCATAAAATATTACTATAAATTATGTGTCCTGTATATAATAATTTTCCTGCAATCCCCTGACTATAACAGTGGGTATGTATGTACATATATGCATGTGTGTGTCCTGTTTCTCCAAAAGGAGGCAGCACTGTATATAACTCACAACCTACATGCAACAGGGCCTCAAGGAACCTTCTGGAACATTTCCAGGCCCTGAGAGGACACAGGAGGTGAAAGCTATCCTGAGTTTCCCACAGCAATGTGACATGCATGGTCTGTTCCAAAAGCTGGCTGAGCTGTAGACTGAGAATTTCTAAAAAACCATTTAAATATCAAATACCTACACTCTGAGAAACATACCAATATTTGACTGAATTTTAAACTTGGGTATTTGGAGTGAAAGAGATCCAGCTCAATGCTTAGATTTCATTTGAAAATCTTTAAGATACATGACCACTAGAGCCTTTAAATTGTAATCTGTATGAGGCCCAGGTTCCTCTCTCAGTGTTTTTTGAACCCTAAAATTAAAAAAAAAAAAAAACCCTATATACACAGGTACTTTGGTTCAGGAGCTTGATTATTTCCATGCTCTGGTCACAAACCAAGCTGAACGAAAACCAGATCAAATTCAGTGGTCAGGTTCGGTGCTGACCTCATGGGGAAATTTGATTCAGTTCTTGGCCAGTTTTGCTGGTGACCAGAATTGTGGAAAGAATAGAGTTTATGAGTAGGGCACCACTGTGTTTTAAAAAATATTTATCAAACACATTGCATACACATATTTGTCCAGATATGGGAAATTTAAAGTCACTGAAGATGACTTTCCTAACCTCAAGGAAATGAAGGTTTATTGTTTTACAAATAAAATCTAAATACTTCACTGAACGCATTTCCTCCATTAAATTAAAGCAAACAGATGAAGAAAATAATCTTTGACTATAATTCAATTCAGAAACTTAGCTTAGACTCCACACATATTTAATCTATTCTCATTAAGCGATGAAATTCATTTGGAACTATGCAGATGGGAGCCAGGCTACATGCGCAGCTCTGGAGTCTGGCTGCGTGGGCTGCCACCCCTTCACTGCTCTCACTAGCTGTGTGGCTTTGGACAAGTTACTCAACCTGTCTGCTTCTCTGTTTCCTTGCTGCAAAATAGAAACAATAAAAGGAGTTGAAATGTGGCTGAAATGACATCAGATTTAATGCACTTCTTGCAGGGTTTAGAGGAGAAAACATTATCTATTATATATATGTATTTATGTATCTGTGCAATACGTAACAAAGCATGAATTTAAAAATGCTCTTCCTTGTAATCTTTTTGCTTTTCTTAACCTGAACAATTCAGTTCAACTGATGCTGCAGTGTAGAATAGAAGACTATCTCTCCGGTGTTTTAATTTAAATTAGCAAATGAATTACATTAATCTCATACATTGAAAACGTAGGTCAAATGTTTCCCTTAATACTGTTTTTGCACTTGTACATTCAGTTTGAAGTCCCACAGTATGGAAACTGGCAGAGACCTGAAGAATAGATGGGAATGCTTTAAGATTAGAGACCAGATTTAGTTAAAAGTATGTCTTTTTGAATTAACTGTGTGATAAGAGGGAGTCAGTTGATACAGGACAAGAGAAATGCTAAATATGCACAGTGACAAACAGTGAAAAATTAAAGGATTGTAACTAACATTAATTACATTCTAGTAAGATGAATAGGCTGTTCATCATTAATGAGAACATACACCTTTGTCTAAGTTTCACATCCACCTGTGATGAATGTGCTAATGGGGACAAAATACATCATAGTAACATTTGAATTAACAGCACACTAATAGATTGACATATGAGTATGAATAAAGTGTTTAATCATATAAACTATACCACACCCTAGAGCAAATTTTTATATTGCCTCTATCACATCCAAGTAAGTACAGGAAACATTAGAATCTATTGAAAATAATATATTTAAGCTATCTATATTGTAGAAAATCCCAGGAAAAAAAGGGTTTACAAACTACATTCTAGCAAACTTAACCAAAGTGAATAAGAAAATTCAACCCAATGCTGATGAAATAAAAAGAATTCAAATGCCAAATTACTGAAGCTATCATATTGCTTAATGGTCTTTTTACTTCGATTCTAGTGTATGTGCTATCAATGAAGGGTTATTGATTTAATACCATATAAAAAATATACTGAGGTAAAGGTCAGCCTTCTCTTTTGACAGTTCTGTGAAAACTAAAACAGATCCTTGTGTGGATATCTGATGTCAGGTCTACAAGAGTAGAGGTTTTAGTCCTCATAAGCAAGACAGTGCCATGTTATTTTGATGGATTTTGGATCCCTAATTTATTAAGTAATATTATTTAAAGCTGGGCCTGCTGTGAATAAACATTCTTAGGGGAGAACAATTATGCATTCATATAGCACAATGATGGGGATAACAAACATATGTTTATGATCCAGACCCATTCCTGCTAAAGAAAATACCTGTGCTATGCAATATTTCCAAGCACTTCCAACATCGTAAAAACATCTAGGTAAATCACTGTAGTCCCTATTTGAAAGTCAGGAGTTAGAAGCCTTGGTTGTATAACAGCAAAAGCTAAAAGTCATTTGAAAAATGTAAATCATCAACAAGTCATTCAGGTGCCAGGTACAGTGGCGGTGTTCAGACAGCCATGAGGATGCTGAAGACAAGGTTTTAGTCCAAGGAGCCCACTAGGAGCAGAAGTACCTGGAGGCCCTGCAGACCCCAGCCGTGGGGGGCCAAGCAAGCAGAACCTGGAATGTGTGCGGAAGTGACTGGGGATAGGCTAATCATTTATGAGGGGAGGGAACATCTCTTGGGATAGGAGGGGGTAAGAGTGGATTTCAAATGATATTTTGATTGACAAATAACAACTATGCGTACTTTGTGTACAGCATGATGTTTGGATGTGTGTAAATAGTGTGGAATGGCTAAAATGAGCTAATTAACACATGCATTACTTCACACAGTTTTTTTCTGATGAGTACACTTAAAAGCCACTCACAGTGATTTTTGAGAATATATAGTTATTAGCTGTAGTCACCATGCTGCACCATAGCACTGTTCAACTTATTCTTCTCATCTAAATGAAATTTCATGAGCTTTGACTACCATCTCCCTGACCCTCCAATTCCTTACCCCTTGGAAATGATGCTTCTACTCTGCACTTCCACGGGTCTAACTTTTTTTGGGGGATTGCACACATAGTGAGACTGTGTTGCATTTATCTTTCTGGTTTTTCTCACCTGACATAATGACCTCTAGTTCTGTTTATGAGATTATAAAAGGCGCTGTTATATTCTTTTTCTAAATGGCTGAACCGTGTTCCACTTTGTACATGTACCACATTTCTTTATCTATTTATCAACTGATGAACATTTAGGGTGTTTCCATTTCTCAATATTGTGAATAATGCTTTGAAGAACATAGAAGTGCAGATGTCTTTGTGATATATGATTTCCTTCCCTTTGGATATATACTCAGTAGTGGGATTTCTGGATTGCACTGCATTTTTTTTTGAGACGAGGTCTCGCTATACAGTTCCCACTGACCTTGGGCTCACTTTGTAGCCCAGGCTGGCCTTGAACTCATGGCAGTCTTTCTGCCTCAGCCTTTCAAGTGCTGAGAATACAGCCAAGTGCCACCATGCCTCGATCAATTTTTTTTCTTGTTTTTTTGCTTTTGTTTTTTATGCCATTGAGTTTGGAGTTCCTTATTTAGTCTAGTTATTAACCCCTTGTCAAATTAATCGTTTGCAAATATCTTCTCCATTCTGCTACTGCCATTATCTTTTCATTCTGATGATTGTTTCTTTGTTGTGCAGAAGCTTTTTAGTAATTTGATTTGTCTATTTTAGCCTTTTTTTACCTATGATTTTTGGATTATATTCAATAGTAACTGTACAAATGTCTCAGAGCTTTTCAAAAAGGTGAAAGTTTGAATCTATTGCTCATCTTTTTTTCCATGCTAATTCTCTCTGATATATGCTTAAGGTGCTGAAGAAGATCAATATTAACAGTGGGTCTCTAGAAGATATTGTAGGACTGAAAATCTTGAGTCCTATAGGAGCACAGCAGTATAGTCTAGAGTCAGAGTTTGTCCAAAATGCTTTCTCCACTGGGGATCCAGGTGGACTTCATAGGAGTATAAATGAGCAGAGGGGAACACTGAACCTAAGAGTTAAATCTACCCAATAAACTACACTGAACATGCAATAGCAGAAGTATATACAAAATGCTAAGGGAAAGAAAAGAGAAAAAGAATCCTACGCTTGACAATGTAGGCATATTCACAATGTTTGTATCTTGAAAAAAGAATGTAGATTTTTTTTAGATGGTGGAGGGAGGAGCCAGTCTTGCTCTTTTATGACAACGTACTTGCATAGGAACCGACTCTCTCCATGAGGCTAGCCTAGTCCCTTTCAGGGCACAACCCAGGGACCTCTCCGCCTTCCACTTCCACTCTTAAGGATTCTGCCACGACTTAATATTAACACGTTTCCAACCTGTGAACTTTTGAAGGCACACTTGGTCATATGCAACCAACAGAGCTCTACACTTTGGGATGATGTGCTTCTCCTGTCCCTCGTCTTTCCTGCCTGGGCGGGGACCTCAGAGAGTGCAGTGTCTGGCTCCCTGTGCCCCAGGCTCTCTGCTCCTTGGGACATGGGAGGACTTATTTGATTGGCAAGTTTGGAAAAAATAATGGGGCCTACTTAGTTTCACAAGTCCACTCTTCCTTTTGGGAGCTACTTGTCCCCTAGAGATATGTACGAGTTCTGTTTGGTAGAAGTCCTTCCAGGTGGGGCCCCTCCACAGATGGAGGGGCCTGCCTCAGCGTGGGTTTAATTTTAGGAAATATATTCCCTAGAGGTGCTAATATCAACCTTGCTACTTGGTCTGCATCAGTAATGTAAAAATAATATTGTGATTTCTATTTTTGTTATTTTGTTTTATTTTCAAATTGTTCATATCCAGGCTGGTGAGAGTGTTACTCTTTTTGAGACTATGTTGTAGATGCTATATGACATTTGGGTTTAAACTTTTGTCCTCTTTCTTGTTAGTACAATGACTTTGGGCAAGAGTAAACTTCTTTTCGCTCAGTTTTCTCATCTATACAATTGGGATAATAACAGACTAGTTACTGACTTATTTTGGGGATTAAGTTAAAAGGACTGATGATACTGCAACATAGTCAGCACACTTAGCTATTATATAGTCAGGAATTTTTCCTTTCATTAAACTATATCACACAAGAACTTTTCTGCATGCTGTGAGTAATAAAACAAGGAAAAAGACTACTTTTGTGTCACTGAGACCTTAGTAAAGAAGACAGGCAAAGAACAAGTAGATAAATATATATACAAGATAATTTCAGGGAGTGGTAAATGCTATGAAATAAAAAAAGTCAGAGAGTGGGGTTGGATGCAGAGACAGAGTGTTTTAGCCGGATGGTTGGGAAGGTCTTTCTCGTGGTGAGGAGCTGTGTAGCTGGCTGTGTACAGGCGGATGATATCCACAGAAGGTTCCTGCGAAGAGAATAGCATGCTAGCAGCAGAAACTCCAACACACCAGCAACAGCAGCTCACCAAGTCTTCAGCAGAGCAACTGTCTGCTTCATGGAACTGGCAGCTCTTGCTAATCTCACGGCAGCAGTGGGTTGTTTCGTGTGCAAACTCTGAGTTGGTTGCTGTGTTTTTCAGATGATTTCTTTGCCAGGCATATTATGATTTTAGGGGTGTGGGAGTAACTTCCTGATCAAGATTAACAGGGTACTGGGCCATGATCCACTTAGAAAAGGAAGGGGAGAGGACTGGATGAAACCGTCAGAGCTCTTCCAAGGGTCATGTCCAGTAACCCAGTACAGTGGATCTGGAGCGTTGGTGGACACTCAAGTTAACAGAGAATTAAACCCAAAACTTTCACTGGGGAAGGAAAGTCAAAGACCTTGCTCACAAAGCCGTCCATTGCCCACTGGGTAGAAGAGGAGAACTCATGGCTGGCTAAGGTTTCCTTGCTTTTATTGGTTGTTCAGAAAAAAAACTTGTTGCTTGTCTTACAAGTCTTACTTCTTTGATTCTTCTCTGGGTACTGAGTTTGTTGGGGACACATACACGTTCATCGATATGATAACTCTTTCCACTCCCCCACCATATTCCTACCCCTATTTATCAATCATCCTGGCAGTTACTTCCTTAAAGAACTTTTTAAGAGCATTTGAAGAAATGAAAGTGTACTAATTGCACAATACAAATCCTGTAACAAGGGGTCTGGTAAAATTGCCCCTAATATGTTCAAATGAAAAACACCCCAACTAACTAGAGAATATCTACTAGAAAATATATATATATATATCTGATTATTATCTGATCAAGTAAAAGGGGAAGAAAACTAAGATTATCTGAGCATCTACTGCGTGGCAGATTTTGCAAGCCACTTAATATGAAAGATTGCTTTTAAGTTTTACATCATCCTATAAAGTAAGATTAATCCCTTAGTTTGTAGATGAGGAAACTGACTCAGTGAAATGTCAGAGTCCCAGTCTGAGCCCTAGACCATCTAATAACTACACACAGACTCTTCTGAAAATACAGATTTTCAGTTGATAGAATAGTGCTCTAGATTTTTTCTACATTTTTCCCATCAGGCCATACTACATCATCTCTAAAGTTTTCTTCCAGTTCTAAAGTTTTATGAATTAATATTATGGAGTATTTTATAAATGTCTATAACTTTTGCTTTTAAAATATGTTTACAAATTCTTTGGTATGCTCTTAAAAGATGAAGCTTTATTCACTTCCCCTTGAGAGCTACTGGACTCAGTGACTGATTTATAATTCATGCCATAAGGTGGAAATGACAGCGTAAGACCTCTAAGATGAGACCGTGACAGGTAATCTAGCTTCCTTTCTTGCTTTTTGTTACATGCTCTTGGCTCTGAGGAAAGCTGGCCATGGTGTGAAGATGCAGGAGCTGGCTGCTGAGATGTTTCTGTGAGAAACTGAGGCCTGTTGGCTGCAGCCATAAGGAGAGACCCTGGTTAAGCCTTCAGGTAAGACGCTAGCCTTACCAATGGTCAGCCAATGAATGACTGTTTTCTTAAGTGTCTAAATAGCTTGTTATACAACAACAGAAATGTGTACAATGACACAAGGGTCAGGTATAAAATCAGACACGGTACTAAATAAAAATATTATGTTCAATGAAGATCTACTAAGAACTCTGCTTCAGTAAAAAAAAATTAGGAGAAAAAGTGAGAAGGAAAAATCTACAAAATTCCCCAAGTCTGAAGTAATGGGCCAAATAATACTATTTATGCTGAAAAGCACTCGTAGGTGAGAGAACACTTGGGTGAGTTATTTTAAATTTTTTATTGCCTGGATCTAGACTACAAATATGTATAACAGGAGAAAAAACATAATAATAAGTATTGATCTTCTATTCCATTTCATTTTCAAAGTCTAGCTAGCTAGTGTCTGAAATACAGAATATCAAGTTGGAAGCAATTTCAAAACCATCTTGTGTAGTGTTTTCATGTAAGAGACTCAGGAATGAACACATAAAACTGTGGCAGTCACCCCAGTGGCAGGGCGGTCAGGAGACCCAGCCCGGGTGTGCAGGGCACCTGCTTCCGCACTGGAGCCTGCGCTTCTGCTGAAGTCTCTGAGGACACAAGCCACTTCTGTCACCTTAGCTATTTTCCTAAGCACAGGCAACAAAGAAGCTGTGTTTTTACAGTTTCTCAGTAATCTTTCTTGTCACACTTTGCCGTGTGTCTCGGTAGGCCTGTTCTTTGATGACAGGGAAGCCTGACAGATCATTGGTGTAAGCTAATAAACACTCAAACTGGAACTGATCAAAGCAATGTACATGTTAGGTAAGCATGGCATAGATCACAAAGTGCTCCAGAATCTGTGATTTTAATGGTGATTCGAGAAAGATGGTCTCCCTACTACTAGAGGATTGACTGGGATATGCCTAAGAAAGGCACTCTAGAGGTTACTATTAAACAGCAGTGGCTCTGAATGGACTCCAAGACACACTAGATTCATGTTCACCCATCATCTTAACTATCCATCGGTGATAAATCAAGTGATAATCAGGTAGTGTCTTAGTCATTTTCCTTGTTGTAGGGACAAAATACCTGACACTCACAACATAAATAAGAGATTTATTTTGGCTTACAGTTTGTAGGCGTTTCAGTCCATAGTGAGGCATCTACAGGGCAGGGTGGCGTGGTGGAGGAGAAAGCGCTTGTGTCACGGGTGTGAGCAGAAGAGAGATCAAGGGAGGAGGAGGGGAGTTGGAGGCCATTACCCACCCATCTCCTCCAACTTGGCTTCACCTCCCAACTCATATTTAGCTTTGAATGTTTCAAGGGGATAATCCATTGATGTATATCATCACTCCACAATTCAAGCACTTCCCCAAAGACCAGCTGTCAGTGCAGGCGGTTTTAGGGGGCATCTCATTAAAAACTATAACAAGTGGGGACTGAAGATCACCCAAAACCTTAAAGACACTTCTAACTCTCTTTTTATCTTCAGTTTTGGTCTTTAGCAACTCTTGTTAGCACTAACAGGGTTCATTTATTCATCTCCAGAATTTCAAGACATTTTCACTATCTATGATCCCATTAAACGTAGGTCAGGTCTCTGTTAGAAACTCTTCTGGGCTCCAGTCTCACTCAGAGCAAAGCCAAAGCCCTTCCCATGAGCTGCCAGGCTCTGCACAGCCCGGCCACTGTCCCTGCCTGGTGACACTCTGATTTCCTCTCTGCTCTGTACCTGTGTCCTCATTCTTCACTGTGCCGGGCACACTCTCATCTTCAAGCCACTTTACTTAAAATTCCAGCCCATTATCCCAATTCCTTGCTTTATTTTTCTCCATATTACTACGAAACATGCGACAAACCCAACTTATTCTTCTTGATTGTTGCTTTCACGTTGGACCAAAGGAGAGGAGATGATGGGTAAGAGAGCAGGTAGTTGCAGTAGAGATGGTAAGAAAAGATGGGATTCAGGGATTTGGGGGTCACTCTGGCAGAAGTGGGGTAGATATGAGAATGAAAAAGAAAGCAATCCAAGGTGACAAAAAGAAAGAAATCCAAGGTTTTTGACCAGCAATTGACCTCAACTATTTTTTTAGGATAGGAAAACTGATTAAGAATGATTTCTTGAGAGGGAACAGTCAGTAGTTTAGTTTTAATCAGGTTAGTTTAAAATCACATGAAACATAGAAACAAATAGAAATGTGATACAGATGTAGTTATAGGTACAAACTGGACCTCATGGAAGGGAGTGTCTGGACTAGAAACATAAATTTGAGCATCTTCAATATATGGATGATATTTGAAGACATGGGACTTTGTGGATTACCAGAGGAGAAAGTGTAGCCAGAGATTGACAAAGGATTCCCAGAACAGTGGTCACTTTACCCACTGAATTTAGGAAGAGGTATGTACTGCAGGAAAAAGGACACCGTTTTAGGAGTCAAGTCCATGAAGCAAAGAGCAGGATGGAAGACAGTCTACCAGGCACATAACTGCAGATATAGGAAGCTTGTGGAATGGGAAATGGGGAGTGGCTTTCACCTAATGACTGCATCTGTATTCCTCTATGAATTATGAGACAAGGACTCCAGTTGAGAGTTGGGTGGGAGGGGATGCTGGAGATTTGAGGATGAAGGGAAAGCACATAAAAGCCATCTTGGGAGTAAGTTAATGAATTTGCTAGGGGAGTTTAGTTGTCAGTGTTGAGTGCACACTGAAGAGTTTTAGTCATAAATTTAGAATGAGTCCTGATAGGATGGTTGTGATTTTTCTCCAGCACCATTCACTGGCTTGGGAACAGTGCTATTGCAAGCAGTTAAATGGGTTTAGAAGGAGCTGGAGTGCCTGGAGCCGGAAGTGAGTTGTTACCCAGTGGGCACAGTTTCAATTATGCAAATACCTAAGTCCCAGAAATTTGTGGTACAACACTGTGCCGATAGTTAACATCACTATATTGTGTACTAAAAATTTACCCAGAGGGTAGATCTCATTTCAAGTACCACAATTTTAAAAAGACATAAATACAAGCTCTGTGTAACATCATATGATGCTAGGTTTTGCCCCTGAGAACATGAATAATAGTGTACTTCTGTTAAGGAGTGTCTACTCTCCACACATCATCTTTTGGCTAATTTCTTCCTTTGCTTCAAGGTCATAAATACATGGTTATTCTGTAGCAATTTCCCAAGGATTATTCTCCAGTTCTCAGAGCAGGAGCATGCTCCAGTAAAGGGTTGCAGCATCCTATTCAGAACTTCCTAGAATAAACTCAACTACAGATTCGAATTCTTGAGTAGCCACTGATGGTGGCCTTACAGGGAACAGTTTCTCTGCTGATTAGCTCTTTATTGTTCTGTAGATGCTTTCAAGGGCCTTCCTAAAGTTCTTCAATATTAATAGGAAAAACGAATTACAATTTTTCTTTTTTCAAATTCCATGCCCAGCAGGATTTCTGGCTGTGCACTGAGCCATGCCCAGGTTGCAGACAACAGGCCACCTGGATGAGTACCTGAGAGGATTCAGATTTTCTGCTTGCTTTGAAGCCAGTAATGATTCTAGCACTAGTAAATGTAAGATATTAATAATCTATAATCTGCAGCAGCAAAACAACTACCTCCTTTCTGTGAGCTCCTGGAATGAGCTGTCTCAGGTTGGAAAGGAGTCAGTGGACCCATGGGCCATCCCTTGAGACTTTGGGATAGAAAGGTTATCGGGCTGCACCCCTTGAGGGAAGGTTCAGGGTTTACAGTTCTTTGATTCAGACATGGTCAATGGTCCAAGTTCTAGAAGATTTTTTTTTAAACAACTGACGAACTGTGATAAGTAAGTTGAATTAAAACAACATTTATTTGGCTTCCCATGGATAGTTAGGTTATTGACTGGATAGTTAGGTTAGTGAGACCTGTGATAGGAATAATGACATTAAATAGGATTATTAAACCAGTAGGCACCTCTTAGAAGAAGCACCCTGGACTTCTCACTCTCGTGAGGATGGTTGTGCCCTGGCTGGACAGCTGTAATGAACACAAGGGAGGCAAATGCTATGCAAAGCATTAGTGATTTCCTCAGCTCCTCTAGAAGTGTAACAGGCTGATCCACCACGACAGTTCCACCCCAAATTCGCATCCAAGGAAAGAAGATTAAGTAAGCCTTAGAAAAATCATCGTAAAATCTTGCTCCTTCGGATGCCTCTTCTTCTCTGCGTTTAAAGTAGAGTGACAGCTTCTTCCTAGATGGCCATGTACTTTTCTGTTTCATTTTTATTTATGGCAGTGTTCCCCTTTATTACAATTTAATATAAAATGTTTTGAATTAAGTTATTTAGAATATAATTTTAATTCTTTTTATAAGTTTTTACTACTTTTAGATGATTTTTGGGAAAACATACTATTTTCAATAAATTGCCCCAAAATTTTAAAAAAAGGAAGGTAAGTTGGAGCTTGTCGGGAGAGTACAGAGAGGGAGGAAAGGCAAGATGATTAAGAACATTGAAAACTGTGCTGGACAGTGGTCAGCAGTGAGAGTAAGAGGACTTGAGGACACAGAGGACAGGGAGAGTGTGGCTGGGTCAGTGGACTGGCCATTTCAAAGATGAGTGCTGGAGAGACAAGGATATAGCAATTAAGGGTGGTTTGTTTGAGGCTGAGATTTCAGATGTGCTTGTATGAACTGTTGTATTGGGTACAGTGAATGAAATAGATATTGATGGTACATAGCACTGAGGAGAAATGACAAAAGTTAAATAGCCAATTAAATGATGTAATGTGTCAGTTGATAAACGCTATGGAGAAAAATAAAACAAGGAAGGGGATTAGGAAGTTCTGGGAGACATCAGGGTGCTGTGGAAGACATCATTAGACAGGCGGAGAGGTTGGAAGGAAGAGATGAGCTGGTGTACAGATGTCTCAGGAAGTACAGTCTAGGCAGAGAGAACAGATGTGACACGGTCCAGTGGCTGCAGTGACCTGGAGAGGGGTGCAGTGACAGAAGAGATCAGAGAGATAATGGTGGTGTTAAGGAGGAATTAGATCCCATGGAGCCAGGTACCAGATTATGGAGGGCTTCAGAGGCCATTGAAAAGATTTGGGTTTTTCTTTGAGTAAAATGGAAAGTTACTGGAGGGTTTGGAGCAGACAAAATTTATGCTTGCTGGTTGAGAGGACCTGAAGGAGGACAGAGCAGAAGGAAGGGGCAGGAGAGATTATCTAGGAAGTGCTTGCAATAGGCCAGGTGGAAGATGAAGGCTAGGACCTTGGGAGTGGTGCGGGAGAAAGTGATGAGAGGTCAGAATCTGGATATTTTGTGACAGTGGGACTAAATGAGTGTGTTAGCCTGGATACAGGATGAGAAGAAAGAGGAGACAGAGATTCTAAGAGTTTTGTTCTGACCAGCTGAGAGGCTAAAACAAAGATTCTCTCTCTCTCTCTCTCTCTCTCTCTCTCTCTCTCTGTCTCTCTCTCTCTCTCTCTTTCTTTGTGCTGGAAATCCAAATCACAACCTTGAATTTTCCAAGCAGGCACTTACACCACTGAGCTAAACCTCCAGCCCCAACAAACATTTTCTAAGGTGGTATTATGGATTAAAAACTAGTGGTCAATTTAAGACCAACCGATCAAATTGGCATGGTGCTGATTGTAGATGGTCCACCTGAGGAAAGTTGCCAGCATAAAAGGAGATGTGGAGAGGAAGAATGAGACATTGTGGGTTTTCCTAAGTGTTGTTGTCTGAGCTATTGGTTCTCCTGGAGGAGCTGGTCATGCTGGCCTTTCTGATGAATTCGGCCATTAATGTCAGAGGAGCTCAGGACATTGTTGTTGAGCGTGGCTGCTGTTCACTTTGGGGGAGCTCTGCTCCTTACACTGAGCATTGCTTCCTGGCTCCAGAGGGAAAGATGTGTGCTGTTTAATCTCCAGGAAAAGCTTGTCATACTGGCTTCCTGACATCTACTCAAGTGTTCTCATTGTTGGAGGAGCTTGGGACCTCGTTGTGGCTGAGGATGGCTGTGGTACTTTTCAGGACAACCCCGGTCTTTATTATGAGCATGACTTCTTGGCCCCAGTGTAGAACCCTCAACCTACTGACACAGCTCCTTCATCCTGCTGGCATAGACTTTCTAGCTTCCACCACTGACCTTTGGGCCTTCCAAGCACAGATCTGTAAAAAAGACTTACATGAATCCTTGTTGTGGGCTTTAGGCCTCCAGTTGGACTTGTGGGAGGCACTGTCATGGGCTCTAGGTTTTCAACTGGACTCATGCAGGACACTGCTGTAACCATCTCCTGTGCCTTCTCCATCATCAGCTGGATTTTATAGGCCTTTTGTGTTGTGGACAGATTCCTGTGTTTTCCTGTATTTAACTCTGGGAGACCATCATAAAATAATATTATAAAGTGTGTCTTGTATGTAATTGTTCTCCTTGCAACTCCTGACTACAAAAGATGGAGAAAACAGATCTGGTTGAAGATCAGGTTTTGGTTTTGTTCATGTAGATCTGAGATTCTTCTTAGAATGCAAAATGCAGATGTGGAATAAACAGTTGGATGTGTAAGACTAGAGCTCAGGATTCTGAGCCTTAATTCAGTTCTGTTTTATACTGAAGACAAAAGCCAGGGATGTGAGGAGGAACCAACAAAGACTATTTAGTGGAAAGTAAGGAAAATGTGCTGTCTGGGGGCCAACGGTGGCCATTGTGGGCAAGTGCCACGGGCTAGGACATGACACCCTTGTGAGTAGATAACTCGGAACAAATGCAAGAAATGGTCACCAACCTAAGGCAGGTGAGGAGCTGAGTGTCCAGGACTGAGACAGAATGGTGGTGGAGAGGGAGGCAGTGAGCCGCTGATGCCACTGTGACTCTGTGGGCTGGGGCAGGAGAGGACAGCAAGAAGAATCTGTAAAATATGATGATTCATTGTAACAAAGCTGGGATTTTTGAAGAAGAAAAGACAGGTTTGTGTGGAGTTTTGAGGGAGCACCCAGAGGAAGGGTTTAGAAGGAAAGGAGAGTTTGGATGTGGGGTTAGATTAGGAAGTAATCTGCATGGTGAGCTGGGAGCTAATGTAGGGTGGATGATGGAGAAGGCACAGGAGATGCTGCTATGTGGCATCCAGGGTTGGTCTGGGGCATCATGGGACCCAATCTCTGGGCAGCTGGTCTAGCCTGAGGCAGCAGGAAGGCGAGATGACTGAGACCCATGTGACCCACTGTATCCCCCAGGGGTAGGTGGCGGAGAACAATATGTATTATTATAATGCCACAGTCATCAGAGTAGAGGGACATTTATCAGCAGTGAGGTCGAAGACTGATGAATTGTTTCATCCCGACCCACTGACTCACCTAATGAGTGCGAACAAACACTTACTAACCACTAAACCTGGCCAATGAAGAGGTGTCTGGGAAATCTGGAAACAGAAAGAAGTGATCTTTTCTCGAATGTCAGGAACTGGCCCAACGGCTCTTGCATTTGGTTTTTGTGGCACTTCTGGCTAGCAGAACAGAGCTTCCTTGGGCTTTGGGGTCCTCCCTGGCAAGACGATGGTGTCAGGGAGGCTTAAGGTGACCTCAAAACAAAGGGGTGGGAAAGCCAAGAAGACTTGCTTCTTCTCACTTTTCTTCGTGTTCATGCTGTGTTCCCTGTACTTTTTCAGCTTGTGTCTCTCAGGAAAGAAAAGGTGTCCCTCCACATTCATGACATGGGTCCTGGCCTGGAAGTTCAGAGACAAGCCCAGTTCCAGTTTTCTTCCTTTCCCACCCACGTGACCTCAGCCAGGCCATTCGGGCTCTCTGCACCTGAGGTCCTCCCCACCTCTCCCATCTGAGGCCCAGAAGTCGCCCAATCTGCAGCAAAGGGAAGAATAATCTGCAGCAGTATTTGGTGATGATAGCCTAAGGACAAGGCCCAGAGTTTTGATTCAGAATCAGAAACTCATTCTTTACTCCATGGTTAATTATTTTTTAGAAACTTGACCAAGCGATGTGATTTCTCTGGGTCCATTCTGTAATAGTTCAAAATAGCTTGGTGTTTGTAACCACCCAGGCCCCTTAAGAGGGATTTTAATATTGTAAATAAGATTTTGGGGACAAATATGGAAGAGATAATTTGCTTCCACAATTCTTTCAGGTGTTGTTAATTGACATGCTATCACTGGTTATTGAATTGGCTATTGATCAATTGATCTATCAATCAGCAGTAAGTGTCTCTTCTCTCAAAGTGTCTTTATTGAGGGACAGAATTTTGTTGGATTCACAGTGGAATAACAGTACTTGACAGCAATGAGATTACAATCTAATATGACATCAAATGAACCAAGATAAATTTTTTTTTTTAATTTTATTTAAGGAGAAAAGAAAAAAAAAGCAGGGAAAGGGTACAAGTTATACAGATTTACAAAAAAAAATGAACAGTAGGAAATCACTAGTTAATGGATTACATATTGTCATCTTAGAAATAATTGTTCAAGTCACAAAATTAGAGCTTGTAAAGTGGACATTCCATCAATGATACTGCAAACAGTTCTGTTCATTGATCCAATAAAACTCTGTGATATCATTTTCTATCTTATACACTTAAATATACATGCAGTTATATAGTTTGGAGCACTTTCTTTTCTTCTCTTTTGTACCATGACTATTACAAATTTTGGGTTTCATTGCTCCCACGGTTCTTATTACTTTTTTGGAAGAGAGTAAAACCAAATGTGACATAACAGAACAGAATCGGTCAAGTCAAAAGGGTGGACATAATAGATAATGTAAAAACATAATACAAGGTGATCAACAATGGTTACCATAATGCCTCCCGCTATCTCTAATAGAATTGCCTATATCATTAGTTATAATACAATTGAACAAAACAGTAAAGAACAAAACCGACAAAACCAAAACATTGGAGACATTGTAGGTCTTCAAAAGTAGACAAAAGTCAACAAGAATGGGCGTCATAATGAATCTCATTATCTTCACAGCTGATGCCTAAACTTTCGAACCTGATACTATCCAGCAAAACAGAATAGGGGAACATCAGTTAAAAACCAGATGGTGAGAGTAATACAGGGCTTTAAATCAAGGTAATGAAAAGTCAAAGTGGGTTACTATAATATATCCTGCTATTTTTTTTCCTTTAATTAAAAGGATAAAGATAAAAAAGTAAATAATGGAGTGGAGATTGAGATAAAAGAGGGCATAACAACGAAACAGCGCAGATCAAAACATAACCATTTAAGCAGAATAGTGTTTCACCACCAGATAATCCTAACCTAAAAGTAGTTACCATATTGTTTCTTTCTTTGAAATCCTTGAGTACAACTTCGTATACTGTAGCATTAAGTATATCAAAACAATGTAAAACCATTCAAGAGAATGACAGCATTACAGAGTATTTAGAATCGACTAACAAAATGAACAATGGTTTCTGTATAATCTCCTTGTCTTTAAAAGGTTTTTGCTTATACTATCGTACATAATAAAATCCAATAAGATACAGCCTATTTAGACCATTGGAGACAGAAGGACAAAAGCTAGATGAGACTTCAAAACAAGATGATACTAAATCTGTATTACCTATTAAGATGTCATTTTCTCCAAAATAGCTGTTCCTATCATCCAATCTTCTCTGCCTCATTTCTGTTAAGCTCTTTTTCTGTCCATAGCTGTCAGTTTGTCTTCTTCATTTTGTTCTCTGCTCCATTCGTTGTGGCCTCTCTGCCATTATTTCTGGATTCTTTGTATTTTTCTTTTTTTAGAATATCCTGCAATACTCTCTGTAGAGTTGAATTGGTGGTTGCAAATTCCCCCAGTTCTTCTTTATCCTGGAAGCACCTTGTTTTTCCATCAATTTCCAGGGACAGTTGTGCAGGATATCTCAATCTTGGCTGGAGATTATTATCTTTCAATGCTTGAATTATTTCCCCCCACGCTCTTCGTGATTTGATGGTTTGTGCAGAGAAATCTGCTGTAATTCTGATGGGTGTTCCCTTGTAGGTGGTCTGTTTCTTGTCTCTTACAGCTTTTAATATTCTGTTCTTGTATTGAATTTCTGGAATTTTTATTATTATATGCCTGGGTGTTGCTCTGTTTGGGTTGTAGGTAGCTGGGGTCCTGTATGCCTCATACATCCGAGTATCTTTACCTTTTGCTAAATTAGGAAAATTCTCCTGGATTATTTCTGTGAGTAGCTTTTGTAGTTCACTTGTTTGTGTCTCTACTTCTTCTTTTATGTTCTTAATCCTTAAGTTATGGATCCTCTTATCATCTTCTTGTCTTTGTATTATTGCTGTTTGTTTCTTTGTTATTTTTAAGAAGTTTTTCATTTCATTCTCCCATATTACAAGTCTGCCCTCCAGTTCAGATAGTCTGTCCTTAGTTTCTTTCAAGCTGTTATGCCAGTCTTCTATAGACTTCTTAGTATTTTGGTAGTCCCTTTGAACCTGCTTCACGTATTCTATGCTTTCTCTGTTTTCTCCATCAAACAATTCTCCCCTTTTTTTCTGTTCTTCCATTCCACCACCTGTTTTTTCTTGGGTGGTACTTAGCATTTCTCTAACTATTCTGCATACTTCTAGCTTCAGGTCATTGATAACTTCATTCCTGAATTGGTCTATGAGGCTCTCTATATGGTGCCTTATGTGTATTGGTGTGGTGTCTGCTATTGACTGTTTCTCAGAATTGAGGGCCGAGGAGCCTTTCTTGTTGCTGCCTCTTCCCATGCTGCCTCTTCTTCTCTGTTCCTTATATATGCAAGCTTATATGAGAGGCCCAGCTTCTCTCCCAGTCAGCCACAGCCTGATCGAATTGCGCCAGTTAGTTGTTCCCACTCACCGCTGTGCACCAGGGAGTTACGGACCAGGCAGCCTACGCGTCTCCCCTCCTGGCCACCGTCAGGCTCTGGGATCTGGGTTGGGACAGTCTACCAGATCTGCCGGCAGCGTCACGCAGGCCAGGCACTTTTCACCAATCCCGCCCGAGAGGGGGATGTGTGGCTGGAGTCCCACCGCGCCCTGCTCCCGCAGGACTGCCCGGGCCCAGAAAGTCCTCTGCTGGAGTCAAACTGTGGTAGAGTGTCAGTTTCTCTCACTCACCTCACCACAAGTCAGTGCACACCTCCCTGCCGTTCGCAGATTGCCGTTCTCAGAGCTTCCGCGCGTCTCTCTCCTTGCTGAGCCACTGTAGAGGCAGCCAGCCGCCGCGCGGCGGGAAACCCAAATCGCGGCTTACAATGGCGCAGTTCCAGCCTCCACACCAAGTCTTTTCTGTTCCTGTTTTAGCACCAGGACTGCATTCCAAGTTGGCTTCTCTCAGCCCAGTTCGTTCCTGAGTCAGCAGAGCATATCTCCACCGACTTATGTCTCCTTAGTCCGCACCATTCCTGGCTTCTGAGCCGAGTCTTTCAGAGAGCCTCCGGTAGTTGCTGTTATCTGTCCGCCATGTTCTCCCGGAAGTCCATCAACCAAGATAAATTACTGGGTAAATAATTTATGTTAAATCTGCATTGCACAACGTAAGAGTAAAATGAGATCAGCAAAAGATGAATGATCTTAACTGAAAAAGAAACAAGTAGAAAATAATCTCATCTCAAACCACAACAATACAAGAGCATTGAAAGAAGAATTTGTTTACTCCTCAGTAGTAAGGGGGGAGGCTGGAGGAAAGGGACGCTGGCTGAGAATCTACTTTTCTGAGCTCTGTAAAAAGAAGTTTTGGGGCAGCCCTTTCCCTGGATGGAGCATCTGGGGTGCAATGAGCTGAGATCACTTGTTTAAGGTCAGACAGCTACTAACCAGGGAAGTTGGGATCTGAACCTAGATTGGTCTGACCTGAGGTCATTCATCTTTTAGTTATCTTCTCTTGTTCTTTTCTATTATTTATTGTAAGTTAAGTGTGTGGCGGGCACTGTAGCAGGGATTAGTGTTGCCCTGTGGGCATTTGCTGCTGACTATGGCTGCATCAAGAGCTACGCCCGTAAATGAAGCCAGGCTGTGCTGTTTCCTGGGTCAGCCTCAGAGTCTCAGCATGAGCATCACAGCCTTGTGTGGTTGGCTACCACTTGCAGTAAAATGCCTCTTCGACGCAGAGGCCCTTTTCCAGGTAGTGTTATGGTACTCCGAGTTCTTCTCTTAGACAGGGGTACAAACATGGAAGTTCAAAGTCAGGGATGAAAGACAAGGCAGAAGGACTCATTACCATAAACCAGCTACGGAAAGGCTGTCTGCCCTGCATCTATCTACATCTTTATAGATTGAGTGGATTTAAAGACTGCACGTAAATGATGTTTTGGCATCATTCATTTTTTTTTGTTTTTAAGAGAATAAGCATCACTGTGATTCTTACCAAAACAAAAACATGTGTATCCTTATAAGCCCACACTATAATGTGGTCAAATAACCAACTGCCAAACTTCATTTGACAGATGTGGAAAGTGAAACCCAAAGATTTTACTGCCTTGTAGAGAGCTCCAAATGGAAAGAGTCAATTGGTATAAATACAGGCTTCACAACTTCAAATTCATGGGGTTTATTTCAGGCAGAACTACTTTGTTATGACGTTAAGAAGATAGAAAGTATCCAGTGCAGCTTTTTAGATTCTTGTGTCTCTCTGAGCTTGAATACTGATAGGATTAAGTTATCTAACTTTTATGATTAATGTATCTAACATTACCAGTATTCGTAAGTACATAATAATGTTGTTTTGAGGAGCAAATGGGCCTTAGCTAAAAGAAATTTTTTTGTGTGTCTTTTTGAGACAGGGTCTCTCTGTGCAGTGTAGGCTAGGCTTCAGCTCCCTTTGTAGCCCAGGCTGGTCTTGAACTCACAATGATCCTCCTGCCTGAGTCTCCTGAGTGCTGGGATTACAGGTATGCTCCATCATGCCCCCTGGTTTCAAATCTTAAGAATAAGATGATAGTTAATATTTTCTGTATTACTTTCTTGTGTCTTCAAATAGAATAAATGGCTCAATGAATTTAAGCGAACTAATTTAAGGATTTAGTGTTTGTCTCACTAACAGTGGATGTGGAGAGGACAAGCTTTCATCGTGGGCTTTTGCTCACAACCCAGCAGGCATACCCTGGCCGTTATGGGATGGAGAAGTGTCCGCTTCCTCAGTTCCTACATTCACTTTCTACAGAGGTATCCAAACAAATTAGGACGAGAACGGAAGGCATTTCACAATTCCATTCAAAGTAGGAAACAATTTTGGATACAAGTTGTCAATGAATCCGCATTTATTCAACATCTGAGCCAAAATCCAAGCAACAGTTCTAATTTAGATGTGGTAATTTTGATTAGATAGAACAACATTCTTTGTTCTGATATCCATGTTGTTTGGAACATATATGTGTATGATGCAGCTCACGTGGTATAAGGAGAGCAGGGTTTAAACTGTAAGGCTGCCCTCGTGGGATGAGTAATGGGGAATCTGAGCACAGAGGTGCTCATTGTATGAAAGGTAAGAACATTTCTACCCAGCATCACAGAACATCCATTTCAGTTGAGGTCTCACTCTGGGAGTTCCTCTTCTAGGCAAAATGTAGAACACACACATTCAGAGACTGCTTAGAGAGGGTAGAAAGCTCCATGCACACAGCAATGGGAAAAGAAGTCCTTCCTAGGACTGCAAATAACTAGCGGCAAGGTCTGGTGAGAGGGAGAGAGCAAATCTCATTTTAAATACAGCTAGCAAATAGACTTTACCTGGACTTGAAGCTGTTGTAGTCAGAGATGAAGAATTTCCTTCAAATCTTAATAAAAGCCGTGGAGTAAGGAAGATCAAGGCCAGAGGAGCACAGGGTACAGAAGAACACATCAAGTAGTCCAAGCGACAGGTAGAGCAGAGGCTCAGGAGGGGGCCAGACAAGATCACTCCACAGATTCTCAGGATTGCCACTTGTCACTGGAGAGAGGGAACTGGGACCCCGTTGTGAACCTTGCTGTATGCATTTGGGCTCAAAGGCTTTAGGCAGGTAATTATATTAACCAGAATAATGGGCTCACCTGAGAGTAAGTAAGACACTATTCACACTGTCGATAATGCTTATAAAAAAAACCCCATCCTTTGACTCTGCACAGTACTCAGAGCCACATTTATAGCATGCAGGGCAGGCTCTTCTGGCCAAGGTAATTTTCAGATACTTGAGGTTGTTTTATCCTTCATTCCTGAAGAGCAGCAGCCCAGAAAACTTCCCACCTGCCTGTGTTTAGCCTGCTGTAATATCACATCACAGGGCAAACAATGGCATTTCTGTTGTTAGTTTGCTATATTTTAGATCCCAAAGAATCTGTTACAGGTGCACCTGACCCTCTCCACTGCCTTTTATGCACTGTTCCTGTAGTAGGGCAGGAGTAGATCCACCCCCTACCATGAACTGGAGAGATTTTAATAGAAGAAGATGGGAAATAATGATTGCTGTGTTGGGTTTATATGTTTTGTTTGCAAAATAATGGGTTTTAGATTAAATTGAGGCAGGTGTGCAAATGTTCTAACGAAGTCCATGTGGCCTCCCTCCCTAACGGCAAATCTCAGAAAGACTCTGATAATAGTTGTCACCAGCATCAATAATCGTAGCAAGGGTCTGGAATATCAATCAAAGGAAAGACAAGCATTTTGATGGCATTAATCAGAGCTGGCTTCTGCCTGCAAATCATGCCAAAGCTCTTGGATTGCTGCCTGTTCTCATTGTTTTCTGGATGCCGGTTTGGACTCAGATTCTTTTCCCCTCCCACGATGTGGCCATAATGAAATTGGGGAATTAACTCAGAGCAGAGTTGTTCTAGTTTGGATGTGAAGGTAAACACAAATGGAGAAAGTTCAAATTATCGAGAAGAACAAACAACCCTTGTTACTAAACATTAGCTGGCAAAAGCAATAGATATGTACAATGGGCAGATATCAGGGATGATTTCCCACACTGGCCAAAAGGAAATGGTCACAAGCAGGGAGGCCTGGAAGAGTGTTTAGGCTTTTGCATTTTAAGCAGTCAGGTAATATATTCAGTTGTAAGACTTTAAATCATACTCTGTCATCACTAACATAAAGAGATTAGATGTGACTCATGTACTTGAGTAGCCTTAATTATCCCCTTGATCTTAAAAGCTGTATGTAACTCTTTGAGATTCTATGGGGATGGACCTGGTCATTTTGCTTTGCTTTATTGTTGAGTGGACCCTCTTTCAGATGAAATCTGTACTGGGCTATCTACTTACTTTCAGGGCCAGTCAGACCAGTTACAAATCGAAACCAACACCATGACTTAGATAGGTAAGCATTTCAAGACTGGTATTTCCCATTATTATAAATGTCATACACATTGATTGAATTAAGGTACTGAAAAAAACTTAGAAGGAATGGAATAATTGGGATAACTTTTCAAAGGACCACATCTGAATGAAAGAAGATACATTAGAACAGAAGTTCTATTAGAACCTAGGGTCCAAATCTTTTTGTCAAAGTGACACTGTCTTAGTCACTTTCCTCATCCCTAGAACAAAATGCCTGATGCCCACAACTTAAAGCAGAAGGGTTTAGTTTGTTTCACCTTTGAAGTCCATGATTGGCTGGATCCAAGGCAGAAATGGCGTGATGAAAGGGTCTGGCTGAAGGACAGCTGCTCATGTCATGGGGGACAGGACACAGACAGACCAAAGGGAGAGCTAGGGACAAAAATGCTCCCTTCCAGGTCACATCCCCAGTGACCCACCTCTCCTAATCAGGCCCTACCTCCCAACATGACACTCAGCCACTGCTCCCCAGCCAATGAATCTGCCTATGAGTACTTTGTCCCCATGATCTGACCATTCTCCCCCCCACCCCCGCTCTGAGGGCAGGAGAGTTTTGGGGGATATTCCTGATCCTAACAACAAAAGATGCTTCTCCTAGATCTATTCAAATGAGGTAAATGTGAGAGGCAAGAGCAAAGCTTTTTACCCTCACATATGTCAAGTAGATGATGTTTAAAACTTTCCAGCACTGTGTAGCTTTTCATACAACTAAAGCTGTTGATACAGGAAAACATTCGCGTGTCATGAGCACATGGATGTACCTTTATGTACCCACATAAAACCAAAATCAGTGTTGAAAAGTGAGAAATACAGTTGACTAGCTAATTTTTCTAAATGCTGCCAATCATTTTGATTAATTTTTTACTTCTGATTTGACTGATACTTTGTAGTGACTAGAATGAATTGTGACACTGAATAGCCATCTCTTCTATGGAACTGCTACAGCTTCTGGAAAATTAATTGATCAGCTTCTACTATAATGGATAGCAACCTATGTTAGAGATATCACACCAAACCAATTATTATCCTTTGTAACATACAGTGACTAATTAATTTTGCACAGAGCTATAAGTCCTAGGAACTATTATCAACTCATGCTCAAAGAAAATGTGTTGGAATTTCAAGTGTTTGAGTCTTTCATGCCTTTTGTTTTGTAATAAGAAGCCCATTTTTTCTTACTAATAAATAGTCACCTCTAAATAGGGTACAAGTTGGACCATTGATCATGACTTTGCTTTTTGTTCTTTTTCATACTACCATAAATCAGTCTTATACATACACACACACACACACACACACACATATATGTATATACGTATGTATGCATGGACATACATATATTTGGGGTAGACTTTAGAAGGGGTAATTAAATCATAAAAAACATTGCCCCCAAATTATACTTACCTTAATTTGGAAAATACAGACAACTAAAGCAGAGGTAGAAATGATTCATTTGGTTTATAATCCATAATGATCACAATATATAATTTTGCCTTTCCAGGAGATTGAAGGTTAAAAATTAACGTGGCTCAGATGTTAATGTTCATGTTTTCTTCAGGGGCCTCTTTGTCTCAGTAGCTGGTGTGGCTTTGTCCTGAAGGAGCCTTTTCTGTTGGCTTATTTGGACAACCAGGGTCTTCACGTCTTTGATTCTCTGATGAGGTTGTTTTCTGAATGGCAAGTATAGACTTTAAATCTTCCATCTGAATTATTACAAGAGAGATTTGGTAATTAAGTTCTAACAAGATTTAAATGATATTAAAAACAGTCAGTTAAAAGGAAACACAGCCTTGGGCTTTGTTGTAAATTTGTATAATTATTTTTAGTCCTCTAGAGGATGCATAATTATGTTTCTGTATTTATAAAAATACTGCCTCTGAGGCACCAAAATGAATTTTACAGTATGCTAATTTGCATATTAATGCTATTCTTTGTATGTCAAAATTTCTTTGGCTAAAAAAAGAAAAGATTTTCTAGGAAATTTTCAAAGTACCCATGAAGACTTGTGATTACTAAGTCTGGAAAAACCACTGCTCAGACAGAAAGTCTGATTGTCCAACAAAAAAAGCAAAGAAAGCAGACATATAACATTAGACCACAGGTTGGACATTATCTGAACTTGGAAAAGGTTAGGAATAGCACCCTATTTATTTATTGACATTTATTGAGTGCTTGCTGTGTGCTCAGACCTAATTACTTCACACATGTGTTAGTCAATTTTCTGTCACTATAACAAAATACCCAAGCTAATCCACTTAGAGAGATGAAAGGTTTATTTAGGTTCACAGTTTCAGTGGTTTCAGCCCATGTGTCATGGGACCCATTGTTTTGGGCCTATGGAAGGTACCTCATCATAGCAGAGAACATATAGCAGAAGGAAGTGTTTGGAAGCAAAGAGAGGAGGAGGGGCCGGATTCCCACTTTTCTTTTCAGGGTTGCAGCCCCAATGATTGAAGACCTCCCATGATATCCTACCTCTGACAACTTCCTCCATCTCCTTACAATGCAGAGCCAGAGTCCCCGTTGGGGCCCGTCTGTATTCAAACAATGGCAACCTGCATCATGCCATAATTATGGAAGTAGCTAATATTATTTTTCCCATTGCAAACATAGGGAAACTGAGGCACACAGAAATTAAGCTAATAGTTCAAGATCACTGAGCCCTTAATTTGATTGACTAATCAGCAGTTGACCAGTACACTTTCTGTAATGTGTTCTGGTTGGGCAGAAGCTTTAGGAAGCTTGAAAGTCTCTTCATGTTGTGACAGAGGAGCCATCTTTCTGTGAAACACATGGGAACCTCACCTGGCTATCTTCACACTGGCTGTGTGCAAAGCCAAGAGCATCGCAGAATGCAGGCCTGGGCTTGGTTTTCCAGTGGTGGGTTCTCTTCCCAGCAAGAGCTGTCTTTTCCTCAGAGTCTCAGCACCTCCCAAGCTGAACCCTGCCCACTGCTCCTGCTCCACTTCTCCGACACTTGGGATTCACAGCTAGAGTGGGCGTTCCTTAGAGTGCAACCAGTCTCACGAAACAGCCACAGTGTCTGTCTCTCCCTCCCTCTCTCCTTTCTTTTTCTTTCTTTCCTTCCTTCCTTCCTTCCTTCCTTCCTTCCGTTCCTGGTGACTGAACCCAGAGTTTTTACACTGAGTTACATCCCCAACCCTTTTTAAATTCTGAGACAAAGTTTTGCTAAGTGTCTGATTTACCCAGACAAGGTTTAAACTTGTGATCCTCTTGCCTCAGCCTCCCCGTGGTAGGATTGACTACGATAAGTCACTTGTGGTTGTCATTGTTTTTGGTGTCAGTGGTAAAATACATACATATATATATATATATAAAACATATAATTTATCATATATTTATTACAGACGTTTATAATATATAAAATATGTAATATATTTGTTATATAACATAATTTATTACATATTTATTATATATTATATATATATATATATAGCATTTACCATTTTAATGTTCATTGGCATTAAGTTGATTCACATTGTGATGTAACTGTCACCACCATCAATCTGCAAAACTTTTTCTTGCTTTTGAACTAAAACTCCATGTCCACTAAATAACTCCTTTTCCGCTCGCTCCTCCTATCCTGGCAAGCGCTATGGCACACTCTGTTTCTGTACTACTCTGGGTGCCTTATGTCTTAAGTGAAATAGTTAATTTTAGATCAAAGGAATGAGACGCAATCTGGAGTTTTCTTCTTCAGGAGATTTGTGCTTGCATCCTCTGAAACTGTGTGGAGACCACAGGAAGTGAGTGCTGGACAGGGAGGTGAGCTGGGCTGGGGGGTGGATGCTTTGCTGTACCGAAGTGGTGGGCAGGCCCTTCAGTGAGGGACGCTGGGGGCTCAGGGCTGTGGCTACTGGAGGCTCTAGAACTGCTGGCTGGGAGAAACGTGTGTGAGCTCGGGTGAGGAAGAGTGTGACACATTCGTGATGAGGGGTGGGACATGGGCCCTTGAGTCTTGGTTCATGTGCACTAAAGAGACTGGGTGAATTATCGTCTAACAGTTTTACAAAGTATTTCAAGAGGAAAATGCAGAATGGAGATGGGGTCGGTGTGGTGACACCCAGGGACTTTTGGACCAGAGAACCTGCCCTTTGGGAAAGTCACAGTGGTTGGCTGTCCCCTGAGACTGTAACTGTGGAAGTGGTTTCCCCTGGAAGGAGAGACTCTCTACTCTTCTGGCAAGATGTCAGACAGCTAGTGGGAGCACTGTCCTTCAGCCTTGAGGAGGGAGGGGTGGATTGGGTGACCATCAGGACAAGGCAGGGAGCAGCTGTAAGAGACCCCACAGTAGAGCCGGGACTGCGCTAACGTCCTCAGGGCTGACTTTCCGTTACATTCTTCCTTTTAGATTTTCATTAACTTTTGTGCCCGTTTACCCCACAAGAAGGTTGTACCCTGGTCTCCACGGTATTCTGGTCCAGAATTGGGGTGAAATTGTCAGGAAAGAGTCACATCCCTTCCCGGTGATCAGACTGAAAGGAGCAGTGACAGCCACTGGCCAGGAACAGCGATTGCGGCCACTTGAGGCATTGTGTGGGGGTCAGACAAGGAGGCCAGTGTGGAGGACCTGGGGGGTGAGGCTGCCTCTGGAGCCCTGTTAGGATGCAGACTGTTATGGGCCAACTACTTTTCAGACTTTTCCACACTAGGCTCCCCGCAAAACCCTGGGTTGGTTGGATTGTTGTTTTGCATGTAAACATACTTTAAGGTTCTTGGCTTTTTTGTTTTTTTGTCTTTTTGAGACAGGGTCTTGCTATGCATTTCAGGCTGGCCTTGGCTCACTCTTTAACCCAGGCTGGTCTTGAACTTGCAATGATCCTCCTGCCTCAGCCTCCTAAGTGCTAGGATTACAGAAGTGCACCATCACGCCCCACATGAACATAATTGTAAAAGGACAGGCAAAGTCAGAACTTTAGATTGCAGAGCGAGTATCTTAACCAAGGCCCCAACCTGGGATTCTTCCCCCTCAGTCACACTCCTGCCTTCAGTGAGAATAAGGAGACCACGAATCCTGTACCTATCCCACCGAAGTTTATGGTTAAACTCAGAGCTGGAAAACTGGTCTCTGAGAGAGCACCCTGAGAAACCGCAGCCCCACCCATTGCCCCCGAAGTCCAGCCCAACAGGTGGGAAAGTAACCTTCAGAGGACAGCCATCATCTGATCGAATTCTCTCCTGGTGTGGCTGAGAAAATTGGACAAACCCACCCAGAGGCTGGTTCCAGAACTACGAGAACTCCAGTCCTAGGTCCTGGGCTGAGCCCTTTGATGGGGTGATCAGGAAGGGCGCTCTATACACATAGTTTCCTGGATCTCTGAGCCCCTCCTCCATGTCCATTATCCACACCCTGTCCAGGTCAGGCACCTCCATGGCTCACCACCCTCAAGTCCTGGTCATTTCGCATCTGTGAGAGTGGCGGTGAGAAAAATGTTGGCTCACAGTGCTTCAAGGAAGAAGTTCCCTTCCAGGGATTTTGGTTTTTAATTGAAGGCCATTCATATGCTATGGACGAAAGGAAATACATTTGGTGGGGAGGCGCAGAGCCGTGGATCCGGGCAGTCCCCCGGAATGTACTACATCTCACTACTTCTGAGGAGGAGGTGGCCTCAGCTCATGTCCCTAAGGTGCTGCACGCTCATCACCCACAGCCACTGGGGACGCTGCTTGACCTCTCTGAGTCTCTAACCTACTGTCGATGAAATAGTACTAACGTTTTCCTCGGGTTGGGGAGAGCGCTACAGTTGTGCTAGGTACAGGAGAACAGCTGCTCGGTGAATGTCACGCCCTCTCCCTTCTCCCTTGGAGCCCACACAGAGGCCCCTTGTGAAGAGCTGTACCCGTCACAGACCCATGGCTTAGCCTAGTCCAGCTGTATATATAGACCTGGGGGCTGTCCAGGCTGAGGGACTGTAGGGCTGAAACTGGCAAGTCTCAGGCAAGCTGGGATAGATCTGTCACCTCCTTGCAGATACTGTAATTTAGTTACCATGGAGCCTCGATGCTTCTCTAACGATCAGCCCCCTGGGGTGACATGCTGTGCCTGTGCCAGGGAAGCCAGCACAGTTGTTTGGTGCCCATATGAGGAAGAAGACCTTATTTCAACTGTCAAGGATGGGCAAAGTGCTCCTGAGGCCAAAGAGCTGACGGAATAATGATTTCTCTGTGGTGCCAATAGATTTACTTCGGGGTGTCTATTTGTGCAAATACTATTCATGATTTTTTTTTTTGAGACAGGGTCTCACTATGTTGTACCAGTTTGCCTTGAATTCGCTATGTAGCCTGAACTGGCCTCGAACTCACAGCAGTCTGCCTGCCTCAGCCTCCTAAGTGCTGGTATGACAGGTGCGCACCGTCATGGCCATCATTCATGATTATATTTTGGCCACATAGAGCATAGCAATAAATGAAAGATTTAAGAATCAAATTTTTCTGTAAATCTGGCTAACTTTCTTCATGCAAAATTAGAATTTTGTTATTAAAGTAAGTAGGATTGTTACATCACTAAAAGATTCTATTGTTAAAAAAAAGTTATTTTGCTTATGCCATTTTTCCCAATTTTAGGAAATCACCTTTTGTGTTCACAACAGTTGAGAATAATTTGTATTACATATGCAGAATTTAGGTATAAAAAGGCCCACTTTGTGTTCAATTCACAGCTAGGAAAGTGGTTTCACTAGATTTATGACTTTTGAAAGATGCTGAGGAAACTGAAGAATTGCTTATAAATACTTGGCCTCAACAGGCACGATGGCACGAGCCTGGAATCCTGCTTAGGAAGCTGAGGCAAAAGGATTGCAAGTTTGAGATCATATGGGCAACTTAGTGAGAACGTGTCTCAAAACCAACCAACCAAACAACACCAACTTAGCTTACATGCAGTATAAAACTATCTGAAAAACCAGTGGTTTAGAGTTTTTATTTTTAAATCCTTCCATCTTGAGGATCAATTCCCTTTTCTTACAGGTAAGTACTGGTAAATATAGATGGGACAGCCTGTGATTTCTTCTTTACCTGAGATTATTTCTGATTTGACTGCTTTTACGGTCTCACGAAGTTGTTTCCTTACTTCAGTTGCTGTCCTCTCAGAGATTGCAGGAGTGTGACTTCTGCTTTCGTCCATGACTGTATCTCCCAGACATACTGTGTGTGGGCTGGAGGTCTGAGCTTGCATTTTGCTCCTTTCTCTTGACATTCTCCTGGGTTCCTCCCAGCAAGCTGATTGTGGGGTCACAGGCACTTCCCACATTGGCTCCTCCTAGGCAGTGTGGGGCACCTGGGCTCCTCTAACCCCAGATTTACAGGGAGGTAGCAAGGGATGGAACAGGCTTCTCCAGACCTGTGCATTTATACTGGGGCCTCCCTGATGATCGGGGTGCATGGAGCTGGGGCTGCTCTCCGCCTGTGTGTCTATACTGGGACTCCTTCAGTGGTGGCAGACACACAGGGGTGTGTTTATCTGATTCTGCCCAAGGGAACCAGGGGCCTCCAATGGTGGCCTGCAGATATACAAGGCTTACCTGGCTGTGTGTCCCCCTGCCCCTGCAGGCCACCTGCAAGAAGGAGCCTTTCAGTGGCAGCTCCCCGCAGGTGAAGGCGAATCTGCTGGTTCTCTCTGCTTGTGCTGGCTGCCTGCAAGATGTGGCCTTCTGGTGGTGATGTACAGCAGGTAGAGAGAATCTATCTCTCTCTGCCTGTGCTATATGCCTGTAGGAAAGTCTTTCAGTGGTGGTGCCCGGCAGGCAGAGGCGGATCTGCTGGCTCTCTCTGCCTGTGCTGGGCACACACCAGATAGGACAGCTTGAATGAGGGTAGTTACCCTCTCCTAACTATGGCAATTGTTGAGGACCACAAATTTACAATGACTAATTTTGCATACTTCCCTAAGGAATAAATGGAGGCTTGGGATTATAGGTACCACCTGTTGAAACTTCCCTTTAACTCTTTGGAGATGAGCTGTCCTAGTTACTTTTTACTCATTGCTGAGACAAAATACCTGAAGTCCAAAGTTGGCAAAGAAAAGATTATTTCTTACAGATTTTGGAGGTTTCAGTCCATACTCAGATGGCTGGCACAGTTCATGGCAACTGCCAATGGCAAGGCAGAAACTGGCAAGAGAGAGAGACACATACACCTTCTACCTGCCATTACATTACATGCTGGCTCCACTTCTAGGCCAGTGCAGCTCTCACACCCCCAGTCCAAGCACTAGACAATGAACCAATCACAAATACACAATGCAAATGCATGAGGCCTGGGGGCCACCAACATAAACCATGACATGAGCCATCCTCTCCCATCTGTTAAGACTAAAAGTAAGACCTTAAGTGTAAAAAACACTTCAGGGCAAAATCCTTCTTAACATAAGATCATCTCCACCCTGTAGAGTGATTCCCAGATTATGCTTCCCATTGAATCACAGACCTCCGAGTCTTCCGGCCAATTTCAAATCTTTTGCCCCCCCCATGACTGTACACACCCAGTAGTGGCTGCCTGGGAGTTTCGCTCTGTTGGCCCATCTGGAGACATCAACTTCTCAGGCACCTATCATGCATTACTAAATTTGTCTGTTTCTTATTTTAGCCTCTTGTCATACC
Source organism: Cavia porcellus (assembly GCF_034190915.1). Classification (NCBI taxonomy): domain Eukaryota; kingdom Metazoa; phylum Chordata; class Mammalia; order Rodentia; family Caviidae; genus Cavia; species Cavia porcellus. Next base: position 61,048,304 of record NW_026947495.1, read on the forward strand.
CTTACCACAGGCAGTTGGGGCTCTTGGCTGGGTCCCTGATAGGCAATGTTTTAGGTAAATGATGCAAGTCCTCACTGGATGAACAAAAAGCAAGATGGAACCAAAAACAACTTCTTGGCAGTCACACTTCATACACTTCCTACTTATATGCGTCCAATGAGGGGCCCTGATATTGGACTAGTGTCCTGTATCATTGCTGACTTGAGGATTTTTGTAAAGATATTCTAGGCATAGACAATGAAGATTAAGATACATAAAATGCTGCTGGGGAAGGCTTTGATTTTTCAGAAATACATTACATAGACCCGATGCCCTGCATCTGATCAATAACAGTGACACACACACACACACACACACACACACACACGCACACACTTCCTTGTTCCCTTACAAACTTGCTGAACATAGTCTAATAAATTAGTCTGTTTCATGCCACTCAGCATCAGGACAGTCTTTGTCTTCCAGCCCTGCGTAGGTGTCTGTCAAGCTGGCCCAGTGCTCAGTGTGCCCAGGACTATCTCTATTCTGGACAGTGCCACCTTGGGAAATAGATCATCGGAGCCTCGCGCCTGGGTGATGCATGGCACCAGGGTGGCAGCGCAGCAGCTGGCTCAGTTTCTCTATCGGGGGGCCCGCAGCAGCTGCCTGCGGTGATGGATGGCCAGCAGAGAACGGCCTATCACTGCAATACATCAAGACGAGTGCTTCTGTGAAGGTGAATTAGTCTAAATGTGGAGCTCCTGATGGCTCCACACCCGAGACAGCGGATGTTGTTTAATTACACAAAGAAAGACAAAGTGGCTGGCGTGAGGTTTAGTGACCGTCAAATTCTAAGACACGGTTCCCTCTGAGTGTGCTCCACTGCTGGTGGAGGATCTATTGCTGCTTCTCTCTTCTGAGGTGTGATTCACATCTCCCATTAGCACTGCCACCCCCGCCACAGCAGCTGGACACAGCTGGGGCATACATTTTCCATGTGCCTTTTTAGGGACATTCTAAATCCATCCCTGTGATAAACAACCCGACTCCCTCTTCCCCAGTTTAAGCTTTCAGTCTCTTTCTCTTCCTTTATACCCATTAGCTCTGAATCCACATTGAAAATGGTGAGGCCCTAAGATGCTAAAGTCTGTGTCACTTTATCTCACATGAAGTGGTTGAGTTCTTTGGCATTAATTCATTCAATTATTCATTCAGTAACTTTTTTTTTTTGAGACAGGATTTCACTACACAGTTCAGGCTGACCTTGAACTCACTTTGTAGCTCATTGTGGCCTTGAACTCACAAAGAGCCTCCTGCCTCAGCCTCCTAAATTTTGGGATTACAAGCATGTGCCACCAAGCCTGGCTATTCAGTAGGTATTGATTGAGCACTAAGTATACTAAGGTATATCATTTAATTTTTAAAATGCCGTGGTTAAAGGAAAAGCACATTTATTATCTCATATAATGATAGAATAGTGCAGAGGCCCAGGGATGCCATTAAAGAGCTACATTCTTTCCATCTTTATGTTCTGCCATCTAATTTTTGTCTATATATATATATTTGTAGCTCAGGATAGCTACTGAGGTTCCAGCCATCACACACACACACACACACACACACACACGCACACACACACGCACACTCACACACATTGTTATTATATGTGTTATATTATTATACGCACACACATATAATAACAATGATCAGAGGAAGAGACACAGAAGGAATAGTCCATTGTATTCTTAAGAGTGAAGATAACAATTTCATAACCTCATAACAAACTTTCCCTTAAGGATACCCTTGAGTTTACACCACAGAGGGCAATGTCTCCTGACCAACACTGCTTCCCCTCACTTGCTCCCCAGGGCATGGTGGGTCCCAAGTGCACACCAGATGAACCGTGCTATAGGCTGATCTTCATGGTACAGCTCATTTCCTGGAAACCTCCCAGATAGTTCTCACCTTAAGAGTCCCCTTCGGATCCTAGAACAGGGAACTACCTGAAGCTGTGGCCACACTTCCAGGACAGACACTCAATCATATGGAGCTTCTCAAACACCTAGAGAGGAGTCTAGCCCACTGAAAATTCTAATCTACTAAGAAGATTCTCTGTACCCACCTTGATAATAATTCATCTTTTTAACTTCAAGAAGAGGACTACAAGCGAGAACTAATTTGAGCTTAGAGACTGGTCAGAAGCAGTGTTGCTGCTGCTGCCATGAGCAGAAGAGAATCAGCAGAAAGGACCTTGTGCAAGTGTTAGTGATGACCGTGCCGGGGTGCTTGCTAGTTGGAGTGAGACCCACGGGCCTGAAGCATGGGTCCACCTGCAGAGCTGGGTCCACGTCACCTGGGGTCCACTACAAATGCAGAATCCTGCCGACCCATCTAGACCCACTGAATCCATGCATTTAAACACGTGACTCACATCTACTACTTTTCCTAAGCTAAATATTTTCCTCTGTTTAGTTATTACATACCAGAATCTTCTTAAAAAGACCGTTACTGTTCTTCTCTTGGGTTTGGATGTTTTAAAAACATTATAGGGCTTCCAGGAGCTGACACACACACACTCACCAACCTTTTAATCTGAGCTAATTTATCCAAGTGACTGAGGCTTCTTGAGCACCAGGTTGGTGGGAGGCCTGGGCGCTGGAAGGTTTCCCTCCTCTTCAGGAGCAGAAGTTGCTGTGGAAGGCTACAGAGTCAGGCTCTGCAGGTTCCTCAAGAATGGAGAAGCATTCGATGTTTCACAGTGGTTAAACCTGCCAGGGTGGTTGTCTAATCATAGCCCTTCCCAGCCCAGGAGTTCAGCTTCCACTGAGTGGTGGGAAGCAGCAGATCGTGGGCTAAGGGCTCGAGGGTTCTGGGGAGGGCGTCCAAGGGTATCTGATGTGGGAAGCAGGGGAAAGGACTCCTGCCCTCTGCAAGGGACAGCGAATGTTCATCACAGAAGCAGAGGACCTGTTGCTGTCAGCTGCTTATCAGGCATGGTGGCCACTGGCATGGTGTCACCACCCCATCCAGCAGCAGTGACTCTGAGCAGCAAGGACTCTTAGCAGGGATCCATGAAGAAACAGCCAACCACATATCAGAAATCTCCTGTGATGGACCTCTAGGACGTACGTCACTGAGAAGCCATTGAACTTCCAGTGCCCCAACTCTTTGAGATCCTTAGTCCTTGGCTTACTTTCTGTCCCCCGCAATGAACAGTAATACCAGTGTGAGAGTAAGTCAGTTTGTCTTAGTTTCCTTGTCTGTAAAATGGGGATAAGTAACTTCACCCTAATGTAATTTAATTTTTCCAAAAATAAAATTATTAGGAAAGAGTTGAACAATTATCATATAAAGCCTTATTTTTCAGTAGAAGCCAGGAAGTTAGTAGGAGAGGAGCAAGGAAGGAGGCTGTGGTTGGAAGCTGGGAAGTAGCAACCTTGGTCCTAACAGAGGGATCCCGATACCCTGGCATCCCAAGGATATTAGAATTCAGGGGCCCACGCACCTTATAGCCTACGGCTTCACCCTTTACAGTGTGTTAACTCCCTGGAATGTCCTAGGGTGGCCAGCTGCTGCACCCCATTAGTAGGAAGGGAGAGGGGAGGCTACACTCCTTCCTTTTAAAGCCAGTCCCTTTCATCAGTTCCACCACCTTTTTACTAGATAGAACTTACGCCTATCACCATATTTCCCTGTGACAGAGGGCGGGAAATGCAGTCATTTTTCTTTTTCATAGGTGGCCACGAGCCCATCCTGAGCTAGAAATTCTTTGTCTTTGAGAGAAAAAGCTAAAAGTGACAGGGGTGGGGTGGGGTGGGGTGGTGGGAGGAGCCAAAAGCCGTGGCCACACCCAGTCCAATTCCAAATAAGCAGAGCACAGAACAAAGGAAGGAGGAGCGTGCAGCCTCTTCTCCTTTCTCTTTTTTTAGTAGCTCCTAACTAGGACCTAAACCTGGGGGAAAGGACTCTTTTTTCATCTGGAGTCCAAATAAAGTCTTCTGCGGCATGCGTTCCATTCTGTATTTTGAATGGTGGAAAAATTCTATTCTTGTAATGTTATGTTAACATCAAAGTAAGATTATTTTAAAATGTGCTGCCCCTTAGCACAAAATGCCCTTGAGACACAACTGCTAACTCCTTCCTGTTTTAACTGTTTTCAGAGGGAAAAACGAAAATAAGTGTTCCTCTAAGATCACAGGTGAGCGGTCAACCGGTTTCAAGGCCAGGAGGCACCATTCTTGAGTCACACAACTCAAAAGTTCAGGTATATAACTTACGTATTTATCCTTGAGACAGGGTCTTGCTATGTCGTTCAGGATGCCTGGACTCACTGTGTAGCCCAGTCTGGCCTTGAACTCAGGAGGATCCTCCTTGCCTCAACCTCCAGAGTGCTGAGATTAGGGGTGTGTGCCACCACGCCCAGCTTCAAGTACAATTTGTACTCCATGGAAGAGTCCTGGTGACAGATTTGTTAGGGGACGGCATGTGGGGGAATCTGCCACTTGCCCGCCAGCAAAAGAGCAGCAGGACTAAAGTAGAGATTCTAAAGACAGTATCAATAGTGAGGTTTGAGACAGATGTCACTTGCATTGCTGTGCACAACAGGAAGACTGCTAGAAAACAACGTGATTAATAATCAGTGGGGTCTGGATCACTAGGGGCCCTTACAGACATTTCGTAAAGACGAACAAAAGCTTTGCTGTAAGTAATGCAGATTTAGCAGCGAATGTCGCCTGGCGTGTCCTTCACCGCGGCAACACATTGCCTTATTGTTGGAGATCTTGCAGGGGAGAGACAAAAGAGACCCAGAAGAAGGCAGAGAGTATTAGAGTTGTTACGTCTGGCTCATAAAGACACGGCGCATACGGGTTAACTCGGGATTCTGCAAAGGAAGGATAAAGACACTGGGTTATTGGCAGGGAGGAAGAGAAGATGGTAATTACTGGAGTGATTTCATCCTCTCTGGCTATCTTTTAGGGCACCATTATGAATATTAAATGAATTTCCACAAGACACCCACAGCTTTCCCCTTGTCTCATCAGCTTATGTTTTACTTAGGGGACTCACAAAGAATAAATATTATGTCAAGGTAAAAAACAATTATTGTGGAAATAAAAAAACAACTTCCACTTGAGGTCATTTGGTGCATTTCTGGAGGAAGGCTACGGCTGGTTTGTGCGCGTACATTTAATAACACCTGGTGGTGTCTTTCTCATCACTGAGCTGCATCTTGCCTGTCTGAGAGTCAATCCCGCTTGTGTGACATTGAGGGATTGAATCTCAGCCCTTCCAACCTTTCCAGGGCTCATGTGGAATTTATAGGAATTTACAGGGAAGGTGAGAGTGATGCCACTACTGCCACTCCCAATGGAGAAGATGGGCTACAAGGTGAAGGTGATCTGTCCTAAGGGTTCTCTATCTCTCTTTATTCCTCTCCCTTCTCCCATAGTTAAAGGGCGCTGACTTGTGTCACACACTGGGCAGATAGAGTGGAATAAGCTGTCATTCATGTCCTCAGTGTGCTCGGTCAAATGGAGAAGACAGACATATAAAGAAGCAATTATAATACGCTGAGCATGGTGGAAGCTCAGGACATGCAGAGGATGGATGGAGAGGATGCTTGGGCTGGCTGTTCCTGGGAAGGACGCTTGATCAGCACTTTAAAGTACAAGAGGAAATTTCCTGGATGACTGAGAAGTGAGGGTCCCCTTCCAGGAAAAAGGAACAGCAGGTAAAATGTTTAGAGGCTTGAAATAGTGTGATGTGTTTAGGGAACATCCAGCAGGTCATTATGAAGCCATGCAGGATATGAATGGAAGAGCAGCTGGAAATGAGCTTGGAGAGAGCCCTGGTGCATAGCAGCTGGACTATGGTATTACTGTTCTTTTCATTTTACAGATGATAGGATTATGGTGGAGGGAGACGGGGAGCTGACTGAGTCCCTGGGGCATGGCAGCAGGAGGATTTTGCTCTGTTCCCATCTTATCCCACAGAGGATCCTGGAAAACTAAAGACAGGTGTCACTGAGGACAGACCAGTGTCATAGCAGCACACCTCTTCCTAGACAAGAAATGGAAACTGGGTTCCATTAGGTGGGCACTGGCCTGATCACCCAGAAGGAAGCAGAATGCCCTCTGGATGGATCATGCAAAGAGAGTTGCTAAAGGGACTGTCTCAGGGATGTGGGAAGGCAAGGGGCATCCAGGTACCCAGAGACCAGCAACAGCGGGAGCTGTCCCATGTGCTGGAGAGAAAGGAAGGGGGACATTTGCAGAATCCTGTGAGGGCAGGAGCTGCAGCCATGGAGGGACATTGTGAGTGCCGGAAACATGACTCAAAACGAGCAAGCTGGGAGAGGGACCTCTCTTGTTCTCTATGCCTTTGATTCCTGCTGGGGCCCTCCACTGGTCAAACCCAACCAGTTAGCAAATTAGAATGTGCAGGTGATGCAACTCACAATGTCCTCTGCCCAGAGCCCAAAGAAGGCAAGGAAGGGTGAGGAAAGGAACTGAACTGGATGTGGGGACAGATAGAGAATAGCTGCCACTCACTGTGTGCCTGGGTTTTGTCCTTAAAGACTCTTGGGGATGAGGGATAGATTCCCATGGACATCTTGGCCTCCTCCTTTTGCTGTCAGTAAATCCCACACAACATTTGTTTTAAGTCTTTTTGTTTGACTGGCTCCTTTGAGAAAAGAAAAACATATAAGTGTGAAATTTGTATTCCATTTTTCACATCCTCAAGAACTTACTACTCAGCCTGGGCCAGCAGAATAGGCTGCACATGGGATCTCAGAAACACAAGATTTTCAAACCAAATTTGCAGGTGGTTTATGTGCACATTTAAAGTTTGAGAAGCCCAGCACTAGGTGTCAATAGAATTCCTAGTTCCATTGGTTGGTTGAGGGAGCTAATGTATCAGTTGAGAAGCATTTTGGGCTATGAATAGAAGAAAACCCAGCCAAACAGTAGCTTAAACAAAACAGAGGTTTTATTTTTCTCAGAAATAGATCAGAGAACACCTAGAGATAAATTGGTATGAGGTTGGTATCGTGATTGCTTGTCTTCCATCTGTATTTCCACTTGGTCATCTTATTTTCATGGCTTGTCCTCGTGGTTGTTGTAAGATGAGTTCTAGAATTCCAGGCACTGTCTTCACATTATGAACCAAGGATGAATGAGCAAGCCACTGAGCGCTTGTACTGTCCATGATTTGATAGCAGCCTCTAGCTGCAAGGGAGGCTGCAGGATAGAGTGCCTTTCTCACTCCCACACAAAATAGAGGTTTATGTTAACAAGAAAGAAAGGAGGCATTAATTCTGAGGAGGTGATCATGGGAATCGGTAATCATATACAGCAATGAAATTATTAGTTATGAAAAAAATCTCTCATTCCATTTCGAATTGCTGATAAAAACCTATTACACGCATTCTATACTCTAGAGTCATCTTTTGTAAAATAAGATGAATTCAGAACTTTTAGTAGGGAGAAAAATAGGTTATAGAAATAGACAAGAAGGATATGAAAATTATAAGCTGAAAAAAATTTAAACTAATTGGAGCACCCATTATTCTTAGTTGGTAGTAATTTTTTTTGTATTTGAACCAACTATCCTTTTTTTGCCTAAACAAAATAGAAATATACCAATCAATACAAAAACATCCTATCTTAAGAAATTATGCCCAAATTTCATTTGTGTGGGCATTTGTGGTTTTTTTTTTTTGCAACGAAAGCCTATAGTTTTTACCAATCCTGTTCAGTTTAAAAGGCACTGCTTTAAAATTATTTGCAAGCAAATGACAGGCCAACTCTTTATCTGCATTATGGATTTCTGAATGCAAGTTTACTCAGAGTTTGTGTTGCTGATATGCTCAAGTGCATACAATTTGAAAGAAATACAACTGTTATTTTTTTTAAAAATCTGTATTTCATATTCTTCATTAATTCAGAGTTTTTCCAATTAAATGAATAACTTTTAATCATTTCAAGTAGCCAAGTTCTCTATGACCTTTCAAGTTGGTACAGCACTGAAGTATAATATTGTCTTAAATATCACTTAGCTAAAGAGAGTTGGGTTCTCAGGAGACATGAGACTTAGATTGATGCTTTGGATTCTGAAAAAAAAATTGTTGTACCTCCAAATATCTCCAGTCTTTTGTGGATCTGTGTGTAGGAACTTTTGGGAGTGGTCAGGGCCTCAGCTGAAGGTTTTTCATTCCCATGGAATCAGCTCCCAAGTGCACCTCAGGGGATTCTTGAGTGTGAGAGTTGAACTGCTCACAGACATTGTCAGAGCAAGACTCTGTGGCCAGGGCTCACAAACAGCTGCAGACCACCAGGCCCTGCATCCATCAGGTGATCTATCACAGTATCACTAGGGCTTGGGCAACAGGAACGTTCTGAGATGTGTGGTTTGTCCGCCATCTTCTTAGATTGGAAGTATAAAGAAGCATTTGTCTTGGTTACACTGCCTCTCAGTTAGGTTTATTTATTGATTTTTCTCCCAGCCCAACTATATTGCTCTCTGCTTGAGGCATGAGGGAAAAAGAGAAGATACAAAGATGAATGAGACGGCTTCCCTGCCTCTAAGTGACTTAGTGCATGCACACAGAACTGATCCTAACTGGAGGATTGTACCAGATGCAGAAGATTATAAAGTTTTATTTAAGACCTGTAAAGTTTTCCCATACTTGCCAAAAAATCCCATCTGATGCTTAACACATAAAATACAAAACTATAAGATTCTAATTTAGCTTTCTAGAATGCATCCAATACTAAACCCCCACGTATAATTTCTAGTTGCAAAGAGTCTGTACTAAATATTTATCAAGATATATTTTCAAATCCAAGCAAGTTGTCACAGCTAAGTTTGTATAGTTCATAAAGTTTACAATATGAAAGCTTATTTCAACTATATTTTGACAGCTGCATTATAATTTTTGTTAAATATATATTACCTGTTTCTGTAAATATAGCATTAGGTGTGGTAGTGCATATTTTTAATCCCAGCATTGTTGTGGTAGGGGGCTGAGGCAGAAGGACCCCAAGTTTGAGCCAAGTCTGGGAAAGTTTGTGTCTTAGTGAGATTGTCTCACAGTAAAATTAAGGAAGAAAAAAAAAAAAAAAGATGTAGCTCAGTGTCTCAGTGTGGAAGGCCTGGGTTCATACCAGTACCACAAACTAACAAACAGATAAAAAAAACTGTCTGGTATTGACCAAACATCCTTACTTCCATTAGTCAGTATATGCTTTTCAGCATGCTTAATACCCATGTGATATTACATTCCTCACTATGGTTTTGGGAAACAGCCACTCTAACCTGCCCATTTGCCATGTTAGACACCATTTGGACATTAAGGCACTGTCCATCCTGTTCCCAAGGCTTCTGTGTTGTTATTAGCATGTTAATTATTATAGCAAATGATAAAATGTGCAAAATGGTACCCCCTTCTTTATGACATAAATAAATGAAGCAATTAATTTTACACAATAAAAACAAGCAATACAATAACTTACAAATTTGGAATTCCTTCATTATTACACCAAATTGCAAAATGGAAACATGTAATTTCAAAAGGCTCATAAGTAAAAATGGAAACACAGCTGATACAGCGTCAGCTTGTGGGCTGCACGATAATGTGGGGCTTGCACAGTGCGGAATAGTCAACATCTTCTAAACGCACCAGGCCAGATATGATTCAGAAGCTATAAATCTTCCTAGAGCTGAGCCATCCCAATGATCTAAGCCATTTATGTGCTGTAATGAAAAACAAAACAACTTTTTCTTGCTGCCCTTAGGTTTTAGTTTGGAATTCTACAAGTTACTCTGCCTAGGACACTCATCTCTACTTATCCGCAGTTGCAGAAGCCAGAAGCCTATGATTGATCTTGTAACTTCAATATCTGGAGAGAGATAAGTAGGGAAGCAAATTTCCTGGGAAAGCTGACAACAGTTTTTAAAATGAAATGTGTATACAGCAAGCCTGACATACTCTATTGCCCACCATCTTTGAAACCGTCAGTTTCAGGGCTGACATTTGGTTCTGTGTGTTTGTTTTGGTGAGTGAGAAAGTAACACATATTTTCTTTGACATCTTGTGCAATTTTACAAGTATTCAGGGCACATTCCTACTTTGCATGGAAAATGTATTTGCGCAGTTGTCAGAATGATGGACAGGGGAGGAAATGATAGGACAGAGTGCTGATCTTTGCTTGTTATTACATACAATAGCCTGGTAGGAATCATGATGTGTTGGTGAGACAAACTGTGTCCCATTCTGGAACATATTAAGTTTGTCTCCAGGACACACATGACTTCGCTAGGGTGACGAACCTCATTCATAATAGATGCTAATCTTTTCAGGGCTGACTGATGACAGCACTTCCTGCCCTTCACGGAATTAGAGCTGGGTTTTATCAAAGGACTCAAACTGCCTGCTAATTAGACTAATTCCCTTCATCATGAATTATTTATTTCCATTGGTAACTGATCACTGTGACATTAATGGGTTCTGCTCAAGTTAGTTTCATACTAATACACACTAGGAGTTAAATGTTTAAAAATTCCTGATACTTCATTCTAGGTCAAGTATATCTTTGCCTAATATTTGACAGATTTGACGAAGCTTCAATGATTATGTTTTAGGGACAAATAAGCTGATATGGAGTCTCATGTTTCGTTTGGTTAGAAAAACAAATGCATTTCTTCCTCTGCCCGGGTATCCCTTGACTTAGCACTGTCACCTTGCCCTGGGGTGTGCTTTCGACATTACACAGCTCTGTGTTTTGTCAAGGTCAAACCATCACACGAAGGTGCTGGCAATCTTCCTTAGGCTAACAGCACCACGGCGAAGTTGAACTAGACATAATGTCAGCTGGCAAAGTTGGAGTCATACTTCATTCAATTTCTGATATCTGTTGATAAAAACTGGAATGTAATAGTTTATTTACTCACTGGTGAAGTGCACTTTTAAAAGGTAGACTTTACAGATCCAGCTCAATGCTATACTTGTCAGCATTGGTCAGTGTTTTCCAATGTGTAATGGGTCCGCCAGCTAGAGGTGTTGAAAGTATGGATTCCATAGCCAGGCTTGTTAGATTCTCTGAGAAGATACTCTCAGAATTTGCATGGGCAACAAGCACCCATCCTAAAGCTGGAGCAGTGTGAGAGTTACCCACATCACTTACCCAGTTCATGTTTTGTGAGAAATACTGAACCAGCTCGTCCATGAGAGACAGATCTACCTAGAATGCTGGGGTTAGCTTCTGGGACTGGCATCCACAACAGTTGTATTATGCAAGCTCAGTTTAGAGTTGACTGACCATTATAGCGCATCATCAAAGAGGTCTGTGAATGTCAGCCGCAAACATCAGGCATCACATCTTTGCTCAGGGGACGCAGATGTCCAGGTCGAGGCTTCCCAGTCACTATTCACCGAGGCAACGGGGATCAGCTGACAAGGGCTCCTTGGCCCACACTGACGCACATGTGCATCCTGAAAGCTTTAGCTGTAGCAGATTTAATTGTGGGAAAATGGTAAGAGAAAAAAGACAGCAATATAATGAGTGGTAACTGGAGATGAGGTGACAAAAGTAGGCCAAAGGCATTATAAAGCCCACAATGCAATACAGCAAAACCACAAATAACACGGACCCTCAGAAGCAGCTACAGTTCCAACCGGAGCCTGCTCCACGGGTCCCATACATCTAGACTACTGTGGCAGTAGAAAGCAGCACTCCTGCGAAATCAGGGAGAATTACAAAACACTCATTAACTATGGGCAAATTCTATCACGCTTGCATTTTGAAGTATAGACAACCTTTCGGGTTTTCAAAGGAAAGTGATAACACTCCATCCTAGGAAGATTTTTGTAGTCAAAGACCCAACATCTATGGGACCAAGAAAGCATGGTTATGTGGATTTGATTTATGGTTACATATATATTATATTGCTATTGTCAGGAACACACATACACACATACAGGTGCTTACACACTGAAATGGTTGATACATTGTGTCAGTTTGAGAGTTTAGAAGTTTAACTAAGCAGCTCAGCATGGAACCACCTTGAACTGTGCCATACCACACTGCATTGGAGCCTGCTGACTATGGGCTGAAACCTCCACACACTGTGAGCTAAATAAACCTTTTCTTCCTTAATTTTGGGCATTGCTTCTAAGAACCTACATCTGATGAAGCCTGACTTACAAAAATATCTGAAGAAACTATGGATTCGTGAAGTTTCTCAGCATCTTCTGAACTACTTATGCAAGCAAGTGGGTCCTTCTTCCCAAAATCACAGACAGCCTCAACTTAAGGGAAACGTGGAAAACATAAAGCTTTAACTGATGTGAAGAAATATTTCTTATTTTTCTTTTTTCTTATGGACAGTCTCAGATGACTTTAGTACTGTATTTTTACAGAGACACACCCACACTTACACATGTTTAAATAAATCTTGGATCTCACCTCACTGTTTTATACCCTTCTTTAAGCCACTGTTTAATTCATTTCATTGATCTAAATCTGGAAGCATATTACATTATTTTTTCTTTCCCATGTTTCTCCTTTACAAGTCAAATTGAAACTGGAATACATTTAACTTGAAAAGTTCATTCATGTGTTAATATGAGGTATCTCGAGTATGTTTTGCAAACCTTTTACAAAACAGATTATCAGTTAATAAATCAAAGAAATGAAGGTTTTCCTAACAAGTAAAGCAAACAGGGACTTCTAGCTATGAATGGCAAATGTGTTCCATGATGCTGACTTAATTGCATTTGCTAGTTCTCACATACTTGGAGGAAACAGCTATCCAGAAGACTTTCTGCTATTTTAGTTTAAACACTATATGCTTAATAAATACTCATTGAGCCAAGGTTTCTAGGAGCTATAGTACTAGTCCCAATCTCTCATTGCTTGTGTTCTGTGATTCTACCTGACATCAAAGAACTCTGTTTTTGAACGTTCTTTTCTTTTTTTTTTTGTCTTTTTTGTTTTTATCGGTACTAGGGATCGAACTCACGACTGCACACTTGCAAGGAAGGCGCTTATGCCGCTGAACTAAATCCCCAGCCCCTTGAATGTTATTTTCTATAAACTTGATGTTAATGCAATGTTGAAAGTAATGACCAAGGCAAGATAGTGTGGCAGGATTTGAGTTCTGAAAGAAAAATCAGGTATTTAGCCCATTGTGGAGCCAGAGTGTCAGGGAAACCTCCATCTGGAAATGGAGGTATTAACTGTGACTACATATGACATAGACTTCCACATTCCACCACAAGGAAAATAATGTAATCTACTAACTGCTGGGCCTGGGACATTTGGATCATTCTTGCAAGCATAACTGGGTCATTTTTGTTTTTTTGTCTTTTTCCTTTTTATCGGTACCAGGGATGGAACTCACGACTGCCTGCTTGCAAGGCAGGTGCTTATGCCACTGAGCTAAATCCCCAGCCCTACTGGGTCATTTTTTAAAAACATATTTGTGGAGAAAAATTCTTGCAAATTACAAATTCTTGCTAGTCAAGTAACTAGAGGCACAGAAATCTATTAATTATATTAATTTGGGACTCAGCTATTGAGAAGATTTCTGCAACATTATTTCCCTTATGTAACTACACAACCAGCTCCTTCCAAAATGGAGTTACACAGGCCGGCTTTACTGTTCCATCATAAGCAACCAGACACATGAACAAATGAAACAACTGTTTTCACACAGAGATTATGGGTGTTACGTGAAAGGATCAGACACTGGTTCAGGGCAGTGATTCCTGAGAGAAACAAAAATCAAACTGGGCCCTGCTCTCATCCTGGTTCTTAAAGAGCAGGCAGGGGAATCCTAGCAGAGCAAATGGGTTTGTTGAATTCAGAAGAAAGTGATCCAAGAGGCTGAGGACCTTGGAAGTTGCAGAGCACTATCTAGAAATAAAGCTTCATATAAGTGTTTATGGGAGACCCCTTGAATCTTTGCTGATAACTAGCCTGTGCATGCATAGGCTAAAACTCCATGAGGCTGAGCAAAATGAAATCAGGGAGTTATAAATTCACAGAGTAAGAAGAAAGCTCTCATTGGTCACCAAAGTAATTGGTGGAAACAATAGGGGACCACACCTTAGTAGTAAGTCTGAACAACCCTGGAATGAAAATATACTAGATTATGTGATAGGGAAGCCATGGAAACAGACTGAGAAGGAATGAAACTGAAAGGCAAATAGTTTCGCTGATAGCCAAAACAAACTCCATGCTATTTAAAGGAAAACACTAAACAAAAAAATCCAAACCTCTGCATCGTAATATGTAGAATCCAAGGGGACAAAACCCCACAAACATTCAGCAAAGCAAAAATGTAATTCATAATCAGAAGAAAAATACCAAATATACAGTAGCTCTGACCACAGAACTAGCAGAAAAGGATATGAATTGATAGTTATAAATATACTTAAGCAGCTAAATAAGTACAAGATAAAAAGAGCCATGTGGAATTAAAAATGTACTACCTGAAAATAATATTTTACTAGATGGAACTAGCCAAAATTAGGCACCAAAGAAGAAAAGATCAGCAAACTTGAAAACACAAAATTAGAATCTATACAATAATAAGTATATAAGAAAAAATTACTAAAAACAAAATAAAACAGCAAAAGAATGAGAGCAGTGGTGACTTCTAGGACAATACTAACTAATTCAACATACATTTAATTAGAGACTCAAAAGAAGAGGAGAGAAAAGAAGGAGCATATACTTGAAGAAATAATAAGGAAAATTCCATTTCAATGAAAACTCCTGGGACTTCAAGCAGGAGAAACACACATGGTGGCATACACACACACACACATACCCCACAGCATGTCATAACTAAGTTCTTGAAAAATTAGTGATTAAGAGGAAAGCTTAGAAGCACACAGAGCTCAAAATTGTTACATAAGAGGAACAAAAACTATGACAAGTCACATAATTTTTTTCAGATACTACATGGAGCAGAAGTGATAGAATGGTACCTCTAAGGTGCTGGGAGAACAAGAGAATGTCAATGTAGAATTTCATATCCAGAAGAAATATACTTAAAAATTAAATTGAAAAGTAAGATGTTATCAGGTAACAAAAGCAGAGGCAATTCATTGCCATAAGAAAACTGAAGAAATTTTTCAAATAGAATGAAAATGGTACCAGATGGAAACTTGGGTAAGTAATGAGATTAAGAGCCCTAGAAATGTAAGTGTACAAGTAAATATAAAAGGAATTTTGCTAATTTTATGTTTCTTTCAAGGATATCAATAATTAGACAATCTGAGTACTCCACTTAAAAGACAGAGACTGTCAGATATGATAAAAAAGCAACCATATGGCCTCTATAAGAAAACCACTTTGACTGTAAAGAGATTGTTTAAACATTAAAAGGTGTTAAAAAGATCTAAAATTTTAACTATCACAAGAATGCTCAGTGACTCTTATAATATTGAACATGGTAATGTTTTGGAGAAAGAATATTTCTAGAGATAAGAGGAACATTTGTGATGAGTAAGGAAATAATTTATCGAGAGAACGTAAGTTTCTGTGTGTTTATATCTGTAATAAGAAAGCTTTCCAATGTGTGAAGCAACAAATGACAAGATACAAATCCAAAATTATGGCTGGGCATTTTAAATGTTTGAAGCTATAACTATTTGAGTAATTATCAGAAAAGCAGAAAATCTGTAATGACAGAGTCCACCAGAGCACTACTACTGCATGATCAAATCAGACTGACATTCATGGAGTATCCCATCCAACAATAGCTGAAGACATGCTCTTTTAGTGGGACATGGGAAATTCACCATATGCTGGGGCCATAAACTAAGACTCAACCTATTTAAAAGGACTGAAATCATAAAAGAGTATGTTCCCTGACCACCAGTGGGTTCAATTAGAATTACTAGCCGACAAATATCTGGAGTATTTTGCTAGATAGATGCCGTACAGGCTTTAGAAATCCTCTATGTCTTCTAGACAAATATTTTATGTATTATCAGTACCTCTTTCAAATAGGCTTTTTGAAATTGCTAGCCTGTGCCTAACAAGTTCACTTTCCCTGCCCCTGCGGAGTTTGCAGCATCTCATCTCTCTAAGGGAGAGTCATGAGGCCTATTTGCCTGCTGACCACAGAGCAGCTCTCAGGTACAAAAGAAAGCCTGAGAGTGTGACATGTGGACTTGATGTCTCCCGGTCCAGCCCTGGCTGCCTGCACTCTTCTCATTACTTCCTGCAAGCAGTTCTTAGAGACAGCAAAGTTCTAAAGTCTTTTTTCCACGGATCGACTGGAGCCCAGGCATGAAGACAAACAGGGCTACAGGGGCCACAGGGCTCAGTGAGTCAGAGCAGGCCTGCTGGAAATCAGACCCCGGGCAGGCTTGTGATCTCGCATCACCATTCTTCGCATCCTTTTATTAATTTTCATGGACTTTTGTTTATTCTCTTCAGAGAACTCAGGACATCTGAAAGCAGTTGCTATATTTCCATGGACAGCAACAGAAAGAAGCTGAGAGGACTTTGCAAGCCCGGGGGAGAGGACAGAGATGGATGTAAGGAGGCCAAATGGAACAGAAGGTTGGATTATTTAGGCGGGAGCCATGTGTAGTCGTAACAGTGGCTTCAGAAGTTAGCGAGACCAAGTTCTGTGTCTGTGAGCTATCTGGCAAATTTCTTATATCTCTGTACACTGGTTTTCTTATAAAACAGGACCAAGAACATACACCTTGTACATATATTCTGAGCACAATAAGCATTGCACCCTTGGACATGTATGCATATGTGTGCACACATGCACATTTTTGTCTTTTATTTAACCAAATATTAATTGTATAATGCCTATTATTCCTACAACAGGGTGAGTGTACAATAAGCACGAGCTGCCACCATTGTTACCAAAGCCACTTGATCAGTTTAAGATAATAAATTCCTGTTCTGGGGGGAGGAGGGTGCCTTCACAGGAGGGGTCCTGAGAGAATCTGACCAAAGACTTTTAAAACTTTTGCTTGCAATAGAAGTAAGAAGGAGAAGGAACTTGAAATTAATAGATCTCTTTAAGTAAAATAGAAAGACATTCTGCATTGTTTTTACTGACAGCCGTATTACATCTGGGTCTTCTGGTAGGCATATGCAACTTCTTTACAATATTCTTATAAGTTCCACAGTTCTAACAGAAAGCTCATTTTCTCTTCAAAGCAGATGTATCTCCACTTCTTTGCAATGGTGTCCCCTGAAGATAAATGCACCATTTACAGCTCACTATATGTTCCATAGCCTGCATGCGCTTTCTAAATATAGTAGCCAGATGATTACTTAATTTAGCTAGAAATGGCAGATTGTTGACAAAGACTCCCTGCTGAGTTCCAATGACTTGAAATGCAGCTTTTATAAAGCAAATCATATCTGAAGAAATGACTAACAATGCCATTTGCTTCGTATAGTGACATAATATTTAGTTTTGTCACCAGAGTATAATTGCCTTATTTTTACGGTGTTAAGCACTCTATTGATAAATATAGATTACCTGGAGCAAGTCAGGCCTGCCACAGGGGGCACAGCAGTTGCAAAGAGTGGAGCTTTCAGGCGAGGAAACTCTCGAGGCTCAGATGTGCCATCTGCTCTCCACCAGTTGGCTGCCCAAATGGTGTATGTTCAGTTTATAAATAGGATCAATCAAGGAAGGTCACTTAATTGGCTCCTGAACTAATAAATGCTAGATAAAGAAAAATACACATATGATTTCACAAAACAACCACAGTTATAAAGAGACCTATAAATGTAAGTCTTGCTGCCATTTTGGTCAGAGTGTGTGTTGCGGGTATTAGAACTGATATTGGCCCACTTCCTCCTCCCTCCAGGTGTGTGCTTTTCTCTTGTCTTCTTCATGGATTTAGCCATTGTTTTTGATGAGTGTGTGCATCCACTCTAAAGCATATGGGACTAGAGTGGAGAACTCAACTCCATCTGGCTTGTGCAAAACTGGACTTCTAGGTGTTCAGTCAAATCCATCTTATGTCTCTCTCTCCATCTCTCAGATCTGCTTTCCTCAATGGTGATCCAAAGATATGACGTGTCCATAGCAGCATGTGTACAGCCTGAGGGTCAGTGAAGAATAAATTCCACACACTCTGACCAAGTACCAAAATGGGAGCATTTCCTATAGAACTTAAGATATCCTGTTTGGCCTGGCTCCAAGATGGGATAAAGTACCCAGTTTGGCTAGATTTAAATGTCTTAGTTAATTTTTACTCATTGCTGAGACAAAATACCTGATGCACAGATATTTTGTGCACAGGAAAAGAAAGGTTTATTTCTTACAGTTTTTGGAGGTTTCAGTCCATACTCAGTTGGCTCCAAGGCAGGGTAGCATGGGAGACTGCAGTTCACGGGGGCTGCAAACAGCAAGGCAGAAACCAGCAAAAGAGCAAGACACGCCTTCTTCCTGCCATTACATTACATCCTGGCTCCACTCCTAGACCACTGTAGCATTCACACCCCCAATCCAGCGCTAGACAATGAACCTATCACAAATGCACAATGCAAATGTATGAGGCTTGGGGATCACCAACATAAACCCTGACAGTAACTTTCCTGCCCACCCCTCTCCCAGGGTGCGTGGCTGGGTGGGGAGGGAGTTGGCCTCCCAGAGCCACAGGATTGAGGGTCATTGTGGACTGAGGGAGGGTTGATCCCTGAAAGCAGGGCATCCAGGAAGGCAAAGATAGTAGTTGCAGAAGGACGAAGGAAGATTATTTGTTTCTTTTCTTTACTTAAAAAAATATCTATTGAGCTCTTGGAATCTTTTAGAGATGTTTCCCTCTTTGCTTTGGCTAATTTGAAAGGTTAGAAATAAATCTATTGTTCACCTATTGCAAGGGCATAAAATATTTTGAAACCATTTAATATACTGATTAATCTTATATTTACTGGATTTTTCAACTTTCACTTTTTTTAAGACTAAGAAAATTTACTGGAGAATAAGAATTGGGGATGGGGAAGAGGAATAGCTGCTGAGAGACAGGAGGGGTCCTGAATGGTGTACTCTCAGCCTTTACTTTTATATTAATAGATCTCATCTATTTTCTTAATTTTATTTATCCTAAGTATTTTTATTTTTTATTTAAAAAAGAAAAAAATCAGAAAAGAAAAACAAAAAGCAAAAGACATAAACAATAGCAGACTCAAAGCAATAACTATACAGGTCTTCAGAACAGAATGAAAGAAATTTAACAATGCTTGTTATATTGCATATTATTCTCTTTTTCTCAAATAAAGAAAAGAAAATTAAAGAAAATAGAAAAACAGAAAAGAAGGGTAGAGCAATACCGAATTAAAAAAAATTATCATCATAGAATCGCTAGTTGATACATTGCTCATTGTTGTCTTAAAAAATAGTTGCCAAAGTCACAAAATAAAGTCATAAATATTGGCTAGACACTCAACCACTGACAGTGCAAATCTTTCTGTTCAATGTTCCAACAGAAATTCAGTAACATGGTCCTCTATCTTCCACTCTACACATACCATTATACTCTTTAGAGCACTTTCCTTGCCTTTCACTTTCACAGTATCTATTATACTTTTTGGATCGCCTTATTCTGTCAGTTTTTATTATTTTTTACACTAGAGAGACAATGTGATATTTACTCATGTGAGTCTTGTTTATTTCACTAATGAGGATATTTTCAAATTACCTCCATTTACCTATAAAGGCCTCAAGATCATCCTTTTTTTAATAGCTAAATAGAATTCAATTGTATAAAATACCACATTTTTTCATCCAACTCTGCAGTTGATGGGCATTTTGGTTGTTTCCAAGATTTAGCTATCATAAATTGTGCTGCCATGAACATGGGTGCACATATATCACTGTGACATGACCTTTTCAATTTTTCTGGGAAAATACCCAGGAGAAGAATAGCTGGATTGAATGGAACTTCCAATCCTATCTTTTGAGGAATCTCCATACTGATTTCCACAGTGGTTGCACCGGTCTGCACTCCCACCTACAGTGGAGCAGTGTTCTTTTTTCCCCACACAGCCTCACCAACATTTGTTATCAGTTGTTTTCTTGATGGCAGTCATTCTTTCCAGGGTGAGATGAAATCTCAATGCTGTTTTAATTTGCATTTCTCAAATGACCAGTGATGGTGAGCATTTGTTCATGTATTTATTTGCCATTTGTATATCTTCATCTGAGAACTGTGTGTTCATTTCCCATCTTTGGAGAGGGTCTTTGAATTAGGGGGGCTTGATGTTTTTCAGTTCTATATATGTTCTGGATATAAGTCCTTTTTTGTCTAACAAATTGTTGGCTAAAATTCTTTCCCATTCTGTGGGTTTTCTTTTCACTTTGTTGGTGATTTATTTTGAAGTGCAAAAACTTTTTAGTAATATGAGAGCCCAGTTGTTGATTTTTTGAAGTATTTCACATGTGGTTTGCATTTTATTCATGAATTCTTTCCCTACCCCTATGTCTCCAAGGTTTTTCCCTACTTTATCTTCCAGTAGATTTAGTGTTTCTGTTTTAATATTTAGATCCTTGATTCATTTTGACCTTAGTTTAGTGTATGGTGATAGGCATGCGTCTATTTTCAGTCTTTGGTATGTGCAATGCCAGTTTTTCCAACACCATTTATTAAAGAGACTATCCTTTTTCCAGTGAACATATTTAGCTCCTTTGTCAAATATCAAGTGGCTGAGTGTCTTTGTACTAGTGTTTGCATCTTCTATTCTGTTCCACTGATCTTCAGGTCTATTTCTTTGCCAGTACCATGCTGATTTTATTACTGTGGTTTTGTAGTATAGTTTCAAGTCAGGAATTGACATACCTCCTGCTTTGCCTTTGTTGTCTAGAGTCGCCATTGCTAATTCTAGGTTTCTTCTGTTTCCAGATAAATTTAAGGAATAATTTTTCTAGATCTGTAAGGTATGTTGATGGGATTTTGATTGGGATTGCATTGAATCTGTATAACAGTTTTTGGAGTATGGCCATTTTCACAATGTTGGTTCTTTCTACCAAGAGCAAGGCACATCCTTTCATTCTCTAATACCCTCTTCAATCTCCTTTTTTAGAATAGTATAATTTTCAGCATATCGATCTTTTACATTTTTAGTTAGGTTGATTCCTAACTCTCTGATTTTTTTAGATGCTATTGTGAAAGATATTTCCATCATTTCTCTCTCTGTGAATTTTTTGTGTACAGAAATGCTATTGATTTTTGAGTGTTGACTTTGTATCTAGCTACACTACTGAATTTATTACCTCTAGTAGTCTTTTAATGGAGTTTTTGGGGTTTTCTATGTAGAGTATCATGTCATCTACAAATAATGATAATTTAACTTCTTTTCCTATTTTTATTCCTTTTATTTCTCTCTCTTATCTGATTGCTCTGGCTAATATCTCTAGAACTATACTGAATAGGATTGGTGATAGTGGACATCCTTTTAGAGTGAAGGCTTTCAGTTTTTGTCCATTTAGTACAATGTTGGCTGTTGGATTGTCATAAATGGCCTTTATGAGATTGAGGTACATACTATCTATTCCGAGTTTCTGTAGGGTTTTTAATCATGAACAGGTGTGGGACTTCGAGTATCAAAAGGTTTTTCTGGCCATTGAGATGATCATGTGATTTTTACTTCTGGCTCTGTTGATGTGGTGTATTACATTTATTGATTTGTGTATGTTAAACCATCCTTGCATTCCTGGAATAAATTCCATTTGGTCATGGTATATTATCTTCTTGATGATTTGCTGCATTCTACTTGCCAGTATTTTATTGAAAATATTTGCATCAATGTTCATTAGTGAGATTGGTCTACAGTTCTCCTTTTTGATTGGATCTGTCTCTGGTTTTGTTATCAGGGTAATACTTGACTCCAAGAATGATTTAGGGAAGACTGCTTCTCTTTTAATTTCATTGAAGAGTTTAAGGAGTGTTGGCATTAAATCTTCTCCAAATTTCTTGTAGAATTCAGCTGTGAATCCATCAGGACTTGGGCTTTTCTTTGTTGGTAAGTTTTTAATCGTGTTTTCAATTTCAGTAGTTGATATTGTGTTAGTCAAAATTGTTATATTTTCTTGATTGAGCTTTGGTAGTTCATATGTTTCTAGAAATCTGTCCATTTCCTCTGTGTTTTCCACCCTAGTGAGTAGAGATTTTCAAAATAGGTGTGCATGATCATTTGAATTTCTATGTGATCTGTAGTAATTTCCCTCTTTTCAGTCCTTATTGCATGGATTTGAGTTTTTATTTCTTTTTCTTGATAAGATTGGCTAGAGGTTTATCAATTTTGTTTATTCTCTCAAAAAGCCAGCTCTTTGATTCATTAATTCTTTGTATTTTTTTGTTTCAATTGCATTAATTTCTGCTCTAATATTTACAATTTCCTCTCTTCTATGAGTTTTGGGTTTGACTTGCTTTTCCTTTTCTAGAAGGTTGAGATATAGCGTTAGGTTATTTATCTGTGCTCATTCTGTTTTCTTTATGTGAAGAGCTGCTGTCTTTTTATTAAGTGCAATCCAGTGGAGGAGATGCGTGGAATACCCTAAACCCAGGGTCTAGCTTACTATCGGCAAGACCTACTGAACAGCCTGTTTGGGCAGTCACATCACGGATCCTCCAGGACAGTATGATTCACCAGGTCTGGTTGTTACACTTGGGCAGTATGGTTCACCAGGTGGCTTGTTACACTTGGGAGAATTCCAGAGTGTGAAAGTTTCTGTTTGTGCAGCCAACACAGGCAACTATAGGAGGGACTTAAAAATTAACTTTCTTTTCTCCAATTTCTGCCTGGTTAAAAATCTTGTCTGGGTTTCACCTTTGCTCTATATATGAAAAATGCAAATTTTTCTATATATTCACCAAGACTTGTTTTTTAATCTTAAGGACAAGAATCCTCCAAATTAATTTTGCAACATTGTTTCTACTGATTCTCTTCCCTTGAGGTCCTTTTGGCTCATGTTTTCACAAAATGTATCATAATACCTGTATTTAACTAAGAATTTGCATGAATAATAAAATCTTCCAGAGGTAAACAAGCTCATATTTTTGTCACTTGCAAACTTTATTGCTATTATAAAATTAATGTTTTGCAGCTAGAATTCTTGGCAGATCCTACAGTGGTGGAGACAGACAACAAGGTACCATGGATTTCTCATCTTCTTAGTGTGATTTTCTACTCATATAAAACATTAATGTGGTTTTATTTATGTGGTAATCACTCCTGATCATAAATGTCTCAGGATGCCACTTAACAAGAGAGGCCGTAGTGTACATAATGAGAATCAAAGCAGCATCATGGATGAGTGAGTGGTTCGTCCAACACAGTCCTGTGCAGACATGGGCAAAATATGCCCACTTCAAGAGGGACAAAGTCTTTTTTTTTTTATTTAAAGAAAAGGAAACGAAAAAAATACATGGAGATAAAAAAAAGGGTAGAAATAATACAAAATTACAGACAAACAAAAGGTAAGAAATTGCCGGTTGATAAGTTACACATTGTCATCTTCGAAATAGCTGTTCAGGTTATAGAATTAAAGTATTTAGAATGACATTCAAAAAGTGACCCTACAAACCATTCTGCTCTATGATCGAACAAAAGCTCAGTAATATGATTATCAGTCCTACACATTTGTTTTACATCTCAAAGAGGGTAAGATTAAACATATCAAAACAGAACAGAACATTTAAAAAAAAAACAATTTAAAGAAATACAGATTTCAAAGCAAGTCCACTGGAGATCTTCATTATCTAACTGTCTCTAGCTTCTTACAAATAGTTGTCCCTATCTTCACCCACTTTATATACTTATTGCATATTATAGAACTAATCAAATCATTACAGGATAATGAAGTCTTTTTAGGTCCTCAAGTTCCAAATTAGGGAAGACAATAGTAACTACCATTGCATCTCTCATTCTCTTTGTGATAGCCGTCCCCATCTCTACATATGCTGAAGTTGAACTCAAGAAACCAGTCCAATGTCATTCTAATCAGCGAACAATAGATTGCTAGAATTTATATTGTAATGCTACAAAATAAGCCTCGGGTTTCTCAGCGTCTCTTCTTCAGAGTATCTGTTCCTTACATCTTGCATTATATAATCTGTTCCCATAAATAATTAAAAAAAAAAACCCATGTGTGAATTTCTACCTATATATCTCTCCTCTCTGTATTATAGGGAAAACCAAGTCATAGCAAGACAGAAAAACAATTTCTTAGAAAAACATGCAATGGATAAGACATATAAGACTACAATATAATTGATCTTCAGTAGCTACTATGTTTTCTCTTGTTATTTTCAATAGATTTGTCCACAACACTGGCTTATTATAGTTAAACATACTATCACCTATTTTTATAAAAGCTTAACTTTGACAGCATTGTAGGATTTGAGAGCTGTTACTAATTCATACCAATATGGATATCCTTTACATCTTGTCATGCTCAGAGTAGTTTCCTCTACTTTTAGGGTTGATACTAACAAGCATACCAATTTCAGATAGAATCAGCCAAGGCCAACCAATAGTCTTATGATTCAGATACAATTAAGATCAGTCATAGTAAGACAATGTAAGTAATATAGGATTTCAGTTTAAGTTAATAGGAAAGTGTGGATAGTTACCATGGTATAACCTGCTATTTTTGGTTCTAGAGGTCTGTGTCCTCAAATCTGACATGAGTGGACAGACCAGAACAAATTAAATTCAATCTAAATATGGCACTAGGACTACTGTGTCTTTTAAATCGTTATACACCATTAGCAATGACCTCTGCTTTTTTTTTTAAATATAGTTTCATAGCTGTCTATACTAAAGACTATAGCTTACTGTCTCTGCCTCATGTCTGCTACTCCACTTTTCTGCTATAATTTGTCCACCTTATTCCCTCATTCCATTGTCTGCCCCGTTCACTGAGGCCTCTCTGCCACTGTTGCTGGAATCCTGGTATCTCTTCCTCTCTTTCTCTGTAATGTCCTTCAGCGCTCTCTGTAGGGTTGGATTGGTGGCCACGAACTCCCACAGTTCCTCCTTGTCTTGAAAGTATCTTATTTCTTCATTAATTTTTAGAGAGAGTTTTGACGGATATATGAACTTTGGTTGCATATTTTTTTCTTTCAGGACTTGGAATATTTCTCCCCACTCCCTTCTTGACTTAAGAGTTTGTGTTGATAAGTCTGCTGTTATTTTGATAGTTTTCCTGTTATAGGTAACCTGCATCTTTTCTCTGGCTGCTTTTAATATTCTGTTCTTTTGGTGGATTTCTGGGATCTTGATTATTATATGTCTAGGCGTAGATCTGTTTTGGTTGTAGGTAGCTGGTGTTCTGTATGCTTCTTTTATCTGGATATCATTTCTTTTTGCTATACATGGGAAATTTTGCTTTAATATATCTGTGAATATTTTTTGTATTTCATTTTTGGATGCTCTTGCTTCCTCACTCACATTCTTTATTCTTAGGTTATGTATCTTTTTGTCATCCTCCAGTTTTTGAATTGCTTCTTTCTGGTTCCTTGTTATTTTTAAGAGGCTTTTTGTTTCACGTTCATATGCCCTAAATCTCTCTTCAAGTTTCAGAAGGCTGTCTTTAGTTTCTGTCAAGGCATTTTGCCAGTGTTCAATGGAGTTTTTAGTTTCCTGATATTCTCTTTGGATCTGTTTCATGTATTCTAAGTTATGTTTAAATTCTTCTTCAGATGCTTCTCTTTCTTTTCTGATTTCCTCAATTCTTCCATCTGTGTTCTCTTGGGCAGGGATTGTCATTTCTTTAATTAATCTCTTTATATCTTGCCTCACTTGGATCAGGAGTACAGCTTTAAATTCCTCTATGAGATCATGTAGGTACTTTTTAATTTCGGCTGATGCTGTGTTGAGTAGTGGATGGTTACTGTGCTTGTTCTCTTCAGTGTTTAGTTCTCCTGGGCTTATTTTCTCCTGTTGGGCAGCTGGAGATTTTTTTTTATTTTTATCTCTTGTCATGTTTCTGGTTTCTTTCAGACTGTCCTGGAGTTCTCTGGCCCTCTCTGAATTGCTTAGGGCCTTTCAGAAGCATGCTGGCTTGAGTTTTTGCTGTCCTCCCCAATTTACTGTTATCTGGGGTAGGCTGGGATGCAGGGGCGGTACAGGCTAGTTTCTAGCCTCTGTGCCAGTTAATTCATAAATTAGGCTGTACTTTCTGGTTGTCACTGAGTTGTGACTATTTTGTATCCACTTATTGGGCCCCAAGCAGAGGCTTGGTTTAGCCCCAGTAGCTCCTGCCAGTTCTCTTTGTACCAGAAGCAGCTGAGTAATGTCCCTATGGCACAGGGTTCTGCCCAAATCCCAGCCGTTCTCTTCCAAACCTCTCTGTGACAGGAGCACCAGAATAGCAGATCTGCCCAAAACCAAGATGTCTCCCACTAAGTTCTCTGTGTGGAGCTAAAGCCAGCACGTAATCAGGCTCTGCCAGATTTCAAGATGTCTTCCACCAGCCCTCCCTACAGGGGGACCTGGTGATGTCACCACGCTGCAGTTTCTGCTGCCAGACTAAAATGTCTGCCACCAGACTCTGTGTTATTGATTTCCCCGTGGTGGCGGGCCAGCTGTTCTCTGGCCAACCCCAGAAGCCGCGGGGTTCCCAGTACTCACCAGAGTCCGGCGCAGGTCCTCATTCCGGGACCACCGCACACCAAGCTGCCCACCTTTCCCGCACTCCCAGGATAGCGCGGAACGGTGCACAGCGTGCGCTCCTGGCACAGCGCTGAACGGTCAGATATCTGTGCACCGTTTAGATTTGAAACGCCAGAGCCTTGTACATCTCCTCTGGTGCAGCGGTGCAGTCCTGGCTGCTACTCGGAGTCCCGGGTCTCAGTTTCCCGCAGTCACCAAAAGCAACACAGCTTTTCCTGCTGGGTCCACGGGTCAGTTTGTTGATTTAAAGGCGCGGGATTTGCAGCCTCCCGTTATCAGTGTTCATGGTCTCAGCACGACTTTAAATCCTCCAGCTGTACTGTCTTGGTTAATAAGAATCACTATCGATTTGTCTGGCCCTCTCCATGTTGTCATTTTTTAGCTTCTAGTATGATTTCTCCGGAGAGACTCTTTGCTCGATCCCCTAGCAAGCCGCCATACCCCCCCCCCCCCGACAAAGTCTTTATAGTAAAATTTAAGGAGCCTTTGTGGAAGTGATTCTCACGGTTGACTTTTTTTCTTTTATCTTTGAGTTGTCTAGGTTGGAAACCCCAAGAACTACCTTAACAGCTTCTTAACTTTGCTCTGACTGGCTTTCTTGGAAAGCACTTAGCTGTTATCTCGTGCAGGTATTTCCTTCTGAATCTCATTTTATCTGAATTATATAGAGTTTCCTTTTTTTCCCAGTAATTTGAAAATAATTGTTAAAAAACTTACACATTTAAAAATGAAGTTTCAAATATTGCAAAAGAGAAGTAAATGAAAGTTCACTCTTTCCTGTTGCATGGCTTCATCTCCTAAACATGTTTTAAGCATTTTTGTTTTAAGTAATTCTTTTCATATTTGCAATTATAATATTCAACAGTGTGCTTACACTTTTATTCTTCACAATATTTAGCTACAGATAAGGTGTGTCTACCCCAATCCACACATTCCCTTCTTGTAGAGGTAGGTGACTCATTCAGGGTATACTACTTTCCTGGGGCTGCTTTAGCTACTTATCTCAAATTCAGTGGCTTAAAATAAGATATATGCATTATTACACAGTTCTGAAGGACAGAAGTTTGAAATCAAGGTGTCAGCAAGTCTCACTCTCTCTCTCTGAAGTCTGTAACAGAGAATCCTTCTTTGTCTCATTTGGTAGCTCCAGGTGTCCTTGGCTTGTGACTACATCACTCTAGTCTCCATCTCTGTGTACACATGACTGTCTCTTTCATGCCTGGGTTTTTTCTTCTTTCTCTTGGAAGGACATTGTTACTGGACTTACTCCCCCTGTATAATTCAGGATGATCTCATTTCCAGATCCTTAGTTGTGTCTTCAAAGATGCTTTTTCCAAGTAAGGCCAAAAGCACAGGTTCTTAAGGCATGTGGATGTACCTTTTAGAGACCACCATTCAATAAAGGTAGGAGAAGGTCATAGATGTGGCTCTAGTAACTTGTACTGAAGTTTTAATATTTCAACCATGCTCATCTAGCCTAAGTATATACCTTTCCTTTTATTTCTTGGTTTATTCACTTTAAATAGTATCTCTTGATCTGGAACAGTTTTCAAACCTACATATACTGAATCACGTATATTTTTTTTAAAAAATCTTCCGAGGTAATCCAAACAAGACTTCCTTGCTCACAATGACTTTGGGAACTATTGCTTTGATATTCTGAATCTCAAATGTGGGAAATTAGACCAGAATGTCAAAAGGGGTGTGGAGAGGTGGTGTTTGGTTTCCCTTTGGGTGAAAGAGATAACAGGAAAGAAAAAGAGGCCTTTATGGAGGGCATGAGGAAGGCTGCTGAAAAGATGCAGGAACTCTTCAGAAGGCTCAGGAAAAGCTGTGGGCTTTTTATTTGGAATTTAATGGGCAGAGTGAAAGAGGTGCCGTGAATGACGTATGGACATCTGATAGGAGGAGCCTTTGCGCATGCGCGGAAAGGTGGCCCGGCTGACTTGTGGGTTTGAGAAAAAACACAACGGGGCGCTGTCCAGCGCCAAAGGGAGATCCTGCCTGAGGGCAAACCTATCAGGAGGCAGAGATAGAAATGTGCCCTGAAACGTTGATCAAGGGCTTTCAGTTCATTATTACAAATTATTTGGTTATTTCAAAAACAACCATTATTTTTCTAGTTTTCCAAAAGGCCATTTCCAAGCTGTTTCAGAGGACATTTCCCCCAGAGGCACCAGACCCAGGATGCACTAGGCCTCCAACAATCTGATCACACCCGCAAAGACTGGGGAAGTCGCAGGCAGCTTTCCACTGAGGTCTGCCCTATTACATTTTCTTCAAACACAATTTTCCTAAATGTATAGAAGAGGCAGAAAGGGAGAGGAAGAAATTTGTCTGCATAACAAAGTCAGGCTCTGTGGCTGAGGGTCTTCCCTAGGACCCTGCTTCAGCTCCATGGCTTCTCCAATGCCTGCGGAGCTGGCCCTTCCGCTTCCTGGTTTTTCTCCTTCCTTGTTTTTTAACTTCCGGGCTCCTGGGCAGGTGAGTGGACCACCCCACCCTGCAGTGCAAAGGTCAGCAGCAGGCTACCTATTGTTACTCCTTGGAGCTGTAAAGGAGCCCCGGGAGACTGAAGGGCATTCAGAGAGAAACAGGTGAAGCTCTAGCCCACGCTCTGGCTCCAGTTTGCCTTTGCTGTCCCTCTTTCTGTCCATTACCCACTGGACAAGCAGCCCACAGCTGCAGGAAGGGCACAGTGACTAAATGCTTAGCTTGCTCCCACACTTGGGCAAGGCCGAAGCTCTAAGAAATCCCTTATGTGACTCAGCAGCTCTGCTTCTCTCATCAGCCCTTTTGATATGGAATGTGGCTGTTATTTTATTATTTTGTTTCATCTTAACAAGAACTCATTTTGAGAACTTAAAGCCCTACTATATTTCTAACTGGAACCAGAGACATGGAGGAAATGGGAGAAATAGGAGCTATTATTTTGTTTTGCAAGAAAGAGCCTGTCACATACTTTGGTGTCATCTTGACCTTCCCAGGCATGACTTGCTGGACGCTTGTCCCTCTTGACCTGCAGACCATTAACTCCTTTCACTGTGTGTCCACTTCTGACTTCCCATCTCGGGCAGTCTCCAGAGCTGGACACCCCACGCTGCCCACCTTTTCTTCCCTATTTTCTTCACTGCCAAACTTCTTTGAAGAGCAACTTGCACTGACATGGTCAGTTTTCTTTTCCTGACATCATTTTGACCTGTGACCATGTTCTTCCATTTGGGAAGGGCATAAAGATGACCTAAGCTGAAAATCCAATGTAACATGGTTGTCCTAATTCTCCTCAAAGAGCTTGTTTTTCTTTTTGTTTTTTATGATACTGTATTTCCTCCTTGCATGGTCTTCCCTGTTCCTGCTCTGAATTGTTCTTGAGTGTGGCATTTTGTTGTTACTCCCTACCTCTTGAAGCTGGCATCTTGGCATCTTCAGAATATGGTGGTATGGTCATCTGGGGGTTTTCTACCTTGGGTTGGATACATGCCAAAACAGAATTTTGCTTTCCTTAACGTTGTATCCCTCATGGTTGTTTGGGGGTTTTGTTTGAGGTATGTGTGTGTGTGTGTGTGTGTGTGTGTGTGTGTGTGTGTTGTTGGAGACTACACTCAGGGTCTTGTTCATGTTAGGCAAGTGCTCTACCACTGAGCATTTACATAGCTCACCCTCTCAAAGTTACTGAAAACATTTTTATTAAATATGAATATTTTAAACTTTTTAATTATCTGGTTCCCCCACCCCAGAAGCTCACTTCTGACTTGAATACATAATTCATTGGGGGAAAATATCATTAAATGTGGTGTAGAAATTTTGTAGTTAGAT
Organism: Cavia porcellus; assembly: GCF_034190915.1. Taxonomy (NCBI): domain Eukaryota; kingdom Metazoa; phylum Chordata; class Mammalia; order Rodentia; family Caviidae; genus Cavia; species Cavia porcellus. Next base: position 61,078,774 of record NW_026947495.1, read on the forward strand.
TTTCAGGAGCACAGCTATTCTTTTATAGTAGTAATGAAAGAAAACAATATAGAACAGGTAATAGTAGCTACTTCATCTGAGTTGGATTATTATTCCTTATTTTCCAAACCAAAAAGTTGTCTTCATAACTTTGCATCTTGCTTAAAATCTCACTCACTAAAATAAGTCCCACTGTGTTATGGATTCTTTACTTTATTTATCCATTTTTGTGCTTTTTGAGACGTGGTCTTGCTATGTAGTTCAGGCTGGCCTTAAACTCTTAGTGATCCTCTTGCCTCAGCCTCTTAAGTGCTGCGGTTGCAAGCATGCATTACCATGAAGCACCCCTTAGTTGGAAAATTCTCTTGTCTACCAATATTCCTTCCTTTCTCTTGATGACACTATCATGTTACAATTATTTTCATACTTGTCTTCAAGCCTCCACTTTTCAAGTTCCATGATGTCTAGGTTAATAGTTCACATTTTTGAGGAGGCAACATTTTTCTAGTTTCCTATGTTACTATATTTGGCATGCCTTGGAGATCTCTGACAAGTATCTTAAAATTTAAATCAAAAGGACAGATTCTAAAAGACTGGTAAGGGTTAACCATAGTTTCGGAAGGGACTAAGTACAACACTGAAGTGACCTGCAGCAGTTAGGGTAGAAAATATTTTTGGATAGAACCTGCCACATCTCTTCTCCCTGGGGCTAAAAACTCAGGCACAAAACACTCGAGGATCATCGAGCTTGGAGGTCTCATTTAGGTATCCAAATGAATTTTTGGCTATTTCAGGCAATCTATCTTGAGGGTCTGAAGAAGAAGTAGAAAATAATTTGAGGAGAAGTTTAAAAAAAGACATACAAAAAGTCTATTTATAAGCCTAACTCAAGACCCACATCTACCCCTAGTTTGGGGCATAATACAATTAAAGAAAAGAAAGACAATCCACTAACAGCTCTTCAAGGACTTCTTGAAACAAAAAAGAACCAAATTCCCTCTTTGATCAAAAGATTTTCCTTTCCATTGGAAACAGAGGGTCATCCATCTTTCCTTAGAATATGGACATTTTTTAAGACTCTCACACGGAAGGTCGGTTTGGAGGATCAGATGGAGACAGCAAGTCAGCTCAGATAAGAGATTCTGAAGCTATCCATCACTTGAATAAAAGCCCAGCAGCAGGTATTGATCCTAATCCTGAAGACGGGTTGAAAGGAGGAGGTAAGGTCACAGCATCGCGGGTGCTCAGGAATATGAAAGGTGAGATCGTGACAAAAGGGCAGACACACGGGAAACAGCAGCCATTGTGGACCAGCTGGAACACACTCGGGAGAGAAGTCAGGTATGACCTAACAAGCCCCGTGGGGGCCTTTGTATCACCCGAATCAAGAACTCAAAATGGAAACCAGTGGGCTTAGATTTCCAGGCAGAAAAGACAGGATTGATCTTTAGCCAGGGTGAGTCAGGGAAGATGGTTACACTCTGGAGACCATAAAAGTGACAACATGTTGGCGACTGGCACAGCCAGATGACAGCCTCCTGCTGGCCTGTAGGTCTTGCCCACCAGGCCATTGCTTTCCCCTTTTTCTCCCCCTAATCCTGGGGAGCTTTGTCTCCTTTGTAGATGTTTCAACTTCCTGCTCATTACATTTTAACTTTTTCATGCTTTCTTAGATGCCCTTGAACTGTGTAGTAGGCACATATGTCAGTATATAAAGTCAAGTGTGGAAAACCAAAGTTTTTCTAATTTGCCTTATCATTCTGCAGGAGCAGCGGGAATTTAATCTAGTCATTTATTCTTCATCTAGGAATTTCCCCAGATGAAAATCTCTGCAACGTTGTGCAAAAGCCTAAGTGCCACAAGCTTACCATGTGGCTTCCAGCACCCTGCTGCACATGCCCCGACCCAGCCAACCCACAATTGGGTTCCCCCAAACACCTCCCTTTCCTCCAGTGCTGCACTTGCAACATAGCCTGGGCGAAGCACTTCCGGTCGCCACACTGGGGAGATGGAGGTAGAGGAGGGTGAACATACGCCTGAAGGTCTCAGCTACTGTGATTAACACCTGGATCTTTTCACATTCCTGTCGGGGCAGGCTATGGAAAACCCAGGAAGAACCTTGCAAGATGGTAGCTTTCTGTCCTCTGAGGCCATGAGCCCAGGGCAAGGCTTCCTACTACAGGAAAAGGAAGTGGTCTGGTGGTATAGGGTGGGAGTGTGGAGGAGCATGTTGGTTAACGCTACAAAACAGTATCCTGTAACTTCTGCCATGCTATCATTTGCCTCTTTTGTTATTACTAAGGGCAACTTGCCTTCCATTTAACTTCCTGGAGAGAAGCTTTGCATGGCCCACCTCTGCTCTTTTTCTCCCTCCGTGAACTCTTACAGTGATTGTATTGATCTTTATATTGATTATATGCTCACGTTAGAGCAGTAGAGGATGTCATATGTTACACTAGAGAGCTGTAGAGGCTATAGATAACATTTTTAAATTGGACTTATTTTACTGTGATAAACCACATAAACTTTGCTATTTTAATTATTTTAAGGGCATCACCTAGTTGCATTAAGAACAGTCACACTACTGTGTGACCATCACCTCCATTTCTGGAACTTTTCTTTGGCCCAAAAGGAGACTGTACCAAATATCGCGATACTTCCCTCTCTTCAGCTCTAGGAACCACCATTCCACTTGCTTTCTGTGAATTTGGTTATTCTGTGTATCTCATAAAAGTGAAATAATATAATATCTGTCCTTTTATGTCTGGCTTATTATACTCAGTGTGACATTTTCAGTGTTCATCCGTGTTGTAACATCTGTCAGAATTTCCTTCTCTTTAAAAAAAGAATAATATTTTACTGCGTATATACCACATTTTATGCATCTGTTTATCCACCATGAGTGGATATTGGAGTTGTTTCTGCTTCTTGATTATTGTGAACAGTGCTGCTGTCAATCTGGGCATACATGGATCTGTTCAAGTCTGGTTTTCGGGTCTTTTGAGTATATATCTGGACTTGGAACTACTGTGTCATGTAGTAATTGTGTATTTAATTTTTTGAGGAACTATCATACTTTCCATAGAAGCTACACCATTTTATATTACCACCAGCAATGCACAAGGTTTGGATTTCTCTTGACCATAGTTTTTGTTTTCTATTTTGTTTTATAGTAGCTATCCTAATGGGTATGAAATATCATTTCAGTATGATTTTAATTTGTAGTTCCCTAATGATCATGCATATTTTTATGCATAATTGGTGACATTATGCATATTTTAAAAACATACTGGCCATTTTACTATATACTTTCTTTCAGTAATATATACTGAAACTTAGCCCTTTTGCAATTAGAGTATTTTGTTGTGTTAAGTTGCAGGACATCTTTATATACTTGAGATATTACCCTCTTGTCAAATATATGACGTGCAAATATTCTCTCCCATTCTATGGGTTGCTTTTTTACTTTCATGAGAATGTCTGTTGAGGCACAAAATATTTTACTTTTGCTGAAATCCTGTTTATTTACTTTTTCTTTTGTTGCCTGTGCTTTTGGTGCCATATCCAAGAAGTCATTGCTAAGTTCAATGTCTTGATGCTTTATCTTTTTATTTTTTTCTAAGAATTTTACAGTTTAACCTCTTACATCTAGATCTTTGACCTATTTTGAGCTGGTCTTTTGTATATGCTTTAACTCCAGGGTTCAGCTTCATTCTTTTGCATGTGGATATCAAATCTCCTTAGCAATATTTATCAAAAGTCAATGTTTAGATTTTTTTTTTTTTTTTTTTTTGGTTCTGGGGATTGAATTCATGACTGCGCACTTGCAAGACAGCTGTTTATGCCACTGAGCTACATCCCCAGCCCCAAGTTTAGATATTTTAATTGCCCATTAAACACTATCCTGCTTTTTAAAACAGTAAAGTCAGTAAACCTTTTCTACATTGTTTTTGTGTCACCACTAAGATCATTAATACTCATTCTGTGGTGGATTACAGCAAATTGCTCCAAGACTCTTCTGTATTAGTGTCTTCAGACCACTGGAATTTATTGATTCTTGTCTAGGGTTTATCCTTGTTTGTTGTCAGACTGTCAACTGTCAAGCTCTTGGCTGTTTCATCCACCTTATAAAAAGATGCCACCTTCATTTGTTTCTATAGGCTAAAAAAACTGGAGCCAAACTTTACAGCAATTAATACAAATTTGAAGCCAGTATTCTTTAAGAAGTATTCATGAACAGAACAAAGGGAACAGTGTTTCATTAAATGACTTTATAAGAGCCGCCGACTTTGCTAAGACATTGCTGTCATTTATGCTGAGCTCTTTCTCCATCCCTGATGCCTGCATACCTGGATATTACTCTTTGGTGTGCTGGTAAATGTTTAAACTGAGTTCTCTAGGGCTGGCGTGGCAGCTTTGATCCACAGCAGTTGCTAATTTCCATGGAATAAATATTTTCAGTATGGCCAGTTCCAGACTACAGTGTGACATTACTGAATGCAGGGTTGGAAAGAAATACTCAGTATAGGATCATCCTATGTCATTTTTACCACATACATGTAATTCTCATAGACAAGTAAAATAATTAGAAAATGAAATATTCTGAATATTTATTATCATAGTTCTAAATTTATGTAACAGAAAGTATACACAGTTTAATTTTTGATAAGAGCTAAGTTTATCAACTGGCTCACCATAATCTTTTTTGTTGTTAATATATTGCGCATTGTTATCTTCAAAGTAGTTGTTCAGATTACAAGATATAGGCATGAAAAAATCATCAATTGAACAATGAAAACACAAACCATTCTTTGTGATGAACCAACAAAGACTGGTAGTATAGTTACCTATTTTGTGTGTATATATATGAATATATATGTATAATCTTTTTATTTAAAAAAACAAGACTAAACAGAAAAATGGGTAGAGGTTTTACCTAGTTTCAAAGAAAATATTAACACTAAGAAATTACTAGTTGATGAGTTATCTATTATCCTCTTAGAAATAGTTGTTCAAGTTACAAAATCAAGGATTAAAGGTGGACAGATACTCACACATTCACAGTGCAAACCATTCTGTTCAGTGATCTAACAAAAACACAGTAGTATGTTCATCTGTGTTACACACTTAAAATACATACAGTTATATCCTTTAGAGCACTTTCCCTCCATTTCACTTTTACAATTTCTATTACACATTTTGGATTTTATTACTCTTTCAGTTTTTTTATTACTTTTTACACTAGAGAGAATGTGACATTTATATCATATTTATAAAAATATGATTTTTATTTATTTCACTTATGAGGATAGTCTCAAGTTGCCTGCATTTACCTATTAAGGCCTCGAGAGCATCCTTTTCTATAGCTGAATAATATTCCATTGTATAAAAGTACATCTTTTTTATCCACTCTGCAGTTGATGGGCACTTTGGCTGTTTCCAAGATTTCGCTGTTACAAATTGTGCTGCTGTAAACATGGGCACACATATATCATTGTGACAAGATTTTTTCAATTTTTCTGGGAAAATACCCAGAAGGGGAAAAGCTGGATTGAATGGAACTTCTGATCCTAGTTTTCTGAGGAATCTCCATACTGATTTCCACAGTGGTTGCACCAATCTGCACTCCCAACAACAATGGAACAGTGTTCCTTTTCCCCCGCACCTCGCCAACATTTATTATCAGTTGATTTCTTGATGGCAGCCATTCTTCCTGGGGTGAGATGAAATTTCAATGCTGTTTTAATTTGCATTTCTCGAATGACCAGTGATGGTGAGCATTTCTTCATGTATTTATTTGCCATTTGTATATCTTCATCTGAGAACTGTGTGTTCATCTCAGATGCCCTTTTTTGGAGAGAATCTTTGAATTTGGGGGGTTTGATATTTTTCAATTCTTTATATATTCTGGATATGTCTTTTGTCTGAGGGATTGTCAGCTATAATTCTTTCCCATTCTGTGGGTTTTCTTTTCACTTTGTTGATGATTTCTTTTTAAGTGCAAAAACATTTTAATAATTTGAGATCCCAGTTGTTGATTCTTTGAAGTATTTACTGTGTAGTTTGCATTTTGTTCATAAATGCGTACCCCATGTCCCCAAGTTTCCTACCTACCTTGTCTTCCAATAGATTTAGTGTTTCTGTTTTAATATTTAGATCTTTGATCCATTCTGACTTTAGTTTAGTGTATGGTGACAGGCATGGGTCTAGTTTCAGTTTTCGTCATGTGGAAAGCCAATTTTTTCCAAAACCATTTATAAAAGAGGCTATCCTTTTTCTAGTGAACATGTTTTGCACCTTTGTCAAAAATAAGGTGGATGAGTGTCTTTGTAGTTGTGTTTGCATCTTCTAATCTGATCCACTGGTCTTCAGGTCTATTTCTTTGCCAGTACCATGCTGTTTTTATCACTGTGGCTTTGTAGTATAATTTGAAGTCAAGAATTGGGATACCTCCTGCTTTGTCTTTGTTGCCCAGAATCGCCTTTGTTATCCTAGGTTTCTTCTGTTTGCAAATGAATTTTAGAAGTGTTTTCTCTAGATCTTTGAGGTATGTTAGTGGTATTTTTGACTGGGGTTGCATTAAATCTGTATAACTGTTTTAGGAGTATGTCCATTTTCACAGTGTTGGCTCTTCTTAACTAAGAGTAAGGAATATCCCTCCATTTTCTAATATCCTCTTCAATTTCCTTTTTTAGAATAGTATAATTTTCAGCATATAGATCTTTTACATTCTTGGTTAGGTTGATTCCTAGATATTTCATGTTTTTAGGTGCTTATTGTGAAAGGTGATATTTCCATAGTTTCTCTCCCAGTGAATTTTTTGTTTGTGTACAGGAAAGCTATTGATTTTTTTTATTTAAAGAGAAAAACAAAACTAAACGAAGCAAAACAGTAAAAGGCTAGAAGTAATACAGAATTTCAAGAGAAAAAATTTCAAGAAAAAAATTTTCTACCCTTTGTGAGTAGAGATTTTCAAAATAAGTATTCACGATCTTTTGAATTTCCATGTAATCTGTAATGATTTCTTTTTTAGTCCTTATTGCATGAATTTGAAGTAAGAGTTCACCAGTTAATAGATCACACATTGTCATCTTACAAACACTATTGATTTTTGAGTGTTGACTTTGTATCCAGCTATGCTGCTGAATTTTATTACCTCTAGTAGCCTTTTAATGGAGTTTTTGGGTCTTTATATAAAGTATCATGTCATTGGCAAATATTGATAATTTAACTTCTTCCTTTCCTATCATTATTCCTTTTATTTCTCTGTCTTGTCTGATTGCTCTGGCTAATATTTCCAGAACTATATTGAATAGGAATGGTGACAGTTGACATCCTTGTCTTGTTGCTGATTTTAGAGTGAAGACTTTCAGTTTTTGTCCATTTAGTATAATGTTGGCTGTTGATTTGTCATAGATGGCCTTTATGAGATTAAGGTATATACCATCTATTCTGAGTTTCTGTAGGGCTTTTATCATGAACAGGTGTTGAACTTTATCAAAGCTTTCTCTGTGCCTATTGAGATGATCATGTGATTTTTGTTTTTGGTTCTATTGATGTGGTGTATTACATGTATTGATTTGCGTATGTTAAACCATCCTTGCATTTCTGGAATGAATCCCACTTGGTTGTGGTATATAATCCTTTTGATGATTTGCTGCATTCTATTTGCTAGTATTTTATTGAGAATCTTTGGATCAATGTTCACTAGTGAGGTTGGCCTAAAGCTCTCCTTTTTGGTGGGGTCTTTGTCTGGTTTTGGTATCAGAGTGATACTTGCCTCTAGATATGAGTTAGGGAGGATTGCTTCTCTTTTGATTTCATTGAAGAGTTTAAGGAGTGTTGGCATTAAATCTCTAAATTTCTTGTAGAATTCAGCCATGAATCCATCAGGACCTGGGCTTTTCTTTGTTGGTAAGTATTTAATCACGTTTTCAATTTCAATAGCTGATATTGGGTTACTCAAAATTGTTATATCATCTTGATTGAGCTTTGGTAGTTCATACATTTCCAGAAACCTGTCCATTTCCTCTGTGTTTTCTACCCTTTGTGAGTAGAGATTTTCAAAATAAGTATTCACGATCTTTTGAATTTCCATGTAATCTGTAATGATTTCTTTTTTTTAGTCCTTATTGCATGAATTTGAATTTTTTCTTTTTTTTCTTGATAATGTTGGATAGAGGTTTTTCAGTTTTGTTTATTCTCTCAAAAAGCCAGCTCTTTGTATCATTAATTCTTTGTATTTTTTATCTTCACTTGCATTAATTTCTGCTCTAATTTTTACAATTTGTTCTGTTCTATGAGCTTTAGGTTTGCTCTTCTTCTAGAAGCTTGAGATGTAGCATCTGGTTGTTTATTTGTACTCATTTTGTTTTCTTGGCATGACAATTTATTGCCATATATTTCCCTCTTAGTACTGCATTCATTGCATCCCACAGGTTACAGTATGTTGTATCCTAATTTTCATTGAATTGTTGGTATTGCTTTGTTCTTTAATTTCACCTGAAGCCTACTGGTTGTTCAGAAGGTTGTTGTTTAATTTCCATGTATTTATGCTGGTTATGTAATTTCTTTTGCCATAAATTTCCAATTTCAAAGCACTATGGTCAGATAATATGCATGGGATAATTTTAATCCCTTTGCATTTACTTAAGAATGTTTTATGGGTTAATATATGGTCTATTTTGGAGAAAGTCCCATGTGTTGCTGAGAAGAATGTATATTCTGATGTGATTGGGTGAAACACTCTGTAAATATCTACTAAATACATTTGCTCACAGGTATGATTCAATTCCATTATTTCTTTGCTGATTTTTTTTTTATCTAGTTGATGTATTTCTTTGTGACAGTGGGATATTAATGTCTCCTATTACAATTGTGTTCTTGTGTATTTGATTTTTCATGTCCATTAGTATTTATCTTATATAATTGGTTGCTCCTGTATTTGATGCATATATATTTATTATTGTTCTTCTTCTTGAAGTTTTCCACTAATAGTATGTAGTGACTTTTTTTTAAAATCTCTTTAATCATTTTAGGTTTGAAATTCACATTGTCTGCAAACAGAATAGCTACCCCTGATTTTTTCTGGGTTCCTGTTGCATGGAATATTGTTTTCCATCCTTTGACTTTTAATCTATGAGTTTCCTTTTTTTTGTCTTTTTCCTTTTTATCGGTACTGGGGATCGAACTCACGACTGCCTGCTTGCAAGGCAAGCGCTTATGCCACTGAGCTAAATCCCCAGCCCCCATGAGTTTCCTTTTGAGTCAGATGTATTTCTTATATACAGCATATGGTGGGATCCTGTTTTTTGATCCATTCTGTCAACCTGTTTCTTTTGATTAGTGAATTGAGGCAATTTCCAGTTATGAGTATAACTGGTTCAACTTTGCCATGTTATGTTTCTGTTGTTTATTTTCTGCTTTCCCCTCTTGTTTAGTTGCTTACCCTGCCTGGTAGCGTCTTTTTGCTGTTGTTCTGGAGATTATAGTCATTTTTGTCTCTAGTATGTCTTTCAATACTCTTTCTAGAGTTGGTTTGGTGGACATGAATTTCTTCAGTTGTTCTTTGCAATGGAAATATCTTATTTCTCCATTAAATTTGAAAGACAGTTTTTCTGGGTACATCAATCTAGGTTGAAAGTTGTTTTCTTTCAGGGATTGAAATACTTCACTCCAAGCTCATCTTAATTTGAGGGTTTGTGTTGAAAAGTCTGCCATGATTCTGATGGGTTTCCCTTTGATAGGTGAGTTGTATCTTTTCTCTAACAAGTTTTAGTATTCTGTTTTTACGTTGTATGTCTGGGGTTCTAATTATTATGTGTCTGGGTGTAGATTTATGTTGGTTGTGACTGTTTGGCATTCTATATGCCTCACTTATCTGTATATCAGATTTTTCCCTATGTTTTTGAAGTTTTCTTCTATTACTTCTCTGAATAGTTTACCTATATCATTTGCATTGACCCCTGCATCTTCATTAATGCCTATTAGTATTATATTATTTCTCTTGGCATCATTCTGAAGCTGCTGTATTGTTATTTCATGTTGCTTTGTTGTTTGTAAAAGTCCTACATTTTCATGGTCACTGACTGTGATCCAGTCCTCAAGATCTGAAATTCTATCGTCAGCTTCATTTAAATGGTTTGGTCAGCTTTTAGTAGAAGTTTTTGTTTCTTGGATATTTCTTTGAATTTGTTTCATAGATTCTGCTTGGTTTCTATATTGTTCATTCAAGATTTCAATCAATTTCCCATTTTCCTGTATTTTATTTTAACTATTTCTTCTCTGGCTATGCTCATCAGCTCCTTCACTAAGATTGTTTTTTCTGTCTTTACATGAGAAACTACTTCTAATTTGATTTCCTCTATAGCTTCATGGATTTGTTTCTTTATTTCACTTGCTATCTTTTTTGGAGATTTCTGAGGTATGTCTTTTAAAGTCCTTTATTTCAATGTCACCTGTACTTGCTCCTGATTGGCTAGATGTTTGAGATTGCATTTTGCTTTTTCATTTTGTCATTTTCACCCTTTGGGCAATTATTTGGTCTTTCAATCCCAATAGTCTCAACTGTTGGTAGTGTGGATCTTAGGGTCCTACTATGTGGTTGATGTTTGTCTGATTGCTGAGTATCACAGTGAAGAGGAGGGCCAGTCACATGAGTTCCTCCTGCAGGGCCTGTTGGGTGAGTCCTATATTCTTCCTGGGCTGACAAGCCTAGGAGTATTGATGTAGGTCAACTCTTAGTTCCTGCTGTTACTTTATCTTCAGGTTATTTCAGGTCACCAGATCTTCTTGTCTACAGAGTTTGTGTCTGCTGAGGCCCTACTGTGTCCCTATTGTGTGTCTGTGTGTCTCATAAGCCCTTTTGATTTTCTTCAAGTTGGGGAGTCCTTATTGGCACACTCATTACCCTGCCTGATGTTCTCTGTGTGGAGGAAGGAGTCACTCACACTCTTGCCAGACTCACCAAGGTCTTAGAGTTAGTTGGAGGGAGATTTACTGCTGCCTCTATTTACCCACTGTACATCTCTATTTTAGGGCATACTCACCACGCTGACTGGAGCCTGCTGAGATCCTCTGTTTGGGTGAGGCAGTTACTAAATCTCCCATCAAGCTAGCACAGTTAATCCGCTGTAGTCCAAGGTTCTGGGATAAAGGGTGGGAACCAAAGATCAATAGCTGTATTAGGTCCCTGAGGTAGGGGGGTCCCCGAGAGTCCAGGAGGTGTCCTGGGTCTGGGCATCCGCCGGGCACACAGGAAGAGCAGCATGGTGGCATAGGCGGTCCGAGGCCAAGGGGCAGGTCAGTGGCATAAGTCCAGATGTCCATGGGGTGCATGGCTATATGTATAATCTTTTTCATTCTTTCTTTTTTCCTTTCCCCTGTCCCAGTTATCCTTTCCTTTTGAGTACTTTCTTTTCCTTTAAATTTCTTAACATTTATGGTACATTTTGGATCTTATTGACTCTTTCAGTTTTTTACAGTATGGAATCAATATGATATTTATACATGTGAATCTGATATTTCACTTATGAATATGGTCTCAAGTTGCATCCATTTACATATAAAAGCCTCAAGTTTATCCTTCTTTATATCTGAGTAGTACTCCATTTTGTAAAAATTCCACATCTTTTTTATCCATTCCTCAGTTGATAGGCATTTGGGTTGTTTCCAAGATTTAGATTACAAATTGTGCTGCTATAATCATGGGTGCACACATATTACTGTGGCATGATGTTTTCAATTCTTCTGGGAAAATACCAGGAGGGAAACAGCTGGATTGAATGGAATCTCCAATCATAGTTTTTTTAGAAATTCCTACAGTGGTTTCCACAATGGTTGTACCAGTCTACACGCCCACCAATAGTGGAAAAGGGTTCCTTTTTCTGACTACAGCCCTACCAGCATTTGTTATTGGTTGATTTCTCAATGACAGCTATTCTTTCTGGAATGAGATAGAATCTGAGTGTTGTTTTAATTTGCATCTCTCAAATGACCAGTGATGTTGAACATTTTTTTGTATATTTATTTGCCATTTGTATTTCTTCATCTGAGAAGTGCATATTCATCTCAGATGCCCATTTTTGGACTGGGCCTTTGAATTTGGGGGGCCTGATTTTTTTCAATTCTTTATATATTCTAGATATAAGACCTCCGTCTGAGGGAGAGTTGGCTAAAGTTTTTTTCGGTGCTGTAGGTTTTCTTTTCATTCTATTGGTGATTTCTTTTGATGTGCAAAAACATTTTAATAAGATGAGATCCCAGTTGTTGATTCTTTGAAGTACTTCCTGTGCAGTTTGCATTTTGTTCATGAACTCTTTGCCATATGTCTTTAAGATTTTTAGTTAAAGATTTTTAGGTTAAAAAAAAAAACTCTTGTCATCCAGTATATTTAGTGTTTCTGTTTTAATATTTAGATCTTTGACCGTTTTTAACTTTAGTTAGGTGCATGGTGATAGACATGGGTCTAGTTTAGTCTTTAGCATGTGGAAAGCCAATTTTTCCAGCACAATTTATTAAAGAGGCTTTCTTCCAGTGAACATATTTGGCTCCTTTGTCAGACATAAGATGGCTGAGTATCTTTGTAGTTGTGTCTGCATCTTCTAATCTGTTTCACTGATCCTCAGGTCTGTTTTATTGCCATTATCTTGCAGATTTTATCACAGTAGCTTTGTAGTATAATTTCAAGCTCATCAAATTCTTGAACATTTCATCATAATTTCTTGCAAGCTAGGACAAACCAGCTTCAACACACCTTCTGGTATTATTTAACTGCTTTGTACTGAAATTAATAGAGTAGGGGGCTGGGGATTTAGCTCAGTGGCATAAGTGCCTGCCTTGTACGCAAGAAAGTGACTGAAGGAGGAGAATATGGCTAGGCCAAGACTGAAGAGGACCATGCTCCAAGATGAAGCTTGAGATACCAGATGATCAGATCATGCAGACTTTCTAGGTGATGTTAGGCCTTGAAGAATTAGTCAGATGCATTAAAAGATATGGAACACTTTCATGGTGGGTGTGCAACATGTCCGACCCTGCCTTTTGGAGGAGCTTTACGTGAGATACCGTTCAGTACACACAGGAGAAAAGTTCAACAGCCACTGTGGGATCCTGGCAGGGGCGACCAGGAGCTAGAGCTGGGGCAGGCTGGTTTCTGGTTTCCACAGCTGGGTGAGTGGTGCTACCATTCATGGAGGTAGGAAATAATGCAAGAGAAACACCCTGAATAGAAAATTAAGAAATGAATCTTGGTGTGACTTTGAGTCATACCGAAGAGAAGCTGTATGAAGAATTAGAGACTCGTCTTTTGCTTCTGGAAAATATTTCATACATCATATCTTTAATAATGTTGTCTTCATTTTCTCTGTTTTCTGTTTCTGGAAATTGTATCATCCACTCATAAGAGCTTAGTCTGACCCTCTAATTATATTTAAAAAATCATTCTCCTTACCTACATTTAAGTTTTTTAGAATAGTTCAGTTATCTAGAAAGCAAATCTATGAAATTTTATTAATTGCAAGTCCTATGTTTTTAATTCCTAGAAGGTCTTTTATCATCTTCTGATGATTCCTTTTCTTGTCATATCTTGGATTTGTTTTATGACTTTGCTGTCTTAATCAGATATTGATTTTTTTTCTTCAAGTTCCTCTGCTCTTCTCTTCTGGGTATTGTCTCTGCTTGTTTTTTCTAATTGCCTTTTCTGATCTCTGTCTTATATGTTGGATCGTTAACTGTCTACTCAGCTTTGATATCTATTAAAGACCGAGGCACTGACAACTGTTTGGAAAATCTAGGACTTAGGGGAACAGGGCTTGCTGTGTGTGATGTCCTTATGAATTGGCCCCGAATCAGAGTATTTTCTATTGGGAAATTCTTAAATGTTGGATGCTCAGTCTTTTCTCCGAGGCTGTTTCGTTTTCTTTAAAATCCTCCAGCCTCCTGCTGGGAAGAGCTGGCTGCTGGCAAAGGCCAGGGAATGGGTGCCCCACGATTCCATATCTAGATTTTTGCTTCTATCTTCTGTTTGAACTCAAGTCTTACTCGTATTGTAAAAGCCTTTTGTTCAATTTCCCCAAAATGAATCTCTGCTCCCCACATGGGTGGTAGGAGGGGGTAGCCAGAAGGTGGGGGCGGGGCGCAGGGTAGCAGTTCACTGCGTAGGGATGCGGCCCTTCAGCATCCAGATTTGAAACTTTCCCTATTTTGATTACCAGCTCTCTGACAGTTTTCAATCTCAAAAGCCTCATTTAGTCTCTGGTCTGCTTTTTTTGTCCTTTCTCTACTTGGATGTTAAAACCTTTTTTATTCCTTTACTGTCATTTTGAGGAGGTTTAGAAGGAAGAGGAGACAAATGTATGTGAATTTTTCCATGTTTAACATGAAATATCTTTTTTTTCTGCTTTAAGATTTGGAATCCCTGTAAGTTTTAAAAAGATTATTAACTCTATTATTACCAGGATGAGAGAATGTTTCATTCATATGAATGAAAATTATCAAAAACAAAGAAAAAAGGAAAATGTAGGTGTATTTGACTCTAATTGTCTAATTACATCACTATCAAAGATGTTATGTCAATCGATTGCACACTATACATTTGTAGATAAAGCATCAACAGAAATAGATTCTAAGTAACAAAGCCACCTTTAAAATTTAAAAAAAACTCTCATAAGGTACCCTTTTTAGTATCTGATGTGGCAAATTCCCACAGTCACTTTAAGCTATTGTGAGTTTATCTGAGTCAGATGAACTCTTTTTGATGAACACAATGCATCCTGACCATCATATGCATGACTGCTGATTGATCCATGATCATCTGATTTCTGTGGAGTTTGGGGGTGCACAGCATTTTTTGTTGGTATTTGAAGTGAGGTGCTCATCTGAGAATCCCTGGAAATAGTAAAGGAGTTGGGCTTGCAGGGAAAAGCATAAGGTTCCTGGGGTTCCCTGCTGGATAAAAGCAAGAAATTAGTTGTCACCCACGCCAAAGGAGCTGAATGCCTCGGAGGTAAGCACGCCATCATTTTGATTGAAGTGGGAGAGAAAGCAGTGAAAGAGCTTCTACTTGGCATCTGAGTACCAGGCAAGTAAAGGAGGAAGGAAAAAGCTTTCAGCGCCTCAAGAGCAGTTAACAAATCCTGAAAGGGAAGGAGAAGTGGCCAAGCTGCACTACCTGAAAGTTTTATTGAAAGAAAGGAGAAAGAGCTCTACACAAAGGGGGAAGAAATGGTGCTCCTGTCAGTGTTCAGAAAAGATGATCATGTAAGTTACAGGAAAGAACTGGGTGAAAATAGCCCTTCCGATTCACACATTTTTATAAAAAGCTACGCGTCACATTCAATACTTAATGAAATACAATGGATTTTGAAAAAAAGAAGCAGTAGTTTTAAAATACAGCCTTTGGGTTGGGGAGATATTGGTCAAAGGACATAAAATTTCAGTTAGATACAAGGAATCAGAGAGAGAGAGAGAGAGAGAGAGAGAGAGAGAGAGAGAGAAAGAGAGAGAGAGAAATATAGCTAGCCAATATAGCTATAGGGAAGAAATTCCATTGTAACAGTCATAAAACAAATTTCTGGTCCTGAGGAAGGATAACAGGTATAGGCAGCAAAAGAGAGGTGGGCAAGCTCATTCTGTCTAACAAGAACTCAGGCAAGTCAATTCCAGAAAGAACTACCAACAGGCTTTATTGGCAAGAAGCAAAAATGATGAGAAAGGTGTCAAGGATGAAGATTACTTTTTCTTCAACTGACAAATTCTCTGGGAATGATTCCTCATAACAAGATTTGTGGTGAATTATTGTTATTAGTAAAAAAGGAAAATCCAGCTGCTGATTCTTTATAAAATGGCCAATCCCAGTTATCAGAGGCTTTAAAACTCATTTGTTTAGTTCTATTAAACTGTAAATAAGAGGAGTAACTCAGGAGTGCGGAAATTCTATATAGTTAACTGTCTAATTTAATAATAATTTTACCATTATGGTCCATATGAAAGAAAAATAAAATATCATTATAGAGTTTTAATACAGATTTACTCTCCATCCCAACACCCATCTCCAGCCTGTTAATAATGGCTATTTCTGTTTCTGGAGAGCAATACTAATTAGGGTTTGTAAGAAAGTCCTTACATAGAACGAGCTTCCAAGGCCATTCAAAAGGGTTAACTTGGCTTGTGTACAGACTCAGAATCAGAAAGATTCTCTTGGTGACAGTTCTTGCATTCATGTCCCTGAAAAATGTGCTGTTACTGGAACAGTCTGCTTTGACTTATAAGGTTGTTGACTTATAAGGTTGTCGTAACACTCCTGATCAAAGGCCCCCTGCCCAAGGATTTCCAGAAATGACCTCATTCACTGTGGTTAGTGACCTATAGATGATGCGCTCGAATGACAGAAAGCTTCTAAAAGTGCATGAGGTGACTCACTGAGCTCACGCAGTACCAATCACCGGATGACACCCTGAAACACAAAGCATGCTACTCGGTTTCTACCATCATCAGTCCTGCTGATGTTTTGGAAAGCAGAACGGAAGGTGAAAGAAGACCAGATAACAGGGAGGGTTTGCTTAGCGGGGAGTCTCAGTTCCTCAGAAGTTGTTGGAAGGAGATGGGGGAATCTTTTGGAATACTTTCTGTAAACATATACTGATGCTTGTTACACTATCATGGTTAGTTCTCTCCATGCTTTCTTCCTGTCTGTCCTTCATGCTTCCTGCCCTGTCTCTCTTTGTGTCTTCTTATTTTGGTAAAACATGCCTGTCGATTCCCATTCCTAGACGACAAGATCTCTCTCTGTCTCTGTCTCCCTCTTTTTTCAATGACTTGTTCTTAATGAGTATGTTCCAATTATCTAATGCCATATAACAAATCAACACCAAACCTAGTAACCTAAAGTTACAATGGAAATATATGTTAGGCAGAAGGCTACACAAGCCCAAGGTCCTGGAATCAAGGACTGGCCATGACTCATAATAAATTAATGCCCCCCAAGGAAGTTTAATCACCTTTCTCAACATTTCCTTCCCCAAACCAGGGCCTCTCCAGTCCTAGAGTGGCTTTATTTTGTAGCTGCCCTCTGGCTTTAGAGCCTTTGATCAATTCCATTGTTGAATATGTTGTTTCTTCAAAACGGAATCTCTTCAAGTGCTGTCCCATCAGCCATTCAGAGACAGTTTTTAAAATATTACCCAGTCCTAATGCGCATTGGATATTTTAGCCTTTGATCTGTTATCATGGTTTAACAAAGGCCAAATTGCTTGAGTGTTGGTCCCATATAGAAGTGAAAAATTTTACAGCTGGAAGCAGACATAAAGGCCCTAAAATCCATAAAATTAAAAGCCATACATTCTGTATATTTTCTAAGACAGAAAATTACAACCATTCCTTAAGCACTGATCTCCCCTACACACATCGGTTTAAAGTTTGAATAAAATGCATGGGTATGAGATTTTAAACAAATCTTATTTCACTTCAAATGAAAGTTGTCCTTGAGAGGGATCTCTTTTAGGAGGCAAAAGACTTATTCAGATTATGTTTCGCTTATTCAAAACATTTGGAAGAGTCTACTTTTTGAATTGCTTTCAGGACCTTTTACCAAATCAGTTCCTTTCACTTGACTGTTTTATTTGATCATCTGTTTGCTCTTTTTGCTCTCCTGCTCTTTTGCTATCTCTGAGTCATCCCCTGCCCTACCACAGCGCCTCTGCCACTTCACCCTGTAGTTTTGTTGTGTTGGCAAGGATGAGAGAGATTCAGAAAAGCCCCAGGAGGCATGGGAGAAGTTAAGAATGGAGATCAACAGGCACATTTTGCTAAGAAAATAAAAAACATGTGGTCCAGAAAAGGTTCATTTCAAAATGTTCATTTCTATTTTAAGTCTTGTGAGTACTCTGGAGCAACTGACTTCTAGAAATGGGAACAATTTAATCACAAAATGTTTACTTAACCTAGTTCTAGGTGCTGGGTGTGTGTCCAAAGATCAGACATGGTAGGTCTCTGCTCCTATTAGGGGAAGAAAGACAATACACAGAAAGAAAATACGAGTGGGGTTAAGTGGCCAGGGAAGGATTTAAAATGAGATGTAATGGGGAGTGGCTGAGCAGTAACTGTGGAGTTGGGGTCAGGGGGAGCTTCCTGGAGGAAGCTGAGACGGGAATGGGAAGTGGCCCTTGCGGGCAGCACATCCCAGTGGATGGAGCAGCTGCTGCAGAGGCCCTGGGTGAGAACAGAAAGACAAGGGAAGAAACAAACTCAGAGGGAGGTGTGAAGGGCAGGCAGGGCCAGATCGGCAGGCAACAGAAGGCAGAGTGAGGGGTATTTGGGGCGATGCTAGAAAGTGGCATGATGGGTGTTGCCTATCGGTCACTGGAACTTGAAAGCAAGGAAGATGGTGACAAATAAACAGATGGTGGCACTAGAACCCATTAATATAAGGGAATGAGCTATCAAGGTGAGAAAAAGCAGAGCCTGAAATGCATATTGCTAGGTGAGAGAAACCTGTCTGAAAATGCCAGGCACCATCGGGTTCCAGCTATCTGGCATTCTGGAAAAGGCAAGTCTGGAAGAGAAGGGGAGGTGAATAGACGAAGCACAGAGGTTTTCTAAGGCAAGGAGATGATTCTATACGATTTTTCAGTACATAGAATACATGTCATTATATTTTTGTCCAAACCCACAGACAGTATGAGTGGAACTTAATATAAAGTATGCACTTTAGTTCATTGTTATGTATCAATATCACTCAGAATGTACAGTGCTAACATATATGATGTTAATAATAGCGAAAACTTGGGTGGGAAGTGAGGAAGTATTTGGGAACTTTCTCTGTACTTCCTGTTCAATGTTTTTGTAAAACCACTTTAAAATAAGTTTTTCTAGAAGCAGATGCTAGAGAGAAGATAGGGTGCGGGATGGCCTTTTTGGAGGCCTTGCTGTTGTCCAGGTGAGGGGAATGTGGCCTGCATTTGGAGACAGAGGAAAAAGGAATGAAAGAGATGAGAAAGCAGATCTAGAGCATGATTTTGGAAACTGGTTCAACAGCACTAAAGACCAGGATGTGCGGCTGAAAGAGACGATTTGGGATCTGGTGAAGGTTGACTGGTGGATGGTGATCTCCTTAGTGAGCCCCACTAGGACTCTTGCCTGATGACACACTCATTCTCACCTATCTGACGCAGCCACTCAGAGGCCAGGTGGGTGGATGGAGACCCATTTGCCATACTCAGGTGAGGTCAGGGGTGAAGACAGAGACCTGGGAGTATCCAAATATAGACGATGCTTAGACTCCCAGGAGTGGACTAGTGGACGAGGAAGGGAACATGAATAGAAAGTGGGCCCAGTGTTTCAACACAGGAAGGTGAAGCTGGCAGAGCAGATGGAGAAGGAGCAGCGAGGCTAAGTGACACCCAGGAGAGGGTGGCATCAAAGAGTAGGAGAAGCGTTGCTCCCACCCTCAAGGACTGAGCTGGATTCTTTGCAAACACCTGTGCAGATGTCATAGATCACTCTGGGCAGCAGGCGCTCTACCTTCTCCCAGGTCAGTTCTGATGCCATCAGCAAAGGGGACACGTGTGTCTCGGATGTGCCTCCCTGGTACACTGAGGCCTTCCTTGGATCCTCACATTTAGGTTTTATTTTGGGGGTGAGGGGTCCTACAATCAGAGTCGCTTAGACCAAGAGTTGGCCGGGTATGACCCAAGGGCCCCACTGACTCACCTTCTGCTTGACTCAGCCCACAAGCCAAGAATGGTTTTCACAGTGTTAGGTGGTTGGAAAAAAATCCAAAAGAAGAATATTTTGCGACAGGTGAAAATGATAAGAAATTCACATTTCTGTGTCTGTAAGTAGAATTATACTGAAACACAGCCATGCTTATTCACTTTGTATTTTCTATAGCTGCTTTTGCTTTGCAATGGCAGAACTGAGTAATTGTGTCAGAAACTAGATGGACTGAGAAGCCTAAGATACCATCTATCCCTCTACAGAAAAAGCTTCCTGACCCCTGGCTCAGAGCATGAAGTCTGCACTACCAGGTGGACACAGGCTTATCTATCCTCATCATGTCCCGTGGGACAAGCTTCACCATGAAGTCTTTCTTCTACGTGTCACCCTTATATACTTCATGGGACTATCTTAGTGATTTCTTGAAATTCTGCTTCCAGTCTGACCTCATCCCTGTTTATCATTGATGGATCTATCCATTTGGGTAGTCCTTAAACTCAACATTTCTGGAATGGAATTAGCTACCTTCCCCTAAAACCTGTTTTATTTATTCCTTAGTGTGGTATAAAAATGTAGTTGGTTTAATAAAAATAATGTACCTGGGGCTTATCCCCACACCTAGTACAGAGCTACAAAAATGAGGAACATCGTACTGAGGGGATTGTCCTTGCCCTTCGTTTTGCCCTTTCCAGCTACACCTGAGTTTATGCCAATGAGGTGACAACCAGTGGCCTTTGCATAGTTGCAAGAGAAGGGTTGGCTACCCAGAAAGACAAGCCTGTGATTCAAGGGCTGGAGCTACAGTCTCAACCAACCTCCTCTCACTTCTAGGGAGGGAAGTTGGGTTCAAACGAGAGGTTCATGCTTTGTTTTCCTTGATGAAACCCCAGGAAAAGCAGACACAGGGAAGCTAGGAAGCTTTCTGGAGGGTGACTATATTGATGCAACTCCCAGAGGGTGGCATGCCTGACTCCAAGGGGCGGAGGCTTCTCTGCCTAGGCCCTTCCAGCTTGCTGGCTGTACGTTTTCACCTGGTTGTTCATTTGTATTCTTCATCATGATGCAGTCAGTCTCTTCCATGAGTCATTTTAGTGAGTTGTAGGAGTCTCTAAATTTGCAGTCAAGTGAAGTGTGGGATACGTGGGGATTCCACTGATGGTGGGCATCTGAAGTGAGGGCAATCCTGGGGGGACTGAGCCCCCTAATTCTTAGGGTCTGGGCTAACTCTAGATACTGTCAGAATAGAATTAAATTGGAAGATACCAGTTAGCGTTAGAGAACTGGAGTTAAAATATACCTAGTTAAAATCTTCACCATCCATCAGTCATCCATTAGGATACTAAGCGACTGTCACATGCCTTTAGAGTAGCATCCCAAGGCACTCCCTAACACCAGTCTCACCTCATCTCAGATTGATCCACAGTTTTAATTCGTGGTCTGTTGGTAGTGAAGATCGGATCCAGCCTGAAAGCCATGAACAGACTGCTTCTTACCTCAGCAATGGGCTCAGGCTTGGTGTGAGCCACACTCACCTGCGAAGCATTTGAATGCAGATGTCTGAACTACCTTCCCTGGCATTCTGAGGCCTAGCCAGGACCACCTGAAGGGTAATATAAAAGCTCTCTCCTACAGTTTTTGTATCAGACACTTTTAAGTATTTGCTTTCAACTCTGGAATTCACATTGATGAAAAAAAGTAAATCGTAGACTTTTTGGGTTATTTGTGTAACAGGAAAACATTAATATATTTTAAATAAAAAATTTTTATTCCACCAGTTAAACAATACTTCATGAAATTTCATCACTCAGAAATATTTGATGTATATTTATCTGGCACATCCTCTACACCCCGTCTTTTTTGGATTAGGGCTGTAATTTGATGACTGATCAGAGTTTGCAGTAGCTGAGTTCCAGTCTAAATCTGGCTGGATTTTACCTGAGGTAATAAACCTTATTCCAAGACAAATTCTTTAAGCTGTCAAATGAATGCATGTCTCAGGGGATGGGAGGGGCCACCTTCAACCAGAAGGAACCGAGGCAGGGGAGGCAGGGAGTGTGTCTCCCGGTTTCTGTGTTAGAATACCACAGATGTGGTAGGATTCTGTACCCTTTGTTATCAGGAATGTAGCTCTATAAAGGTGGGAATAATTCTGTAAATCTCACCCATGTGGATTTTCTATTCCTATAACATTGTGGGTAATTTAGGAGCTGTTTCTATTTTAAAAGAAATCATTCACTTTATCAGCAATACACAGGTGACTTGACCTTAAACTTAGGTAATTATAATAATGAAAGAGCTAATACTGCATTCACAAGCATGTGCAGACCCTCTCTCTTTGCCTATTGTCTAGAAACCATTATGCTGTGTGTAGCTTTCTTTCTGTTCCTGTTTCCTTGGACCCCTTCCAAGCTTCAGTCTGTTATTATTTAAACTCTCTCTGAATGGTGGTATGTTGGTATTTTTGTGCCCTGCCTTGTATGACTTATGGATTTTCTTTTTTCATTCTTGGTGAGATATTTTCCATATCTATTCACAACCATTATTCATTCCACATGCTGCAAATATAATGCCCACCTAATCAATCACCACTTCTGCATTTGAAAATAAAACCATCCTTTCCTTATTATATTAGGCAAATTAGTCAAATGAGTGTTTTCTAAAACTCGCTGCCTTTCTTCAGGGCCCCTGGCGCTCAGCCTGCCTTTTCTGTTGCTGCCTCTTCTTTTTCCTCCTGTTTGCAAACAGCATCACTTCCCTTCACAGGGGTTCGGGGGGATTCAGTCCTCCAAACTTCACCATCTGCTTTGATGATCGCACATGCTTTCTTGGAAGCATCCCCGCTTCAGGGGGCTCATGGGGTGCCCTGAAACTGTCAGGGGCTGAAGCCTCCTTCTCCCTCTCCCCTGTGATTGTTACTGCAACCCCTTGGACTGAAATAAAGATGCTCTGGCAGGTTTTACTTTCAGACAGCGTAGCAACCATACAATCAATGTTAATCATGGAGAATTACAAAATGCCATTGTTGATGGTTTGCTTGAGACAGGGTAGTGAAAAGAAAAGAAAAAAATTGGAGCCACTTACATACTTTCCTTACCAGCCCACATTTTCCTTACTTTTTCCATTTTACTATAAATTTAAGAGGGATTCCTTTTGTTTTAAGAAACTAGGGTGCTTTGTGCCAATACAACATTTTTGTCAATTAAACTTCTTTGCAAGAGAGGGGGAGGGAGGGAGAGAGGGAGAGAGGCAGGGAGAGAGGGAGGGAGAGAGAATAGTGAAGCGTAAAGCATCTGCTGCTACAAGAAGTCTTCAGGCCAAAGCCTGTCAGAGGGAACTGCTAACTATTGTCCCAGCAAAGCAAATGGCTCTTAGAATCATGGTTCTTTCTAATGTATGTGTTTGTAAGCAATTAAACTTCAGTTTTAGGGAAGACTCACCACAGCATACATTATTTTAATAGACGTACTGTAGTACTTTAAATCGTCTTTGCCATCTGCTCATCGTGATTATAAATGCAAAAAGGACATATTTTACATTAGCATCAGAAACTAGCGCAATATTAGGGATTGAAATGCCCATGTAGGCCCTTTGTACAATACCAAATGCATCTGTGCTATTTTCCTTTTCTTTCTACAATGCAAATCAGAGAACGAAGATGTTTGTTCCTCCTGGACTCTTTCCTGACATGGAATTTTTAGGGGAGAAATTCATTAAGAGGGGATTTTGACTTAATATTCAACTGAATATGCTTTTACAACTGTATGAGCCCATGTGCCTGGTTCTGCTGGACCTATTTGGCTGTCTTAGCTTCTGACTAATAAGGGAGAAAAAAAAGACAACATCCCAGGGACAGCAAATTGACTGTAATCTTCTTTAATGTCCAACAGAGATACAATGTATAGTAGGGTAAGTGTTTCTTCTCTGTAAATAAAATTTAAAATATATGGGATGTAATGTATTGATGGAACACTTAAAAAATAGTGTTGAAAAAACATCTAGATGGTCATATGCTATATTTTCATTTGCATCTTTATGGCTGGATAATCTTTTTAGAAGGAGAACTAAAGGTAAAGGAAGAAGGAATGAAGTACTCAGTTCTATTTTCTTAGCCAGGCCAGTTAAAGCCACAATATGAACATATTTATGCCGTAAGTAATGGTAGAGACTCCCTACTAAGTAGGATTTCAGCTGGAGTCTAGAAATATTGGCAAGAGGAAGAGATGCCCATGATGAGTTAAAAGAAGTCCAATCAGTAGAGTCTACTTGAAAGAATTTGTCTCCTTCTTGAGCAACAATCTTGATGTGTCATTTGCTTGTAGATCTTAGTACTACATTGTGAGTTCAACAAACTTAAAATCAAAGGACCATAACTGTCCCTCACAACAGCTTATTAACTGTATTCCTATTTTCTTGTTTTGCCCTTCGCCCACATTGGTCAGTCTTGGGATGATAAAATCAGTTGTACATGCTCGTTACCAGTGGGGAACAGGGGTTCTGATCAACTCTGTCACCAGGCAAATACTACCTGAGGTGACTGTCCCAACCCAGGACCAAAACCCAGGATGCTTCCTGCGGTGGCTCCTAATAGCTGCTTGAGACAGAAGGCTGCTGTTGCTCTGTCTCCTCCAAGTGTGTGTGTGTGTGTGTGTGTGTGTGTGTGTGTGTGTGTGGGAGAGAGAGAGAGAGAGACAGAGACAGAGACAGAGATAGAGACACAGAGAGAGACAGAGAGAGACAGACAGACAGAGACAGAGACAGAGACAGACAGAGACAGAGACAGAGACAGAGACAGACAGAGAGACAGAGAGATCAAACATTTCCAGCTCCTCTTGGTGTAGCCCAACAATGCAATTGTGTGGGAACCTGCCTGGCTGGTCTCTTATTACACAAGACCTGAATTTCCCGAGACCCAGTCTCAAAAAAGTATACAATGAGCCAACCTAACCTCAAGACTGATTTCCTGGAAGCACCACGTTCTTCATGTTACTCCTGCTCAGGAGCCAAGAGAGCCTTCATAGCTGATGTCTGAAGCTTTTGCTCACAGCTCCACTCCCTTCTATTCCAACTTCAGGACTTGTTCCGCCTGTCCTCTGAGCCCTTCTGCTCCCCTAGAGGAGGAGAGAGCACACCTCCCACGTGGCCTCTGAGGAGCTGGCGTTGTAACTCAGACCTTCTCTGGGTAAAGATATCACTTCCAAGTCTTCCTGCGGTGATGCTTGCTGGCTTAGGGACCTGCTAAGTGTTCTCTCCCTTGAATTTCAACAGAAAGCCAAACCCACACCCAGTTGAGTTCATCTGGGTTTCTAACACCTCACTCTCTTCCTAATCAAGGGCCGGGACTGAGACACTGGGTCCTTTCTCATGTGACTAAGTAGTGCTTTATCTTCAGACTTGTCGCCTTCAAACTTCCCTTGGCTCCCTCCACTTGGCCCTCCCCTCCGTTTCCTCCTTGACAGCATCTTTTTCCTTCCACATTTTAGGTCCATCTCTCATACCCACATCTCCCTCATCCTTGTATGGATACTTGCAAAAACTCAGATCCTCTCCTTTCAGGCCCCTCAAATCCACTGATCCTTTCTTTATCCAACCAAAGTTGGCTTTTCACAAGTGGAAGTGGCTTTCACAACTCTGGACCTGAAACAGTAAGGAAGCAATGGTGTGCACCCCAAATTCAGGGCTGGGTTTTGTCCTTCCCTAACAGAAGAATTAGTTCAGCTCTGAGGGATGGAGAATTTCAAAGCAGCAAGAATTTGGAGGAATAAAAATTGCCCAGGTTTGACACTTTAAAATACTAATTTATTCCACATGCATTTATTTCATCTAGCCCAAATTTCATCTTTGCTGTTCACACTGATTAGAAGTGACTTCTGTCACATTCAACTCCCTGCAGCAAGCATGTAGCCCTCACACTGGGGCTACAGAGTCTTGTCTACAGCTATTTTTTCTTTATCTCTTCAAAGAGACTGTAATCCTGCTATCCCTCACCATGCAGGATGAAGCACCCTTTCATATCTGTTTAGTGGGAGTGTGTCACTGTTAATACATGTGCAAGCCGAGAGGAGCTGCAGAGCAGTGAGCACTGTGTCCTTGTCCTGGTACACGGACTCCTGGCATCTCCTCGGGACATCTTTGTCATATGGTGTCCAGGTGAGGCCCATAACATGACCAGATGGGGAGAGAGTGAGCCGTCTAAGTCTTGTCTCTCACACTTTGTCCTGTTCTTTGGGCCTGTGGATAGCCTGGCACTCAGATCCATATCAGTGTGTCATTGTCTACCAACCTCTGAACTGGTTTTTGCGTAGTAAGTAGAATTATTAAAAGGAAAAAGTTTATCAATAAGGAATTTGAACCTCTAATCAATGTGGTCTTAAAGGCCCCAAATTTGAGAAAGACTGAGTAAATGAATACTTCACACTGGTGATAATGTAAATGTACATAGTTCTTCTATTGTGAGATTTTATAATGTTTAATATAAACGCTGTAGGTAAAATATTGCTTTAAATGCTTTAAATTGTTACTCCAATAGAAAAGAATTCTTGCACCTGGCTGCTAGAAATTCAGTGATACAAAGATTAGATGCAAAAGGCAAATTTCCTTCTTCCCTCTCACAGAAACAGCTTCTAGTTAATTCTTCCAGAAAACCTTATGTCTATACAACTAATGTTGGGGCACAATTATATTATTAGTAAAGGCATAGTTAGAAAATACCAAACTTTTAGACATGTTATAGCAACTTAAAACCAAATAGTAGCCTTTGCCTAGGCTCTTGCTGCCTGTCATATAAACACCCTGCTGAATTTGGTCATCCTTGACTGTCTGGGTCCAGCTGCCTTTCTTCTGATAATGCACTAGGCCAATTGACTACTCTCAGCTTATGTTTCCCTTAATTAAGAAAATACATTGCTTGTAACTGGCTTCAAGGACTTTGGTTTGGGTGAAGTGACTCAGTCAAAGATACTTTTTAACTCTGCTTGCTCTGCTTGAACTCCATCTCCTCATTCCCAGGATGTTCCTATATTGTGATAAACAATTCCTTTTAAGCAAATGTGTTTAGAGTTAGTTCACCTGATAGTATATGATTTAACCCAATCTATGTAACCAATCGTGTCATGTCTTATACTTCTTGTTTACAAGATGTATTTAAACTGAACCAAAAACTGCCTCAGTGCTGATGATTTGAAACTGAGGTTCCCATTAGCCCACTAGCATAATGAACAAGTTGCCTTCTGGATTCTTTGGTGCAAAAAGTCTTACATTTGGTTTGATAATGGTTCTTCTGTAACATTAAGAGCATTTAGATCAGTTACATTAACAAGACTTTATTAGCAAAATGAATGAAATTCCCTAAGCAAATATGATACTGAGAAAGCCAAATTTATGCTAAATTTCAATGGACTCAAACTGCCACTTCTGCATCACTAGGGGATCCTGAGAGGGGGTGGTCCCTCGCCTTTCTCTGGGCAGTGTTTGGAGGATGGGGAGGGTGGGGGTAGAAGGGGGTAACCTTTTCCCAGATTATGAGGGCCATAGCAGCCCTCAAGGCTTCTATGAGTCCTGTTCTGTCTGAGTTCCCTTGACTAGGTCTTGTTTAACTGGGTCCTCCCTAACACCTCCCCTTTCCTGGCCCAACTACTATACTTGTCAGGCCCACTGAATTCATATGACCTGCCACCTCTGTCCTCAGACTACTCGAGTCTGCTCTGCTAACTGCCCACTTGCTGTGGCTCACATTTGTGAGTCCCCAGGCTTCCTTGGCCACTTCCCACATTTGGAGAATGTTATTTCTCTGGGATTCTGATCTCCTCACCTCTGCAGGGTCCCAATCTGGAAGCAAGTTGCTCCTGGGGCTTCCTTTGCTGGTTCCTCCTATGCTGTTGGGTCAAAAAGGCTCAAAGCTCAAGGCTCAAAAATGAGTGATACTTGCTTCTCTCCCAAGATGGCTGAACTAATGCCAGGACTCACCACAGGAGTCAACTGAGGAAAACACCGTGCACTCATCCTTGACCCCTTTCTCTTTCTTACATCAAGCCTCATGCATCCCCCTCCATTCTCTGCTTCCTGTATCTGGTCTGAACCTCTCTATGTGGCAGAGTGTGTTGAGCATAAGGAAATGCAGCATGGAAACAACCAGCCCAAGGAATACAGTGTGGCTGGCACTGACAATGTGAGAGCTTGAATGCTCCACAAGCTTTTGAAATTCTAATTTGAACAAAATCCCATTGTATCACTAGCCCCCTTGCTTCAGGTGGGGAAAAAAGGCCAGTAAAGCTGAGCAGTGACCACGCAAGGTGCATGCTGTCATTGCCCACTGTGACCCCCTGCAGCTCACCTGACAAGGTACCAGTTCTAAGGGGCCTGTCTGGATCCCGCTGCCTAATATGGCAGCCACGCACCACAAGTGGCTCTTGAGCCTTTAGACTGTGGCCAGTCCTTCTGAATGGACCCTAGGAGCCTGAAATCCACACCAAATTTCAAAGACTTAGGACAACAGCAACAACAAAGAACATGAAATATCTTGATAAGTTGACTATTAGTTTAAAGTTTTTGAGTTGGGCTGGGGATTTAGCTCAGTGGCATAAGCGCCTGCCTTGTAAGCAGGCAGTCATGAGTTCGATCCCTGGTACCAATAAAAAGGAAAAAGACAAAAAAAAATTTTTTTTTGAGTTGATTATATGTATGACTATGTTTAGATTGACTACAAAATTATTGGATTAAATGAAATATGTTCCTAATATTTTATTTTTATTTTACTTATTTCATCTTTTTTAATGTGTTCTAGAAAACTAAAAATTACCTAAGTGGCTTGTGTTATATTTCTAGTAGATAGCACTGGTCTAGAAAATCTAGTGATTGAATTTTTACATTTCACTGACACAACGTCTGTAACACCAATTTCTGAGAAGTTTCCATGGTTTAAGAAATTTTCAGGAAGCAAAAACCCCAGTGTTATAATAGTCTTCAGTCCAAAGCCCCAGTGGAGACACAGCTTTGTTCTTAAGAAGGAATTTAGTGTTTGAAAATGATCTGTTGGACCTGGCATAATGGGACATGCCTACAATCCCAGCATTCAGGAGGCTGAAGCAGGAGGTTGCTGTGAGTTCAAAGCTAGCCTGAACTACAAAGTGAGTTTAAGCTCATTGTGCACTGCAGAGTGAGACTGTGTCTCCGATAACTAACTAACTAAATAAATATGTTTATTTACCTAACAAAAATCAGTTAAACACCTTCTATATTTGCTGGATACAGCTAGACAGTGATGCTTACAGAGGTGGACAGGAAAAACTCCTTATCTTAAGTTTATCACAGACCCAAAAGAATTATCCTTAATAATATTTCTATTATTATATAAAGAGACACAAGTATGCGGGATGTTCATTTATTTGTAGTCAGGCCTGGTCAATAAAGCAGGTAATTAAGCTAAGATTCCACTAAGGTAAGACATTGATGATCTTTCATCAGATGGGCCAAAATTTGAGAAATTTTATCATTCCCATTCATTTCAATAATGTATCATTTAGCCTGCCAAGCTAACCACACTGGGAAAGACAGTGGTTGCTTTTTGTTTGTTTTTGTAGTGCTGGAGAATTGGATCCAGAGCCTCTCACATGCTAAATAAACATTCTACTACTGAGCTATACTCCCAGCCTGACAAGGCTTGCTTTACATTTGATGTGTTTGCATGTTGGTGCAAATCAAGTCCTGTACCCAAGCCCTCCTCCTTGGCCTAACATTCCTGTGAACCAACCAGGCTGGTTCTGAGTGGGGAGGAAGGGTGGCCATGGATGGGATCTGGGCCACCTTGTAGGAAATTCTCAGTGAGCTTGAATGGGACCCAGTAATAGCTGCCTCTGCGACTCCTCCTCCCCTTGTAGCACTGTGGCTAGTGGCCAGGTGTCCTCTAATCCAGGCCACTGCAACTTGTTCAGTTATTGGACAGCCAGGAAACTTCTCATCCCAATACCCAGTATGTGAAATTCAAGGGAATTTTATACAGCCTCCTACTATGCACTTAATAATCAGTTCTATTTGAATGAAAATGTTTTGAAAACAGAATTATGTTGGTGGTTGAGACAGAGTAAGAAATAACTCTGCCAGTAGGAGGCACACCCATAACAGACGGCTCTGTCCAGATGGGGGAGGATAAGAGAACCAAGCCTTGGGGCCCAGGATTACAGACTTGTCTGGTTGATGTACGGTCACACAAACATTTTCTCACACCACTAAATGGCCATAACACCGTACAGAGAGTGGCTGGTCAACTCCAGTGCAAACCATTAACCACATTAGAGAAAATAGCTCTGGAGAGGTATCGTTCAATGGTCTTAACTTCAAAAAATGTCATGAGAAGAGCCACAAATTATTATTGCTGACAATTTGTACAATTTGTCCCTGGTGAAATGTGTGTGTCCCTACACTGCATCATTTTACATAACAATATGAAATATTAAAAGGGAAAAACGTTTTGTAATAAACAGCAGTTTTGCTGATTGCGGCTGATTATGTTAAGCAGCTTGTATCGTGGGTGTCAGAGGAGACTTAATAGCTCCTATAACTAATCTCCACGGCTGACCTCTCTCCTCTGCTGATGAAGCCTATTCAAAAACCGGCTGCCCTTTGCTCAATTGCAGATCGTACATTTCTGAACTGTTTTGATCATGCATATATTTGCTAAAGTTGTTGTGTACAGGATTTGTGCATGAGTGCGTGAGTGTGTGTGTGTGTGTTTAAAAATATATAATGCATGAAGAAAGATTCCTCCCAGGGCTGTCTTATGCATTATTAAAAGAAGAAACAAACTACATAAGCAGTAAGATGATGCATATTTACAGTGTTTTCACCAGACATCAACACGTCTTTAACTGTAGCTGGAGACTAACTCTTCATCTAGGGAGAGGACCCATGTGTGGGAATATGGTGCTGACTTCTTTTACTCCAAAAATAAAGGGCAGGATGTCTTTCTGGGGATGGACTCTGTCTTGGTCATTTCATCAGCCTCGATGGCCGGTACTTAGAAGCAAAGTGCTATTCAATCATGAAGCAATTTCATTTTTCTGATAAAAGTTTTTGACTTAAATGAGATTTCCTAGAGAACATTTCAGAGTGTGGAGAAATCCTCCATCCCCTCAGTAAGTGCAGATAAATATGTAAGTGCTGATGCGTAAGTGTCTGTAATTCGCAGTTTGTTCCTCCTTTCTCCAATCCAGAGATGTTTACAGAATCTCAGGGGAAATGTGTGGGAGGGTGAATCAAAGCTTTCAGGGCACAGAGGTGATTGGTTGCCCCAGATTATGCAAATATGATCATCCTGGGAAATCAAATAAAGACAAAGAGGGAGGGAAATATCAACCATTCAAGGAGTAAAGTGTATCATATGACTTGCCAGGGAAAGGGGTAGATTTGGTACAACAAGGTCACAAAAAGTGTAGCTTTCCATGAGACAAGTAGCGGCTGAGGCAGGCTGATAAATATTTCCTATAGGATTTGAAGCAGGTTGCCACCAGCAAAACAAAAATCCCTAGGGGGCAGTACATAATTAACAATTTGAAGATGTGGGCACACACTATTGTCTTAAAGGGAGCCAGGGACTCCTGCCCCCCAAAGCACAGAACCCAGGTTCCCATATAAATCTCATGATCCCCCCATAAATGAACACCCATGTTTCCCCAGCAGCACTGAGGATGCCTTTGCCCTAGGTGGCGAATGTGTCCTGGCTGAGGGTGTCATTTTTCTATGATTTTATAATCTGCACCACAAAATCTGCTCCTCTCTCGCTAGGAAAGCTCTGGCTTGGTTAGGAAAGCAAACGAAATTTTTTTTTTTGCTTCTCTTAACAAAGAAACAAATAAAATCAGGACTAAGAGAAGAAAGTCATGTAGATAGGGTGATTGTCCATGTCTTTAAAGATTTAGGAAGGTGACTTTTTCTGAAATCCACTGTCCTTCAACTAAATTGAATCCACAAACAACAACAAAAACTCAAGAGAGATCACGGTCAGGGGGAAAGAAGTCATACAGAGATTTAGGTGTGGTTTGAAATTTACCTCATTTTGTTTCAAGACAGATTGGATTTTGGAGGGAGGAAAAAGCTAATTGGCAAAAGGAAAGGACAGGAAAAGGAAACACAAACCCTTTCATCTTGGGGTGGTGTTGGCATTTTTTCAAGAGAAGCCAGTTATGTTTTCTAAGACACAGATCCAGGACAGCACCATTTCAAGTTTGCTCTGCAGCTGAGTCTTTGAAGCAGTGTGGGCTACCGCTCAGAGCCGTGGATTTGGGGCAACAAGCCCGAATTTCCCACTGTGACACAGAAACCGTGTGCTCCTCAGGAAGTTGCTTAGCTTCTTTGTGTCTTGGTTCCTTCAATTGCAAACTGACTTCAGATCACTTGCCACCTGCCTACCTAATCAGAATATTGTGAGGGTTAATGAGATTGCACTTGCAAAGTGATTGCCTCATCATATAACTCCAAAGTATTATTATTCATCATAAAGACACAGCTGCAATATTGTATATTGTTACATACCAGACGCCATGCTTCTATTTTTAGCAACCTTGAAATGAGAGTGTCTTGGAATTATACAGTGGAGGGAACCTGACGATTCTACCTGCCTCGGCTTTGCTCTGGGCTAGTGGATGTCTAATGGCCCGAGAGGGCTGCAGTTCAGTCTCATCCATACATCAAAAGTAGCAAAGTCCTGGCCTCTCTCCAGAGGAAAGTCCAGTGTTACCATTCTCATGAAGAAGCCTGAATTCTCCCTTCCGTTTTACCAAAATCTTCGCTTTCTTCTGTAGATAGACACATTCATCTTCACATATCGCTCTCAAGGGTAGAAGTCAGGT
The DNA here is from genome assembly GCF_034190915.1 of Cavia porcellus. Lineage (NCBI taxonomy): Eukaryota > Metazoa > Chordata > Mammalia > Rodentia > Caviidae > Cavia > Cavia porcellus. The sequence continues at coordinate 61,111,305 of NW_026947495.1, forward strand.
CCTGGATTCTTGTGTTTCCTGTACCACCTCCTGGTAAGGCGCCACGGACACACAGGGAAAGTGCGTGTTACATTGCGTTCAATCATTTGTAACTACATGAGCCAAAAGAACACTGATCCGGGCACATTCTACACCAAGCTGAGTCCTGCAGTCCTGGCGTGGAGGGTGACATAGATCCAGGAGTCTTGGGCCAAGGCATGATGTGGCTGTGTATGTGTCCATTACTTTGGAACTAAAATTGCACTCCAAGCTTCTTCTCCTTGTTTTTAAGAGCCCTGATGGTCAGGCTAGTACCTGATGTTTGTGCCCTCACTCCGTATTTTGGACAGCTAAACTTTAAGGTGATGGTATGAGTAGCTGGGGCTCTGAGGAGCTAAATACGTTGTAAGGATGAAGCCCACATGTCAGAGTACAGAATATATGTTTGATCTCTGTTGTGTTTCCTGACACACAATTAGTAAAATCCTTAAAATCTCCAAAGCAATACTTTTTCTCCACCTAAAGGCCTTGTGTAACCTCAGAATGGCAACTGGTCATTGGAAAGATGAAAGCCCCCACCTCTAGCGGGCTAATGGTAAAACTGATCTCCAGTGAATGAGCATTTACTCAGACATGTCTACGTAATGTTGCTTCCATGAAACCCAAAATGCTAAGGGTAGAGAGTTCTCGGATAGCTGGACCCAGGAGCTCCCTGGAGGGTTGGATGCTCAGAGAGGATGTAGAAGCTCTGCACCCCTTTCCTGAGCCTTTTTCTTATGGATGTCTTTATTTACAGTCACTGTAAGATCCTTTATAATAAACCCATAACCTTAAGTGTTTCCTGGAGTTCTATGGGCAGCTCAAACAGATTAACTGAACCCAAGGAAGACTGGGAGGATTTAGGGCCATGTAGCTAAAAGCCCTGGTGGAAAAGCTGAGGCGTTAGACTGGCTTCAAAGAATGGCATGTGAACAGGGCGCTCAACCTATGAAATCTGTCTGCAGGGAGGTGGCATCAACTGAATTGGGTTCGAGTGGACCTAGCTGGTGTGTCACAGCAGAATCGCTTGCTTGCTTGTTGTGTGGAAAAATGCACACAGCTGATGTCATAGGTGATGTGTGTTGGGAGACTACAATTGGAGGAACCTGAGTTTGAGCTGGTTTCCTGTCTATATCAACTTGGAGATCAGCGACCTTTGAAGAAAACACAGGCAGCTTCCTTCCTGTCTGTCTCTGCTCTCCACCATCAGAGGATGCTGCGAGCCTTATTTGTTCTTTCTTCTTATTTTAAGGACCTTGAAAATAATCAATCACCTCATCATTGTTTCTTCCAAAGCCCCAGAGTGACGGAGATAAAAATCAATAGCTTGTATTTGTTCAGTGCCTAACATTGACAAATATAACTAATCTCACAAAAACATAACTAGGTAAAGATAAAGCTTGTTATAGGTAAAAGAAAAAAATAAGACTTGGACCTTGAAGTAGCTCACTTAAGTGTTTACCCTGGAACTAAGTGCTAGAATGAAAATGGAAACCTAGGACCTAATTTTCTTTCTACTTGATTTACTATTATTATTATTATTATTGGATATTAGGACTTGAATGCAAGATCTTTGCACTGAACTGCATCCTAGCCCTATTTATTTATTTGTTCATTTATTTACTTTTGTTACAAGGTCATATTTAAGCTAAGCTGCCCAGGTTGGCCTTAAACTTGGGATTCTCCTGCCTCAGCTGCCTAGACTATTGAGATTATATGCCTGCACCAACATGTCTGGCTAAGATTTAAAATTTTAAGTGAAACTTCCCAAGTCATAAATTTCCAGGTCTTCCAGGAACCTCATCATTTGGAGTGTGTACAGTGAGCCCAGGACCTAGTTCAGAGCCTTATTTGTACCCGCTCCTTCTTTTGAGTCAAAGCTTCCCCAGGCCTCAGTTTTGCTTGAAAACTTAGCTCACACATCCCAGGCACTGCCAGGTTCTCTCCAAGACTGAGAGCAGGGAGGAAGTGCTCAGCTGGGCCCTCTGTGTTAGGGGAAGGAGATGGAGCCCCATCTTAGGAGATATTAGGGTGTCACTGTGGTTTTTATCACAGTCTCATCGTCTCCCTGTTTTTATAACTACTGTGACCCCAAGGAATGGCCTCCGGAGCCTGTCTTCATTCATATAGTCCTTGGGATCTCCTTCCACTATTCCAGCAAAGAATAAGCTTGTTAGTGTTTTCTATAGTCCAAATAATTTAAAGAAGTTAAAGAGGTTAACTTGTAATTGCTAGATCTGCGTCAGAGACTGGGTTATTTCCTTCTTTCCTGAGTCCTGTGAATGTGTCCCCGACCTGCCAGCAGGGCCATAAAAATGGAGAGATATACACAGAGGGAGCCCCACATCCCGGGTGCTGGTTTGTGTTGCATGTCTTTGTAAAGCGTAGGGCTGTAAGTGGGGAAAAAGGAGTGCAAATGAGAAATCTCATTGCCTTCATTATAAGCATTTATTCTTGGAAAGCCCACCGAGTTCCCAAAACAGCCTCCCCTGACCCTATAAATCTTATTTTCCCTACAGCCAAATAAACAAATCTGTTCTTCCTTTCTCCTTTCTGTTCAAGGTCAGCCATCTCTCCCGAGGCCTGAAGGTTCTGATGTCACACCACGAGGTGGGCCACAACTGCCTAAACTTCAGTCTCACTTGTCAGAGCTGCCCTGTCTACCCCTGACACCAGTGTCAAAGTGCCTCGAACGAAACAGAGATCAGTCAAGAATCACTATGATGCTGTATGGTTAACATTAACATTGTTTAACATGAATACCAACAGGAACAATCCTAAATTCTTCCTGAGTGCTTACTCAGAACCAGTCATGGTACTGACACTAAACTCTATATATGCAATTCTTCGTTAGACAGTTATATTTCCATTTTCCAAATGGAAAAATCCTGAAGTTTGGAAAGTTGAAAGTCCAAAGACTTGCAGTTGGCACAGGCTGAGGGATGATTCTCTGTCTGCTAAAGGCACTGTGGTTCCAGCAGGAGCTGTAGTCTCCAGAGGATGAAAGTCACAGGGGTGAGCCCAGAGGACAAAGCCATTGGCACCAATGAGCTGGGTGCTCTGCCAGAACAGTGGTGGCCTGAGGCCATGGGTTCCAGATGCTCAGCAGCTCCCAGGTCACCTCAGAGTGGGCCCCAAAGTCCCGACATGACTGTATCTCAGGGGCTCTGTGGACTGCTGTAGACTGCTTCTGAAACCTCAGTACTTGCAATTCTCCCTCATGATGCTCATCTGACAGTGTCCCCACCCCACCCTCTCTAGCGTGGTGTGGTAATCTAGGGCAGCCTGGGAGAGGGCTGGGATGCGGAGCAAGGAACTGCTATTGTTCACCTTATCCGACTTGACTGTTGGTTTCTCATGGTATCCTTAACTCTGACACAGTGAGACACCTGGGAAGCCTGATATCCACTTCCCCAGAACTCTTGGGGAAGACTCTTCTCCTCAGCGTGGCTAGAACAGAAAGCCTTCACCTTCAGGGTCAAATGAACATGCCCCTGAGCCAACACACAGTTCCTAGATGCACACTTCTCATGCATGACCCAGTGCAGTCTGTGTGCTTGTGAAAAGCACAGACAGGAAGATGTCCTACTAGGTGAGATCGCCTCTCATGCTCTTTAAATGCTACTGTTTCAGTGGCAGTAAGGCTGAGGATGAGATAGCAATTAATGTTAGAACAAAGGCAGTGTTGGCCTCTGAACCCAGCTCACCTCCTCATCCCAAAGAACTGAATTAAAGTACCCACTTGCTGGGTTTTATACATAGTCTCCACTTGGAGTTACTGATAAAAAGGGACAGGAGGACCCAAACCCCAAAGTTGAGGGAATCTGAAGACAACCAGAGACTCACTCAGGAACCAAATGACTCGTCGCTGGAACGTTTTCCCTTTGCTCAGCTCCCTGGGAGTCCGAGGACTTTCTGGATGCGCGGATCAGAGGGGGATAAGATGAAAAGGAAGCGCATCCAACCATGAGGACAAGACACGATTCGCAGCTCTTTCAGCTCTTTGTATCTCAGATGGAGGGACTTTCTTTGGATCCTGTCAGAGCCCTGTAGTCTAGTAGAAGTTGTGCAAGGCCTCCTGTGTAGGCCACACAGATGCTGAGCCTCTGCCTTATCTCTCCCTTATGAGAGGGGCCTTTTTGTCTTAGTTTTAAAATCCATGCTATGAGTTACTTAACGACCAGCACCATTAGGTGATTTCACCACTCTGTGAAGATTATGAATGTACTTGCGCAAACCTGGGGTGTGTAGGTTAAGCCTTGACCCAGTCTCTTGATAAGGACAGCACTTTCAGTAAATCCTTCTAAGGAAATTGGGTATCCGGACACAGAAGAATAGAAGTAGGCCTCTGTATCTCTCAGCAGCTACATAAATCAACTCCAAATAGATCAAAGACTCAAACAAAAGACCGGAAACAATTAAAATACCAGGGAAAGAAAGTAAGGGAAACACTTCAGGACATTGCAGGGGTCAAGGATTTTTTTGGACAAGGCCCTGAAAGCTTGGGGAAACAGAAGCAAAAATAGGCAAATAGAATGACGTCAAACTAAAAATGTCTTTACAGCCAAGGAAACAACTACAAGAATAAAGAGGAAGCCTACAGACTGGGAGAAATCATTTGCACAAAATTACACATCTGACAAGGGCTTCATACCTAGAATATTCACAGAACTCCAAAATTCAAAAGCAAACCCTTCAAATAGCCTAATTAAAAATGGATAGTAGGCCTGAACAGATATTTCTCAAAACAAGATATACAAATGGTCAACATATATATGAAAAACATGCTCATCACTGCCAATCAGAACGCGATTCAAAAACCACAAGGAGCTGTCACTTCACACCTCTAAAAACAGCTATTATCAAAAAAGGATCACAAGTACTGGCAACTATGTGGGAACAAAGGAATTCTTCTTCACCATTGATAGGGTTGTAAATTAATATGGCTGTTTTGGAAAACAGCATACTACATGCCCAACATTCCTAGACTGAATATATATATATATACCCAAAAAAACCCACAAGCTGTACGTTGAAGAGACACCTTCATTTGCATATTAACTGCAACATTGTTCACCATAGCCAAGATATGCAATCAAACTGCCCATTCATCAACTGATGAATGGATGAGGAAACTATAGTACAAATACACAACAGAATACTACACAGCCATAAAAAGGAGCCAATTCTGTAATTTGTGAGAACAGGGATGGCATTGGAGAGCCTTATGTTAAATGAAGTAAGCCAGGTCCAGCATGACAAGTAGCACATGGTGTCACTTACGTGTGGAATGCAAAGGAGTTGACCTTGGAGAACTTGAGAGTAGAGTGTTGATTACCAGGTGCTGGGGGAAGTGCCAGGTCAGGAGGCTGGGGAAGGGCTGATCTCATTTTCTTTCTGGCCTTAATTTGATAGTTAGACTGGCTCTTGCTTCAGTTCATCAAGCATTTATTAAGCAATATCTGTGCGCTGTCAAGGATACAAGGATGAGGAAGGCCTTGTTCTTGTCCTCACTAATTTTATAACTTTATAAAGACGAGACAAATGTGAAGAGAAACATAATGTGAAGCAGAAAATGTGGAGTCCTCCATGGGAGGAGCAAAGGAGGGAGAGGTCACATTCCACAGGGAGGACGGGGGAGGTGTGGGTTTTGAGATGGGCCTTACTTGAAGGGGAGAAATGAGGTACCTTAGGATTGTGGGAAGAAGGAATAATCTGAGAAACGAACAGGATGGGGATGTTCAGTGGCCCCCAAATTGAATGATGTGATCTAGTTTAGGGCATTTCATGACTGCCTAGAATCCTGGGTAGATGATAAGAGATGATTCACATAGGGTAAAATTCATTCTTTCAAAGTATACAATTTGCTGATTTTCAGTATATTCACAGTAAATTCACAGACTTATGCAATTATCATCACAATCCAGTTCCAGAGTAGTTTCATCATGCTCTCTCAAGCCCCATAGATACTGCTCCCCATTCTCCTCTTCCTGGGACCCAGGTTATTCCTAACCTATTCCTTGACTGTATGGACAGGGCAGATGATTTGTGCATAATTAGATGGGAAGTAGGGAACTCTAATAATTTTAATAGAAGTGAAATTCACACAGGTGAAATTCAGAGTTTAAATGTACACCTCAATGATTCCTGGCAGTAGTTCATTCTTTTTATTGCTAAATTGTATAAACACGAACATTTGTTTTTCCATCCGTTTGTCGGTGGACTCAGATGAGTCATTTCCAGTTTAAGAGCAACTGTAAAGAGAGCAGTTGTAAACTTTCTCATAACTGTCTTTTTGTGGACATCTACTTTCATTCAGGAAGTGCTAAATACCTCGGGATGGAATTGCTGGTCAGGGAGTTACTTATTTTGCTTTTGTTTTTGTAAGAACATGATCCATCGGGACTGAACTTTGAGGAAAAGCAGTATGTGAGAAGAATTAAGAATGAAACTTAGGAAAACCAAGAGGGATGATGTCCTTTGTGTTTGGGAGTCAGAATAGACAGAGCCTAACAAATGAGTGCATATTTTCTCCTTGGACAGAAGCTTTAAGAACAAGCTATTGGCTTGTTATCACTTCTTCAAGGCATTCTTAAGTTATAGGCAGACAACTGGCATAATGATAGGATCATCTTTGTTTGTGGAAAAGATAAAAGTTTTGGTGTTGGAAAGCAAGATGAACCACCATACCACAAGGCCATTTCCCAGTTCTTCCCAAGGTGCCTGGCAAAGAGTATTAGTTGACTGAATGAACGGCTAGCGGTCATTTGATGCTTGGGAGGAACCAAAGGGCATCGAGGAGACTGGGTGGGCCGAGGCAGAGACTTCCATACCAGAAATTATCCCACTTACTGGACTGGTTGATTAGATTAGTTACTGGTGTAATGAAGTGGAGAATTTTATTCATCAGAAATTCTCCTCCAGAATTGCTCCCAAGAAAATCAGTCAGAGCCTGCCTGTGGTTCTCTCTCCTACCCCCCCCCCCTCAGAACTCTCCCAGAGCTCCCGAGATGTGTTTATTCAGGGAGAATATACTCAACACACACAGCACAAGAAAGTGGAAGTAGAATTTCACAAGAGTGAGGTGGGAATTCTTTTCAATTGTTATACTGGCTGTGAACAAATGTAATCATGTATTTCTTAGTTTCCTTATCTGTAAAATGGGAATAATAACAATACCTGTTTCATTTCTTTTTTAAGTAAGTAGATTATAAATAAGAGATTTTTAAAAATGCTAATATGTTTTATAAAAGGTGGACTACCTGTTGCCTGCTAAATAAACAATCAACAAAGTTCTCAGGCTGTCTTTCAAGGTTTTCTGGATCCCAGCAGTCCAACTGGCCTTGTAGTTTATTCTCCCACCACTCTGGTCACAGATCCCCCCTGGACACCAGACCACGTCTCGTGCTTGCCCGCTGCAGGCCAGCTGTGGCCTCTGCCTGGCCCCATGAAATCCTCCCCAAGCTCTGTCTCCTACACTAATTCCTTTGTACAAGCTCTTCTCCTATTTGGCTTCAGCATTCCAGGTTATGGCAGAAATCACCTATTCCTGAGATTTAAATAAAGTTGACTCAAGCCAGTCCTGTGGGAAGTGTAAATTCCTGGGGAACCTCAAATTCCTGTCACTTCTGGCTCCAAATTCCTGCTTTCTAAATGTTTAAACTCCGCCTCTTGCCATCTGTGGTTCTTTTTTCTCTGAGCAGATGAGGGACATATACTACACTACTTTTATTATAATTCCGACCACATGAATCACTCAGAGCAGAGGCATTTGTGTCAAGTTTGTTAATAAGTTGGAGCAAAGGAGAGATATTCATACTCCTGCAACATTGATGCAGGACATGAATCTGTATTCATGCTCCATTTCCAACATTCTCGCCCGCCATGCTCCTGGAACAGCTCGTGGGCCACTTTCCTCCAGGCACACAGCATTCGCCTGCTGGCCTCTTTCTTTCTCCTTCCCTCTCTGGCTGGCTTACCTTTGCTCAGGCCCATATTCCACTGGCAAGGTCTCTGTTTTACTGTCTTCTTCCAAACATTAGCCCCAGGGTCTCTCCTTCACTGCTGGGAGAGCTTGTCAATGTTTTGGGAAAGAAAAATGGTCCTTCTTTAAAATATATGTGCTGGATTTTAAAATATTTTTCCCTGTTACCTGATTAATATTATTATGAGTGTCTTTGCAGCTCCTTCTAATTATATGGTACCCTCTAGGCAGAACTGATTGGTGATTTGGATCAGAGTTTACATGCAATGCTTTGCATGGAGCAGAGCCTCAGTGATAAATAAATGAATGAGAGAACGAAGAAAGGAAAGTGGGTATCATCTGAGGAACTCCAGAGAAAGCAGAGCAGAAGGAATGAGTGCCGGGTCCCCGAGCTGGGATAGTAATGTGACTCAGTCATCCCTGGAAGGTACGGAATCGGGTGCTGAGAGCTGCTTCCGACCTTCACCCTCACCCTACTGAACAAGACCAATGCCCCGCTTGGCAGCTGCGGGCTGTGTGCTGTGCCTGCCCCGAGGGATGAATATGCAGTGCCAGCTCCCTCAGAGATGCTGCCGATCTCTAGGGTATTACTAATGGGAACCAGGACTGCTTCTGTCACTGACAGGATTCATCCACTCTGTCTCATGCGTGATCATTCAGATCAGATCTCCTCCAGTGAAGTCAGAGTTGTCACAAGGAGTACAAATCCAGGGCAGAACCACAGACACTCTGGTACTCACTGATAAAAGTAAGAAACATGTATTTTATTATAAACACTCCGCTTACCGAAAGAAGAAAAGAAGACTGTAGTCTGAGTAGCAGTGAAAAAGGCTGTACAACAAAGAACGTGCTCTTGAACTTATTTAGATACTTTGAACCTTTAGATTTTGAAAGTAAAAACAACATGATTGTTTGCAGAGCTTTATATAGTTCAGTAAGTAGTGAACTCAAAAGGGGCACGATCTGACCACATCCTCACCACGTGTTGTCTATACAGCGAGAGTCACCTCCAGTCTCCCCCACAGGTAAAAGAACCCAGTCCTTCAGAGCTGATTTTCCCAATGACACACAGCCAGCCAGTGGCAAGTCTGAAACCAGAAGGTGGCCTGTGAGAGCCACAGAGCCTTGTCCTTACATAGCTGCCTCTGGCACATAAAAGCCCCCAACACACAGATCTCTGCTGGCCGGTGAGCAGAGCAGTGGGCTTAGATACCAGTAATAATGCACTACTGTTGAGAGCAGACCACACCCTGCACCTACCCCAGTGATGACCTGTGAGTTGGGTGAAGAAACCTGGAGTGTGGTGAAGAAACCTGATTCAAGTGAAGCACTGGCACTTGAGAGAGGTGAAAGGGGACACTAAGGGCTGCTCCCTCCCTGACCTCCCTGCCGAATGGCCAGCACAGTATGAAGGATATTTCCTGTGTTTTAGAATCTGACTGGCCTCAGTCCAGGCTCTTCTGTTTTGGGTGAGTGACTTAGCCTCTCTAAACTGTGATTTTGTTTTCCTTATCTGTGAAATGGGCAAATGTCAAGAGTCTTCATTGCAAGCAACAGAAATAGACTCAATGTGCTGGAAGGACCATAATTTTTTCCCAGAAGCAAGGGGAAGACTAGAAACTGAGTGACTGCGTGGATCTGGATGGCAGAAGAAACACATTCTCGCCAGTGCCCCAGCCTCAGAATGATGCATCCCAGCCCCTTCCCATGCTCGTGTCTCTCCCAGATGCACCAGGCTGCAGTAGGTGCCAACACCTTGGCAGGGATGAGGAGGGACGCGGTGGTTAACTCTCCTATCCTCCAGGCCCTCACGGAACAGGCAGGATTAGTTACTCAAAGAAACACTGGAGGGTAGTTTCCAAAAAGGGGGGAGGCAAAACCAGAGATTTCCCACAAAACAACAAAAATGGACTTTGTAGTTTTTAGCATTAAAGGTCTATGCTATGGTTTATATCTAGAATGCCCCTCAGGGCTTTGGAAGAGGACTGGCCCTGGCGGTGCTATAGCTGACTTGCGGTAGGAGGTGGAGGGTGGCGGGGGATGTGACCTGAAAGTGTGACTCTCCCTCTTCAGCTCCTCCCTTCACTCTGCTTCTGGCTGCCACCACATGAGCCTTCTTTCCCTCCCGGTGCCCTTCCACACCCTTGCTGCTTTTGAGCAGGCCAACTATGGACCCAATAAACTTCTCCTCTAAATTGTGGGTGTCAGGTAATTTGTCCCAGTGATGGGGAAAGTGACTAAGACAGCTCAGTAAATTTAAATTGCATGACAGGATGTCTGGCAGAGAGTGGGTGTTTGATAACACTGAGTGTTGTTCTAAGCCTGGGACAGAAGGCAGCTGAGGACAAATAGGAATAATCATAGAGAAAACATCTCAAAAGAGGAAAGGACCCAACAGGTGGCTGGGCAGGACACAAAGGGGACCTCCTCCTCCCGCGATACCATGACCACCCCTAAAACACCATGAAATCCATCATGAATGCTTTTACTTATTCGAACATTCTCTTTTGCATAAAGAATGCCAAGAATGTTAAGGGGGACAGACACCAGTAAACCCACAGCAACCATTTCACTGACCAGGGACCGTTTCACTGAACTGGGTAACAGATCGGTAGACACATTGAACTGAAAGCAAATGGTAACAGGGGTGAAGTGTAAATGGTTCATTTTAGGAATATCCAATTTTGAAGATCTACAGAATGGAGAGACTATCTTATAATTATTGTGATAGACTCATTTTTAAATTACAGTAAAATGGTTTTCACTTATTCCTCTGTAACCTGAATAAAACGTATAGGCAATCATCAATTATACTCTGATATTTCTGCACACCACACTAGCTACAATGGGCATTAATATTTATGTGTTACCTATACTGTTACTGACTGGGCCGGAGTTAGTCCCTGGATCCTCATTTCTCTGTTCCTAGAGACATAAATGGGAGTTGCAATTGAGTATCCGAAGACACATTTCCAACAGCTGTAGTCTGTCATTCTTACAGTTTATATCCTGGAAGCTTCATAACCGTGGCAAATCAGATCTCGCTTCGGGAATGGTCTTAAACAACTTGGAAGCCATAAACCTATAGACAGCGCTAAATGTTTCTGGACAATCACTCACCTCAAAGGTGAAAACCTCAATGGTGAAATTACAAAGTATTTAAATGCTGATTTTGAACAGAACAATGATCCCTATTTATCTATCAGATCAAATGGACACAGCTTCAAGGCATTTTTGCTCTAGGATCACTTTGTGTGATGCTGGAGAATATCGATCCTTTTTGGCTCTTAGGTCTGTGTCTAACCCTTGACATTTCTTTAGAATCTTTGTACAAAAGAGATTTAATGTATCCTTGTCATAGTCCTGTTTTGTCAAAGTTCCCCACTCTCACACTAAAAAATTGCCTTTGGGGAAGTAGGTAATGCCTACAAAATTTAAAACAACTATGAATTCAGAAATGGATTTTTCATCCATGCTTATTTCATTTATGCAAATAATGAAATAGAACATTTTATAAAATGTTTTTTCTGTTTTTTCTAAACAACCCCTGAATGCTCTCAATGAGTAAAAGACCCTTCTTTTAAATAAAATGTCATCAACTTTCTGAAATGTTTTTGAAGTGATACCATGAGACATCTTTTGAAATTCGTAAACTGCATTATATTTAGGGAGAGGCAAGAACTAAATGTTTGGATTTAAGATAAATAAAGGCAAAAGAAAAGAAATGTGGATGTAGCTTAATGGTGGAACCCTTGCTCTTTTGTCCCCAAGCTCCTGGGTTTGATCTCTATTGCTGTTTACACACACAGACACACACACACACACACACACACACTGTTTACTTGTTATTTAAATTTTAGCATATGGGAGATTTGGTGTTCAGATGGTGGAGTATAGCAACATGAGGAAGAGAAGGAGGAAAGTGGGCCCCTGGGACCGAGCAAGGATCTGAGAATTGAAGCCCATGGGGAGAGCAAAGAAAGAGACCTCAACATAGAAGAAGGTTGGGAAGAAAAAAAAAAGTAAGCACTAATACACTGGCCATGGAGGAGCTCAATATCTCACTGGCACAAATAGGTAAAATATACAAAAAAACCAACAGTGAAGTATTAGAACTGAATCAAACTTTTGAATGAATGGACTTTGTAGATATCTACATAGTTTTCTGCCCAACAGCATCAGAATACACATTCTTCTCAACTACACACAAGATTTTCTCCAAAATAGACTACATATTAGCTCATAGAATGGGCTCGGGTAGATACAAAAGAACTGAAATAATCTAGTGTGTACTATCAGAACACAGTGAAATGAAATTGGAAATCAATGGCAAGCAAAGCACAAGAAGTTCATAAACACATGAAAATTAAATAACACCCTCCTGAACAATCAAGGTCATGAATTAAATTCAAGAAGAATTTAGACAGTTTCTACAGTTAAATGATAATGTTTATACAATATACTGGAGCTTATGGGACACAATGAAAGCAGTCCTATGAGGGAAATTTAGAGTGGTGAATGCCTCTATCAGGAAAACAGAGCGAGCTCACATAAACCTAATGTTGAACCTCAAGCTTCTAGAAGAAGAGTAAGTCAATTCCAAAGCTTGTAGGAGGGAGGAAATTATAAAGATCAGAGCAGAAATTAATATAATAGGGAACAAGAAAACAATACAAAGAATCAATAAATCAAAGAGTTGGTTCTCTGAAAGATTAAATAAAATTGACAAACCCTCAGCCAATCTTGTCCAAAAAAGAATGAAAAGAGTCAAATCCATGCGATTAGGAATTAAAAGAGTGAAATCAAAACAGATCTGGCAGAAATTTAGATAGTCATCTACACTTACTTATAGAACTTGTATTCTAATAAGACAAAGAACACAGAAGAAATGGACAGATTCCCAGATACATAAGAATTAGCAAAGCTGCATCAAGAAGACATTAAAAATTCTAAATAAACCAGTATCAGTCAATGAAATTGAAGATATGACTAAAAACTTACCAACAAAAGAAAAGCCCAGGTCTCGATGGATTCATTGCTGAATTCTACAAGAAATTTAGTGAAATCCTAATGTCACTATTTCTCAAACTCTTTTAATGAAATTGAAAGGGAAGCCATTCTCCCAAATTCATCACCTTGATACAAAAATCAAGGAAGACCCATTACAAAGAGAACCATAGGACTATCTTCCTAATGAACATAGACACAAAATCCTCACTAAGATACTGGCAAACAGAATGCAGCAAATCATCAAGAGGATTATGTACCATGACCAAGTAGGATTCATCCCAGAAATATAAGAATGGTTCAACACAGATGCCAAAAAAAAGAAAGAAAAAATAAAAGACTCAAGACAAAAACTATATGATCATCTTAATCGATGCAGAAAAAGCAGATGACAAATTCCAATACCCATTCATGAAAAAAGAACCCTACAAAAAAATGGTATTAGATGGTCTTTATCTCAATCTGATAAAAGCTATCTATAACAAATCAACATCATACTAACTGGACAAAAACTGAAAGCTTTCGCTCTCAAATTAGAAACAAGACAAGGATGTCCACTATCACAACTCCTGTTCAACATAGGTCTGGAAACATTAGCCAGAGCAAATAGATAAGACAAAGAAATAAAAAGAATAAGGACAGGAAAGGAAGAAGTTATCATTATCATTGTTTGCAGATGACATGATATTCCATCTGGAAGGCCCTCAAAACTCCATCACAAGACTTCTAGATGTAATAATCAAACTCAGTAGCATAGCTGGATACAAAGTCAACACCCAAAAATCAATAGCATTCTTGTACACAGATAACAAACTCACTGAGAGAGAAATTAAGCAAACACCACCTTTCCCAATAGCATCCAAAAAATGAAATACCTAGGAAACTGTCTAATAAAGGAAGTAAGAGACCTTTACACTGAAAACTACAGTACTCTAAAAAAGGAGATTAAAGAGGATATCAGAAAATGGAAAGATACCCCTTGTTCTTGGATAGGAAGAACCAATCTAGTGACAAATGATCGTATTTCCAAAATCATTACATGGATTTAATGCAATTCCAATCAAAATACCAATAGTACATCTCACAGAATTACAGAAAACAATCCTAAAATTCATTTGGAACCAGAAGAGACTTAGAATATCAAAACCAATTCTGGGCAACAAAGGCAAGGCAGATGGTCATCACAATCCCTGACTTGAAACAAAACTACTATGTTAAAAAAAAGAAAAACAGACCTAAAGATCAATAGAACAGGTTAGAGCATGCAGAAATAACTCCAAACACACTCAGTTCCCTTATCTTTGACAAAGAGGCCAAACACCCTTATTGGAAAAAAGACAGCCTCTTTAATAAATGGTGTTGGGACTGGCTTTCCATCTGCCAAAGATTAAAACTAGAATCCATATCTTTTACTATGTACTAAATTAAAATAAAAAATGGATCAAAGATCTAAAAATTAAGATGTTAAAACACTAAATCTGCTAACAGAGTAGGCAGAACTCCTGAAGACATTTGTATAGGCAAAGACTGTATGAACAAAACCTCTATGGCACAGGAACTATCACAATGAATCAACAACAGGATCTCACTAAAAAGACTTTGCAAAGCAAGACTAACCACCAACATAATGAAAAGATAACTTACAGAGCAGGGGAAAAATTTTGCCAGACGTTCCTCAGGCAAAGGACTAACATCTAGAACATACAAAAAACTCAAAAAAGAAAAAAAAAACCCACCAAACCAAACCAAACCAAACCAAACCAAACTAAACCAAAGCAAAACAAAATACAACACAACACAGACCCCCCACCACCACCAATTTAAAGATTCAGTCCAAAAATGGGCATCTGAAATGAACAGGCACTTCTCAGATGAAGAAGTAGAAATAGCAAATAAATACATGAAAAAAAAGGTGAACATCACTGGTCATTTGAGAGATGCAAGTTAAAAAACGATGTTGAAATTCCATCTCACTCCAGAAAGAATGGCTATCACCAAGAAATTAACCAATAACAAATGCTGGTGGGGCTCTGGGGAAAAAGAAACACTTGTCCATTGTTGGTGGGAGTGTAGACTGGTGGAACCACTCTGGAAATCAGTGTGGAGATTCTTGAAAAAAACTGAAATTAAATGTTCCTTTTGACCCACTACTCCTCTACATGGTAACTTTCCAAAAGAATTAAAAGCATCATATCACAGCAATATATGCACAACCATGTTTATAATGGCACAGTTTGTAATAGCTAAATCTTGGAAACAGCCCAAATGTCGATCAACAATGGAGTACTACTCGCCATAAAGTTTGAGACATTTCTAGCTGAATAGATGTACCTTGAGACCATACTCTTAGCGAAATAAATCTGACAGACATATTTAAATACCACATTGTTTTCCGGTATGACAAACAGAAAGTGTAAACAAGAACCAAAATGTACAATAGATATTGGGAAATGGGCAGAAAATATTCAAAAGGGAAGGGGAACAGGGAGGGGTCATGGGAATGGAAGGAAAGGAGAAGAAAAAAGGACCGAAGGGAAAAATTGGAAACAAAGCTTTTATAAATAAGGAAGGGAAGAGGGCTTGAAGGGAGGTGGGAAGAAAATGACATACAAAGAAATAGAATATATCAGGTACAAATTCCCTATGGTGAGTATTACCATTATGTATACCTAATATGTAACAATAAAACAAAAAAGAAACTCTTCCCTCCAAAAAGAGTAAAAATTCAAAAATTTTAATGTTTGGTGTGTATTTTATATTTTGAAAATGTTGAGGACTTTTAAAAACCTAATCCCCAATAGCTGCTCTTTAATGGATTTGCACTTGAGCAATTACCTTTGGTGGAGCCCACAAGATACTGGTGGTAGGAGATGCTTATCCTTGTCATGGAGCAACCCTAGAGAGAGTAAGTTTCCCACAGCATCAAGCCCTTTGCACTACTCCAGAGCAGCTCTTAAAATTCTGGTCAGCATCCCCAATCAGATACTGAGAAGTAATAAGTCATCTTGGCAAAGTGGCAACAAATTAGTGGCTTATAGGTAAATACATACTCGTCATTACATGAAAGTAATAATATATGGATAAACAAACACTACATTAAACTCTTTACCCCATTAATTACTTAAGATTTTGCATATCTTTTCTTTTGAAATCAAGTTTTTCCCATTGTCTACAGAGAGTACCTATATAGAATATTTAAAAACAGATAAATAGGTGAAATTTTTATCATTTTTTAAAATAAGTATTCAAGGAGCTAACATGTTCTCTCTGAAGAATCATGGCTATGTTTTTATTTATTTATTTATTTATTTTTATCGGTACCGGGGAATCGAACTCACGACTACCTGCTTGCCAGACAGGCACTTACGCTGCTGAGCTAAATTCCCAGCCCATGGCTATGTTCTTAATGGAGATTGCCCCTAAGATTTTCAGCATTGAACATTTGTAGAGACCGGTGCCACAGTCAGTACCAATTAGCCCAATACTGGAAAATCCTTTAACTTCTGCAATTTTAACAATTCAATGACATGTTCAGCAAAAGAAAGGCTAGGTCTGTTAGCAATGGTCCCAGTACTGTGTGATGATTGGTTATTTTAAGAAAAGCTTATGTGAGAACAGACAATAGAAACAAAACGAAGAGGAATTTTTAAGACTTCAAACTATGTTTCTCAAACTTGGGTCATGTTTAAAGATGAAAACAACTTTTTAGAAACAGCCATCAATATGAAGACATAAAATTTTTAAATTCTTTTAGAATTCCCAGACCTGATAGACTTTAGTTTGATTTAAACTACTCCAAATAGGTTGATTCCTATCATTGTCCCTATTTATTGTCTTAGGAAGCAGCATCACAGGAATATGTAGATAGTCCATCCCCAACTAAAGTGAACTTGAATCTGGGAATTATTCCTTAACTGCTACATTGCAGCTTGTCTCCTTTTAATATGCCTTTGGTGTCTATGTGTGGCTTTCACCTCTGGCTAGTAAGTTATTCATACATTCTACAACAATGCTGAAGTTTCTTCAGGCTTACCTATTCTAGGTGGTGGTATCATATCTCATCATCTTCCTTAGGATTCCATTCTTAAAAATAAAGAAAAACTCCACTGAAACTCCCTTCCTCCGTCACACTTCCCTCCTTGCAAGTCACAGAGCCCCAAGCTAGAAACAAAGGCTGACCTGAGCAGGAGGGATCTGGGCTACTGTCATGCAACCCACATATTCTTAGACTGTTCTTTATTGGTATTTTCAACTGGAAGAAAAATAAGCCCACAATTTGCGTGTGTGTGTGAAGAATCAGGAAGGGCTACAGCAACACAGTGTCTTTCCTTGTCCGGTGAGACAGCCGGAGCGTGCACCCTGGAGTGGAGTAGGCAGCAGCTCGGAAGGGCACTGCGGGACAGGGTCCCCAGAACCCAGCCTCCTGCTTTCTTTGCTGTCCCAATTTCACCACTTGTTTGTGTCACTGACCTGCTTTGATAGGTCTGGCTATCGTAGGACACTTCATGGAAGTGAATGATTTCTTGACTCGTGGAAACATGTGTGTGTGTATTGCTTTGATCACTTGTGTTGTTAATGACTGACAAAACAGAAAACTTTATATAATGAGGCAGTGTTATTGCCTAGGAAACAAGACCTCTTTCCTCCCCGACTCAGCGCGCGACTCTCTCACATTAGCTGGAAACGTCCGTTCCTGTTTCTCTTTAATGTGCTCCCCTGTCCTCTTCAGCTGAGCATCAGTCCACCCTGCATGTCCTCATTACACCAGCTAATGGGCCCAGGTACCTCTGTTCCACAAGCCGCATCTCCATCCCTTGTCAAGTGGCCTGTCTGAGTGTAGTGAGGCCTGTCAGGTGCAGCTCCCTACCTGCCTGGCCTGTCTGCAGTCCTGTGACAGGCACGGGCTCTCACCTCCGTCCCGTGCTGTCAGCCAGCATTTGAGGTCAGCACTCAATACAGAGGACACGTTCCCAGCTGAGCCACCTAGATAAACACTTGAGCCCTTCAAATCAATATGATTTCAACTTTGTCACGTCCTATACTTTTAATACATTTCAGATTCCTGGTAGTGTCCCTCAACAGTCAAAATAAATCATTTCTGATGTTCCTTTATTATTGTCTTTCTACTATTAATGTGGCTTGATTATGCTCCACGTTCAAAGTACAGTGTGTATGTGTGTGATCAAAACAACTTTCAGTGCACATAACATCGTCTTGTCTTTGTATTTCAGCTCAATTGGGGCTGGGGATTTAGCTCAGTGATATAAATGCCTGCCTGGCGAGCACAAGGTTGTGAGTTTGATCCCTGGTACCAAAAAACCAAAACCAACAAACAAACAAGCATCAATTCAAAGGTCCCTTGGAAAAGCAGCCATCTCTGAACAGATAAGATTTAAGCAGTTAACTCTGTCCTCAGAGTATCGGAGCTCAGTAGTAGCCCTGCCACTGCCTAACTCTGAACTTTGGTCAAGTTCCTTGCTATGTTCTCTAGTTTGACTGGCGTAGACAGGTACTTTCCCCCATAGGGAAACCGGGAGGGTTAAATCAGAAAATCACGCAAAGCTCCTTGAGCAGTGTTTGTTGTAGAAGAGGCACTCTGTGATGTGCATCAGTACTAGATACTATTTTCCTGTCTACCTCATGAAATGTTGATTTCTGGCATGACAAGTGGTCCACACAGGCTTATACAGAAAAAATAATTTTTTTGTTGTTTCTTTAGGGAAACTGTCTTGGCAAATGCTCATCATCTGGAGGTTTTATTTGAGATCCCACTGCTGTGCGGAGCTGCTCTATCCACAGCTCTAAAGGCTGACTTACAGCTCACCCTGCATGTAATCAGGGCAGAAGAAACGGGACAGCTGTCCAGAGGTAAAATCTGTGTCAGGTTCCCCTGCAAACAAGTTTTTCAAAAAACAAAGCAATGGTTTTTGAAATACATGGCAAGGCTTGCTTGTCACTCTCTGAGCAGGGTTTCCACTTCAAACTGGAATTTTTGCTATCAATAGCATGCTTTGCAGCTGCCATTTCTAACTCCCTGTGGGTCCACATCCCAACCAGACATAAAACCACTGGGCCCACGTCTGGTCTGGGAGGGCTGTTGTCCTGGGTAAGGGAACTGTTTTTTTTGGGCGGCTGCCACTTTGAGTGCGAAGGCATTGTTCGCACCCAGCTGTACTTCATCAGGGTAATGACTGCAGAGAGAAGAAGGCTCCCTGCCAAAGGTGACTCTGGGAGAGTCAGATGGTCCTCCAAGAGAATGCTGCTCCACAAAGGGCTGCTTAACCTGGACCCTGGCTTTCAGAGGCCCAGGAGGGAATCTGAGTTTCAAGTACTGCCGTTGTTGTCACAGGCCCATAAAGGGGATCTTTGTCAGAAACTAATCATTATCATAACATTCGAGTGGCTACATCACGCCATTCAGTTCTGCAAATAACCAATGGTGTCAATTATGCATAGGACACGGAGCTGGGTCTTGATGTAATTCAGAGAAGTAAGAAACGGTTCAAGCCCTCTAGTGGCTTACAATTTAGTAAGGACGCTAACACTGCACAATCACCAATTATCCCGAGGAGCTCTCACTGGCGTTTGCTTCGGTGCCTGGAAAGGGGCCAGGCTGCGGGAAGCAGGTGCGTGAGGCAGGCTCTGCCTCGAAGAGTGAAAGGAAAGTGTGAGTCACGATGATGCTTTTTTACTTTAAACTATTTATTTTGAAATAATTGTAAGCTTAGTGGAAAAGTGGAAGAAGAATAGACTATCTATACCTTTTACCCAAATTTCCAGTTTTTAATATTTTTATTCTTTGCCTGCTGTAGTGAAGATATATTGTATATATTTTCTGTCTTCTAGATATTTCACTCTGTATTTCCTAAAAGACCAAGATACTCTCTTAGCTAATCACAGAGCTGCCATCAAAATTAATAAATTCATATTACAGTCTAATCCTAGGATCCCATTTAAATTTCATCAATTGTTCCAAGAATGATCTTAATAGCTGAAAAAAATCTTTATGGCCTCTTATCCAAGCCAGGATAACAAGTTGCATTTATTCATCGCATATTTTTATACAACCCTCGAGTCTCCTAAATCTGGGACAGTCCTTCAGTCTTTCTTGTCTTTTGTGACCTTGCTATTTTTGAAGCATACCAGACAGCAACTTGGCAGACTGTTCCTCAGTTTGAGTTTGTCTAATGCTTCCTCATGATTACATGGAGGTTATGCATTTTTGACATCAAAATCTCGAAATGAGGTGTCTATCAAGGTATATATCAGTATATTGAGATAGAAAGGATGTATCATCACCACTGATGATGTTAACTTTGGTCATTTGGCTAAGGTGTGTAGTGTAGGTGTCTACACTGTAAAATTGTTATTGTTTTATTTCCTTGTTATTGGTAAGTATCTTGTGAGGAGCTACCTTGAAATCATTTAAGTACCTTTTTTTCAGAAGCTCTCAACTTGGCTTATGATCTTTGAATGATTCTTGCCTGAATAAAATACTACCACAATAGCGATGAAATTTTGCTATTTCTAATTTCATCATTATTTCTACATTCTGAGCTTGCTTCCTTCTGAAGGTGTTTTTTCTTTTTCTTTCTTTCTTTCTTTCTTTTTTTCTTTCTCATTCTTTCTGCACTTATTTATTTCTATCAGCAATATCCAATTTTATTCAGTTAGATTCAATTTTATTCAGTGCGTTATAACACATTACGTATTATTCATTTTGATGCCCAAATTGTCCCATATCTGGCTATGAGAGCTTCGTTAGCTGTTTCCCATGCAATTTCTGACAATGCCTCACACCTTTTTGAGAATTCCTTATTCTCTGAAATAACAGAATGTTCCGGTTTCACCTTGTATTTTTTCTGCCTCAGCCATTTCTTCAAAGAATCCTAATTCCTGTTAATGGGGAATGGGATTTACAAACAAAGATCTAGGTGTGCTCATTGCTTCTCAGTGGACCAAGCTAGGGAAGCTGTGTACATTTATATATACATACAAATATATACACACATAGCTCCATTCCTTTACCTGCCCAAACATAAAAAACTGTGAATTCATACCAATAATTACTACCCATGCTGAATGCTATTTCTCCCTTTTACTCTTCTCATACATAGAATTCCTTTTTTCAGCTATAAGGAAGCTGCCGCCCATCATCCTTTCATTTGCCTATCTGCCTATTTTCCATGTACAATGGTAATCTCCCGACCCTGTCTCTTTCACCTTGGCCCTGCAGACATCAGCAGCCTCTTCAGTTTCCCAAGCCCTGGATGCTTCCTTAATTCTCACCTGAAGACACCCCTCCCCACCTTACTGGCTCTACCACTCCAAGATAAAGGATGAGAACTAATAAATATTGCAAAATAAATATAAGGAATGGAGAGCAAAGGAAAGAGGAAGCATAGTAATAAATTAAAATAATAAAGCATGAAAAATTGTTCCCATTTGCAATTCCTCTCATTAATATTACATTCAATTTTTAGATACAATTTAATCAATTTTTAAATTTTAACATCTGGAAATCCAACAAGTCATGCTATGTTAACTGTGAATATTATGTTTTTGAGTTTAGATTCAAAACAAATAACCTGCACCTCTTAAAATATCATTTATAGTTTTCTCATTTACCTATGAGAGATTTTATAATTTCTTCTCTTTTTGTCACCCATATCTGTGTGCCTGGTTTTCTCCTAATTGTTGGTTCTAAGATGCTGCAGAAGAAACAGCTTCCTCACCCAAGTTGGCAGGTGGTGTGTGAGTGTGTGTATGTGTGTATTAGTTACTTTTCTTGTTACTGAGACTAACTACCTGACACCCAAAGTTAAGGAAGAAAGGTTTACTTAACTCACAGTTTGCAGAAGTTTCAGTTCATAATTGGCTAGTTCCAAGATAGGGTGGCATGACAGATGTGCATCACAGAGGAGAAATAGTTCATGGTGGGCAGGAGGCAGCAAAGCAAGCAACAGACCACCACAGTGCTTTTGATCCCTTATATCTCATCTAGGCTACTTAGGGAAGATAGCACTCATACCCTTAATCTTAGTGCCCTGGATTCTAGAATTGCGCCATGAATCAAACCCCAGTGTCACACATTCTGGATCCAGCCATCTCTGAAAAAGCTCCGCCCATGACCCTATGAAGCTGTGAGGGGACATTTACACTTAAGCCATAATAATATGTGTGCACACATGTGATAGAATTAGTCAAGGTATAACAAGACAGAATGACCATTTATCCACCTAACGTCACAAAATAATAGATACTTAATCCATGGCTTTCCCTGTTCTTTTCTTTTCCCACATGTTCCCAAGACTGGCATTACCCAGAAGAAATCAAAGGATAATATAATTGCTTTTGAGGGAAAAAATTTCCAACAAAAAATAAAATTTTTGCACAGGGAGGAATCAGGGACCCAGGACAGCCCAAGCCTGTGCTGATGTGCTGGCAACCCCCAGTCATCCTGGTCCCAGGGTGGCAGGTTGCTTGTTCTTGGGCAGCCAAGTCTGGCAGACAGCACTATTATCCTGTCAGAAAGAAAGCTCTGAAGCCCAGTTCAGACCCACAGTGCTGTGACATCAACCTCCAGTCCTCACTTACGCTCCCTGATGTGTAATAACAGGGACCCTACCCTGCCTCTCATGACTGTGGATTAAGAGAGCATCTACTGAGATCTTGAATGATAGCACTGGTGTCACTGTCACCTGGGAGAATGTGGCCATGGGGCTTCTCCAGGAGTGGCTGTTGCCAGATGATATGCAGCAGAACCTGTGTACATCTGTGATCCTGCATAACCATTGGACCCTGGCCTGCTGGGGGACCCTTCCATGCAAACCCCATCTGGTTTCATAGTTGGGGCCAAGTGCAGAGCCAAGGTCAGCAGAATGTGGGATTCTCCCGGCCACAGGTGCAGACTGAGAGTCTCAACTCAAAGCCAAAGAGTTGGCTTCTATGCAGGATATTTTGGAGGCTACATCATGCAGGGACATAAAAATGCTCTGCCTGTTGAGGACCCTGCCTGGCTTTAAAAACAAGAAGCCAGGGATCTTGGGTTGCCAACCACCTGTTCCCAGGACCCAGTCACCCTTTGGATGTGGCCATGGCAACCATCTGAGAAGAATGAATACTTTTGGATTCTGCTCAAAGAAGCCTGTACAGAGATGTGATGCTGGAAAGCTACCGGAACCTGACCTCTGCAGATCACAGCTTGTCTTTTTTTTTTAATCTTGTGAGCAGATCAACTGTGCAAACCCAGCATTGTGTCCTATTTGGAGCAAAGGGAAGAGCTGTGGACCATCAAAAGAAGAGTCTTCCCAGGGTCCTGGTCCAAACTACAACTTCAACCCCAAGAGTTAATTCCAAGCCAAAATATTTTGCAGAGTCTGTCCATTGTATGAAAAGGGAGAAACCTCAGCCTAAGAAAATTACTACAAATTGGGGAAACCATTTAGCAGCATGGAACTGCTTTGTCAGTACCAATTCATGCTAGGGAGTTTCCCGTGCATGACAATCCAACAGAAAATCCTTCTTCTGGGATGGCCCTTTAATCAATCAGGCATGAAAGAATCAACAGTGTGGCATAAACCTAAATGTAACTGCTTCAGAAAATGCTTCTGCTACAGCTCTGACCTCATGAGGCAGAAGCTGTACACTGCACAGAAGTTCTTGTAGAGCCAGGAGTGTGAGCAAGCCTTCAAGTTTTCCTCCAATCTGTGGTGGCATTTGAGAAAACACACTGGATAAAAACCCTTTGAGTATGATCAGTGTGGGAAAATCTTCATGAAGAAGTTCAACATGGTTTTGCAGCAGAGGAGCTGCTAGAAAGATAAGGCCTGTGCGTGTGAGGACCATGGGAACCCATTCAATCAGTTGTCCTCTCTCAGGATCCACTTGTGTACACACACTAAAGAGATGCTCTTAGAATGCATCTACTTCGGAAAGGTGTTCAGGGAGAGCTCATGGCTGAAGACCAGCTGTGCACCCACACCAGGGAGAAGCCATGTGAGTGCAAACAGTACCAGAAGCCTTCCCCCACCAGCATGCATTGGAACATGTACAAGAAACCTACACTGAGGAAAAGCTATACGAGCATGGGATCTGTAGACAGGTCTTGAGTGGTCTCTCTACCTGAAGAGTCACATGGAAATTCATCCCGGGGAGAAGCCTTATGCCTGCCAGGAATGTGGGTAGGCCTTTAGAAGTCAGCTCTTATCCCTCAGCAAACATGCAAACACTCACACAGGCAAGGAGCCATATGCTTTCCAGAGATTCAGGTGGACCTGCTACCAGTGTTCACACCTCATGATGTGCAGGGAGCCTACATGGCGATTAGACCCTATCTTTGTGGTCAGTGTCAGAATGCCTTCCAGCCCAGCTCATCACTCCCTGTGCATGAGAAGACTCATGCCAGGAAAGAGCACCAGGCATGAAGACCTGCCCTTGTTGGTGTCCCATACCTACAGGGGGCTTCATGCCAGTTGACTTCTGGTTTGTGCAAATACAAACATTTTGGGCTGCCTTTGTCCCTAGGCTATTCATTTACTTTCGTCTTAGGTTTCCAAGTACAGGTCAACCCATTGATCTGTGAGTTCCACATCTGTATATTCAACTGATTTCTTATTGAAAATGTCAAGAAAACGTTTATTATTCCCTAAACAATACAGTATAACAATTCTCTATATAGCTTTTACCACGTGTTGGTCATCCAGAGATGGAAAGATGTGCATATATTATACGAAAACACTACATCATTTCATGTAAGGGACTTGACACCCTCATTCTGGTATCTGAGGAGGGTCCTGAAACCTATTCCCATGGACACTAAGGGGTGACTGTATGTTTTCATTCTGGTTTAATTCTAATATTGTATTTATTTCACTATCAGTTGTTCTTCCACTCCTAAGTTACTTCAAGTTACATTTTTAAATAACAGTTCATGGATATATTTTCATGGAGATATTATTTCTTATAGCAAAATATCTCTATTTTCATAGGGATATTACTTATAGGAAAATTCATAACTGCGCAATTGGGTGTGTTTCACAGAGATAAATACTTATATGTAACCAATAACCTATTCCATGCTTAGAATGTTCCTATCATTCTAGAAAGTTCCTGTGTATTTCATAGTGATTTCTAAATTGTTTTCTTGTTGCTTGGTTTCTAACTTGATTATATAGTGAGCAGAGTATGTGGTTCTTATGTTACTGAATTTAAATATTTGTTGACATATCTGACAATTGTCAACCAAAATTACTCCTCCTTACAAAAGAACCTATTTTTTTGTTCAAATTTGTGTTTTCCCAGCAAGGAGGCCATGTTGCCCGGTTCTGGCCAATAAAAGTGTTGGAAGACATTGGGTATGATTCCCAGCAAGGAGGCCATGTTGCCCAGTTCTGGCCATAAAAGTGTCGGAAGACATTGGGTATGATTCTGGGGAAAAGAGTTGTACAGGTGCGGTTTAATTTGGACAGCTCTTCCCACTTTTTGCATTTTGTACGGGTAGACATGATATCCCAAGCTGGAGGAGTTGTTGTATGATCATTAAGGTAAAAACTACAAGCTAAGGAGAGAGTGGCTAGACATTACAACTCAGATGCTTCTCTAATCTAAAAGCATTTTAGAACATATAGGGTTAGTATTTTTCTGTGACTGCCTCAAACTTAGGCTGATTATTTCTGGATGTTCTATTACATGAAAAATTGCGCTGTTTACTGGCTCAAGACTTAAAGGAAAGGATGGAGGAGAAAGAGAGTGGGTTGTTTCATCTTAATACAATGCCTAACTGGTACACTTGGCATATGTCAGTTTATGTAAACACTTTACCAATGGTTGATATCATTGTATTCTGCATAAACACAGTAGGTGGCACATATTATTTGGTTGAAAAAAATCTACATGTTTATAAATATTGATCTCTGGCCTATTATTTTCTGAAAGAGGTATATTAAAGGTGTTTGCCATGACTGTAGATTGTTGGGGTAAAACAGAAAAGTCTTACAAAAGTACTTAAATTAGCAAATAATATATTACCATTGTTTGATGTAAACATAAGAATATATTAGTCATTGATTTACCACCAATGAGAGATGTGATAAATGTCTTTTTTTTTCACCTTAAGGATGGAGGACTATTCCTACTTAGGGCTTGGCATGTTTGTAAGCAGGACTGTAAGAGATTGAGGGGGCACCATTTGGGAGGGAGAAATGCTTAGGGACTTTTGACTTTGTATAGCAATGGGACAAGAAGGGCCACTTCTTTCCTTACTCAAAGCCAATATGAAGGGGCCTTCAACAGAATCTCAAAGTCAGGTATATCTATGAGATATAAAGGGTACCAGGCATTTTAATCATTGGTGGAATGACTACTTAACTAGCAGATTTGCTGATCTACTTCTGCAACAAAAAGGAATCAATAATTTGTTGCCCACATTCCTGGAAGCCCGTAGAAGATGGGTTAGTTTGCCACAAATTGCCGATGATCCTAAAAGCTCTTCTTTTGGTAGGGCTGCTGCTTCATGGAAGGCAAGAGGGTACACACAGCAGAAACACAGCTTGAGACGCCAGCTCAGAGAAAGTTCGTAGATGAGGCTACATGTGACAAGGAGCTGTTCAGGTCTGGTTATTTGCATAGCAAGGAGCTTCCTGCCAGGAGATTATGTGGGATTTGCCACCTGTCCACCCTACCCCAACCCTTGTTCCAGTAGCAACAGCAGTCATGGCTAACCAAGCAGAGGACCACAGACCAGCCAGTTAGAGAAGAAGACAGCTTTCCCAGTCACTCCCACACTTATGAGGAACTGGCACCTGAAAGGAAGGGGAGTTGGCTAAAAGCCAGGTAGCATCCCTAGCCATATATATCTATATCTATATCTATATCTATCTATCTATCTATCTATCTATCTATATATATATATATATATATCTTTTTTTTTTACCTTGTGCTCAGAGAAGAGGAGGTAATAATTCTAACTCAAATTTGGGAGTCAAGTTTATTTTATTTTTAATAACCAAAAATGTCTAAAAAGTATGCAGTCTATCCTAGTATTCATTAAGGGAACCATTGCTCATCGGTTAAAGGGAATAGGTAGAAAGAATATAGTATAGTTACTGTCAGTTCTTGGAAAGATAAAGTTTTTGATGTTCCCTGACAAAGAATAGAGATTTCCCAATGGTTTACGCTGACATCTACTCAGCATGTTGTTTTAGCTTACACAGTTCTGCAAAAGAACTTCCAGAATGCCGCCGGTATAGATATCTGCTATGAAATGCAAGAAGCATGTTTCTAACCTAGTACCATGGGAATAGAGAAAAGGGAGAGATGACTTCCACATGGAGGTTTCCCTGGCTCCCCTGACAATAGGAAAGTGGCCAGATTGAACCCAGATGAACTGCCAGCTTCCTCTTACTTTGATCACTATAGAAGTGAAATTCCTCAGCTTCCTCAACCAAGTTCAATCAAATTCTGCACTTATTCTTCCTCATACTCCTAAAAGGCACTACTGACACTGAAAACTAAAGTCTTATTTACATCTGTTGTCCCTAGTTCACTAGTTAGAATGGAAGAGACCAAAGAGTGACTCTTTTGGATCTGTTACAGTTCTGAATATAGCAGTCTTTGAATGCATTGTGGATAATTTAATGAATTAGAGTTGACATGTGCACATTTCATGTGTATGACTCTGAACACACTTTTAAAAAGGCGCTGGTGACTTAATGTTAATAAATTTGAAAAAAATTCAACTCTGCCATACACTGGGAAAACCAGTGTATGGAAAACCAATTAATTACATTTAGCCTGCATATCTTTATGTGTAAATATTGGATAAACTGGTATGACATGATTTCTGGGGAACTTAATTGAAACTATCTATGTAAGTGCCCAGACTGCCTGTTTCCCTGAAGACCTCAATAAGTAGAAGTGTTTTCCAGTTCTTGTTTATGGTCAGCATCTGTCCCAGTGGTGTGCATAATAGGAAATACTCAATAATTATTTTCTAGCACTGTCTCAGTGTTGCTAGGAATGATAACCTAACTCATACCAGCGTAAGTGAAAAGAGAATTTACCATAAGGACACAAGACAATGGGTTGGTCTCCAGCATATGGCTGTTAGTTTTTGCTCCCCCATACCAGATGCTGGCTTTTGATTTTGTCTGACAATGATGTTCCAGGTCCTATTCTGCATGATCTTGCACTTCAGCTCCCTAAAATTAGCCTGGTCATTTTTACAAAAATAAAAAGAATGATCCTAAAATGCATATGGAATCAAATAGCCCAAATTGCTAATGCAATCTTCAGCAAAAAGAACAAAGTTGTAGGTGTTATATTATTTGATTTAAAAACTGTGGTATGACTATGTTAATGAAAACAACATGTTATTGTCATGAAAACAGAGACATTGACCAATGGCAACTTTAAATAACAAGACCAAAAGCAAACCCACACTCTTACCAACAGTTGATTTTTCACAAAGGTGTGAAGAACAACACAACAGAAAAAGGCCCATATCTTCATAAATGGTGTTGAAGAAATCAAATCCACATGGAAGAATGACACTAGACTCTTATCTATAAAAATTAAAGTGAATTAAAGACAAATGTTAAGATCCCAAACTGTGAAACTACCAGAAGAAATCACAAGCAGGACAAGCAAAATATAAATAATATGCCATGAAACTGAAAGCTTCTGTATAGCAAAGGAAACAACAGAGCAAAGACACAACTTGCACACTAGGAGAATATATTTGTAAATCATATATCTGATAAGGGACAAATATATAAAATGCCAAAAAGATACAGCTCAAAAGAAAGATAACAAGGAGACCAATTAAAAGATGTAAAAGTAGAGATTAAGACAATGGAGTAAAAGTAGGTTGTAGTTCATACATAGCCTTTCAGTGTCCTGCCATAGACACAGCTGGACTCATGAGGAGAAAGAGTAGGAGCACTCCAGGCATTAAGAGAGACCCCAAAAGAAAGCTAAAAATCAGGGGGAAACGGAAAGGCAATGTAGAACAAAATGAATGAAGCAGTCCATTATACCTAGCCCAGCTTGGGAAGAGATTGCCAACTCCATGAACCTTTTACTCCATAAAGGTAAGCTGGGAGAGGCCCGGCAGCCCCAGAGGTAAATAGCTAGATCCAGGAAGAATTCACTTAGTGCAAGCTGTAAATCCCATGTGGGTATTTACTCAGAAAATGTCTCCTCCTGCATGACGGTCTATCTTTGGGGAAGAAATCCATTACAGTGGCAGCCATGTCTCAGCGTGGTATGTCCGGGAGCCATTTTGAACAGGGGCTTATTGCTTAAGACTGAGCTACACTAGGGGGTCACAGAGCAACTGCATTTCAGGTCTCTAGGATGACCCTCCTGCAGTGACTGGGTGGGAGATGGCCACAGGAGACAGGTATGAGGGTTGGGAGGGTCGTTGCTGATCCGCTGAGAAGTTTAGGTAGCAGACAGCTCAGGTTATGAGGGAATGGTGGTCAGCAGTGCTGCCCTCAGGGGTGAGGAGCCAGGCTTTTCCTGTGTGGTTTTCTGCAAGGGCTGACTCTGGGACTGCCCCCAATGGTTTAGCTCCTGTCACTGCCCACTTCTCGCTAGAGCTCAGTGGTCTGTTTGTTCCCCCAACCTTGCCAACATTTTTCAGGAATACACTTACACTAGTATGTCTGACAAGGCCCCATTGTACAGACGGGGGCTCTGGAGAAACTGGGGCACCCCACCAACCCATATGCCACAAGCTAGATGGCGACAGCAGTGGCTTGCGGTGTACAGGAGGACACAAACCCTAAAACACCTCCGAAGCAAACACATTCCTGACACAGCCAGCATACTACCGACTGGCCCTGCCCAGTGGGAAAGGCAAGGCAGGATTTAGCATTCACTCAGCCATGGCCTGTGAAGCGGGTGTGGATACACAGAAGATCTCAGTGCCATTCATGATCCCACCCCACAGCTGCGGAATTCTGATATCCTTGGAAAGCAACCTCACTCCTTCAAACACCTAGGCATGGAGAAGCCTTTAACCCAATTTGTTCTTTTTTTCTTCCTTCCCTCCCTCTTTCCTTCCTTCCTTCCTTCCTTCCTTCTTTCCTTCCTTGCTTTTTATTTTTTTTTACAAATATAGTTTTTAATGGCAGTTTCCTCTCATTTTAATCTTTTATAGTCTGCAATTTAAACCCATCCCTTAAATGTATTAAAATTAGAACAACACAACCTAATATAATTCACCAGTCACATTCAGAGCATCCTGAATGCAACGACCCTTTCATAATTTAGCTTTCTAGTTTAATGGACACTATAATATGGCACCTCTCTGATCTGACTTTTTACATTTAACATTTGGCTCACATTTTTATATCATTTAAAGTTACCCTGTTCCACTCATCACATGTATAAAATATCCTATTCTTCCTCTTAATATTTTAAAAACTAGTCATTTCTTTCCATCAGAATGGATCTTTTTATTACTCATTCTATGATGCTCAGTGAGTATCAATAACATAGTGACCAGATTAGGGTACCTAGTCTGTTTTAGAAATGTGCTTTCTTCTCCTCTCTAGTCTTCACTACTGTAAGCAATACGTCTGTTACATATTACAGCACTTACACACTGTCCCTGGGAAAGTCTTAAACAATTAGAAAGCCAATATCCTGAGTTCAAGAAAAAGTATTTCCCTTCCCAACAGTGAAGTACTAGATAAACGGTCTTGTCAATATGGCTTAACATCGATATGGCTATAACACAAGGACTAGCCCATTTCCCTTTATTAACAATGTGACCTCATCACAGGTTTTTAGAGTCTAGACTAGTTTTCCGTATGTTTTACATATTTTATTGTTACACCATATCTTTGAAAAACAGAAGGACGCAAACATATGTACTTCTCAATGCTCCTTTCTTTAGATGTGGGCTCCTCGCCTTCCTCCAGCTTTTTTTCCAGCAGGGTCTGACTCTGACAGTGCATTTGCTGGGGAAGCAGCAGGAGCCTTCCTGGAACAGCACTCCAGCGGGGCTGATCACTGCGAATGCCGTAACTTCTTCTAGGACTTTTGTAACAGACATAGCATTTACAAGGTTTCAGTTTGGATTTTTTTTTCCTTTTTTTTTTTTTTTTAAATAAGTGTGTTTTCCAGGTTCTCATTCGTATTTTTCCTTTGAATACATTGCACAATTATTTTATTATTAAAAAAGGTTTTGTATCTCAGGCAAAAAGTTTTTCTCCATTCAGGATGCACTAATGTGTATTCCATGCAACATGCCTGTTGTAGAGAACATTCCTCCAACAATACCACAGACAAAAACCTGCCAGAATGGCACGTGCTCCTCAGTCACTGTCATCGTAAGAAAACTGAGGTTATACTTCATAAATATCCCCGAGACCCCATAGCTGCCTGCAGCACGGTTGATGATTCGCTCCCTTTCTGTCACAGAAAACTGATGTGTGTCTGCTGAAATTTTGTATGTATGTAATTTTGTTGACACAACTGTAATAAAATATTGGAACATCTGGTTGTGATCTACGGCAATTTTTTCAGTTCCATCTAAAGGATTAATGATTCCTGGAACAAGTTCTCCAAAAGATAAATGAATTATTCCGTGAGAAAAGTTGTAAGAGTCATGGTTGCCAAGTGCTCCCAAGTGTGCGTGACCCGAGGATGTGGAATTGCCTGGCCCACCGTTAGGTGAAAATGCCTGGTTACTTTATTAACATAGAGGTAACCACGAATTCGGCCTGCATCCGCCACTGCGATGAATTGTCTCCCCTTGGTGCAAGTGCTGTTGATGCACTTTTAAAAGCACTTTTAAATATCACATCTTGAAGAGAATGCTCTTCTTGAAGTCTGCTCTGAATCAGCTGCAGCATCCGCTGCCACTCTTTCTGCTGTGGTGAAAGATCAGACATTGCTGGTTCATAAGTTAGACCATCTGCAGATGCAACCATGGTTTCTGCTAAACCCAGTACGTCTGCTCCAACATACTGGCACTTCATGGCAACAGTGATATCTATGTCGATTCTCAGTTTACTAGAAAAATCCTTGTCTACTTCATATTATACTTTATCCATGTGTCTTGATATACTGAGAATTCCATTAATAAAGCCATTGTGTGTAAATGCTATTAGAGAAACTATCCCCACTGAAGTCTCCACATAGCTCTGAGGACAGGCATCTAGCTCTTTCACCAAATTTAAGATTTTCTTCCGATTCAGTCGCCTCATCTTCAGGAAAACCTTCCTCAGATAGTCATGCAATTTAAAAATCCATCTTCTATCCTGAGATTATTTCTTTCTCATTTGCATCAAAATGTCCTTTCGATGTTACAGTACCAGTTGGCCGCTATAATTTTCTTTTCTCTTTCTTTCTTTCTTTCTTTCTTTCTTTCTTTCTTTCTTTCTTTCTGTCTCTTCTTTTTTTTCCTTATTTGTTGTTTTCCTCTTTTGTTTACCTAATTTTATTTACTTTTTTGTGGTACTGGGATTAAACCCAGAACCTTCACACTGAACCACATCCCTAGCTCCTTTTAATTTTGAGAGAGGGTCTTGTTAAGTCACTAAATTGTCCAGGTGGGCTGCAACTTTTGATCCTCCTGCCTCAGCCTTCCAGATTACAAGCATGTGCATCATGCCCAGCTTTGTTTACTTTTTAAAAAATTCTTCAGTTAGAGTTTTAAATCTCACCTTTTGCTCCTCCTTTTTATCTCCATTTTCTTTTAAATTTTACTTCTGCCATTCCCCTTTCCCTGACTTTTTCATTTTTTGTCATTACTTTATTATTATTATATTTAACCCGTATCAATTTTAGCCTTTTAGTTTATATTATTATTGCTTCTCTCTCTTCTCCTGACAGTGTGGTATGGTTGTGGCTTTGAACTGATCTTCATGTCAGTGTCTGTCAGTTTGTCTTTCTGTTGTCCTTACTATAGCTTGTTTTCATCTCTCTGAGTGGTGCTGGGAATCAGGCCTTCCATGGAAGAAGACCCTCCCATAAAAGTGGAAGAGATAGCATCTCACCAGATGAACAAATCTCAATGTAGAAACACAAGACATATATAGAAACAAGGAAGATGCTTCCCCCAAAAGTCCATAACTCATGCACGACCGAATGTGAAGATATTGAAGTGAATGAAATGCCAAACAATTCAAAAGATTGATTTTTAAAATAATTAATGACTGAAAAGTGGATACAAAGAAATAGTTGAATGGATTAAAGAAGGCAAGGTAAGATATGAAGGAACAATTCAACAAAGGAACAGATTCTGAGGAACTAAATGGAAATCCTGGAAATGAAACACACAGTAAGTCAGATTAAAAACTCAGCAGAAAGTTTCAATAAGACTAAGGAGGCAGAATTTCAGGGCTTGAATACAAGATTGATGAGCTATTACACTCAGATATTAATGAAGGAAAAGAAAGAAATTATGGACAAAGTATTTAAGAACTCTGGGGCATGCATGAAAGATCAAACTTAATGCTTTTTGGTGTAGAAAATGTGCCAAAGTTTGGACCATGGCATAGAAAATCTATTCAATGAAATACTAAGGTATCTTTCCCCACATCTGGGGAATGATATCAACATCCAGGTATAGGAGACATGTAGGACCTCAAACAGACATGTCAGAAAAGAACTTCCTCACGTTACATTGTAGTTAAAATGACAAGAGTACAGAGCAAGGAAAGAATATTAAAAACTGCTAAAGACAAGTGCTAAATCATTTAGAGGGGCAATCTTACCAGAAAAATTACAGACTTTTCTGCAGAGACTTGAAAAATCCTAGAGGGCATGCAATGATATATTTCAAACTCTCAAAGAAAGTAACTTCCAATCTACATGAATATATCTAGATTAACATATACCCTAACTGGAACCTAACCTGTGCCCTGCCATAGTCATCCAACATCTGTGAAGTGGCTTTACGTTTTTATATCCTTGGCATAGGGCAGCAGAGGTGTCAATCAAATGACTGGCCAATCACGGATAAGGCCAGTGCCCAGGGAGAGAAGGTGAGACCAGAGAGAAAGTATGGGCCTAGCCATTGATGCTAGCCCCAGTGAAGGCCCACAGCAATTGTAGATGACAAAGTAGTGTGAGGTTTTATTCTGAAAGTGACTACTTCATGACAGCCAAGAGTTGAATAACCCAGTGTGGCACCTTGGTAGTGTTAGAGAGTGTTAAATTTAATTGGCAACTATTTGGGGAAGGGGTTAATAGTTTAAAACTGAGTCATGGAGTAGCTATCAGACTCACAGCTTCAGGGTTTCCAGTGTTAATCTCTCACAGTGACTGCCTGACAGACAGCCATAGGAGACAACTGTGGAGAGCTTGTGGACTAAACAGAGCCCCCTGAGAAGTTTAAATCCAGGTTAGGAAGAACATGGGCCCTCTCCTCCATAG
Source organism: Cavia porcellus (assembly GCF_034190915.1). Taxonomy (NCBI): domain Eukaryota; kingdom Metazoa; phylum Chordata; class Mammalia; order Rodentia; family Caviidae; genus Cavia; species Cavia porcellus. The sequence continues at coordinate 61,145,707 of NW_026947495.1, forward strand.
TGAGAAACCCAGCCTGGGGAGTGTGGCTTTCAGAGGAGGCTGGATTTGAGCACGCTGGTGTCAACACCAATAGTCTTCTTGGAGCCCTGCCCCACGGCCTACATGGGGCAGGGGGTGGGGGTGGGGGTTTGGCTGGTTACTTTTCCCATCTACCAGTGTAAGCAAGGGCATGCCTCAGCTTGAATGGCTGCAAAAGTCTGGGGTGCATGAACAGAGGGACTCCTGGTGCAGGGAGGACACTCCTCAAACCCGAAGGCTAGAAGATAGGCACAGAAAATGAAGACTTCAACACTCCCCAGGCCTGGTTTCTCACCATGGAGGGTAGGGCCCATGTCCTTGCTAACCTGGATTTAAACTTCTCGGGGGTCTCTGTTTAGTCAGTTCAAAGACTGGAGGTTCTGAAAGGAAATCATTCACCCAAAACACAGAGGATTTTACAGACTCAATTTTTTTCTCTTTCTTTTTTTCTTCTTGGGTTTCTTTTGAGTGAGGGATTGTGGTTCTCTCTCTCTCTCTCTCTCTCTCTCTCTCTCTCTCTCTCTCTCTTTCATCCTTTTAACTTTCCCCCTTCTTTTCTTGCTTTTTCTGTTATTTTCCCCTCTTTTTTCCCCTTTTCTTCTTCTTGTTTTGGGTTTCTTTTAGTGTCATCTATACCTAATGCTACTGAGTTTCTTTTACTTCCCAGTGGGATCCCCTACCTTACTTTTCTCTCATTCTCATCACTCATTGATTAATATTTCAAATTTTACTTTTCTCATTCTCCACTTCCTCCTTCTGTTTTTGCTAGCAGAACCATTAAGCTTTATGGATCTTAAATAGCTAGTTAACTATTACTGTTAAATACTGTTTTATTGTTAGTGAAGGTCAGGTTGTTCCATTTAGTAGATATTTACTCTAGGTCACATATGTATTTGTATTAGTATTTTCTATGACTAAGAGTGATACACTGTTGATCTTTAGGGTATTAAGATGGGTGACTGTTGGATCAGTTCACTGGTTGATTGAATTGGCACTGACCTACTCCCAGAAGACTGAATACACCATAAGGGACAGAAAGAGGCTTGTCTTGTGCTCTCTTGTTGCTTTTGCTGTCTTCCCCTGCCATGAACAGTTCCCCTCTGCCATTTGCCACCCTGCCTCGGAGCCAGCTGATTATGGACTGAAACCTCTACAAACTGTGAGCTAAATAAATCTTTCCTCCTTTAACCTTGGGAGGTAGGTGTTTTGTCTCAGCAATGAGAAAAAGGCAACTAAGACAGTATAAGTAATCGTTTGTTAATATAGTAAAAGCCTATATACAAGAAATTCACAATCAACAACATTCTGGGTGGAGAATGACTAAGAATATTTCCTCTAAAATCAGGAACAAAGCAAGGACATCCTTCTCACTACTCTTATTCGATATAGAATTTGAAATTTTAGATAGAGCACTAGGCAAGAGAAAGACATAAAAGGTATACAAAAAAGAAAGGAATAAGTCAAATTATCCTATTTGCAGATGATGTGATCTTATATTTAGAAGACCTTGATGATTCTACCAAAAGATTTTTAGAGTTGGTAAGTAAACAGCAAAATAGCAGGACACAAAATCAGTACTTTTCTGTATATCAATAATGAATTAGGGGCTGGGGATTTAGCTCAGTGGCATAAGTGCCTGCCTCGCAAGTATGTGGTCATGAGTTCGATCCCTGGTACCAATAAAAAAGAAAAAGACAAAAAAAATGAATTAGCTGAGAAAGAAGTCAGAAAAACAAGTCTGTTCACAATAGCTTTAGAAAATATCTAGGAATCAATCTAACCAAAGAGGTCAAATATGTGTACAATGAAAATTATAGAACACTTAAGAAAAAAATTAAGACATTAGAAGATGCAAATGCTTCCCTTCTCATGGATTGGCATAATTAATGTTGTTTAAATAAATGGTCATATTACCAAAAGTGATCTACAGATTCGATGCAGTTCCCATAAAAATTCCAATGATATTCTCCACAGAACTAGGGGGAAAAAATCCTAAAATCCATATGAAAACACAAAAGACCCAGAATAGTCAAAGAAATCCTAAGCAAAAGGAGCAAACTTGTGCATCACAATACCTGATTTCAATTTATACTATAAAACCATAATAGTAAAAACAACATGGTATTGAAACAAAAACAGACACATAACCAATGGAATAGAATAGAGAACACAGAAACAAACCCATGGAATTACAACCATCTGATTCTTTACAAAAGAACCAAAAATATATATAGGAGAAAAGATAGCCTCTTTAACAAATGGTGCAGGTGAAAATTCAATATCCACTTGTAGAAGATTGAAACTAGCTCCTTTTTTCTCCCCATGCACAAAAATCAATTTGAAATAGATCAAAGACCTAGATATAAGACATCAAACTTTGAAACTGCTAGAGGAAAACACAGGGGAAACACTTGAAGCCATAGGCACAGGCAAAAACTTCCTGAATAGGACTCAAATAGCACAAGAAATAATAGCAAGAATCAACAAATGGAACTATATCAAATTAAAAAGTTTCTGCACAGCAAGAGAAACAACCAACAGAGTGAAGAGACGCTCTACAGAATGGAAAAAAAATCTTTGCCAGCTACTCTTCTGACAGAGAATCAATATCGAGAATATATAAAGAACTCCAAAAACATAACACCAAAGAATCAAATAGCCCAACCAATAAATGGGGAAATAAACTGAACAGACATTTCTCAAAAGAAGTATAAATGGCCAATAAATGTATGAAAAAAAATGTTCCTTATCCTTAGCCTGTAGGGAAGTTCAAATCACAACTCCCTGTTTCATCCCCCCAGTCAGAATGGCTAGCATCAAGAACACCAAACACAGTACATACTGGAGCCCGTCTGCACTGCAGGTGGGAATGTAAATTAGTACAGGCACTATGGATATCAGTATGGAGGTTTAAAAAAACTCTAAAAACAGAACTATCACAATACCTAGCTATACTGCTCCTTTGTATATATCTGAAGGAATTAAACTCAGCATTCTATAGGGATGCTGCACACCCATGTTTATTGTGGTGTAGTTCACAATAGCCAAGACGTGAAACCAGCCTACATGCTCATCAACAGATAAATGGATAAAGACAATATGGTATAAGTATACCACAGAGTATTGTTAAGCAATAAGAAATGAAATTCTGTCATTTGCAAGAAAATGGACAGAACTGGAAATCATCATGTTAACAGGCCACCCTTAGAAAGACAAGTATCATATGGTTTTCCTAAAATGTGGACTCTAAACAGGATGACATGAAAGTAGAGGGGAGACTATTATTAGACAATAGGAAGGGAAAAGAGGGTCTAGACAGGCATGGAAAAAAGTTATTTTCTCATAAAGAGGTCATGATGTTGGCATGAATTTATTAAGATGAAGGGGTGTCCTAGTCATTAAGTGAAATAGCCGGTTCCAAAACAGTATATAAGATACTGTCAATTCTTTATTTTAAAAAATACATTAATGCATAGAGATATCAAGAAATTAACTAGAATGGTGTTCACTTCACTTTTAATTTGTCTCTGGGAGTGAGATGCTGAGCATATTTTTTAAGAGTAATTTTTTACTTGTGCTATTATAAAATGTTTTGAAACACAATTAAGGATTTCTCAAAGTATATGAGGTGATGAGTATGTCAATTAGCTTGACTGTAATCATCATTTCACAACATATATGTATCTCAAAACATGAGGTATATCTTAAACATATATGACTTTGTTGAATATACTCAATAAAAATGCAATTAGGAAAAAAGTACAAAGACCTAAATATACATCCTCAAAGAAGACATATAAAGGGGCAACAAAAATATGAGAAAATCACCTTCACCCATTGTTATGGATTAAAAACTGGTGGTGAACTTAATGCCAGATGGATTATATCAGCTTGATGCTGAGTGTAGATGTTCCACCTGAGGAAATTTGCCAGCATAAATAGAGATGTGGAGAAGGAGAAGAGAGGCATTGTAGGTTCTCCTATGTGTTGCTGTTGAGCCGTTGGTTCTCCTGGAGAAGCTCTGGTTCTTACATCGAGCATTGCTTCCTGGCTCTGAAGAGGAAAACATGTGCTGTTTAATCTCCAGGATGAATTGCTCACACTAGCTTCCTGGCATGTACTCGACTGTGATTATCATTGGAGGAGCTCGGGTCCTCCGTGTCACTGAGGATGGCTGTGGTGCTTTTCAGGAAAGGCCTGGTCTTTGTTTTGAGTGTGACTTCTTGGCTAGAATCCTCAACCTACCCATCACAGCTCCTTCACCCCATTAGTATAGACTTTCTAGCTTCCATCACTGACCTTTGAGCTTTCCCAATATGTATCCATAAAAGAGACTGCATGAGTCCTTCTTTTGGGCTCTAGACCTCCATATGGACTTGTGGGAGGCATTATCATGAGCTCTGGGTCTTCATCTGGACTCATGCAGGACATTGCTGTGGGATTTAGGCCCTTGGCTGAATATTTTATGTCTTTGGTGTTGTGGATAGATTTCCTGCACTTTTTGTTAACTCTGGGTGACCATCATAAAACAGTATTATAAATTCCATGTCCTTATTTTAACTGTTATCCTCACAACCCATGACTACAACACCTATAATATCAGGGAAATGCAAATTAAAACCACAATTTTACCTCACACTGGCATGGCTATTATCAAAAACATGAAAGATTCAAGGAAAGTTAAATACTTAGGAATTAACCTAACCAATGAAGTGAAAAACCTCTACAACTAAAGCTGTAGTACTTTGAAAAAGAAGATCAAAAAGGACCTCAGAAAATGGAAAGTAATCCCCTGTTCCTAGATAAGGCAGAACTAACACAGTTAAGGAAGCTATACTTCCAAAACTTGCATACAAATTTAACGTAATCCTACCCAAAATATTAACAGCTGCTGTTAGAGAAAACAAGAGGAGCCTCAGAATAGCAAAAGCAAACCTGTGCAACAAGAGTGAAGTAGGAGGAAATACCACAATCTGGTATTTCAAGTTATATTACAGAGTTACAGTAATTTTGAAAAGCACGATGCTGGCACAAAAACAGACAAGTGCATCAGTGGAACAGAATAGAGGATATGTAAACATCCACAGGCATATTCAGCCATTGGATCAGTGACAAAGGGGTCCAAGACACACCGAAGGAAAGATACGCTCTTTAACAAATGGTACTGGGAAACCTGGTTCCATATATGCAAAAGATTGAATCGAGACTCATATATGTCACCATTTCCTAAACTAAAATAAAGTAAACCAAAGGTTTAAAACAAAAACACATAAGCACCTGGAATATAAAATGGGTACAACTCTTGAAAACATAGGTGCAAGCAAAGACTTTCTGAATGGAACTCCAATTGCACAAGAATTAACAAATGAGCTCATGTCAGATTAAAAACCTTCTGTACAAGAAAAGAAATAATCAAGAGAGTGAAGAGACAATCTACAGAATAGGAACTAATTTTTTCCAGCTGCTCTGGGACAGAGGACTAGTATCTAGAATATAAAAAGAACTCTAAAAATTAGACTCACTTTCAAATAAAAGACCCAGTCTAAAAGTAGATAACTGAAACAGACATTTATCAGAATAAGAAGTATATATAAATGGCCAAGAAATACACACAAAAAAATGTTTAACATCTCTGGCCACTAGAGGAATGAAAAGTGGAACAACACTGAAATTCTATCTTACTCCAGAACGAATGCCCATCATCAAGAAATGTAATAACAACAAATGCTGGAGAGGCTTCAGGGGGAAAGGAAAGCTTTCTACAATGTAAACTACTACAACCACTATAGAAATTAGTATAGTATGGAGATTCCTCAAAAAGCTAAAACTGGAAATTCTACTAGATCAGCTATTCCCCTTTTGGATATCTTTCCCAAAGAATTAAATACATCGTATTACAGTGACACATGCATACTCATGTCTATAGCAGCACAATTCATAATAGCTAAATCTTAGAAGTAGTTTGTATGTCCAGGAACATATGAGTGGATAAAGAAAATAAGCTATTTACACACAATAGAGTACTGCTCTGCCATAAAAAAAGGATAGGTTTGAGTCATTTGTATGATAGTGAATGCATCTTAAGACTATAATGTTAAGTGAAATAAATCAGACTCACAAGCTTAAATATCACATAGTTTGTCTTATATAATAAACATGGAGTATATATGACAAGTAAAATAAAGGTAAACAATAGGAAACAGGGAGATAGATCTTTTACAAATGGGATGGAGGGTTGGGGAGGTGAGAGGAAGGGGAAGTAAAAATAATTAAGGTGTGATAGTACATCTACTACTCCCCAAGATGAATGTTATCATTATGTAAAGCAAACAGGTGATAACAAAAGTTTAAAAGAATTTTTAAAAGAGGAAATATAATTAGTGGTGGTAAAGATGCAGAGAACAGTGAAACACTGCACTGTTAGTGAGAATCTAAATTAGTACAACTACTATGGAAAATAGCTTGTAGCTTACTCAGAAAACTAAAAATAGAATTGCTATATGATCCAGCAATCCCACTTCTGCATATTTATTGATTCTAACTGTACTCCTATCTTCCTTCACAATAGCTAAAATATGAAAGCACCCCAGATGCCTACCAATGGATGAATGGATAAAGAAAATATAGTAGTAAAAAGCCAATTCACCCTTCCCATGAGCTGCCTCAAGCCATGCAGGATCCAGGAGTAGAAGCAAACCAATGTTCCCTTCCTGTGAGTTGGTGGAGGTCATTTTGGGTCCGGGAGGAGTAGCAAAATCCAATGTAACCTTCCTATGAACCAACCAGTGCATGGGCTGGGAGACAAGAACACCCTCTCACCCCCCATAAACAACCTGCTCATTCTGTGGACAGGCTGAGTTGATAGCAACTGAGGTACAAAAACAATTGAATGCTTGTATTGTTTGATTGACTCTGCAGGCATCTATTAAGAGGATAACAGTATACAATATGGCAAGTATGGGGGATTTCCTTCTGTCTTGTTTTTGAATTCCCATATTGTTGTTTCGTTTTGTTCCATTTTATTGTTTTGTTTTATTCGATGTTCTGGTTTGATTGGTTTTATTCTGTTCTGTTTTGATTGATTATACTATGTCTCATGGTATGGACAGCAATTTTTAAGAAAGCAAGAGGCATTATGGTAGCCATATTGATTTCCTATTATTCTGTTTTAAAATCCTGTATCACTTTCACTGTTTTCTTTTGATTGGTTTTTATTCTGTTTATTTTGTTTGGTTTTATTCGCTTTAAAAAACATTTTCATTTTTTTCCATTGATTTTATTGTTTTGTTTTGTTTGATTTTATCATGCCTGATGGTATGGACAGCTACTTCGAAGAAAACAAGAGACATTATGGTCACCATTGTTGATTTCCTATTATCTTGTTTTGAAGTCTTGTATAGCTTTCATTGTTTTATTCTATGTTTTGTTTCTATTGTTTTGTTCATAGCTTTATTCTGTTTTATTTTGTTTGGTTTTATTCTCTTTAAAATAAAACATATGTATAATCAAGAAAAAGGAAATAACTTACCTAGGTATATGGAATGCTACATAGCTTTGAAAAAGAAAGAAATTCTTTCATTTGTAACAACATGAATGAATTTAGAAGGCATTGTACTAATTACAATAAGCAAGTCACAGAAAGATAAACACTGCCCAATTCTACTGACATGTGAAATCTAAAGAAAGTCAAGCTCAATGTAAAGGGAAGATTTCACCGAATAATGAATACAGTAAACAACAATACATTATATTTTTTAAAACTCAGCCTATTTAGTGTTTCAGTTCTTCCATTTGGCATTTCTTGGAAGGAAGTTATTTTTGTTCAGATTGAGTCAGAATTTTATCTCTGGTCTCATACACTACCGTCAAACTGTGAAAATAGCCACCTGGGTTTAGCTTGACAGTGGGTGTGGGTGAAAATAACCCAAGTCAGTCACAGGGGTAGATGACCACGAAAAATCTGTCATCTCCACTAGCCATTATGACACAGCAAGATTCATCCTGAGCTCTATAACTGAGGAGACTTCAGAGGATGAGTCCCCAAAATACATTAAATATAAGACTTTAAACATCATACTTACATCTTGATAATCAATTAATAATGTTTTTAACAAGCAAACAAAGAATGCCCATGTATTAACCCCTGCATGGTCATAAGATTTCTACAGTATGTAATCTCCAGTATGTACAGGGAATGACACACATTCTACAAAGAAATGAAGGCAGCGAGGTACGTGATTTGCTCTAAGACTCGAAGCTGGTCAGCAGCAGAGGCCCGACCTGGACTCAGGCAGGGCAGTGGTCAGGACACAGCTCACTCTGTGAGACTGCAGCCCCGGGAGGAGCCGCACCCACCACTCATGGGTGCTCCTGGTCTGATTCTTGAGGGCGCCCCCTTCTCATCTTTCATTCCTGCTTAGCTCACTGGGCCCCACCCTACACTCCCTGTCACCTTGAACGCTAATGGTTTGCTTTCGCATTCATGTTTCTAAAATCTTTTCACCTCAGTAACATTTTCCATTTTCTAACAACACTTTAAATTCCACTTCTATTACTTGAATATAAGGCACAATTATACCATTTTGAGTTTCTTCTTTGCAATTAATGCAATCATATGACACATTAGTAATGCCAACCAGGAGTCTTATCACAAAATAGTACAAATTATCATATTTCTATATACATTTGCAGGTATCTTATTAACATTCCAACCCTGTATACCTTTTTATTTAAAAACACCCTGTGTTGGATCTCTGGGACGGTTAACTGTCAGCTGAATTAGATCAGATTACAGGACTGATTCTCACAGGTGGAAACTCTGACTGCAGTTGGCAAATTCAATCAAACAAGAGATCCTGCCCAATCAAAGGTCTTCAAGCTGCCAAAACTGCAGTACCACAAGACCATTTTCTCACAAAGCCATATATATGAGGATAAACAGGTCTTCTGTGTAGCTATATTGAGAAATATAGACCATTTTCTTATATAGCTAATATTGTATATCAAAACATAGGTCTACACAATGTACAGTTTTTGTATTCATATATATAAATTTTGGTACTTAGCAATGAGACTATTGGGTCAACTCTTTAGATGATAACCTAGAAAAAGCCCTGGTCAGAAGGTATGGTTGGTTGTGTTTTAGTCTACATAAAAATGAATTAAATAATCATAAAGTTTTCTTTGCCAGAGGATCAGTGTGATTTTAACATAAGGAAGCCACATTTCCTCCAGTTTAAATCATTTGCCTAATAAATAAGGATAAATATACCTCCCTCACACACGAGAGGCTTGAGAAAGTGACCCGGAAGCGGAAGCCCTCCTGGTTCTCAGAGGCCAGAAGACCCAGCAACAGCTCAGGTTGCTGCATGGGCTCCCTTGTTCAAGAACAGCGCCCTCTAGGAAAGGCAGGTGCCAAGTCAGAGGCACACTGGAGCTCAAGGCCTGAGAGTCATAGCTTGACTTACAACCAAAATACACAGCTATTTTGTAACTTTACAAACAGACAAGGTTAACTTCCCAGAGCTCAGTTTCATGGGCCCACAGCTGGTGATGGCTGTTTGCTGGCAGAGTCTCAAGGTGGCACAAGGCATCTTTTAAAAAGTTTTGTTTTTGAAATATGGTGATGTACAGTAAAATTCACCAACTTTAAGTAAAATTTGATATTTCACCAAGTACATATACAGTCATCACCACCATTAAAAGATAGAGATTTTCATCATATCCAAAATTTCCCTACTCCTCTACAGTCTGTCGTCATTTTCCTCCTTGGCTCCTGCCACTAAATCTGTTTTCCATCCTATAGTTTTGGCTTCCCATAGATGCTTAAATAAATGGATCATATCACATATGGTATTTGGGGTCTTGTTTCTTCACCAAGGATAATACTTCTGAGATGTGTTAACACTGGTCAGTCCCCGGTTCTTGAGGTCCAATCTGCATACAGCATACTGAGCACAGAATTCCTGTGGGCCCATGACATACAGGAGCTCAGCAAGATTAAAAAAAATAGTACAGAACAAGGTAAGTGCATTATACCCATGATTAAGCTGGAGAGTGACATTTGCTAAAGGGTGCGCCTTCTTTCTGAATCAGAATTTGCCTCCAAACGCAGAAGAGTGTGTTTTGAGAAACAGGCTGTAAGAAAAACAAATGCCCAAGAAACACTACCATATCTTCTCTTCCTCATGTTGTTGCTTCTCTGTCTGAGCTGACTACTTCTGCTGAAAATGACAACATTGAAGGAAAGTGCTTGTAGAAGCTGCCTATAGAAAGCCAGAAGCAAAATAGAAAGAACCGAGGCAGTTTGTCTGGGTACATGCAATGTGTCATTACTCAGGAAAGAATGAACTACGTATGCATGTGCAAGCCACAATATATAAATTGTGACTTCTGTGATTCCACATACAAGTTAAATGTTCAGATAGTTACCTTGAAAAATCACATTGCATAATACACAGATGAACAGTAAAATTCATCAATCACTTGAAATCTAAGTTTTCCTGTCCTACAATGACATTACATTCACTTAATTTATCAATCATAATGAGTTGAGGAAGATCATGAAAGAATGGACAAATGTTTATATTCTAGAATGTTTAACAGCATTTTTGTTTTGTCCTGGGACCTGCAAATTCGGTGTCTGTCCTTGACTCTAGGATCCCTCTGAGGCACTCAGTTGGGTTGAGGTGTGAGGGCTGGTATTTGGGAGACAGTTGGAGTCAAAGGGAAGTAGGCATCGATCCTGCTCCTGGTCACAAGACCTCCTGGCCAAGGGAGAGGATTTAAACAAGACAGGAACTTATGGGGTCATCACTAGTGATCTTTACCAAGGCTGACAGTAACCAGGATGAGACAGCTGTGCTTCTGAAGACTTGTGAGTGGTCTGCTGAGCTGCCAGCTGAAGGCTTTCCACTCCCAGGCTGCTGTGGGAATGAAGCCTTGCTCAGGCATGCCAAAGCCAGGAGGGCTCTTCCTAGGGATTATGTCGCTTGGGCCGCCTGTTTTACATGTGAAGAAACCAAGAGTCTGAGCTTAATGTGAGGGATGCTCAGTTCTGACCTAGTCCTGGTTGCTTTCTACCTAGTTGTCCAGACTTGAAAAAGCCACCTGTGCTTCCCAAGCTGCTTGCCTGCTTGTTTCCTTCCTTCCTTTTTTACCTTCCTGCAGCTTGAACCCAGCTCTGCACATTGAGCTTCACACTGAGCTAATCTTCAAACCTTTTTTCTTCTTCTTCTATATTAATTTACTGAGCCAGGTTCTCACTAGGTTGCTAAGTTGTCCACAGGAGGGTTGAACTTAGCCCTCCAGAGTGGTTGCAGGTATGTGCTGGACTTTCCTCTGTACTCACCATCACATCAGATGAATGATCTATGAAAAGCATTATTTGGATTCTCAGAGAGACCAGCAGTATCTCTAATATTGCTCTGATATTTGATAATATCATTATAATCATCTCATTTCTGTGGAAACTATAGAGTTAATAATTTCCTACTTTTGAAGAGGTCAGAGACATTACAATAGATATAAATGCTGTGTATAAAATGTCTAATCTTCCGTGTTTAAGTTTATAAGGTCAGATTCACAGTTTCTCATTAATTGGTCCTAGGGAGCCATCCAAATTAGAGACAAAGCCCTATCAACTGAATCTGGGTTATGCCTGACTTTTCTCTGAAATAGAGGACAAACATTCAGACCTTTCAGTACACACTACCGGTCACTTTATAATGCAGCAGTATCCTAGACATCGATGTTTAATTTCAGCCACATGGCATGCCATTTAGAGTACAACTGATATGAATATAAATACATGGGTTCAATAAAACACATTTAAATTTAGCTTTTAGAAGTGGACCAGTCTTCCTAGAGAGTTTATGATTTAACCCCACAATTTTAAATTAAGAGTAGATACACTTGAAGGCCTGATCATATGAGTGCTTGGCTTATTTTCTTTAAGTTCTTTTACATCCTAAATATTTCTTTCTTTTTCTTTTTGAACAGCTGGGTCTGGGCAGCTCACAAGGGTTAGCAGTTGAGCCTCAACAGTGCAAGGGAAAGGCAGAAAGAGGAACTCTAGGGCACCAGAGTTGCTCTGTGCCAGGGACGCACAGGTTGGTGGAGAACCATGTCTTCTCCATTTCCTGACCTGTGTTCACTGCCAACCCCTCATGGTCCTTTATTCTTGGACTCGTCCATGAATTCTCTTCCTTCAACCTGCTCAATCTTGACATCTTGTCCTGCTGCTCAACTCACCCGTTGTTTTGCCTTGACGACCTCTAACTCCATTTTACACTTAGTAGACTGAATTTTAGCACGAAGCCTTCATCTTCTCTAACCTACAATAGTGACTTATTACTAGTTTGCATGTCAACATTGTGCTTCTGATATTCTGTTTGCAAGAACCAGAGAGTCTCCATTTTTCTCTCAAGTGACAGCCTTTTCTTCTCAAGCATGGACGGTGATGGAGATGGTGGTAGGGGATATTGGAGTGGGACACTGTGTCTTTGGTTTCCTGGTCTCATTGTCATGGGAACAAACTCTTAGATGGGCTTTAATTGCTAAAAAAAAATGGTCTTTTTTACTCCTTAAAGATCTCTTAAGTGTGCTATATTTAAGTTTAATTTACAAATGAATGTTCATGGGCTTATTCTATTGTGAAAATGAATGAAAGTTGGGGCAAATCAAGTCAATTCTAAAGAAATAATAAACCAATGAAAAGTCACTTTATATTAAGCACAGAAATGTTGTGCTATCAAAGTCTCAGTTAAGAGGTATTGTATGTCTATTATGTCAGATCTTATAAATAAAGAACACAATTGAATCTAATGAGTATGAGCAGAAAACTCCTTTTTATGCAAATGATTTCTTACTTGGATAAGTGTGAAAATAGATCAGTCTTTCTCAGTGTGAGAAATGTGCATTTATGATCCATTGTGGTGGTTAAGAGCAGGCTCTGCACTTACCTCTGAGGCCCTGCACTATTTCTCCCACTAATTAGTGCGGACCTTGGACAAATGTCCTCATCTGGAAAATGTACATAGTAGTCATACTGATCTCGTGGGACAGTAATGAGTTGTAAATAAATTAATATGTATAAAGTGCTTAGTTTCATGCCTTGCATACAGTAATTACTTGTAAATATTAACTAGCATCATCATCATTATTACCCACAGGAAGAAAAAAAATAGCAAAAACCCAGAAACTCTGAAAAAGACTTTTAAGAATAATGGCAATTTTGAGGGCAGGAGTAAAAGGAAAAAGAGGAAAAGGATAAAGTATTTTCATTTGCTTTTTAAAAACTCACAAATAATTTCAGTCTCTGAAGTTGTCTCCCTCGGTCGAGCACAGAGTGCTGCCGGGTATCTTAGTCACTGGATGTCTTGCTCTATGAAAGTTGTAATTAGTATCAAGTTGGTACTAAACCAATTGATCAAGCCTGACTCACCAGTCAGATATTGCTTTTGAATGTCAAGTTCTTCAAATTGTTTTTAAAGGCCCCTAATTGATGGTAATTTAATATGCACACAGTGCTCTGGATAGTCTGTTACACTGGTGCAACTGCCAGTGTAAAACTCTAAAATTTCAAGTCTTCACTGGCATTGGTTGTATCTGCCAGCCTAGGGCAGTGACAGAGAAAGGTGGAGGAGGGACAGAAAGAAAAAGAAGAGTGCTTTATAATAGTGGGCTATTATCTCCTTTGTCATATTTTAGTTTCTTTAAAATTGTTCACTTGCATTTAAGTCCCCGAGAACCACGAAAATTATGTTGAACAATAGCAGGGATTTGTGAAAAGATTCCTTAGATAACATTTGAAATACACAAGCAGCCCTTGAACCTTCTTGCATCCAGTAACATCTGACGGGCTTTGTGAGCCACAGCCACCTGCAAAAGTTCTAAAATAGATGCTTTCATAAAACAGAGAATTCTCAGAATTGATGTGTTAATATCATTCTCTTAATTACTTGACATCTGACCTAAGTAGCAGTGGTAAGAAGATTACGGCCAACGTAAAAGGGAGAGTTGAGGCTGTCATTCACATATTTTTGGTCACGAAAAGGAAAAAAAGGACAGTCACTGAAGGAAAAAAAAATTTCATAGTATCAGTTAGGCAGCTTGTCTACCCAGCTGAAGTTCACTAAATAATTACTTAATTTACCATTTTACTTTTCCTATGTATATCAGCCTAGATTTTCAACAATACAAAGAGTTTACTCACCATTTGGGGGTGGTGAGAAGTGAATATCTAGGGTAGGGAATGTGGACTCTTAAAAGGAAAATGTATATTATGCTCATTTTGTTTATGGAGATTTCTCAAAGCATGGAATAAAATATATAGAAATAAATATTGGTGGGGGAGAAACACACTTAGAAGCCCCAAGGGGAAGAAAAACTCCAAATAATGGAAACTTCATTAAAAAATAGAAATTATAGGTCTGAGATTCAAGTTAGATCAGTAAGTCCTACTAATCAAAGCAAGACTCCCTGCGCGGGTCACATCCCAGCTGCTTATTCCCAGCCCAAGACAAGGTTCTATTTCCTATTTGTCTTTCTCTTTTTTCAAACTGTCAACACTGCAAAGCCGATACAGCTGTGCGGAAAGCAGCTGTGCAAGACTCTGCCTCCCTCCCCTCAGCCAAATCGCTCAGTTTTATTACTGCTACTGAGGGGACCAAACACCCCAAACACCCCGGCTGACAACCAGTTCCTGTCAGTACCTTCCGGTTAGCAGGCACCTCGCTCCTTGGGGCTTCTCTTTGTGTTCCTGTTTCACTCCACCTTAGTCTTTTAGCCTTTTCCTGTCTTTTTGTTGTTGTTGTTACAGAAAGATCATATTTATGATGCAGTTCCGATTCCTGATTACTTCCTTAATATGAAGTCATAAGCACAACAATGCATATCCCACGGCTCCTCCCCTTCCTCCTCCTCTTTCTTCTTTTGTGATGACTACGTGCTGCTCCTGTGTGGAAGAATCCCACTTTTTTTTATCCATTTTCACATTTGGTCATAAGCCACCACACGATGACTATCTACACGTGTGTCCTTATCTTCATTCCTGGTTATTTTTACCGGGGATGCTGACCAGTGACATTGAAGGGTAAAAGGCTACAAGGTTTCTAAAGGTTTTTGATGCGTGGTTGCAGGTTGCCTTTCTTTCTGGACCTATGAAAATGTGATAGTCCAGGCCATTTCAGTGCCTTCCTCTTGGGAGATAAATGTGTCATCTTTCTCACTTTGGTTATGATGTATGGGCCATGTCCCACTTCTGAACTATATTCCCAGCTGTGCCTGAGACAACTCAGTGCTGGTGCCAGCTGAGATCCCTGGTGCTCTGGCCTCGACACTGATGCAGTGGCTGTGAGGGGGCTCCTCAGGGAGGTTTATGGCAGAGAAGCAGGAAAGGTGCCCCTGGAGAGCTGGGTGCATGCTGTGGGGATGAGAACAGCAAATAGTGTGGGGTGCTTAGGTTTGTCCCTCAGAGACATAACTTTGAGTGAAATGTGGGTAGTGTCTGATTCAGGGATCTACCAAGCTTAACTCTGAAGAGACCCTGGAGGAGGCAGAGGAGGTAATGGTGCGGGCAGAGATAACCCAGAAGGCAGGCACTCAAGGAGGGACAGGTCAACAGCAACACCATGTCAAGAGGTTCTTCAGGCCATTGAAAACACCATGCTTAGCAGGCTTCTCTGAGGGGTCCAGGTGAGCATGCTGATGGGTTGTTCATGGACTTTGCTGGTGGTTGAATATTCACACATTGGAAATCTCTCCAATTATACCATCAATTCTTCTACTGGGCAAGAGATATTGTGTGTGTGTGTGTGTAAAGGCTGAGCCCTAAATCCCGTATCTCATTAGATAAGATATAAATTCCTTCCTGTAAAACCTTGAAACACTGCAGATAATTCTAAAATGATCTTTGACCATCACCATCGGACACACATACCCTACCCTTTGAAGTGACTGATGCAGTTCAGCTTGGTGTGTAGGCCCACCACCTTTTCTGCACTTACATCCATGTATATGCCGGTATAAAACATAGAGAAAAGTTGTAAGTGTGGGCAGATTTTATACAGAGTGTACCATACTATTTGTACTGTTTTGTAACTTACTGGGAGGAGGCTGTATTTTGCCTCATTATAATTTTTTTAAATTGCTGATAAATCTAAACTCTCTTGTCTGTTACCCCAATCCTAATCCTCTCTACTTTCCAGAGGTAAGTTCTGTCATCATTTCGGAGGGCATCTTTGGCAACAGTTACATTTTACACCAACTCTCTATCTTCATTAGTTCTTCGACATTTACCTGCAATTATAGAATCTTAGAAGCTAAAGGGATTTCTATAGATGATCTGGTCCAGCTCCCTCATGGCATAGATGCAATCTACAAAAGGATCAATCAATGCCTGCCCTCGGATCAGACTTATTACTTTGGTTTTGGCTCGTCTGACCCTTAGCTAGGTGTGCTTCTTTCTTGACAGTCTGTGTTACTTCCAGCAAGTGGCTCAAATTGAAAGCGTCCTTGGTAGCGACTTCATTCACAGAATCTGTGACATTTTCTCTCCTATCAAGATGTAGGCTTTGGGAAGAAAAGAATTAGACAACCTATGTCAAGCGTAAACTATAGAAGATGCCATACTTCCTGTTCCTTTAAGAATGCCGTCCTTTGATGTGACCTCCTGGTGGTGCAAATGAGATGAGACCTTATTCCAACTCTCCAGATCCCTTCGAAAGTAAGATTTTCATTTTGAGGCCAAGCTTTGAAGGCCAGTTCCCACCTTTTGGCTTTCTCATGATGTCAGAGGCAGAAAGAGCACAGCTGGACTCTTGAATTTCAGGTTCAGTCCATTTTGGGGATAAGCAGAAAGAAAAAGAAAGAAAGAAAGGGAAGAAAAAAAGGCCCTTTGGCTCACAAAGTAAGAATCTTTGAAATGAAAGTTGTGCAGAGAGTAAATATGGAGCCTCACAATGCCTTCTCCAGAGTCGCGTTTCAGAACACAAGGCGCCTCCTCCTGTAACAGAAAGCCAGGAGGTGTCATGTTCTTAATTAAAACGCACCTCAAGAGTCAGTGGGAGGCTCCTGCACGGCCCCTACCTGAAGATGCCGATTTACAGAAAAACTTCCAACCGCGGATTCATACAAGGGACATGCTGGCAATTGTGTGTCTTTCAAAACGGGCTTCTGTCTGTCATACCTATGTAGTTACAAAATCAAAGGGGATAATAAAGTTCAATTGTATATTCACAGTTTGATATTTCTATTGACAGGTCTCACACAAAAACATGCCATTTCAGGAACCTCTGATTCTGTGTCCCTCTATGAAAGGCCCTGAAAGGCTGCGAATCCCCAACCAACAATCCCTCTAAATCTCAACCTATGAAGTGGCCCCATCAAGGTTCAAAGGTGTCAAATCGGGCCTCCTCTCCCCAGGTTCTGTTTGTGATTTTAAAACACCCTTCTGATGGTGAGGGAGAAAGGAAACTGCCCAGACCAAGCCACAACTGAGTTAAAATCCAGCTCCCAAGGAGAGGAGAGCAGTTAACCCAACCATTGCCACTCTGCAGAGGGGAGACAGGAGCCACTCCCGGGCACCGAGGTCTGGGTTAGACAGAGAACAACCCTTCTCTCTGCCCGCTTGACCCTCTTCATCCGCGGAGAGTGGCTTTCGACTCTGGAGAGTTCTCCTGCTTTAAAATTATCAACGTTATCTCACCACTATGAAAATATTCTTCAGGCCCGCTAGAAAACCACCATGCAGGTGCCTCTTATTTTTGGAGAAGATTTTTCTTGGAAAATAGAGTGGGTGTTTGACTGGATTCAAAACCAGCAAGTCTGTTCTTGTCAGAGTGTATGGGGCTAGGCTTACGCAAGAGCAAGCACATCTGAATGCAAACATTAAATGGAGGAATTGGGGGAGGGAGAACAGGTGCTCTTTTATAAAGGCTAAATTCCATATTTACCAAACTGATTTGCATGAGGCATGTTTTCAATGAAAATATTGCTCCTCATTTTGCTGCATTTGTGCAACAGAAACATAAGGATGGAGCAGAAGAGAGGCGCAGTTCTCAAGCTGTCTTCCTGCACCTACTTCAGCCCGCAGTTAAGGGGGATGTTTGGGAGATTAGCTCTGATCTGTCTGGGAGATTTGGCTGCTGGTTTCCCACAGCCAAAGCAGCAAGACTTTGGGGATTCCTGTGGCCCCTTGGTGCAGGCTCTGGGTCAAAAGATGGATGAGGACCTGCGTTCCACTGATAGTCACCACGATAGAACATCAAATACATCAAGAGGAGAACTCTATCCAATGTTCATTCTACACTTTCCCTCAGTAGCCCAAGCCAGCTTTAATTCTTAACACCCAGAGTGTTTTCCTCTGGCCTTAATCGTTTTTCTGGTGCTTTACTTCCTCTGGTCAATCCAAACTGCAAAGTTGCTGTCAGCTCCACACATTACTTCATCTGCTTTCTTAAATCAACCTGATGATGATTTATCTGCACTTTACAGATAGGAAACAGAAGCAAGGAGAGATAAAGAAACTGACCCAGGATATGTGTAGACCCAAATTTCACACCCAGGCTTCTGATTGCAGCGTCTGTATTCATAGCACCACCATTGAGAAACTGGAATAAGCTTAGGGGAACAAGCAGCTGATGGGAGGGCCTGCGTGGCGACTGTCAGATCACCATGCATGTACACCAGATAGATCAGCAGGAGGGGAGTAGCAAGCTGGTTCCAACATGCAAGGCCGGTCTGTTGGGTTTAAATTTTCCATGCTGCTCCAGATTCTAGGTGTCCAACAGGGCAAACTCAGTGGATCTATGTTGTTAGACAATTCTCCACATCATTGAGAAGTTCCATGAGAACTTGTTCTTAAAAGGTCTTTGGCGAACATGTTAGAGACAAGGAGCTCCAAAGGGCTTTCCTTTTACTTTTTGGAGTCAAACTCAGAGCAAATCTAGGCTTTCTATGGGCTTGGGGGGTTATTTTTCCCCTTATAGATGTTTAGGTTCTGTTACCAAAGAAAATCCTAAATAAACCCTTGAGATTCAATTGCTCTTTGTTGACTTTTAAAAATCACTAATTTTGGAGTCACACAGCCAGGCAATACCTTATTGGTTTCCCACTAGCTAAAAAGATAATACCTCTGCTGGGAGTTATGATGACAATGGTTGCCTAGGTTACTTTGTAGGGACGTGAAGGCCACTTTTGCTGAAAACACTAACTCTTCAAGAGGGACTTCAGCTGCCCCACAGATGACTGGAAAGGATAAAAGATCTTGGCATCTCTGTCTTCATATACTGTATGGTTCTTCACTGCCTGAATCTTTGGGTCAGATTTCTACTCAACTGTGCCTTGTAGACACATTGAACATCTGAGAAATGTTTTTTCCAAAGCTGCAAAGAGGGTTTACTTGACCTAGATTTGTCTAGCCTCTCTCTTGCTCTTTCGAGGCTGAAGGCACACCTACCAGCTGCTGAGACTGGAAACCCCAGGCTATGAAAAGACCAAACAGAGGCAGCACCCTATTCCTAGTTCTCTCCCCTTCACCCATCCCTTTCCCTGATTATTCCTGTCCCATCTGAGAAGCTGATTTACAAGCAGAGCTCTCACTTTGTTCTTTGGCCACTGAATAAAGCCTTTCTTTTTTCCAAACACTCAACTGTTGAATGTGGTATTTTTCCAAGATGAACTTCCAGACCTGGGTTCACAACAGCTCAAGACAGAGCTTGGTAAGGGCTGTGACCACCCCTGCTGCTGCCAGGTCCCAACCTCCGGGGACAGCAGCGGAGGCAAGGCCTTTTCCCACTCATGGACACACAGCGCACACCCAGGGGAAGCTGGCCATTTTGGTGATGTCTGGAGTCAGAGAGAACTGAGGTTCCCTCACAGTGCAATGGTTTTGAAACAATCACCCCTTCTTTCCCAAGGACTATTTAGTTAGCCCTACATTTCCCTTTGAAGAGCTGGGGAAACCCCATACCAAGCGCATTTGCTTAGGTGAGTGGCTTGTTTAACAAGTTATACTTCTGTTTATATAAGTGTCAAAGCTTAAAATGGGTAAGTGGACATCAGACAGAACTAGAGCTCCCCAAACCACCCTGTTGACCTCAAACACCCTCACAAATACCCTTGACTTAAGTAAATCATCCCCTAAGATTCCCATGCTGACTTGGGAGCCACCTAAGGAAGACTCATCAGGAAAAATCTCTGTGCCTGGAAATAAATGGTCTCCCTCACGAGGGAATAACCAAGCAGACAGAATTCACAATCCATGACAGACAGTTTTAACTCTCTCCATGGAAGTCCTTATTTTTAACAAAGCAGGACCTCAAGTGCAGAGATACAGAATTCTTCTGTCCCTGCAGAGATCCTCAGAAAAACACCACCCCTCAACTCACAGCAGCCCCTTCGCAATACAGGTTATGAACTGCTATTACATTTGTTATCTGATTGTTTGTCTGGTTTTTAGTGGGCACTGGTGGATAGCGCAAGATTCTATGTGCCCAAGTATAAAATGTGAACAGTGAAACCAATCAAATATTTCCTTCCCACTGACCCACAGGCACTGGTTTGTCATTCCAAAGACTACCCCAGTTACTGTTTTTACATTTAACCTTTGAGAGAGATTTCTTACATATGCACATGGATGTGTGTATTTTAGAGATAAATATACTCATTTCAATGTTTAAGAGTATAAACTCTGAGGGGCTGGGGATTTAGCTCAGCAGAATAAGCACCTGCCTTGCAAGCAGGTGGTCATGAGTTCGATCCCTGGTACCAATTTAAAAAAAAGAATTAAAAAAAAAAAGAATATAAACTCTGAACTCTAACGTTTGGGTCTTGAATCTGGCTCTGTTGTATGGGAGTGTGTGGCCTTGCACAAGTTACTAAGCCTCTCTGAACCTTAGTTTCTTCAAAACTGAAACTTGGATATTAATGGTACCTATCCAATGGCTTAATAATTATATGAGATCTGAAATCATGTTTGTGTGATAAAATAGTAACATCTTCTGTTTACCAAGTTAAGTATAGATACTGGGACTTTTTCTGTATTTGTTTGGATGTAGTTCTAGGTTTTTAGTGACTGAATACTATTCTAGCATATGGAAATGCAAAAGAGTATTCAAATTGTAGCATACTGATGGATGTTTGGATTATTCCCAGTCATTTGCTATTGTGCACAATGCTACAACAATCATCACTGTATATAACGTCCTCAAGAATAAAGAATTTCTAAAGGTGAAATTTTTGAGTTTATCCATCACACTGTATTTTTGATAGACACTGACAAACTTCTTTCCACAAACTTTCTCCTAATTTATAATTTCAGCAATCACATATAGGAGGACAATTGCCTGTCATACTTCTTGGTCTTTACCAATCCAAGAAATGAAGAATAGTCTCTTAGAGTTTGCATTTCTTTTAGCATCCGACAGAATGAAGATATTTTTCAAATGCTTTGCTCAGTTTCCTGTAGGCTTGTTGGTCTTTTTCTCTGGTGCAGTCTGTTGCTCAATCCAAAGAGCCCTGAATTTTACACTAAACCTTATGTGAGCGATTGGATCTGCCTCCTGGCTGATCTCACTTAAAGTCTCATTAGCCTGAGCAAAAAGGTTTTCACCACAGTAATTTTATTCAAAATGTTGAACAGTGCAAATCTGATCGCTGCAAAGATCTGTTAGCACTCACACAACCTTATCTTCCTTGGTGGAAATGAGAGTTTATTACATCATAAAGAGGTTACCCTCCACTTGTGTTAGGCAAGTACTGAACATTTTAAGAGCGCTTCTTACCTAAAGTTATCAATAAATAGCACATGATTCTTGACTGGGCTAATCCTAGGTTGATGTGGCTTATTTAATAAATCAACACCATAAAGAAACTTTCAGCTCAATGGCCTGGTTGTTCAAAGAGAGAAAGAGGATTCTACATTGCAGTTACTAAGTCAGGAGCCAATGGGGAAGTGTAGACTGAGTTTTCCCTTCTGAGAATTGACCCTGCTAGTCTTGGGGATGGGGGAATTGCTGTAATTGAGTCCCCTCTGCACCCAGACTGTCAGAGCACAATGATTCTTTTATAACTTTGTCTCTGTTGTCTGCCCCACAAAAGGCCAAGTTTGCAAAGATCTCTTCCAGTGGGTTTGACACCTGAATGTTTATCAAGATCATCCAGGAGGCCACACGTGGAAACAAACTCACGGGTGATTCCAAAGCAGGTGGTCAAAGGCACACTGCTAAAGCAGAGTCAAGATGTCCAGCCCAGGCCCTCTGTTCTCACAGGCTCATCTGCTGAGTCTCGTGCACCGCAGAGTGGAGGGGCCTCTGCGCTAGTGGCCTGTCATGTTACAGGTGTGAAGAGCCTCATGCAAGCTGGAAGGGTTATTTTGAAATGCAACCTCTGATAAATTTAGAATCATTTCTAGTAATTGGAAGAAAATCTGAAGTTTTCCTCATTCACACAGCTATTCACCCGAGACGTGGTGTGTTGTGGCTTCCTCCCTCCCCACCACTCCAGGAAGTCATCTGTGACAGGCAGAACCAGAACAATGGGAAGAGGAGAGCAGTGAGGGCCTTTCCCTAAAATGTGCCGCTGGTGCCTTCTCTTAATTAGGAACATGCAGTCTGCTGCCTCTGATCGGGCGTCCCAGGCAGCGTCCATTTCCACATTCTCATCTAACTATTATTACAACAACCCTAAGACGTGGTGTTATCATTCCTATTTTATAGAAGTGAAAACTGAGACTCTAGGAGATTAAACTACTTTACACAAAGCACACAGCAAGGTGGTAAAGGACTGAAGCTTGATCCTCTGTTGCTGGAGTCCGTACTTGTCATTGCTCTGGTGTGTTGCCCACTGGTAGTTCCTTTTTTATACATCCAAAATGTATAAAAAGAGAGGCCTACAGGGTGGCTTCTCTCTTGTCTTGATTCACAGTGCTGCTGGAGCTTTGGGATCGTGGGGGCACTGTCCTCATCAGTGGTTCCTCTACTGACAAATTCATACCAGACTGAGCTGTTGAAAGGTAGGGCCGTCTTGGAAAAAGCTGGTCACTGGGAGGCCGACCTTGAAGCATATATTCTTGTCTCTGGCTCCTTTCTTCTCTCTCTTTCTCTCTCTCTTCCTCTCCTCTCTTTCTTCCTCCCTTTCTCTGCTTCCGGTGACCACAGATTAAGCAGTTTTCCTCCACAGTGCTGTTTCTGCCTTGGAGCCTGATTACCATCTTCTGAACCTACTGAAACCAAGCCAAAATAAATCTCTCCTCCTCTAAATTACAAGTGTCTCAGGAAAGTAGCTAAAACAGCTTGGTGGGGCGAGGTTTATCATATGGCAGTGTTGTAATAAGAGGTTGTGTGGAGAACAATTAGAAGCAGGACACAGAATTTGTAATATTATTTTATGATGGTCACCCAAAGTTAACACAAGAAAATGCAGGAAATCTGTCCACAACACTAAAGACACAGAATATTCAGCCAAGGGCCTGGATCCCACAGCAATGTCCTACATGAGTCCAGACGAAGACCTACAGCTCATGACAATGCCTCCCACGAGACCAACTGGAGGTTGAGAAGCCCACGAGAAGGACTCATTCCACTCTCTTTTAGGAATCTGTGCTGGGAAGGTCCAAAGGTCGGTGGTGGAGGCTAGAAAGTCCATGCCAGCGGGGTGAAGGAGCTATGCTCGTAGATTGAGGGTTCTGCACTGGAGCCAAGAAGTCATGCTCATAATAAAGACCAGGGCTGTCCTGAAAAGCACCACAGCCATCCTCAGTGACATGAAGGCCTCGAGCTCTTCCAACAGTGAGGACAGTCGAGTACATGCCAGGAAGCCAGCATGATGAGTTTGTCCTGGAGGTTAAGCAGCACACATCTTTCCCTCTGGAGCCAGGAAACAAGACTGGAGCTCTCCCAAAGTGAGCCACAGCCACTGTCACCAACAAGGTCCTGAGTCCTCCAATGACAATGATCAAACCCACACTGGGGAAGCTAGTCATGATGGGCTCCTGCAGGAGAGCCAATGGCTCAAACAGCAACACTTAGAGAAACCCGCAACACCTCACTTCTCCTTCTCTATGTCTCTATTTATGCTGTAACTTTCCTCAGGTGAAGCAGCTACACTCAGCACCATGCTGATTAAATACAGCTGGTGCTAAGTTGGCCACCAATTTTTAATCCGTAACAGGCAGTCTGGGCCACCTTTCCACACTATTTGCTTGGGTCTTCCAAGCCTGACTGGACTAATGCCTGATCATATCATTGCTGTTTCCCTCTGGATTGCTATTGTGCTCCATTTCCCAGGCTATTTGTTGTGATTTTCCCTAGTTACTAGCTTTATTAAATACCACAACATGGGGAAAATAATCTTGCAGAAATTTATCAAAAAAGTTTATGCAAGACAAATCACCTAAACACTGTGAGAACTATAATGCAGGGTCAGGCGAATTCCAGTCAATTTCAGTCTGCAAAGTGTGTTTGTATAGCTCCCAACCAGACAGATCCCCCTTTCCTGTCCAGTCCCCCCTTTCCTGAATGGATGTGAAACCTTGAGGTGTACATATTTCTGTTTCTTCCAGCATTTCATGGAACTTTATTCATACACGGACAGTGGACTTGGCCAACACTTCACTCTCCAGCCATATACATGTCCTTGTTGGCCTCTGAAAGTCCTGGCCTGGCTGTTGCTCCTACTATTGCACCCACTCTCCCCTCAAAAGTAGGGACATAGTCCTAGTGGGAGTGCCAGGACACGTCCCCCGTGGAGGCTCCTGTTTGTTTCTCCATTTTATTCCATCACCAATTTCTCTTGACCACAGAGACAGTTTCTTCTCTAGAAGGGGCCTCCTTTTCCTGCGTGCATCACTTTTCTATGCGATGTCTGTAATACAATCGAACCACAAGTATTATAAGCACTTGCCCACGGATCAGGGTGTAAAGAGATGTTGCTTTCTACTTCAAAAGCAGGAAGCCAGCACCTAAAATACTTCTGATGCTTCTCTCTTACTATTTTTTTTCCTCTGCTCTGACTTGGGACACTGAGTGGTGATTATAACTACTTTATAACACAACAGAGTGGATTATTATAGCAGAAGAAAATGTTCCAAAGAGTATTTAAATCCATCCCTTATCCGAGTTTGCTAAGGGAAGAATTGTTAACAATACATTTTCTTTCATTTATCAGATGTCCTTTCTGGCCTTTTATGGTTTCACACTTTGAAAGGAAATTAAGGTAAATTTGTCCCAGATCCCATCCTCTGGATCCAAAGCCTACTTGGTTTAGTATCTTGGGCCTCCCCTGGCCTGGGGCTATCTACACCACTGGGGTCCTCTTTCAGTGAAGACCCTTGCAGAGCAGAGCACTGCTTGCCCGCCATGGACTGCTCACCTGCCTGCATGTCTGAGGAACTCTGGAGTGAGCTCCCTCTGCTCAGAGTCCTGCAGGCCTGACAGGGCCCTGTGGTGGGCCTTTTGTTCCACTAGTCAAATGTAAAAGCTATAAAACTGCTAAGAACAAGAAAACAGCAAACAAGAGTAGATAGCAGCAGGCATGGAATGACGGGGGTTAGCCTGGGGAAAAGAAAAAGCTCAGAGTGCTCTCGGGGCTCTAAGAAACCCCCATCTCCCACAAGGCAATCAGGGAGGCTTCCTGAGAAGGCAGAGCTCGGGGTGGGTCTCTGCTTCAGAGCCCGCCAGGTATTCTAATTTGGGAAACCTGAGAGCAGGTTCACAGGGGCGAATCCTGCAGATCTGTGGGAAGGAGCTAAACCCCTGAGTCTGGAGCGGATAGCAATGTGGGAAGGACTAGTGGGCAGACTGCGGCAGGGTGTGGAGGTCCTAGGATGTCACCCGAGGTAGATGGGAATATATTCCTGGAAGCCTTTTGACAAGAGGTATGACAGGACAAAGGCAAGGTCTGGTGACAAGTTTGCATAGCGTGTAGTGTGAGCTAGATTTGATCGAGAGCCAAGCTAAAGACAGTCCAGGCATCAAGGCCCTGGCGATTGGAATGGGAAGGCAGAGGTGAGTCAGAGCCACCATCACAGGCAGGCTGGTGTTCTCTGACAGCACTCTCACTTCCTCTGTGGGCAGGTCCAGCCCACAGGGGTTGGCTCCATAGGACACGGCAGAGCCCATCGAATTGAGTCCAGAGTCAAAGGAAGAGAAATCTTGTGGCCTAGGCCACCCAAGTGACATCGGCCACCATCTCAAAGCAAGGAAGATGTCTGTGGCAGGAAAAAATACAGCCAAGCTGCAGCCAGAAGAGGTTAGGGGGCAACAGGAGAGTTAACAACCTTATAGCCTCACTGGGGTTCTTGGACTCAGCCGTCACCTCAGTTTTCCAAGTTATATCAGTGAATAAATGATGACACACGTAGGTGAAAGACTTAAAAGTTCAATAGTATCTGCAGGGCATGGAGAAAATTAGGAATCTGATAACAACTGTACTCTGGCCACCCAGTGCTCGTTATTGATGACTGAATGAATGAAGGGGAAGTGTCAGAATATCAATATTAGATGTTTTCTAATGTAACATATTTAATTTTCACCTAATTGTATGAGTTCATTTTCTTCTAACTCATACCACATAATTATATCTACTCACTGCTGTGAAGCTAGTATCCATACCTCACAGAAGAAAAAGAAATTATCAACAGTGAGGGAAAATAGGGCACAAAGAATGAAGGGCACGTCAAATGTGTGTGCCAAAATCACAGTTGCCCTAATGTGTTCCCCTGAAAACATATTTAAGCCCCATTAAAAGGTGGTGCTGCAGGGGGGCATTTATGGCCATTTATATTAGCATGGTGCTCTTTGGGTTTTTTACCAACAAAGGGAGCTACCCAAAGGCCTCCCTAGAAGGCTGTTTTCCCATGTGGATGCACTGAGAAGTTAAACTGGGCTAGAGCTGCTTGAGGCCCCATGGAAGTCAGCTGCCATCAGCCTCACAGGCTGAGGAGGATTGTGGCTGTTGTGTCAAAGCATACATCCCACGTCCCACCTTATCGTGTGGCCCTGACACTAGTCTCATGGGGAGCATGGTTTGTGCTCCTTCACCTTGAATTTGGATGAGCATTTGTCTTGGCTGCAACCAAGAGACTGAGGCAAACATGACTTTGCACAATTTCTGAGGCCAGGTTGGAAAAGGCCTGTGGCGTTGGCCTCATTCCTGCAGCACTGAAACTTGGCCGCACAGCTGCATGGAGGCAGTCCAGCTGCTCTGAAGCCGTGAAGCTGCTAGAAAGCTCACTAAGTCCCTGGAGAGACAGCACAGGAAGAAGCCTAAGACCACAAAAATGGTCTTAGGGCTGTTTCAGACATCCCATTGGAAGTGGGTAACTCAGTCACTGTCTGACTGCACACCTGCAGAGTAACTGCTTGATCAAACCCTTCCTGAATTCCTGGCCCATAGAAACCACAAAATAATTTGTTATTCAGCAATAATTGCTGCAGCAGTCATGCAGACTTTGAAAGGGGATCTTCTAATCTCCTAGAAAATCTGTCAGACTGCTAGGTCTATTTTGTCAGCTCCAGAAGGAACCCTTCCTCAACATAACAAGTTTCATCTGCTCCCCAGAATAGGTGCTTGGAATGTCTCACACAGTCTGTATGAGAGTGCTTCACCTCTGAAGAAAGACATAGAATATATATTAAACCTCCATCAAAAGATACGATTCTGTGTAATTATCAGAACTTAAATAATAATGTAAATAGCTTTGATTTGTCTTAATCATTCCTCTTAACAGAGACAGAAAGAATGAATTATTTATTATGTTGGCTTTAACTACGAGAAATGAAAAACAGTACATATATACCAATGTGAGGCTTGTTACAGTCTTAATTTTCCAATAACAATGAAGAATTTTTGACAATGCACAGATTAGGCGCTGAATAAATGTCCTAGTAAGATTACATTATGTAGCTTTTGTAACTCAATGTGGTGGAATATTGCATTTTCTTGCCACTGAAAATAGAGTGAAATGTAGTTATTAAGATCATCGCAATATCTATATGCACATTTTCAAATATAAATGACATACTATAAACATAAATCAACTAACTCCAGTGTGATTATGTTGAAATAATACAACATGGACATAAACGAAGAGAAATGACATTGATCTGCTTTCCCAGCTACAAGATTTAATCTTCTACCTTGAAGATCAGAATTATAATTGGAAAACTGAGTAAATACTATGGCAATAGTTTTAATGTGAGAAATGCACCGATTTCTTTAAAACTGACACGGTGAATATACATTCTTATTTGTTTCACTGAGCACTTCCTCTGCACCGCACAAAATAGTCAGATCACTGAAATGAGCTTGAATGGGCAATAAAATTTAAATCTGGCAAGGTGGTTTAAACTAAAGGAAGCAATGAATTTGTCTGAAAAGCTCCAAATAAGGCAAAATATAGGGGTTCTTGAATGCACCATTATACCTTCAGCCCACAGGAAATCAGGAGGCGGCAGTAGCTTCTGTGTCAAATATATGGATTTTCTTCATTTTTCAAAGTGAGTGAACTCAGTCCGGTCTGCTGCATTTCAGCTGTCTGACTCTGTGTGCACCGCACAAGGGGGTGAAATGTAGACCAGGAAAGTGTGAAAATTGCTTGTTGGCATGAAGAGACTGACTGATTCCAACAAGCCCATTTGCAGAGGCTAAAACTCTGTCAGTATTTTGCCACTGTGATAGCAATTCAAGTTTAGGATAGGGGAGGAAACAGGAGAAGAGATAGAAAGAGCAGAAGAAGAATCAAAGCAGTTCTGTAACCTTCTAGTTCTCACTGATGAAGCAAATAGTTTACAGCCACAAAGAACACTGATGAACCTTCTACAACTCCGGGAGCAGTCAGTCTCATCCCTATCGAACCAGTACCCATGCCTCTTCTTATAAGCAATCTCTTACAGATGTGCCCTTTATTTCCTTAATGTGCAATCTTTAATCGTAGGGAAGTGGATTTTAAAAGGTTTCTACAAATCTCACTTTTAGGAGGTTGTTAGTCAAATTTCCATCACTGTCACAATAAGGCAGTTTAAAAGGAGGTTTACTGTGGCTCACAGTTTCAGAAATTCAGGCCATGCTCACTTGAACCTGTTGCTTTGGGTTGGAAATGAAGCAGAACATCATGGTGTGGGTGGTGGGGAGAAAATCACTTAGTTCATGGCAGCTGGGAAGCAAAAGGAGACACAAGAGGGAAAAACAGGGTCCCCGTATGTCCTTCCAGGTAACCACCCCAATGACCTAAGCTCCTACAACTAGGCACAAACTCCTAAATGTTTTCCGACCTCCCAGCAATGCCATACCCTAGCAACCAAGCATTTAACAGTTGTGTCTTTTGAGGACGTTTCAGATCCAAGCTATAGTAACGATATTCCAAGGTCTGTAACAGCTTGAGTTATCTATTTGTTATCCTTTTATATGATAGGGAACATTTACATGTGGCTTAGTTATAAGAGGAGTGATTCATACCATGATGTGCCTATATGTACTGTCTCCATTCCTCACTCTCCAGGATAGACATCAGATGTACCTCAGTGCCAACTGAAGTCATCCTGCCATTTTAAGCTTAGGCTAAGTCTCCATGTGGAAAGTACAAGGCCTTTTCCAAATGTCTGCAAATCTCAAATGGCCTCAAATTCTCCATCTCAATAGTTTGAGCTCTTGCTACCTCTAAATTACGTTCAATATGTGACTTGATTTGTCTACTCATGGCTTATCTTTCCCAGGTCTGAAACTCAGCTCCTTCCTACATACACACAATGCACAAGTTCATTCACAGATCCACTTATGTGTGAAATGTGCATGTCTTCATGGAACTTACGTTTACCTGGACAACAATGTGTAATAATGCCTTAAAACAATAAACAAGTAACTTCCTGGTCTGTCAGATATGATTACAACTGTAAAGACTGATGGAATTTCAGAAAAATGTCAGCTCCATCAGGGCAGGGATTTTTATTTGTTTTTTGTGTGTTTCCTGGCCTATTTACAACACAACAGGGCCTGGCATATGGTGTTGAATATTCATTAGATGAGTAAAAGGGAATAAAGCAGTGGTGTGCTGGTAAATGTTTAACAACTGGCATTTGGGGTGTTAAGGATTATATTTACATGTTCCCCCAAAGCCTCATAGATGAGGTTTTTCAGAGGTGGCTGGATGTAGGGTGTGTGACACTGGGATTAAGGTTGTGTAGAACTGGATTAGTTCACTAGTTGGGGTAGCATAGTTCTACACCATAGCACTGGATAATGGGAAGACCCACCCTGGGTGTAAGGGGTGATTCAGTAGGCTTGTATCTTGGAGGATACAAAAGTCCAGAAGGTTGCTGTGTGCTGCCTCCTGCCTGCTCTGCCATGGACTGTTTCTCCTCTATGATGCCTCCTTTCTGGACCACCGTGCCTCAGAGCCATCTGACTATGGACTGAAACCTCTACAAATGTGAAACAAAATTTTCTTTCCTATGATTTGTGGGTATTGAGTATTTTGCCTTAGCAATGAGAACATAATCCAGACCCTGAGTAAAAGTATGTGTGAATACTCTGTGCACATGTTTTACATGTTATTTACATATGCATTATATAATATATGGTGCTTATATCCTATATATCTTATATTTATTATAGATTTTACTGTTTAAAAATTGATGGCACATAATTTATAGCAACAAAATATACAATATTTTCCATTAGAAGTTTCATGAAATTTATTGATTCTTTGATTTTTGCCAATTCTTGTATCCATAGCTATGCTCCGGTTATAATGGATAAATAAGTAGAGTTTTCACATAAATACTAATTGACAATATTTTTTATGTTGGGAGAATACAGAAGTGAAATACAGTAATAAAGAAGTAAGTCAAAACTTCACTTATTTGTCCACAACACAAGTGGCTTCATTGCTGAATCAAAAAATAGTTTCTAAATACTAGAATAATAGTTTCTCTTATTTGTACTTTTCACAATAGAATATCTATAGACATGACAATTTTTAAGTTTAATCTGTGTTATTAACATTAACTTTGGACAATAAACAAAACAATAAGTTCAATTTTACCTTGTGTTTGCAGTGACAGTATAATCACTATCACTGATTCAAGCTGATTTAAAACTGTGGATGATACTACTAAACACCGAGTTGGAAAAAGACACAGTAGCACATCATTAAATCATATTTCAGTCATGCTGTTTTCTGGTATTGAGTAGGGGGCAATTCTATCTCCCAGAGGACATTTGCCAATGTCTGGGATCTTTTCAGGGGGTGTTATTTGCATCTACTTCATGGAGGTCAGCAATACTGTTAAAACATTCCATAATACACAGGAAACTTTGGATTAGGAGTAATTTGGCCCAAATTGTCAATAGTTGTGGGGAGCATATCTCAGTACTGGAGTACTTCCAATCCCAGCACTACACACACATGCACACACACACATAAAAATTCAAAATGTCAGTAGTGTCAACCATATCAAGAGCATAAGTAACAGTGAAACATAGTAAAACAATTAAGAAGTGTTGAGTTTTGTATTTTTAATACCTTTGTTTTAGAGTAACCTATCTGTGAGCTTATAAAATTTGTTTTTAAAAAAGCTGTGTTCAACAACCAGCTTGCAAAATTCCTGAAAGTTTAGCAATCAGCTTTTGCATACTTGCATAAGCCAGTACCAACCCACTGCTGGGATAAAACATGGGGGAGGTGGTTACCATAAAGGGGTCATGAAAGATCTTATTTTGAAAGTGACTTTTGAACATAAACCTGAAACAAAGAGGAGTTAGGTCTGAGGCAGCCAGACAAAGACCTCTGAATACGGAGCGTGCTCACCACATTCCAGAATCAGCCAGGAAACCAGCATGGCTGGATGCAAGTGGGATGCACACTGAGGGCCAGGATGAGAAGCACAATGGAACACACATAGGGCAACTTTCCTTCAAGGTGTTAGGCGAGAGAGGCATCAACGACTTGATATTTAATACGGGGTTCCTCTGTCCTTTGACTTTTCTGGTGCTCCACTAACTGAATTTGGCGCATTCCCTACCGCCCCATGAAGGGCAGCACCAGGCACTCTGCTGAGCTCCCTTCCCCTGTAACTCCTACCTCTTCCTCTCACCACCAGACCCTCTGCCTGGAGAACCTTTTCACACCGTTATCCAGAGGACTTCCGCTCTCTCTTATCCCTACCCCACCTGGATGCCACACCACTCGCCAAACTCAGTAGAACAAAAGTCTTCTCCACCAGTAGCAGTGGTATCTTAGTCACTTTTTGGGTCATTGGAACAAAATACTCAGCACCTGCAACCACAAGGAGTAGAGGTTTGTTTTGACTCACATTTCAGTCCATAGTCAGCTGGTTTGATCAAGGAAAAATGGCGTGGCAGAGGGGTCCGGTGGAGGGGAGCTGCTCGGAGCTTGGCAGCCTGGGAGAAGAGGAAGAGTGGAGGGAGGAGTCTGGAAATACTGCAGAACCTTGCCAGTCATGCATGGTGACCTTCCTTCTAACTAGGCTCCAGGCTCCAACAGCAAGTCAGCTAAGAATAACAGCCCTGTAATGCAGGCACCTCCAGAGAGCCTGCCTATGATCCCGTGAGGATTTCAGGGGACATCCAGACATAAACCATAGCAAAGAGCCTGTGGAACCAGACACCCTTCATGAGCAGCCACCATCCCACAGCACTGCTAAGGTTTCTGTCCCCCCCCCCTTTTTTTTTTGGTGGTACTGGGGATTGAACTCACGACCTTGTACTTGCCAGGCAGGCACTTATGCTGCTGAGCTAAATCCCCAGTCCTCCCCTCTCTTACAGTCACACACAAATCACTTGCCGATAGTTCCATCTGAGGTCATAAAAGAAACAAATTATATTCTCATTCCTAAAGTTGTTATGATTTAGATCTGAATGCCCCCTAAGAACTTCCTGTGTTTAGAGGCGGCAAGTGCTTTGGTCATGAGGACTCTATTGCTCACCTTTAGAGGTGGGCCTGGTTGGAGATGGATTACTGGGAACCCTCCCTCCCCGGGCCTATCTTTGAGCTCTTTCTGCCTCTTGGCTGCCAAAAGATGAGCAGCTTTTGTCCACCTTCCACTATGCTGTTTAGATGGAAATGTCTAAAAGCTGAGCCAAATCTTTCCTCCTTTAAATCGTGGGTGTGGGGTACTGTGTCCCAAACAGAAGGTGACTAAGACAAATGCATCCATTCACCACCTTATTTTTGGTGGGTAGCATTTTATCAGGTGCTTGCTCCGTACCCAGTGATAAGTATTCTCTGCATCCAGTGATAAAGATCATGGATGACCATAACCCTGGACACAGGAGGTCACCAAGGACAACTTCGGTCTGTGAAAAGGAACATCATCTCTATTTCTGGGCTTTACAGATTACCTCTCTTATTCCCTACAACAGTCTCTGAGAGGAATATGGTCCTTGTGTTTCAGATAAACTATGATTAAACTGGCTAAGTAACTTGTACATGTTTGCAAGACTCTAAGGTCAGAGATGGGAATCAGAACCATATCTGTCTGATCCCAAAGATAGTTCTTCCCTGGCCTCCTACAGCTCCACTGCGTGCTGGACCAGCCGTTCCAGAACCTATCACAGAATGTGTACGTGCCTTGCAACTAGGAATAGAAAATCCATCAGATGTTTTTCCACCCTTTTCTTTTCATTATAATTACTAAAACCATTTCATATCTTACTACATATCTCTCATAAGCACAGAAAGGTTTTGTAGTTTTCAAACAGAAAGCAACAGATTGCTCGAGATGTCACATCATCATTTTGCTGGTGGAGTTAAAAATCAGGTCCCAGAGAACTGGCCTGTGAGTGCGGCCATCATCAGTCATTACAGGATTTTTCCACGTGATTTTTCCCCTTAGCAACTCTCAAGATCTTCTGTTTTTGTAACAGCTGTCAAGAATTCATTCTCTCCCCGCCTTAGAAGGGAGGCAGCAGTCTCTCTGCCTTACCTGGAGACTCAGGCAAATCTAGTCACAACACATTCTGGAGACAGGGGTCACAGGAAAGTCAAAAAATTTTAAAATACAAATAAAATAATCACTCCGAGCAAGTCTGCTTCTGATGTACCAAACCCTGTTCCTGCCTCACTCTGGCGCTGTGACACTCTAGGAATATCAGTCACCGTGCTGTTTTTGCAGGGCAGTAAATTTTTCCTAAGTTGAGACATGAAGCCTGAACTTGGAAAGGAGAACCGTGGGAGGGCAGAGCCAGGGAGCAAATGCCGGCTGGGGACAGCAGGGACTTGAACCCAGCTCACCACTCCTGGGGACCACGGAAGCAGGCTGGGTACTGTCATCTGTCATCTTTCCAATCTCCATGGCCTGCCCTTCCTTTTGTAAGACAACAAAAGTTGTATGATTTGCCAAGAAAATGTAATGGCAACAAAAATTTCAGGAAAAGAGTAACAGAGAGAGAGACAGAGAGAGAAAGGACCAGATATAATAACAAATGAGTGAAGAAATGAGCAAAACAAAACAAACTAAAAGAGATACACAAACTTTCTGGAAGGATGTTTGACTAAATATGCAAAATCCATCATCAAAGTTGTATATAACTTTTACCCAGGATATTCATTGGTAGGAATTTCCTTAAGGAAGTTAACGGGGAAGTTTATAAATATTTAGCTTCTGAAATGTTTATCCTAGCATTGTTGGTAATGACAGAAACATTGGCATCAATATAAATGCTCAATAATGAAAAATTGTTTTAAAAAATTCTGGTCTGTCCCTGTGGTGGAATCCTATGCAGCCGTTTAAAATAATACTGTGAAAGTTATTTATTAATGTCAAAATAAATTCTTTAAATATTCTGAAGTGAATAACATTGGATTATAAAAATGGGAGAATTCTATCACTAGCCATGATGAAGTGTGCTGAAAATTAGATGTACTCTCCTGCCAGAAACAACGAAACAATGGACAAAAATACATGGACAATGACTTTCAACATAGAATGTATACGTCCACGAATGGAGCTCCCAGAAATGGAAAGGAAATGAAGCGAGCACTGCAAACTTCCGAGTGCTCTGCCTGAGAGTTCTTGGGGTGCAGCTGGAGGACACACCCTGGTGGAGACTGACGGGGTTCCAGAGTCGCAGAGGACAAAGAAAGAGCACAGGAAGGACACTGAGGTGGGCTTGCAGAAGAACACCCGAAAGACAGCCACACAGAGAGGAAACACATGTAGGGCCGTGCTAGAGGACTCAGCTGAGTACTGCCTGGGTGTTCCTGTAGGACACCATCTGAGCCCACAGAGGGAGACTAAGTACTCTCCACATTATTAGAGCCAGGAATAGAGCCGGGGCTCCCCACACAGGGCGTACAGGCTCCTGATGCACACATGGGCTTTGGATACAGAGTACAGAAGGCCTTCAGTGATAGAGAATAATTTGCCCTACACTGAGCACTGCTCCAATTCTGCCTGATAAACCCGGAAAGCAAGTCCCAAAAGATCAAACTGTTTCCAAGTAACCTAACTGTATCACAATCAGAGCTTAATAACATTTTCATAGGAATACCAAAATACTCGGCACACTCCGCGGGTGAAATTCAGAATGTCTGGTATCTAATCAAAATTACCAGGCATGCGAAGAGGGAGTACAGTTCATAATGAGGTGAGAAATCAACTGATCTGCTCAGAATCTTCACTCCTCACATACACGAAATTAGATCATTAAAAAACCGATCCAGAGCTGGCACAGATGTTAAGAGGTAGGTATTGTCATAATTGTGCCTCATATGTTTAAAAAGTTATGAAAACATGAGTGATATAAAAAGACCCCCATAAAACTTTGGGCAGTCAAATAGACATTGTCAAAAAACTTCAGTAATACTAGATGAGATTCATGGCAGATTACACGTTATAAAAGAAATGATTATTGAATATAATGACACACAATAAAAATATCTTTTTAAAACATTTTTCTTCTTTTGAGACAGGGTCTCACTATGCAGTTGGGCTGGTCTTGAACTCACTATCGAGCCCAGGCTGGCCTCAAACTCACAGTGATCCTCCTGCCTCAGCCTCCCAAATGCTGGGATTCTGGCATGTACCACCATGTCTGGTCAAAATTGTCAAAAACAACAGATGGAGAGAAAAGATAATTTAATAAATATGAAGACAGCTTTGACACAACTTCAAGTAATCAAAGTACCAAGAAGAGAAACAGATACGAAGTATTTGGATACATAATGACTACAAAATGTACCATATTTTATGAAAATTATAAACACAGAAGCAAGAAACTCAACAACCCACAAGTACTTTTAAAACAAAATTATACGGAGCACAAAATTATCAAATTGTTGAAAACTAATGATGACAAAAAAAGAAAATCTTAAAGGAAACCAGAAAATTAAAAAAAAAGAAATAATACAGAGATACAGAGTATATGCAAACAGAATGGAGAAACAGCTGTAAATACTGAAAGAAAAAACCTGTCAATTTTGATTCTATGCATAGCAATAACTTCTTTTTACAACTAAGACAAAATAAAGACATTTTCAAACAGGGAAGATCTAAAAGAATTCCAGCAAATATGTGTTATTAAAAACAAATTTTTAAAAGTTTTTTAGGCAAAATTAAAATGATTCTGGATGGAAATATGGATCTATATTAAGCAATGAAAAGCACCAAAATGATAAATAGACTAGATACTTTTCCTTATTTACATCTCTTTAAAAGAATTTTTAAGATATTTGACTTTACCTGAAAACAATAATGAAGCAAAAGTCTCGGTTTCACCAATTAAAAACAAGAGATTGTGTGTGTGTGTGTGTGTGTGTGTGTGTGTGTGTGTGTGTGTGTATTTCTTAAAGTAAGGCTTAATGATATGTTCTCTACAGTTGTACTAGTAAACTTTTGTTACTAAGACAAAATACATAAGGCAGGTTAACTTTATAAAGAAAAGAGGTTTACTTAGCTCATTGTTAGAGAGTGATAGCACTGGTTCTATGAAGGTCTTCTGGCTAGCAAGAAGGTACAGAGTATCCCACGGGCAAGAGACAAGAATTTCACACATGTGTATTGCTGTGGTTTAGGTCTGAAAGGTCCCCCAAGAGTCTCAGATGTTTAGAGGGGTCTTTTGCGGGGATGATGGTTGCATGAGGACACTGGCTCCCCTGGTGGAGTCATCCATTGATGAGTCCATGGCTGAGGTGTTGCTGGGAGGTGAGTCCTGTTGGAGGGTGGGCACTGGAGATGTGACCTGGAGAAGGTGTTCTTGGCCCCAGCTCCTCTCATTCCATAGCCCTTTCCTTGTCAGGGTTTTATCGGTGTCCCTCCACCATGCTCTTTGCCTTTTCTGTCTGGGAACCAGCTAGGTTTGAACTGAACACTCTAAAACCATGAGCCGAACTGAACTTCTTTATTTTTAACTTGCAAGTGTCAAGTATTTTACCCCAACAATGGAAAAATAACAAATACAAGTACCTGTTCTGACGTCTTTCCCTCCCCTTTTAAAACAACCAGTGTTCCATCATGGGAATTCTACCCAGAGAAGTTCATCTAACCTTGTCTTCTCCCAAAGCCCCATTGGAGACCCCAGGGTTTCCAGCCTCTTGTTGCCTCACAATAGAAATGAAATTTCAACACGTGAATCATTTGAATCATATTCAAACCATTACAACATAATATGTATTTTAAAAATAAAAACAAGGGCTGGGGATTTAGCTCAGCGGCATAAGTACCTGCCTTGCAAGCGTGCGGTCATGAGTTCGATCCCCGGTACCAATAAAAAAATAAAAAATAAAATAAAAACAAATGGGCACATTTTGATTTTGGACTTCTAGCTCCCAAACTGTGAGAGAAAGTTGAAGTGGTTATATTTATTATCAGTCAATGTGGAGTTCAGAGCAAAGAATATATTTTCAGGGCTTAAAAAGAACATTTTATAATGATCAGGAATTCATTAAAAGGCATAAAAATTTTACATGTTTATGTCCTTAGTCAATTAATCCACAATTATATATCTACAAAATACATAGGACAAAAACAAAATAACTTCAAGGAGAAGGAAACAAATCTACAGTTATACTTAGAGATTTCAACTGCCTTCTCTCAATAATAGAACAAGTAGACAGGAAATCAATAAGGATATAAAATTGCTTAACAACACTATGAACCAACTAGACCTAATCGATGTGTGGAAACCATCCCACCCAGTGGCAGCAGGATATTCCTTCTCTTCAAGTATATGTGGAACAGTTATAGAGACAGACTGCCCTAGACTGTCAGGCTGCTGTAACAACGTACCATAAACCAGGTGGCTTGCAAACCACAGAAATTTATTTCATGTAAGAGAAACCATGCAATATTTAAGCTTGCATGTCTGATTTATTTCACTTAACATTATCTTCTCAAGTTGCATCCATTTACCTGTATAATACGAGTTTCTCTTAGTTCATTGAAAAGAAAATTTTGTGTTTTTATCTTTTTTTTTGGTAAAAGGAAGTATTTTTGTATCTATTGTTATTCTCTAATTATCTTGTTATAAAATTTTGATTTTTAAGATTTTCTTTATCAATATCTACTTGGAGTACACTAAAATAAAAAAGATAAAAATTTAAACTATAAAGCTTCTGGAAGGAAGCATAGGCCAAAACCTTGATGACTTAGGGTCACACAAAGGTTTTTTACATGTGACATCATAGCATTTAATAAATTGAATTCATCAGAATGAAAACTACTTCATGAAAGATACCAAGATGAGAAGACAAAGACAGAATATATCTGTGTATATCTTGTCAAGAGCTTGCATCCAGATTATAAGAACTCTCAAACCTCAGAAATCAAATAATACATAATTTAAATCTTTTTAAAGTCAAGAAAGAATGGATTACGACAAATGAGCACATGAAAAGACATTCCACATCACCATGTGAAAATCTGAGTGAAATTACAGTGAGATTTTCTTATATGTGTAATTAAATAGCTAATTTTTTTTCTTTTTCCTTTTTATCAGTACCGGGGATTGAACTCACGACTGCCTGTTTGCAAGGCAGCCGCTTATGCTGCTGAGCTAAATCCCCAGCTCCCAATAGCTAAATTTTTAACTGACTTTTTCAAGAGTTGGCAAAAATATGGGGATATTGTAACTCTCCTAGGAATGTGGTAGGAATGAAAATTCATATAACCACTTGGAAAAATTCTGGGTGCTTCCTTTTTTGCTTCTTCTCCTCACACCCCTAATAATGGGGATTTGACTGAGGGCCTTTGCATTGAGCTATATCCACAACGTTTCTAAATTTTAAAATTTTAGGCAACGTCTCTTCAGGTTGCTACTTTGTCCAGGCTGGGTTCAAACTTGTGAACCTCCTGCCTCAGCCTCCCAGCAGGGAACTACCTTGCCTGATTTGGCAGCTTTTTAAAACATGAAACCTAGAGGTGCCTTATTATTTAACCATGCCACTCCTAGGTGTTTGCCCAAGAGAAATCAATCTTACGTACATGAAAAAACTGGCACATGAATGTTTAAGGAAGCTTTATATATAATATCCAGAAAGGAAAACAAACTATAGTGCAACATATAGTAGAACTCTAGTCCATAATGGAAAGAAATAAACTATCAATCATAGTACAACATGTGTAAATCTCAAGGTAGTTATATGGAATGAAAGACCCAGTTAAGATGAGTATTTAATACATGAATGTTTAATTTTAAAATTTTATTGCAATAAAAGACATATTGCCATTATTGTTCCTCCAAATACTCTCTCTTGCTTCAAAATGTGTGCTGTTCCTTATGTGAAGTTCTAGAAAATTAAGACTGATTTACAGCAGCAGAAAGTGGATCTGCAGTTGTAGGAAGAGGACAGTTGGGCCAGGAGCAGAAACAGGAAGGGTCATAACTGGAGATCTCTTCCCCGCTCGTTTGGGGACAATAGATACTCATTGTCTCCACCATGATGGTTTCACAGGTGCCCACCTCTGTCAAAACACTGAATTGTGCACCTTAACATTGTGTGAGTCATGATGAATCAACTGTTCACCAACGAAGCTGGGAGAAATAGTTCAACTCTGTTTTGATAAAGATAACTTAGTGGATTTGTGAATAGTTACAAGAGACACAGTTTGGAGAAATTATAAAGAGCATATCTTTTTTTTTTTTATCGGTACCAAGGATCAAACTCACGACCATGTGCTTATAAGGCAGGTGCTTATGCTGCTGATCTAAATCCCCAGCCCATAAAGAGCATATCTTATATTAGAACAAATTTTTTTTAAAAATTTGTAAAACTTAAGGATCAAAATGATGGAGTTATATGTAAATCAAGTGATCAGAAATTTTCAAAACAGATGGATTTTTTATTATAGTTTCATAACTATAAAAAAGAAAAAAAGAAAGAAATGAAGAAAGAGAAAGAAAGAAAGAAAAAAAGAAAGAAAGCAGTTGCTTTTCCAAGCAACAACTTCAACACAATACGCAGAGGTAGACTATAAGCCCAAGTGGTGGTAAAAGTTGGGAAAGAAGAAAATACTTTCTATCTAATGACAACTTGCCAGATAATTCTGACCCAGATTTATCACCAATGGCAATTCTGATATACGATTTACTGCTTTGGGAAGAATTAGCTCTGCAATATTATACCTGACTGGCCTAGATCATTTTCAGGAATCAAGGGGGTTGTGCAAATGACATTTTGTGTTAGAACTGATGGCTGGTGAAACTGACAAGGAGTTTCTAGGAAATCAAATGTTCGAAGTCCCAAAGCCCAGGGTAGAGTGGAACTCCAGGGAAGGTGTTGCAACTCTCTACTGTTTTGTACACAATAAATGATGCTTCTGATGGACAAGGGAAAGGGGGACAGTATGGCTTAGCAGTCACTTCCGTAGGCTCTGGGACCCAGCACTTGTAGCTGGCCAGGGGACCTCATTTTTCTCATCAGCCTAATAACAATTCCAACTGTTAACTATGTATTGTTATGAGGCATAAAGTACAGAACACATAAACTTGTATTTAAGATTTCATCTTTACAATAACATCCTCAGTTAATCACAGAATTTTTGGTTTGTTCATAAAATGAAAATTAAAATAAAACATTACAATAATAGAAAATGGAAGTTGAAGGGGCCTCCGAGACATGGTCCAGTTGCACACACTGAAGCCCAGGCTACTGACCCTGAAGCAGGGCTGCAGCCAGCGCTCTCGGCTGGAAGTGTCCCATCTATCAAGCAGCCCGCAGCTGCTCGGCATTCCTCATCTGGATTCACTGTCAGCCCTTCATCAGCTCATAAGCGTCTACTGAGCCACGATTAGGATGTTTTAAGTAAGTACAAAATGGTCAGCAGAGCTGAGCTCACCAGGGTGCTCAGTAAGTATTACCTGGTGATGGTAATTACATGACAAGGCAAAGACAAGGCAAGAGACTAGTTCCAGAAGCTCCCTAGGGTGAAAATGAGTCCCATTCTTTCTGGCTCTCTTCTCTCTGCCTCGCCCACACACACACACACACACACACACACACACACACACACACACACACGCACACACACACACATGCGCAGAGACAATGCACCATCTATTCCTCTTTGTCTTCTTTGCCTGGTTCAATAAGCATTTATGAAGCAAAACCAACTCATCCTCAAAGCAAAATGTTGAGAAATGTGCCTTATACTTAAACTGCCATGTAAGTTGATTATTCAACTGTTCATCTCGTACACAAGCAAATGAACAAACGGGGGTCAGGTGGGGTGGGGTCAAGTTCTACCCTTCTCTCGTGAAGCATCGGAAAGATCAGAAGGGTGTGTTAGGGACTTACATGCCTATGTGGATGAGATCCCTGACAAGCAGTATGGCTCACTGTGCTTTCAAGTTTCCTGTATGAGGGTCAGAATGACTGCATCTGTTCCCCAAAAGACTCAAAGTGTTCCTGCTCTTCAGCAAATAAGCCACTCTTTCAGATTTCTTTCTTTTTTTTTCCATCTTTTTGAGACAGGGTCTCACTATGCAGTTCAGGCTGGCCTTGAGCTCACTTTGTGGCCCAGGCTGGTCTCGAACTCGCAGTGATCCTCCTGCTTCCGCCTCCCAAGTGCTGGGATTACTAGTATGAGCCACCATGACAGGCTTAAAATATTTATTTATTTTGGTATCAGGAACTGAACTCAGGACCTTGTGCTTGCCAGGCATTTGCTTATGCTGCTGAGCTACATCTGCAGCCCTATTGAATTTCTGTGTATCCAGCTATCGAGCACTAACGTGATGGGTGACCTTTATCAACTCAGAGACCATTTACACTCATTCTAGGGGACTTTGACACCAGGACACATTATTTCAGATTTGCAGATGATCTCTATCATCTCTGATACATTTGCTCGGCACATAGTTTGCAAGACAGAAGAGAAACCAGGTCCAAAGTAGCCCTCACTCTTTCCAGGCAGCTTAGCTTTAATCTAAAGTGCAACATCTTCAATCCCAGCATGTAACGGTATATGAGGGGTGGTGCCAAGCAGAGGCAACATGGGGGAGAATAGACAACGTTCTGCCTCTTTTGAGTACCTTCTGGACATGCGGCTTCATTATTGTTTTTAAAAGCAAATTCTTCTCAAAATCTGCATCAAAATGTGTTTCAAACATAAATTTATATTATTTTCTCTTAGCTATTTGGGACAATCT
Source organism: Cavia porcellus (assembly GCF_034190915.1). NCBI lineage: Eukaryota > Metazoa > Chordata > Mammalia > Rodentia > Caviidae > Cavia > Cavia porcellus. The sequence goes on from NW_026947495.1 coordinate 61,188,331, forward strand.
ACACATCTGCTCCTTTTCCCTCTACTTAGAAATTATTAAAACATGACCTTTGTCAGTCTACAAAATTCTCCGTTGTTTTTCCCAAATTTTGCCTCCTGTTCCTGCTGTATTTTCACAGGGTAATGGAAGCCAAAGTAATTGTGCAGTAAGGAAGATCTGGCCCTAAGTGTGAAGCTAATCGAATCCTCCCAAGGCAGTTGCCAACAGATTCCTGACCCTCGCTGGGATTGCTCAATATTGCAATGAAAAGTGCAAATTGTAGTTCAAATACATCTTCACTCTAAGTGCACTGGGTCATTTACCTTAACAACATGAATGTGCACTCATTATCACGTTCAACTTGATTAGTGTATGGTCTAACATTTAAAAGTGCACTTCAGATAAAAGAACATATAAATGCATGATTGGTTCCTAATAAATTGAGCAACCCTTAATGAACTGTGAGTGATCTAGGGAGGAACTATTACATACCAGTCACAGAAATGGCAAACCAGACAAAAATTGTGTGTGTGTGTGTGTACATGCAAGCATGGAGGGAGAAAAATCTTTCTGTGTCTTCCCTGAAACACTTGGTTGGTAATTTTATCAGAAGTATATCTAAGAGAATTCGAGGCAGATTAGTTTTTTTTAGGATGCACACATACATGAGTACTATCTTTTGGCAGTTGCTCAGCAGGCCTTACCTAACAGATCCAAATGGGCAAATTTTCAGAGGCAGGAGGAGAAACCTCCTTGTGAGTTTTCTTACTATTGTCTTCCAGGTAAGATGGATCAAGTGTAGGATGTAAGGTTTTTTTAGTCATTTAAGACAAATTCAGTTCCACCTCTTTACTCCCATTTTTCTCTTTATTCCTGTCCCTATCTTTGGATTTTACTCCTTAAACACATATTTTATAGTGTTGGAACAGGCAAAGGTACTTCCAAGAAGGTAGAAATTTAGTGTCTTGTTTATGAAATATATCCTACAATTACTTCTGATTAGAATCTAAAATTTTTCAGATGAATGAGGCAAGTGCCCATTTGCTTTATTTATTGTTCATATTAGATGAACCCAGGTGAATTTTAAAAGAATGTGCTATGCAGAACAACATCAAGTCATGTCCCTGTGCTGAGTACGAAGCAGGAGTCAGCAGCCCTCCGAGCAGCAGGCTGCGCAGCCCCGTCCAGGCTCTGGGTAAGGCACGCAGGAGAGCTCCCCTGAGACAGATGGTGGGGAAGGGCTCAGGGGGAGATGAAAGCTGGGCTGGGCGGTAGAGGATGTGACCATGCAGGGAAAAGTCCAGAACAAGGCAGAGGACCTGGAGACAGGAGGCCTCAGGTGGGGAAGAATCCCATGGATTTGGGATCAACAAACATCACCAAGGATTGTTTTTTTCAAAGAACATCTGGGGTTGGAGGTGGAGGGTAGGGATGACATGAGCTGCAAGCATCACCCCAGAGGCTGAAGACCAGAGCTACTAACTAAGAATGAGAAAGTATCCAAAGCTTCCACGGAAGGCAGTGGTATCTGCTGCCTAGGCCGGGGCAAGGGCTGTAGGCAGAGTGGGAAGAGGCAGGGTGTCTTGTGGGTGGGTGTGTGGAATAACAAAGAAAGACACTGATGAAGACTAAGTTAGAAAGCAGAGGCTTTCTAGGTTGGGGTCTTAACCCACATGGTGGATTTTCCAAAGAGAGAGATACACATATCCGTAACTTCCATGCTCTGCCTCCACTGATACTCCTCCATCAAGTAGTGGGGTCTGCCGGGCGTGGTGGCTCAGGCCTGTAATTCCAGCACTCGGGAGGCTGAGGCAGGAGGATCGTTGTGAGTTCGAGACCAACCTGGGCTACAAAGTGAGCTCAAGGCCAGCCTGAACTGCATAGTGAGACTCTGTCTCAAAAAGACAAAAAAAAAAAAAAAAAAAAAAAGAAAGAAAGAAAGAAAGAAAGAAAGAAAGAAAGAAAGAAAAAAAAGAAGTGGAGTCTGAGATGCCTCCCCTAGAAACAGGGTAGAAATTTGTAATGACTGCAACCAACAGAAAGTATCATAGTAACATTGCATGATTTCTAGGGCAGGGTCATAACAGCAGCAAAGCTTCCTCTCCCCCCCCCCCACACACACATACAGACACAAACACACGTAAGTCACAAAATTCCTAAACCAACAGGTGTGAATATGGACAGAGTACACTGACAGACTGCACAGAGATACCTACAAAGCTCCTGACTTTTGAGCCTCTGCAGGCTTGGATCTTCTAGCTTAGACATCACACACCACAAAGCAGAGATAAGACATCCCTGCTGGCCTTGTCCTGGTCAGAAGAATCTATGAGCAAAGACATGGCTGTTTTCTGCTACTTACTGAGTTTTGGGCTAAATCCACTAAGCACATTGGCCTCTGCCAGAGTTCAGCATGAATTTTTTCTATAAAAGACTAGAGAGTAAATATTGTAGGCTTTGCACCTGCTACATTGTGATTATGTGAAAGCAGCTATAGATGACATCTAAACTAATGAGGTTGACTGTGTTTCAATAATATTTGATTTATAAAAACTGGTGGAGATTTGGCCTGCAGGCCTAGTTAGATGGCTCCTAATGTAAGTAAGGTCAATAGCAATAGTTCTTATCATCACAGAAATACCACATTTGTACCAGGAGAGGAGGACAGAGGTGGTGTTATGGTTTAGACCTGGAATGCCCCCCAAGAGTTTTCTTTTCAGAGATGGGGTTTTGGAAGGTGATTGGATCATGGGTTGGACTGAACTTTTTTTGAGTTCATAGCTGAGGGTGCTGTGAGGCAGTGGGGCTTGGTTGGGAACGGAGGGTGCTTTCCCACCCCAGCTCCTCTCCTCCTCCTCTGCTTCCTGGTTGCTGTGAGGTGAGCAACTTTCTTCCACTAGGCCCTTCTGCCTTGTGTTTCCCTTGGACCCAGCCATCCATGGACTAAATCTGAAATAAACCTTTTCTCCTTTAAATTGCAGGAATCAGACATTTTGGCCCACCAATGAGCAAGTGGCTAGTATGGATAGAAACTAGGGCTGTGTCACACACGATACAGTGACCAAAGGTCAGGGGTGATATGCTTTCCTGCCCTCTGTGCCTACCACTGAGCAATCCCAAGCATTTGTATCAGCACAGTAGATGGGTCCTCAGCACTGTCCTGAGCTAGAATCCTTCCTCTGTGTTCCTCCTATGTTGCTTTATCCCTAATTGCCCTGCATTGACTCTCTTCAACCCTGTAATCCTGAGGGTTTTCCTACTGACTCAAAGCCTAACTGATTTGTAAAATCCAGCACCCCATTGCTAAGTGCTCAGGATTCATCTCAGAAACCAAAAGGGTTCTCTTCACCCATGATACATGGAACTCAAGGATGGGTAAGAATGCATCCCATAGTCCAATTCCTATTCCTTGAAATGCCATCAACTGTGAGCAGCAGAGAGTGCCAAGCAGACAGGAGAGTACAGCGGGGTTGCACTTTTGTTTCTGCCTCCTGAGAGCCAGGCCACCGTTGGGTCCTTGATATCTTTAAGTGCTGATTCCACAAGGATGGTGAAGTAAGCCGCATTGAGTTCACAAGTTCCCATCACAGAACACGCTGCGCACAAGGCCTTAATGAGAGGCAGGAGGACTGCAAGCTGGCCCGAAAATTCGCCTCGCCTTCCTCCTGGTTTTACAGGATTCTCTAATAAGGAGATAAGTTGGAGAAAAATGACAGAAACTCCACTAAGTGTAACAGCAGGGGTCCAGCAGCAATCTTCTAAGCAGCTTCCTGAGCAGGCCTGCAGCCATGCCGCAGATCTTGGGAGCTTAATGAGAGCAGCCCGCAGGCAAGACCGCGTGCACCACCAGGTGCTGCTGCCTTCTCCTGGGCCTCTGCCCCCCAGAGATCGGCTGGTCACTCGGAAAAAGCAGGACGCCCAGAGATTTTCCGTGACTGCTGGCAGCCCTGACCTAGCTCTTGTTTCCTAAGATATATATATATATATATCCCACTTGCCTTATATAATGGGGTCACCAAAATACAGGTAGTAAAGGTTGCTAAGAAAAAAAGTGGGGATTTTATTTCTAAGATAGGTGGAGGATGAGAATAGCCTTAAGAAGAAAGCTTCCATTTCATCTGTCCAAGAAAACAGGGCAATCACAAGCTCAGGCTGGCCAAAGAGAAAGGGTGACTGAACCAGCAAACACTGTCACACTGGCCTGGAGAGCTCGCAGCATTGTCACAATGGGACGGGGGCAGCTCAAGCAGCAGAAGTGGGAAGGGCTTGGAGATGTCTGAATGGGGAAGACCCTTTCTTCCTCTCCTCACTGTCCTCTAAATTGTGAGGCCGGCTTAAGGCAGGAGGACAATCTCAGTGAACTGTCACCTCAGGTCTCAGGGGAACTGACATAGAAAGCACCTGATAAAACGACTGTTTGTGTGAGAGCCAACACAAACCTTCTGCGGAAACTGTGTTCAAAAGAATGCCTTTGATTTATAAAAGCTAGGGGACTGAATTTATGTTCTGCTAAGCCACAGAAAGCCCTCACCCAGAATCAGATCATCATTTCCAGTCCACAGTGCTATATTCATGCCAGGTGGGAATTCACATGAGACTTCTGGACATCCTCAGTGAGCGTGTAATGGCCTCGCTGAGGCACCAGGGACAGGCTATTGCCTGACTCTTGGTCTTACTGTCTACAAAATGGGTCTAATAATCCAATGGAGATCACCTTGCTGTAAAGAGTACCAAATGAAATCATGAGAAAGTAACTTAGGTGTTTGGCAAAGTTATCATTTTCATAATATCCTGCTGAACCATAAGTAAAATTCAATGTGGAAGAAGAGAGAAAGAACACAGATGATCTGGTTATGAAGAAGGTATTTTTAGCATTATGCAGTTACAAAGCGCTTTACATCTTCAGAGAGCACTGTGGCCTTTCTTCCTGAGTTACTTTGACAGCTGAACATCAGGCTTACTGGCTCTGGAGCAATTGCTAACATCAAAACAGGGCAGAAGTGGGGAAAGTTCAGAAAAGCAGTAGCGTAAGTATTTCCTTTCTGGACACATGCAGACTTTGGGCATTAAGAAATTCCTTGTTTTCCCCTCCCATCTAAATGAGAGGCAACATAAAACAGAGCCCAAAACCACATTCTAGCTGCATGCTATACGTATTTCTTCTCTCTTGACTGCAAAACCAGGCCAGAGACTTAAGATTCAGCGTTTGTGAAATCCACCTACCTAAGTCTTAATTTTCCTAAGAAGCACAGAAAAAGCTAGGCTTCTGCAGTTTGCTGCGGAAAGCCAGACAGGCTTTCTGGAGCTATGTTCTATCCCCTAATCAGTCCTAAATCCTCAAAGGGCTGCAAGCCAAGCACTAATTCTGTGACTTCTAGTTCCCTGTGACAAACTGATCTGTGATCTCTGATATCTTAAACAAAGCTTTGGTGATTCTCTTTATTGCAGGAGATGGAAGCTTAAGTTGAAACCCAGGGTGCCTTTATTTTTAGGGAGTAGAGAAAATAATGAAATGTTTCAATGGACAACATAAATGGGAAGCTAAAATCCTGTTTTGAACTGGAGACATTTGGGAAAGTTAAAGGTGTATGTTGGAAGTTTGTTTTGGGCTTGGGCTGAGGTGCAGCAAGACTGATGTGGTCTTATCTCCTCTTCTCCTCCCCTTGGCTGTCTGCAGACCACAAAGCAAGGGCTTGGGCCACGGGAAGGATACGGACTTCAAAAGACTCTCAAAATGAGGGCAAGCCAGGGTGCAAAGGAGGGAGGGGACAGAGAGCTGCCAAGCAACAGGGGCATCTCGGAAAGAGTCACAGCGAATACTCAGTTTTACATTTTTCTTGGCTCATTGTAAACCCCACATGTAAATGCCAGTCCATTTGTTACCTATTACTAGGTAGTCACCATAGCAGGTTGGAGATTGTCAAGTGTCAGTGGTTCTTCGGGAACTCAACAGACTTTGTGCTTCTTTGTGTTATGGACTGGGTTCAGCAGATTCCAGAAAGAAGATGGGATGCAGAAGCAGGGTTGAAGGGCCAGGAAATGTGTTAGTTGTCCCCATCCTGCCTCAAATACAGACAAGAAAAGAGGCCCAGACAGGTCCAGCTACTTCCCATGATTTGATGAAAAAGTTCCCATTAGCTGTTGACGTTTCTGGGCTGGAAAACCCTGGTCACACCCACCACTCTCTTTTCCAAAATGAGAGTTCCATCTGCCTCCACCCTCATTGCTAACACACGAAGCCAGATTGAAGCCCTAACATCCAAACAAATACAAACTCATGAGACTATGCTGACTTTTTAAAAGCTTGTGCTGGGATTTTCCCTCATGTTTGCCTCAGACTGCTCTATTCTAACAGATTCATTAATTTTCAAGGATTTGAGTGATGATTTGACCTTTTCTTAGTTGCTTGACCTGTTCGGGGCCTTCGGAAAGAGGTATTCATTGCCTCACTCCTTTAAGTGAGCATTCACCGAGGCCTTGCCTTAGGTGTCAAGCATTGCTGTAGACTCCAAGTAGGTGCTCAATATTTCACGTAGATGACCTCCCTCTTGTGGGGTTTACACTACAGGGTTGCCACCTCTCTTGGCTTTAGGGATGGTTCTTAATGGACCAATACAGTCTTCATTCTCTGCAAAACCCTTAATGTATGCTAGCATTGCTATAGTTTGGGTAAGTGTCTCCTAAAAGTCTTCATCGCTAGCCTGTAGCATGGTGTTACTGAAAGGTATTGGGACCTTTAAGAGGTGGGGCCTAGTAGAAGGAAGTTAGGTCACTGGGAATGTGCCATTTAAAGAGCTATTAGGACCCTATTCCCTTCCTGTCTCTCTCCTTGCTCCCTGGATGCTGTGAGGAGAACAGACCATCCCACCATGATTGCCAGAGGCTCAAAAGTAACAGGACCAAGCAACCATGAAACTGTGAACCAGAATAAATCTTTCCTCCCTTTAAACCAATTATTTTAGGTATTTTGTCACTGTGATGAAACGTTGACTAACACAAGTCACAAGCCAAAGTAAACAATTCTATTTCACTTAAGTTCTGTTGATTCTCCTTATTCTCTCCTTTGTCATGTTTAATCAATGTACTCTTTATCTGCATCTTCCTGCTCCTCCAATATGATAATTCAGGAAGTACCGTGTATGCATATAATCTTAGAAGCCTGTGAGAAATTCAAGTGCATCTCCTTTCCATGTGTAGCCTGCAGACACCAGCTCTAAAGGAAATTCACTCAATGAACATGTTTGGAAGTAAGGTCTCTACTAAACCGAGACACTTCTAGGGTGACTTAAGGATCTATTGAGGGAAACATGGAAAATCTGGGAAACTGATGGAATTAATACCTTACAGTTAAAAACTACTATGATGAGCTACCTCCTTTCATTTTCTCCGCCCCATGCTCCTGAAGAACCCTGGAATGACAAGAAGATAATATAATGTGGTGTCAAAGGCAAAACACAGGCAGGCTTACTCCCACATCTTCTTTCCCCTTCCTGGCTTTGACAGGGAGGAAAAGCAAAAACAGCCATCACACTGAACCTTTTCTGTTCTCCCTAATGGGACCTGCTTCAGTCTTGGAAACATTACAAAGGCTTGCCACCCCCAAGGTCTTGTGTAAATCTACAGTTTTGTAAATGATTTGGGGAGAGGAGCTCCTAGAAATTAGCATCACCCCTCTGAACCTATAACATTAATCATGTCACTTGGTGAATTTGAGCATTTAAAAAACATGACATAATCACAGCACTTGGGAGGCTGAGGTAAGACAATTGCCATGAGTTCAAGTTCAGTCTGGGCTACACAGCAAGACCCCGTCTCAAAACCAAAAACCTCACTCCTTCGCCTAAAAAAAACAAGAAAAACATGAAACAGCTGCAGGAAAGGAACCCAGCCTATATATCCTCTGTGGACACATACCTCTCTCTTCAGGACATGCCAAAATTTTCTTTAGCCTATAGTAGTAGATTTCAGGGTTTGAAATAGAAGCCAAGGCAGTGGGTTTACAATTGGGATGAATACACTACAATTACAATCGTGATGAACATGTTTGTGTGAGTGTGGAAAGACAGCTTGTACAGTGACTCACAAGTGACTCGCCCACACCCTGCAGATACTACCTGGATGTACCTCACTCTCCCCAAACCCGGAGATACTGCTTGCCACTCCCGTGTTTGCTCACTGCCTGGGTCACAGCGAGAGCTGATAGCAGAGGCTGCTCAGCAGGAGAGGATGAGCCTGTGCTTTTTCGAGCCATTGTCTTGGAGCTGCCTGCCCACCCCACTTCAAGGACCAGCACCACCCACTTTTACTGTTTTCAGCAGATCTCTGAATGGAAGGGTCATTTTCTGCCTTGATTTCTTTAAACTTCATGTGTTTAAGAAAGGATAAAATGCACATTAGGAGGATGGCAGAGCCCGGCCACCCTCTTCTCCCAGCTCCGGGTCCTGTTCAACTCTTCTGTGTTTCCCCTTCAGTGAGCTTTGCACAAAGCTTACCCAAACCCACATGGATTTCTATAATACCCAAAAAGAATGACAATGAGTGATGAGATGTAGGTGGAAACTGCCTGAAGAAACCTAAATTGTAACAGGAAAAAAAATTGACATTTTAGATTTTAAATGTTACACAGTTTTTATAAAGCTTCAGTCAATTTATTTTATTTATTCTAATGAAGAGCATTACAACTGCTTTACTGCTCTGAAGCAAGCATCGATCACATCATTAATCACACCTTGTGAATAGCCACAAATCAAGTCCTAACAGCTCGCACTGAATCAGAAGCAATGAAGCATAAACTCCTTCACAATTTATGATCTCTCCAATTGCATCTTTTCAACCATTAAATTGCAAGATACCATAAATTTTTATCTTCTTCACTTCAGTCACATTATTGATTCTGCCGTGTGAAATACAGAAGTGCCGTAAATCTCTGCTATTGAATTAAATTTAAAGTCTCGACTTCAGAAAAGAAACCCAACACACTGCCATGGCTGTTAATTTACACTGAGGAACAAATGATAGAAACATTAAAATTTAAATGGACAACAGGGATTTCTAAAAGCCATAGTACTGTCAATCCTAGTCCTTGTCAACCTTGAGAGCTTTTTTATTATTATTATTAATTCAAATTTTAAAATACAAAAAAATGAAAGAATTAAAAAATTTTAAAGTAGAAGGTAGGGAGACTGCTCATAGGAAGAGGTAATGGAAAGAGTCCTCGGTGGGAATGACTGCATGCTAGAGTTTTAAAAGGCAGGACAATGACAGCCAGCATCCCCTCATCCTACCATGGCCCATAGGACAGGCCCAAATAAGTCCCTGTGCCCCACCTCCAACTCAGGACATCTCTGGTTTCAGCGATAAGCCCATGAAGATGCTAACAGTCTCTCAGTAGGAGGCTCACTGTCCCCTTGGCCACCCTGAGTCCCAGTCCAGGTGCTACCCACCTGTCCTTCTCAGGGCCCAGGATGCTGCCCCTGCAGGCTCCCTTCCGAGCCTTTGCCATCTGCCTTCCAATTGAGCAATGGAGGCACTAGGAGACTAGCCAGAGCAGTAGAGACAGGTGGGAATGCCAGTTCCCACTCCTCCCCTGCCTGGGGCAAAGGTGTGGCAGAAGTTGGGTCCCTTCCAAATCTACAGCTCCCACATACACAGGGGGAGGGGGGCACTAGTAGAAAGGGCTCCTCCAATCAAGCTCTCCCTGAGCTCCAGGAGTGCTGCCCCCTCCTAAAGACTTCTCTCTGCTGGTCCTTTCCAAGTGCTTGCATCTCCCTTGAGGTCCTCTTAGACCTGTCAACAACTCTGCAAGGTGTTCTTCCCTGAAGACTAGTCACTTAGATGCTTGAATGGGATTCTGCTGTCCCTTGGAAGCTTGCCAGTACAAGTATGAGAGGCAGGAAAGATCGAGGACCCTCCAGAAAAGAGCAGGTAACAGTCTGTTCTCACAGGAAAAGCAGGAATTGCACCCACCCAAAACAGTGGCAATCCTAAAGTCAAGACAAGACATAGACCTGCAAATGCCCATTATGTTTGACACATAGCTACCCCTCATTATCATGAAGACCATGTATCATATGTAGAAGCGTAAATGGGTTCATAACAAGTGGCCTTTTTCAAAAGCCACTAGGCTTTTGAAAAGCCTTTGAGCCACAGAGAATGAAAGAAGGTTGCTGAATGAAGGCTGCAGGAAGGGGAAAGCAGGGACAGGCCTTCAGGAAGTCAATATGTCATTGCAGAAGAGGTAATGCGTGGCCAGCCAGGAGGCCCAGGACTGGCCAGACTCAGCAGATATAGACAGATCACCAGTCTATTCTTGCATGATCTGAAATAACCCTGTGGTGTGCAAGCCCCACAAATGAGGACGCCGCCAGTGGTTTCTAGTCTTCTCTACTTTCTAAGATGCATGTATTCTGTGTCCTCTTAAGTTTCTCTCTGGGGGAGTAAGACAGCTAAAAAGGTCATTCTAGGATAGCAATAAGTCAAAATAATCCTTTGATAGCTATATCATGAGCCAGCAATCCCATCCCCACCAAAAAAAAACTAAGGACTCCTGGAATTAAATATACTAATTTCTCCAATCTAATAATGTTATTTTAAGATAAAGGATTTATCTTTCTCAGTCTAACGTAGTCTCAGGTTGAGGACATCTCTGTGATCAGTTAGCGGGGTTAGCCTATCCTTACAGGGCTAGGCAGGTCCAAGCCAACAAGATTTCTGGGATCATTCTTGATTTGATTGAAATCTACATAGGAGGAAGAAGAGCAGGGATCCATACTTGTACCACCTGTCATGTGCCTTCCAGACTGAGATTCCTGCTGTGGCCTGCCCCATCACTACCACAATCATGCCACAAGCTCAGAGGTCAATTTCTGACATTCACAAGAATTAAGTAAAGCTCTATAAGAGGTGGAATACATGGTTCATAGGCCCTTCACAAAGCTTCTTTTTGGTAAAATGATAATATATTCAGATACATCAACATTCAAGGGATACAAAAAAAGGATATGGTAAATACTTTCCTATCATCTCATCCCTTAGCCACGTACTTTCCTTTGCCAGAGGAAATCAGTGCTATTGGTTTATCTACTGACCTGTCACCTAGACATGTATGTGTCCATCTGTGTATGTTTTCAGAAGTGTTCTCTTCACATACAAATGTATGCCTGTGTGAGCGTCCACATATACTCCTCCTGTACACAAATGGGATGACATGCATACTGTAATGAACTAGTATTTTTTAACTTTATCAAGAAGCTAGTTTTATATCAGCATTTAAGGGAGCTTTCTTGCTATTCTTTAAAGTTGCACAAAAGTTATGTCACATGGACCACAATTTATTGAATCAATCCACTGTCATCATGAACATTTAGCTTGTTTCCAATCTCTTGCTATTATAAACAATATCATGGTGATAATTATATACATAGGGTATTTCATCACTGCTACATGGTAGTTTTTAAATTGATTTTTTTAAAAAACCAGATTTTACATTCAATAAACAGATTTCAGACTTGTTTGAAAGGAGTGGTCTGGAAGTAGTAGCCTCCCATCACCGTGGGGCAGCAGCCACCTAGAGCAGAGGAGCAGATGCCACTTTGGGAGCCTCATGCATCGGGTCTGCATGGCCTCCTTACACTTTCTCATGACCTGCCTGGCCCTGTGGGCATTTGAAACCCTGCTGACCTCAGAGTATGGTAAAAATTAAGTGAGATAATGAAGGTAGAGCACTTAGCATGGCACTTGGCACCTCGTGAATGATGCAGATGCTCTCGGGGAAAGGAGACGCTTATTAGAGGACTATTCTCTTCCATTCTCCTTCCCTTTCCTTGAGTCTGTAAAGGTTTGTGTCTTTAATCTTATGAGAAAGTAAGTTCCATGAATACTCTGCCATAATCCCCAAACCTGGAACAGTACAGGATATATAGAATAAATGGGTGAGCGTGAAGGAAAATGGGGCCTCCTTGAGACCATAATGTTAAGTGATATAAATCAGACACACAAGCCTTTAAATACCACATGGTTTCTCTTAAGTGAGAAGCCCAAAATACAAATAAAGAGCAAAATAAAATATAGCTAATAGGCAGGTAGAGACCAAGAATGAGAAAGAGTCCAAGCGATGGAGGGAGGGGAAGGAAGGGAAGAGAAGGGGATGAAAAATGAATTAAGATGTATTATATGCACGTATAACTCCCCATGAGGATTGTGATCATTATGTGCTGCAAATGAGTACTAATAAAAAATAAAAATTGATTTAAAAAATAAATAAAATGAGCTTGGGGACAGGCATGGTTGTTTTACCTACTGAGATCTGAAATGGGAAAAACAAAATGAATGGGTGAGCAAAGAAATGAACAAAAGAGAGGAAAAAACTAGCAAAAAATGAAACTATAAAAAAAACTATACTAGGATCTGCATGCTTGTTTTTGATGTTTTCTTGGCTTTATTAACTTCCCAGAATTTTTTATTTACTTGCTAATTCAAGATTTTAAGTTTGCCAGTTACATATTCTTCCAAATTCTTATATTTACTTTTTTTTCCTTGTTGTTTGAATTGCTGTCTGTATTCTGCCCACTAATTCTGTTGTTTTTAACTGTCTCAGTCTTAGTTTCAAACCATAAAAAATCAGATTAGTTTTTATGTGTTCCTCAAATCCATAAATCTAATTTTAAATTCCAAAACAGGCCTAAGATCTTTGAAATGTTAATAACCCTATAAAAATATTCACATTAGTCCAAATTATATGATTAATGTGGCATCTTCCCCATGAACCTTTAAACGATTTTAAACACATGACTTCTGCTGTTGCTGTGTGACCCAAGTTCCACCTTAGAAAATTAGAAGATGAGCAATGTTATCTGTTAAATATAATTTTGAAATAAACACCAACGACTTTACCAGCCCACAGTTATTTTCCAGTGTGGGTGTTACATAATCAGTGGGGTACTTTGTTTATCATAGAAGTTTTGAAGTTTACAAAGTGCACCCGGCCTGTCTGCACACCATCTCAGCCTGTGGGAGAGCAGGTGAGGGTGCTGGAGACAAAAGAGGGAACTGAGCGGGCAAACGTGGGTGCCTCACAACTCCAGGACAAGAACCAGGCCTCTGCTCTAACGGGAACCGGAAGTGATGCTGCAGGGTCACTGCGAACTGAGACATCTTCTCTACTGGCCCCTCATGGAGGCTACAGTTTCCCTTCTCAGCTTCCCTGCACATGATTCTCCTCTCCTGGGCCTGCAGTATAGCTTTCATGGCTTCTCCCTACACACAACAAAAGATGACTATGCTAGAGCTCCTGAGTTTCCTCATCCTCCTTTAGGTAGTAACAAAGATTGACCAGAGACTGTCAGTCCCAAATCTAAATAAATGCTTGTGAGGGACATTCTGGTTGGTCCATGTTGTTCTAAGAGTCCATCTCAGGCCAATGTATAATAGGAAAAGAATAATGCTACTAACCACATTTTATTCTTTGACTTTCCAATTGTATTAAACAGGGGCAGATTGCTGTAGGTTTTATTGTGAGTGACAGAAACTACTCAGACAACACTGAACAAAAGGAAAAATCACAGGGGGATGTGTGGACATCCCTGGGCTCAGGATAGGGAGTGTGGCTTTCCTAGATTTTTTCTGGGTGATGAGCCCACAGGCTAGGGCACCTCTGTGCATGGGGAAGGGCCATGCACAAAACACACAGGGCCTGGAGCAAAATGAAAATGCAAGACCCCTTGTTCAACATTTATTACAAATTTCAGGACAGTGACAGCAGCAGGACAGGGGATGACAAGTGACCATGCCTAGTGCCTCTGCGGCATGATGTTGTTTTATCCTTTTTACAGGCTTGCTATGACTACATGACATGCCCAGGCTAAAACTGGTGGCAAGCACACTTCTAACCAAGTTCTGTATATCCTAAACATATTATTCTACCACGTTCCTTCTTCCACAGCTTGGATTGTGATAGGCACTTGAGACACAATTTCCAGAGCAGATAAAATATTGATGAATAGGCTGCTAAATTCTTCAGTCTTTAACCTGATGTCTATCCATTCAGAAAGCACTAAATGTTTATCATAATGGAAGGACAAGACTGCTAGATGCTCCACGATAAAAGACCATCCTCATATCACTGTCCTTATATCATCGCCCTCCTGGATTTCCTGCAATTCATTCCTCCTGAACCCCAGACAGACGTTCACCACTAGGGATCATCAGATTTTTGTGCATTCACTATTCCCGGAGAACAGTTCCTCTTCCATCAAGCCACATGACGATTCTCTAAAAACGTGCTTTCCCTATCACTTACTTTCAATAAGTGTAATTGAATGACTGCTGGGCAGGAGCATCTGGCCTTCAGTTGCACGTGCAGGGTTTTATTTTATTTTATTTCATTTTATTTTTTAGTCTGGGGGGCACAGTTCTTGTTCTAGGGTCAATGAAATAATCAAAACCTAGTCCCTGGGGAGGAAATTTTATGGTTCTCATTTATTCAATCCACAATCTACTAAACTCCCCACCATAGTCAATCAGCTGTGAAATAAAGAAGGGAAGCACAGCTAGTTTGCTCTAGAAAAGGCAAGATCCATTGGCTCCTGGGCTGGTTGAGTTAGGAATAGATTGATGAAACTTAAATTGGGGGCCAATAGGACTTTGGTAAAAATGTCCAGTAGTGAGGAGCTCACTCATTTATTTTGCTCACAAATAGAAACCATTTTCAAATGATGAGCTGAATCCTAGTTAACCAGGTTTCCAACCCAGGCAATGGTCTAGATTGGCAGGCACAGACTGTCACAAAAGAGCAGCGGGGCAGTAATGAAGGGACAGCTCTTTAGAAGCCATGAGCCGAGGTTCACAGAGAGAGAGCATCTGTTCAGAGGCACCAACAACTGCCCTGTGGACACCTGGGCCATCTCTTGAGTGACCCGCCCCTCTCTGTCCTCACATCACTGGGCTGGCCCATCGATTGATCTCGAATGCCTGCCTCGCTTAATATAATTGGAATCTCAAAGAATAGAATGTGGTTAGTTATGCGTGATTCTCACTCTCATAAAAGTCACCCCTGGACAGAGGGGACTGGTCTTTGATGAGGACTGTCAGGGGGCTTCCCGAGGGCAATCATTTCTGCATGTTCTCTAGGAATCATTTGATGCTTTGGAGACTGCAAGTACAACACGGATTTAAATGAGTGGTACAAGGGCCACCAGGGTCTTGGACAACTGCACGACCAGGGACTTTTTTTCCTCCTGCCCACAGATAATCACCATCCAGAGAATCCTTCACACCATGTGGTGTGGGCAGTGGGCAGTAGGAGCTCTCTGTCCAGGTTTGGCTGGGGACACTATGTTCTCCTGAACAGCTAGGGACTAGCTCAGCGCACAGTAGATGCCTGTATTTGTTGAGTTGTTCAGACCATTGGATTTCAAAGAGGAAACGCCTGTGAAGGAAACACTAACAGAGACTGACAGGTGTGAAAGAGGTGTTGCGGATATTAACCCCGAGGAGGAAAGGTAGTAATGAAGCCTCCTACCTTTCCTGGCTCTCTTTTAGATTCAGGATCATCTAGGCACTTAATTATTGAGCTATGAGACTGAACAGAATCCAAAGCCCAAGAGGGCTGGGGAGGAGAAAAAGAATCAGAGGTAGAGTAGGAAAATGGAAAGAAATGGCCAAATTATGACCCAGTGACCACTGATTCTCCATCACCAATGTGACCTTCCTCCTGCCATCAAGCAGGCCACACTGCAAGCACCTTAGAGGGACGATAACTTGTTTGAAAGACAAAGAAAGTTCTGGGAGAACATGGCGGACAAATAACAGCAGCCACGGAGGCTCTCTGAGATTACCAGCTTAGCATCCAGGAGCGGTGCCGTGTGAAAAGTCCCACGCGAGGGGAGATGTACCTTGCCGACCCAGGAACAAAGTAAGCTGAGAGAAACCAACTGGAAATGCAATCCTGATGCTATAACAGGAACAGATAAAATCTCAGTGTGGAACCTGGATCCTGCACCATTGGAAGCCGCCGCGATTTGAACGTCCTGCTGCCAATACTGCGTCCCAATCCGCATGGCAGGGAGAGAGATGTGCGAAAGCTCTGAGAGCTGGAATCGGCGAACCAAATGGCGTTGAGAGTGGGACTGGCAGGGAGCCCTGCATCGACCTGCAGTGAGTGAGAGAAATGGGGACCCTTTCATAGACTAGGAGGCTCCAACAGAGGACATTCTGGGAACCGGCAGACTAGCCTGAACACAGCCCTGCAGTGACTTTAGTCGCATATTCCCCTCTCAAGTGGGAATGGTGGGGAGTGCTTGGCCTGATGACGCCGCAGACTAAGATCCTGTAGGCTAGCCCAAACCAGGTCCCTGTGCCTGGCGGTGCACCCTAGCAGTGAAGCCTTCACTAGGTTGATCTGGAGGGGCGGGCCCAGCAGAGGCTGCCCAGGTCTGTGTCTCCCTAGTACACTGCAGTGGGCGGGAACACCTAGCCAGCGGATTCAAACTGTAACAGACAAAGAGAAAAAAAAAAAAAAACTGGGCATCCTACAGACGCTTGTATGGAAGGAACAAAAAGTATGGGAAAAGGGAGCAACAAGAAAGGCTCCTCAGTCCCCAATCCTGAGAACACTGATCCAGGAAAGGTAAAAGCAAAAGAGAATGAAGACAGAAAACATGCAGTATCAGACACAGCACCAATAGATATAAAACGGTATCTCCGGAGCCTCATAGACGAGTTCAAAAATGAAGTATTTAGTGAAATAAAGCAAGAAATAAGTAGAATAGTTAGAGAAATGCTAAGCACCGCCCAAGAAAAAACAGATGGTGGAATGGAAGAACAGAAAAAAAGGGGAGAATTGTTTGATGGAGAAAATAGAGAAAACATAGAATACGTGAAGCAGGTTCACAGACATTACCAGGAAACTAAAAACTCTATTGAAAGCTGGCATAACAGCTTGAAAGAAACTAAGCATAGATTATCAGAACTGGAGGACAGATTTGTAAGGTGGGAGCATGAAATGAAAAACTACTTAAAAATAACAAGAAAACAAACAGCAATAATACAAAGACTAGAAGATGATAAGAGGATCTATAACTTAAGAATTAAGAACATAAAGGAAGAAGTAGGGGCTGAAACAAATGAACTACAAAAGCTATTCACAGAAATAATCCAGAAGAATTTCCCTAATTTAGCAAAAGGTAAAGATACTCAGATGTATGAGGCATACAGGACCCCAGCCACCTACAACCCAAACAGAGCTACACCCAGGCATATAATAATCAAAATTCCAGAAATCCAATATAAGAACAGAATACTAAAAGCCATCAGAGACAAGAAACAGATCACTTACAAGGGAACACCCATCAGAATTACAGCAGACTTCTCGGCATAAACCATCAACTCACGAAGAGCGTGGGGGGAAATAATTCAAGCTTTGAAAGATAATAACCTCCAGCCAAGACTGATATATCCTGCACAACTGTCCCTAGAAATTGATGGAAAAACAAGGTGCTTCCAGGATAAAGAGGAACTAGGGGAATTTGCAACCACCAATTCAACTCTACAGAGATTACTGCAGGATATTATAAAAATGAAAAATATCAAGATTCCAGAAACAGTGGCAGAGAGGCCACAATGAATGGAGCAGAAAGCGAAATGAAGAAGACAAACTGACAACTAGTGACAGAAAAAAAGCTCAACAGAAATGAGGCAGAGAAGGTTGGATGGTAGGAACAGCCATTTTGGAGAAAACAAGACATCATAAGAGGTAGTGCTGATTTAATATCCTCTTGTTTTGAAGTCCCATCAAGCTTTTGTTCTTCTGTCTCCATCGGTTTTAACGTGTTGTATCTTATTGGATTTTATTATATGTGATAATATAAACAAAAACTTTTATAGACAAGGAGATTATACAGAAACCATTGTTCATTTTCTGTTAGTTGATTCTAAATACCCTGTTATACTGTCATTCTCTTGAATGATTTTACATTGTCTTGATATGTTTGATGCTACAGTATATGAAGTTATACCCAAAGATTTTAATGGAAGAGACACTATGGTAACTACTATTATGTTGAGATTATTTTGTGGTGAAACACTATTTTGCTTAAATGGCTATGTTTTGACCTGCACTGTGTTGTTGTTATGCTCTCTTTTTTATCTCAATCTCCTTTTTATTATCTACTTTTTCATTTTTATCCTTTTAATTAAGGGAAAAATAAATTAAAAATAGCAGGATATATTATAGTAACCCACTTTGATTTCCTATTAACTTGATTTGAAACTCTGTATTGCTCTCACCATCTTGTTTTGACTGATTTTCCTCTATTCTGTTATGCTAGATAGTACCAAGTTTGAAAGTATAGGCAACAACTATGAAGACAATAAGATCCATTGTGACGCCCATTCTGGTTGACTATTATCTTCTTTTGAAGTCCTCTAATGTCTCCAATGTTTTGGTTTTATTGGTCTTATTCTTTACTGTTTTGTTCAATTTTATTATAACTGATGATATAGGCAATTCTTTTTAACATAACGAGGCATTATGGTAACCATTGTTGATCACCTTGTATTTTGTTTTTACATTATGTATTATGTCCATCCTTTTGATTCGACTGACTCTGTCCTGGTATGTCACATTTGGTTTTACTTTCTGCAAAAAAAAAGTAATAAGAACTGTGGGAGTAATAAAACCCAAAATGTGTAATTGTCATTGTACAAAAGAAAGGAACAGAAAGTTCTCTAAAAGATATAA
The DNA here is from genome assembly GCF_034190915.1 of Cavia porcellus. NCBI lineage: Eukaryota > Metazoa > Chordata > Mammalia > Rodentia > Caviidae > Cavia > Cavia porcellus. Next base: position 61,207,046 of record NW_026947495.1, read on the forward strand.
CTGCATGTATATTTAAGTGTATAAGATAGATAACCATATTACTGAGTTGTGTTGGATTATTGAACAAAACTGTTTGCAGTCTCACTGTTTGAAAGTCCCCTCTATATGCTTTAATTTTGTAACTTCAACAACTATTTCTAAGATGACAATATGCAATTGACTAGTGATATCCTACTGTTTATTTTTTCTGAAATTCTGTATAACTTGTACCCTTTTTCTTTTTTTTTTCTTTTTTCTCCTTAAATAAAATTTTTTAAAAAAAAAAAAGAAAGACAAAGAAAGAGGGTGCTTGGTGTCACACCCATCCCTGGTGAACCCTGGCCCCCACTCCACTAGGAGGCCTGCGAGTGGGGGACCTTCAGGTTCAAGGGTGATTAGACCCGTGCCTGTGGAGAAGCGGCCCTTCCTGTGCTGTTACGAGGGTGGAAATGAAACCCAAGAGGGTGGAGGATTCACTTTGACTTGTGAACTCACTCCAAGCTCGGAAACTCACAGAAGCAGCTTCGCCTAACAGAAAACCCATTTCATCTTCACAAGACGTAAAGAAACATGAATTTTGAGCATTTCCATTAGATTTCTACTAGTAAATAGCTTTAATTGTACACACCACGTCTGGGGCAGACACCCTGGAACACCACCCAGACCCAACAGACCCTCAAATCTGTCCTGAGAGACAGCTGCTGTCTATTAAAACACGACAGATGCTGCCTCCAGCAGGAAGTGGGCAGAAAGAAGGGATCAGAATTCCCATCAACAAACAGCAAGGTAGAATGGAGGCTGTGGTCATCGAATCACGAAGCAGGCACATCCGTGAGGGAAACACCTTCAAAGTAAGCGACAAACCAGGGATCATGGCACTCTAGGAGGCCGAGGAAGGAGGATTGGGAGATCAAGCCAGCTTGACCAAGTTAGTGAAACCCTGTCCCAAAATAAAAAATAACAGAGTTGGAGGTATAGCTCAGTGCATAGGCCCTGGGTTTATTCTCCGATACAAAAAAAAAAAAAAAAAAGAAATTAAGTGATAAATAGCAGGAACACGTATTTCATTTATTTTAAAGATGGATATATAAGTGCTATCGATGTATTTGATTACTCTAACAACTTTCTAACTCCTGAATTAAGCCAATTATATCCTTTATAAGATTTTGATACAAAAAAGTGAAGCATGTGTGACATTTGAAGGCCAAGCAAAAGGGTTTCCTGTTGAAATTTCACCTCCCCACCCAAATTTTAATGAATACAGTCACTTACCTGATCTTGGGAGGCTTAGACCCTTGCAGATGCAAAATAGATTCCACACAGTTTGGGAGGCAAGACTGGGGGAGTATTCGGGGCTGTCAGGAGACAATCCAGTAATGAGCACAAAGTCTTCAATAAAGACAAACAGAATAAAAGGGCTGTGTGAAAATTACTGCAGCCTGGCATAATAGCTGAGTGGCAAAGATACTACAGAAATGGTAATGAGTACAATAATGCTCTGAACTTGGAGTGTTTTTATTTAAAAGATTTTAATTAACCAGAAAATGAGCTCTAATCCTGGCAACTCAGAAAATAACAACACGCCACCCTATTGCTACCAGTGCAAAGGTAAGAAAGAGAACACAAAAATGTTATCTGAGGGAAAGAAGCCCTTTGAAACATTAACAATTCAGAGCACGGGCTCGGTGTGACGGAGTGGTTTGCTTCTAAGCGGTCAGCTTGCAAAGGCTTCTTACGTTCCGAAAGCTCTGCCCTTGAATTCCACGGGATAGGGTTAGAGTGACGCCCTGGTTTTGAAAGTTCAGTACTTTAATGAAGTTTTTGTTATTTAGAATTTACATTCTGAAAAAAATACTCTTTGTTTCAATTATCCTTGTTACTTGAAAAATCCAAAGCACCAGCTGTGGCTCTTACAGTCTCAAGGTAGCGGGCCAGCAAGATGCCAGCTGTCACTTCTTTTTTTTTTTTTTTTTTGTCTTTTTCCTTTTTATCTGTACCAGGGATCGAACTCACGACTGCCTGCTTGCAAGGCAGGCGCTTATGCCGCTGAGCTAAATCCCCAGCCCCCAGCTGTCACTTCTTTACTTCGAAAGGTCTTAGCAAGGATGTGCTGCCACACCACGTTCTCTGTGGTTGCTCTGAAAAATTACAGATGCTCCTGGTCTCATGGTGGTGTTAGGTAGCAACATACCACCCATCATATGCTGAGAATACAGTAAGGTGGAAATACCCAACCAACACCCCAACTTAGCAACACAATACACTGCAGCTTCAATTGTTTCTATGGTCAGGGGGCTGCCCAGAATTGCCAGAATCACCTGGGCTTGTCATTAGCTCAGGAAAAGGTCAAAACCCCAAATTGCAGGCATCATTGCTATAGAATATGTATAACATTTGCATTATCATAAATTTGAGAAATCCTACGCCAAGCTATTGCAAGCTGGAAACTATCTGTCATAGTAGTTATTTTTATTCACTACATGAGCTATGTATTTTTCAGTGGAAAGGACCTGGGTTTATTAAATGGATAACAGAATCAAACTTCCAAATATACAACAATTGTCCCAATGTTTCCCGTTAGCAATCAAGAATGGAAAAGTCAACTTCTGGAGCCAAGCCTGTAATCAAAGCTCTTGGGAGGCTGAGGCAGGAAGATTTCCATAAGTTCAAGGCCAACCTCAGCCACAAAGTGAGTTCAAGATCAGACTGAACTGCACAGTGAGACCCTCAAAAATTCAAAAAGAAAATGTCAAACTTCTTTTATAAGAAATTTTCTAACACATTCCCACACCATTTTTTCTGAATTTACACCTAGGATGCCTCAGATTTCAAAGTTCTATGGCCACTGTCTATCATCATTCACAGTACAAGGTAACCAGAATTAGAACTATGAGGCTTGCCTGGAACCAGCTCTGTGCTTCCCAGTCCACATCGGCCCTCAGATCCTTCCCTCGGTCAATGCACTGCCATCTCCACCTGCTCCAGGTCGGAAATCCACAAGACAGCTCAGCCTGTCTTCCATGAAACCTCATCAAGTCTCCCCCAGAAATGTCAGCGGCGCCCAGTCCTTCCTCTCCATCTCTGTCTTAGACACCTGGACTTCCTACAAAAACTTCAGGTTTCCCCACCGTCCTGATCCTGCGGGTCTCCAGGCTGTTTCTTCCTAAATAATAATGATCATCCTTTAAAATCCTCGCTGCCTGGACACAGCGAGGCCACGCTAACCGCCACGTGCTTCACAGCCTGGCCCTGCTCTTCCCTCCCGTCCCTTTCTACAGATGACCCATGTTCCAGATGCCTGGGGTCGCTGAACAGTGCCCACAGCCACCAGTTTCTTTCACAGCTACAGTCGTTAACACGGTTTTTGGCAAAATTGTCCTTGGGTCTGGGCAACAGGGACCCCTCCCTGGGTCCCGGGTTCCCGCTGCACCAGGCAGGCAGGCCCAGGAGCAGGGCCACACGTCTCAGGGCTCTTCTCCAGTCGGTCCTCCAGGGGGCAGGCCACACCACCGGCCCAAGGGCTCCTAAGCTGAGGGTGTTCACAGTCAGCCTGGGGCAGCCAGAGCGTCCACTGTGCTGTGTGAGGCCCTGGTTACAACAGACAGACTGCCAAGGAGTAGTTCCAAGGGCCGGGCACCATCTCAGCCCGTGCCATTGCATTCCATGTATCCAAAGAGTACCAGGGATCAAAATTTGATTTTGACCTTCTAGGCCATTGTGAGTACAAATTTGTCAAAGTAGAGATATAGATTATATTTTAACAGTTTATTAGCCTGACTTATAACTTGTAAATATTCAGATATATGGGCCTCTTTTGTGCTCCTGCTGAAGTCCTACGATGAATAGTAGGAGTAAACTTACTTTCTTGTCCTGGTGTAATTTCCTTCCTGTTTATGTTTATCTGGCAAACTCCTATTCAGGCTTCAAATCCCACTGCAAATATCACCTCTTCAGGAAAATCTTTCTATCTTTTCTAGGCAGTGTCAATCACTGCGATTTAATCAGGTCTTTTGGTTGAAAGTCCTGAGAGGACATAATTTAGTAGTTCCACACACAAAAATGAAAAAACCTTCCTCTTCCTTTTCCTCGTCAAAGATCTCTTCCTCCTCAATAAAGCTAAGGAATTAGGGATGCAGCTGGCCTGGAGGGCTGGAGCACAGTCAGGTTGCTCAGGCTGTGGGTTGAGCGTCTGCATCCGTCTTGTGACACAGACCAGCTCCCTCTGCCACCCATCCACATGGCGGAATGTGGCCATGCCACACTTTAGGAAAGAATGGTTCTGTGACCCAAATGATCTACATATACCTTTACAATTGCACATTTAAATAAGTAATTTGAAAATGTATTTCTGAAGTTTTTATACCTCTTCCATTTGAAAGACTAGAAGTTAATTTCTTAACATGTGCCCAGGGAAATTCTCATGTTATAGAAGGTAGAACAAAAACCATATCACTGTGTGCGCAGTTTGCTAGGCTGAAATTTCTGGACATAGAACATAGGAACATAGGAACATAGGAACATAGAAACTATGACCAGTTAGGGATATAACTCAGTCAAGGAAGTCTGTGTGTCCGTGATGAGGTTGAGATGCACCCACCCCATGTGTCATGGCATGGGACAGGGACAGCAGAAGTGCTAGGCAAGATGCAGGCAGATGGCCTTAGGAGCATCGGTGGTGTGTAAGGGCCAGCGTAGCCTCCAGGGCCTGCAGGAGCCATGGTGGGCACAAACAAGGGTGACCCAGGGACAACTTGCAAGAAGCAACAATTCTGAGTGATGATAGGGAAGGGAACGGAAGAGAAGGGTAGGACCCAGGACAGCTACCATTGAAGGAATTTGGAACTTTTCTTCAAGGAGAGGAGAGTCCCCTACATCACTGACACATGGTTGAATGGTGGTTTCAAAGAGAGACTCACATTTTTGGATTAATATTTTTAAAATTAAAATATCGTTCTGTATTTATGGTATAATCACTGGCCAAGAAGTTCCAGCATAGAAGCATGATGCTTGCTTTGGGATTTGCGTTTTTCCATCAACTCAAACCTGTGGTCTTCTCAGGCAGGATCTCAAATATGACAAAGAACAGCTTCTGCCCCAGGAGCTGCTTTTGTGCTCCATAAGCAGCTCTACTGGTCAGCTCTCTTGTTTCTGATGCAAAAATACCTGACACCTACAATTTAAAGGAGGGGTTTATTTAGCCCACAGTTTTGGGGGGTTACGTCCATAGTTTAAATAGTATGGTGGGAGGGTGTGATGGGGCAAAAGATGCTTAGTGCATGGTGGTTGGGAAGCAGAACAGGGAAACAGTGCCAAAGAGGAACAGGCAAGGGACCAGGTGTAGGCCCAAGGCCATGCCTCTGTGACACACCCAGAAGTGTGCGTCCCTGATCCCCTGGAATTGCCAGCAATTAGGCTGACAGTCCAGCTTACCTGTCTACAGCAGCCCGTGAGAGATGAGAGCTTAGCAGGCTCCTGGCAGGGAAGCTCTGAACTCTGCCACTGAGTCAAGAAGGCGGAGGAAGAGGGACCATGCCCAGGACTGATCCCCTGAGCTGTCAGCTGCTCGCCAGCAACCAGTTCTGATCAGAATGGGCTCAGCATGTCTCAGGGGCACTGGACAGGCTCACTGTACACCCCAAAACATGCAAACCAGTGGTAAAGGGCACCTCATTTTCTTTTTGTTTTTAATTTTATTAAACGAAATCAGGTATTTCCCCTTTCTTGGTTATTTTCATTTGTAGCAACTACTGTACTTTTGTTAATTAGGTGAACTCCTGATTATGAAAGTCTCTCTGCTCATAAATGTTGTCAGCCACACTTTGATCAAAGCATATCTGAAGTCCCTATTTCGTTAAACACACACTGTCACCTGGTTCATTATGAAATCTCTGAAGACTTCCACGGTGACTCCTTATGTTTGCCGTGATTTCTGTGGATTAGGCTAGAAGTGGCAAACTGCCACCTTTCCTCTGAGTGACACCAGCAAGATGCTTCCAGATCCAACAGAGCAGAGATTTTTTTCTTTATCCTCTTTTTAAAAAATTTAATAGCAACTTAACAATTATCTTTTTTCTTTCCTTCAAGGATGTTCAGGAAAGCAGGGGTCATTGCCCAACATGAGGGACAAATTGGTGCCACAGTAAGAGAGGGCAGGATATGAACTGACAGCCAGGGACATGGGCGTGCACAAGCTCACCTCCCACTCTTTCCAGGCTTACCGGAAGGGCAACCGGCTGTCAGTTACAACCAGGGCACTGAGCCTCTGCAGAACAATAGATTTTGATTAGAAAAACCTAATGCCATATCTATTTGTTAATTGTAGACTCTCAACAATTTCTGTCAAATGTGGGATTCTTTTTTCAATTTCAGAAGAATAATCACAGGCTTGTGTAATTCTGTTCGAACTCTATCCATTCAGGCTTTTGTTTGCAAAATGAGAGCAGGTTGGGGAGGGGTTGTGAGAGGGACATAACAGAGGAGGGCTTTTCCCAAGGGCACTTGAAAGAGTAAGTGTCAGGCTTACAGTTTTCATCAGGAAGGAGCCGAGATAACCAGCTGAAAAGTTTTTGATCAAGATGTTTACATTTTCAATTTAAGCACTGGAATTGAGAGGGGAAAATCACAAAACACATGCAGGAAGCCAAGATTTTTATTTCTTCCCAGGGAGTCTGAATTAGCAACTCCGGATTTTCACATTTGTGGTTACTCTGCTAAAGCAAAAGAAATGATAAGAAAACGAACCACATGAAGAGAAATGAGAAAAATTAAAAGCATGAGAGAAAATTCATTGGGGTAAGAGAAGATGTTGAGGATATTTTGCTCTGAGAAAACAAGAAAATGGAACAAAACAACAATTCAAAAGCTATCAGGAGCATTTAGCAGAGTTCAAGAGAGCGCGGAAGGATGATTCTGACCTAATGACAAAAAGGGGGGTAAGGCGAGAATAAACACAGTTCTGCTGCTGGGCTTCGTCTGGCACTGGAGCCCTACTGCGGCATGGGGCGGAAGGGGAGATGAGTGTTTAGTAAACAGCTTCTAGTACATTTCGGTCAGCAGGTCACAGGCAGCTCTGCTTGGCGACCCCTCCCACAGGCAGCACCGGGACGAGCCTGAGCCCGCCCTCCAACCCTCAGGCTCAGTGTCACTCACCCTAGAGGGCTTGGGGATGGCACCCGGTGAAGACTCACTGCCTGAAGGGGCCAATGAAGAAAGATACCACAGCTCACCTGGACTTGCAGGCATCTATCTCCTGGTGACTCCCAAAACCCGCGGGGGGCAGTGCCAGTGGGAAGACACCAAGACTGGTCTGTGTGAGTGAGACGTTCATACTCCATGCCTCGCCCAGCTTCCTTTTTGGTGACTATGCAATCTCTGAAAGTTTCCCTCTCTCTCAAGTGCTTATACTGTACGAATAATCATTCCACAGCCTCATTGAATCTCAGTGCTCTGAGTTCCCCAGTGCCAGGTCAGTTCTCTGTGGACATAAACCCACACTGCTGGAGGGGTAAAACAGCTCCTGCATGCTCAGAAATCATAGTGACTGAGTTTGCTAAAACAAACTGACAATAGATAAGCAGAAAGCAAGAAATACAAGTTTAGTATGTGCGTGAGGTAACACAGGACTAGGGAGTGAGTTCCCACAGCACAGTGTGATTTAGGATTTTATGTATCCCTTTCAGGAGGGAGAGAGGCTTCGGGGAGGAGGCAATTTTAGAGAAAAGGTAAATGATTTTTAGGGGAGATAAGTGGGCTTGAAGGACGGACAAATGTCCTGGGACAAAGTTCTTCTCAGCTATGAGTGAGATGTCACCCCATTCTTCCTGGGAGTAAATTTTCCCTATTCCCTAAGATTCTATGGTTGGGGCTTGAGACAGTCAGTAAAGGAAGCTTTAAGGAAAAGCCCTTCCTGCATTTGCTGTGCTGTGGTGCTCTTAGTTTAAGGGCAAAAGCAGCATGTTTTGGGGATGTTATTGTCTGACCTCAACACACTGAAGCAAGAACGTAATGCAGTGCAGCCACTGGGGGTGCAGGAGAAAACAGCTCAGAGGATCTTAAAACGCCAGACAGACTCCTAACACAGCGTCTGGCCTCTTACTCTTACACATTTCCTTAAGCAAAATGGACACACACTGCCGTAGAAAGAACTGTGAATGTTCATAGAAGCTTTACCTGTGATCGCCCAAACTGGAAATGGCTATAGTGTCCCTACATGGGTGAGCAGATAAACGAATCATGATACATTCTTACAGTGATCCACCACTTAAGTCATAAAAAGGAATTAACCACCGATATCCTCAAAACTGTGAATCTCAAAAAGTGATGTGGAGTGAAAGAAGCCAGCTAAAAGATACGTATTGTGTCAATTCATTTGTACGAGATTCTAGAAAATATAAACTAATTTGTAACTACAACAAATATCTGAACTAAATCGGCTTCTAAGGAGCCAAGGTTTATTCGGCTCACAGATTTGGAGATTCCGGTCCATGAATAGTTGGGCTTGTTGTTTTGGGCCTGTGTGTAGAGCAAAGCTGCTCTCCTCACAGCAGCCAGAGAGCAGAGAGAGTTGAGGAAGGGGCTGGGGTCTCAGTACCCCTCCCAGGGCACACTTCAAACAACCTAACCTCCAGGGGAAGGAGTAAGGCCAAGGGAAAAACTCTGAAGGGGCCTACGGACACTTTTAAAGATAAGGAATACGTTCATTTTCTTGTTAGTGGCATTAGTTTTACAGACATGAACATATGTCAAGATTTATCAAGTTGGATATTTTAAATATGTACAATCTATAATATACCAATTGCATCTCAATAAAAATTTGAAGGACAATTTTGAAGAGAAATACTAGAAAAAAAATTAGTGGTTAAAATAAAAATGTAAATAAAACCATTGACTATGTTCATGGATCTACAAATGTCACATTGAGTCGTTAATGGGAAGGACTCAGCTCTGGTCCATTTGTCATGTGTCCATGTGACAACTAACTTGGGGACCAGAGGATGAGATTCCAAAATGTCACTTCATAGGCTGACAAGTGAGTACTGCTCCAGGCTGGGAGTTCCGCCCACTGTTTCTCTCTACCTGAACTATTTCATATAACCTGATCTTCCAGTCCCAAAGGCACTGGGTCCCAAAGGCAAGTGTCCTGAGTGAGTCAGGAGCAAGCTGCTTCACCTTATATGGTTTGGTTTTGGAATTCACATAGCGTCATTTCAACTGAGGTAGTTACAAAGGTGCACCCAGGTCAAAGAGCAAAGAACGTACACTCTGCCTTTTAATGGGAAGTAAATTAATGGTAAATTCTGGAAGACCACGTGGGATGAGAAACATTATCAAAGCCCTTTTCTTTTCTTTTTTTAAAATACCATAGTCCTCTGGCTACAATGATTCACCTTCCTCCCACAAAATAGACTTCTTCCCCTAAAACCCCAGAGTCTCATGCCATGGTGGTCCTAAAGGTCCAAGAACTTACCATCTAAAGCAACTTCAGTAAAAAAAAATTGAGTGTCTTAAAAACCTGACCACAAACTTACTATATGATTCAGCTACTCTGCCCCAGGTATTTACTTAAGAGAAATGACCAAAGCTGAAGCTCCTTGGATAAAGTTTTTCAAATACACTCCCCCGCCCCAGTGAAGTTTCTCTGAATCTGAAAACCTGTGAATTAAAGAGGAAGTTGTTTCCCCATGCATGCCCGACACGATATTGGCAAAACAGATATGTACCTTCCATGCTCTCACTCAAAGAAGTTACTGCTCCACGGCTATGGGGCATCTTTGTGAGTCTTTTGATTAGGACCCAGTTCTAGTCCCTGTGTGCAGCTCTTAACTCTATCCTTTGTGGCCTTAGACCCTTACTTAGCCTCACTTAAACAGCTTACAGCCTACATTTGTGACTGGGTAAGGTTCTATCTATTTCTCGTCCAGAGAAGTTCAATGATCCAGAAACCTATTTACTCTGTGCCTTTTTGTACCAGTTGCTTTGGTTTACAATAATATAACTCTAGTAAAACATACAGATTTCTTGTGAATCTTAGTGGTATCCCCCTATGATAAAAGTGGCACCCACAAATTCCATAAAGACAAATCCTTCTTTACCTTAAGCAACTGATGAAATGCTGAGGAACAATGGCCCTTAGAGTCTTTTGTTGTTTGTGACAGGGTCTCACTAGAAAGTGCAGGCTGGCCTTGAAATTGTGATGATCCTCCACTTAGGCCACAACTTAATTGTTACAATGAAAATAATCACTTATTATTGTTCCAGACTCTTTAGGCTAGGCTCAGCGGGAGATAACGCTCCCCCACCCCACCCCAAGGAGCACTACAAGGGCAGCTTGACAGCAGGTGGGGCTCTGGTTCCCAGAGGGCCTATTCTGGCTGGAAAACCAACACATACTACTGACCTAGAGTTCAGCCCTGTTGAATGTCAAGGACTTCCCGGTCCTTCCAAAGGGATTGCTCCATGCGGCCTCATCTCCTTCATTTTAAAGATCTTGGAGTCCAAGAAGGAGCATCACAAGAGAGAAATATAGCCTCTTCTGACTCACCTCAATATGACAGAGCTCCTGCTATTAACTGAGGGGGTTACAAAGGCCTGACCAGGTAATGTGGGAAGGGAAATGGACTTCATCTTTGGAAGCGAGAATCCTAAGATTCGGAAGAGCACATGGGGTGGGAATTAATGCTGTGGTTGTTTAAGCAAATCCTTAATTCCCCTGGAATGATGCACTGCTTCTGAGATAATCGCGTGTGTCTGGTAGGATGCGGAAATGAATGACCGTAATTAGGGGCCTGTCATACACACACTCGGGCTCATTAACGATACAGCTGTGTGAGTGGTTTCAGGTAAACTTCAACCTGGTGCAGACTGATGACGCTGCTTCTCTGTGTGCCTCACCTCATCCTCACTCCCTGCCTCAGGACTTGTCTGTGCAGCAGGAGATGCCTGTCCGAGCAAGCACGATTCTTACAGAGTGTGATTCAGAGGAGCAAGAGAGTCATTGCCTCATAAATAAGTTTGAACCAATTAGGGCAGAAGTTGATGGATAGGTTTTCGTCTTTTTGTCCTCTATTTTATACACTAACTAGAAGGGAGGCAGAAGCAGGAGGATCACAAGTTCAAGCCCAGCCTGAACAAAGAAGCAACTCAGCAAGACTCTGTCTTGTTAGGTATGTCAGGCTGGCCTGGAACTCACTGCGTCCTCCTGCCTCGGCTTCCCAAATGCTGGGATGATAGCATGGGCCGTCACTCCTGGCCTCAAAGTAGAAAATTTGAAAAGGGCTAGGAATGAGGCTCAGGGCAAACACCCTGAGTTCAGTCCCTGGTACCACAAAACAGGGAGTGCAGCTTCTTCAGCTCAGTCCCTAGTACTGAAGAAAAATCTAAGATGCCCACAGATGGAGTCTCAGTTCCCTACTGAGGCGACCACCCCAATCGCAGATTTGTTTTGCAGTTTCCCTATTTTCTGTTTCCCTCTCCCTGCTTCTTCCCTCTTGTTTCCTGAGGTCACTCCCAAGGAAACCACTTGCACACCAGCCTTCATCTCAGGCTCTGCTTTGGGGAGACCTTAGTGTAGGACATCACCCTGGGAATCCCTGATGTCAGGAGCTGCCAAGATTCAATTTTTTTACTGTGTTTGAAAGAAAATCCTTTGTTTGCTGTTACTTGTAGCTGGACCTGAGTTCAATCCTCAGTACCCAAAAAACAAACAAACAAATAACAACACCACCAAAAAGCAATGTGAATTATCACTAAAGTTTAGATTCCAAATTCTGAGAGGCATAATCCAATTTTAAAAATCAAAATACTACTTAATTCTCGTTGGTTGAATTCAAATATGCTCCAAATGACAATTACATCCATCAAAAGTATATATTCACAAGAGTTTCAGTTAATATCTCTGGCTAGGTATAGTAGCACACACCTGTAACACTGAGAAAGCCAAGGTAGGAGGATTTGCCGGGGCTACACAGTGAGCTCAAAGCCAGCCTGAACTATTCAGTATGTCCCTGTCTCAAAAGCCAAAATAAAATAAAACACATTTATGACTCTTTGGGTAATGTTGAATCATACACACACACAAAGACACACATATGTATACATACTTGCCTATGTATGACTGCGTATCACAACACAGATTTTAATTTTTTATAAGTAAAGCATATAAAATATCCAATTCAATTGGCTTATAAATTTTAAAAACACACATATTCTCCCTGCAAATGGCTGGCAAGTAAGTTGATTTATGCCTTCTAGTTCATGCAGACTGTAACAGGACCATCACGAGGTTGTACTGCTGCGTCACCCTCTTCTCTTAGGGTATTTAACTGCGGTGCAGAGCAGGATCTGCCAACATATTAAGACCTGTGATAGCACCTGACTCACCAGTGGAAGAGCCTGGCATCAGCCAGAACCCAGAGAACTGGAACTCTGTACTAAAATCTGAGTTGGGGTTATGGACACGTGGCCATCTCCAGTGACTGGAATGACCACGGGAAGAGAACTCAGGAAAAGCCCCCCTAGTTAGAGCTATGAGAAGAAATCTTACCGTGGAAGTGCACACGGATGAAACTCAGGAGCGGTGATGGATTGGGAGAGAATGCTGTTACCCGAATGAGGAGGTCCCGGACTCCCAGAGAGGAAGCGTGAAGGAGCCTCAGCCAGGCCAAGTGGCCTTTCAGATTTCCATTTGGTGTTGTGGCCTCAGTGGAACCATGGTGGCGTGGCAATCTGACTCCAGAGAGCTGAGGCATGAGTGGCAGCAAGGGAAGCAGAGACAGCACTGACCGTTCTTGCAAGAAGGTGCTCTGTAGATGGAAGCAGAGAGGAATGGTAACCCGAGGAGACTGCAGCGTGAACAAGGCAATGGAATGAGCGAAACCAATATTTAAAACTAAAGCCACAGGAAAGGAATCATTATAAGAGAAAGGGAGAGTCTGAAACATGGTGGAAAAGGGTAATTTCTAAGTCAGGATCCTATAGAGAAAATAAGGAGCAGAGTCCCTGCAAATGGCGGCATTAGCTAAGGCCAGGGATGGACACCTCTTCCTGGAGACTAAAGGGAAGCAGAAGGGAATGGACGTGACCAAAGACATCTGAAGGGAGGACGATGGCAAAATGCAGTAGGTCCACTCCAGGCTGTCTCACTTTTCTCTAAGACATAGCTCACAGTTTACACAACTGAAATCTCCAAGTGTGTGACCCGCATGCTGCCTGGCTTTGAGGTGGCTGTCATGAGCAGATGGAGACAAACAGGAACTAGAATCCCAGGCCAAAACAGTGTGGGAAAAGATCTTGAATGCAGAAGAGCAGATGAAGAGGAAGAAATCAGCTCTATAGGGATTATGGGTAGCGTTCATATCTGGAAAATTTTCGAATGAAGACCTCAAAGCAACAGAAGAGTTCTGATGTATACAAGCTGGACAGAAGGTAGAGATGGGCAAAGAAGGTCAAAGCGTGCTCGGTACAGGGGGATGAGTGTAAACAAGCATGCACCGAGATGATTCTGACTACAACAAGCTACCTAAGTCTGAGATTCTAAGGCTGAAACACATGAGAGTAATTGTTAAGGTTTTGCAGTCAGACTGTCTGGGATCAATTCCTGGCTCTGTCACTTAGTAGCCAGCATAACCAGTTACAAACAGAATCAGCGATGGTAACCTCCAACCTCACAGGGCTCTTGTTATGACTCCCTTACATAATGTATGAAAGCACTAAGAGGTGCTTTGTAATAAGTGCTTACTAAGTGTTATCTGCTGTTCACTACAAGTGGCATTGGAAATTAGGTTTCAGAATTTGTGTTTCCTTTGTTAAGTAATGAGAATCCCCAACAGTTTCTGAGCTAAAGAAACATGCTTAGGGTTGTGTTCCAGGACAGCTTCCCTAGCAGAAGTGTGAAAATTGTCAGAGTAAGGAGAGAACGAAAATAGTGGAGGGGTTAGACTACCCTTTCAATAAACTCAACCGGAAGCAATGAGACTTACACCGTTTGCACAGGGTGTGTGCTATGCAACTCACGTTTAGGTTGAACTCACCAGGTTTATAAATGTTGGTTTATGAAATTGAAAAAAGATTTTTTTTTGGTACCTGAGATCAAACTTATGACCTGATGCTTACCAAGCAAGCATTTGAGCCACTGAGCTAAATCCCCAGCCTAAAATTGAGATTTAAATACATGTTCACACTCATAAAAACCAGCATACAACAGTAAAAACAAACATACTTAACAATGTGAACACAGAGGAAGGCTTCAATAACACACAAGGGAGGGAGAGGAGGAGGAAAGAGCTTTCCTAAATCACTAGATTTTCCACTCCTCCCACTTGATCTAGAAGGCCTGGTCATAATCCACAAAAAGCAAGAGGAAGTGACTTTCACACTGCATCCGATTTAAGGAAATTTTGTTTCCACCTTCCTTTGAGATGCTCCAGCTGGAACAAATGGAGGATTCCTGACAAGAGACGGCACTAAAAGATTAACATTTTACTCACTCTTCTTTTCCAAGGGGAAAGCACAGCTAACATTTTGAGAGTAGTTTTCATTTATTTAATTTAGATTACCCAATTTAATCCTTTCAACAACTTTTTGGAGAAACGAGGAAAAGAAAGCTAACCCATCGTTTTTCAGTGAAAAACCAGAGGCCCAGTGTAACAAGACAATGCTGAGTACTTCGAGTGCGTACAGGTCTGCACTAATGGCTTTTCTGGTATTATTTCATTTAAAGATCAACAATCAAATGAAATGGCCCTATTACCAGGCCCACTTTCCATATAAGAAGATGAAGGGTAAGTAACTTGGTCAAAGTTTCAAGGTCAATTTGTGGAGCTAGATTGGTTAAACCTCAGTAGTCTGGCTTCAAAACCCATGCCTTTAACTATTTCATTAAAGGAAGTCAGTTTTAAGGTATTTCTCATGGCAAAATCAGAAACAACTGAGCATCAAGGCAATTACACCAAAGCAAATGGTAATAAAGGATTATAACTCACTGGATATAACTGGGGCCCTTGAGTCCAAACAGGAGAGAGAGAGAGAGAGAGAGAGAGAGAGAGAGAGAGAGAGATAAAATAGATGACAGATGAATAGATAGATAGATAGATAGATAGATAGATAGATAGATAGATAGATAGATATAGGCTCTTTGTTACATTAGAAAGCCAGCAAATTGAAAAGAAATGATAGAATTAGAAAAATCATCACTTTGATCATGATAATGGTCATTTCAGATAAAAATCATAAAACAAATGGGTAAAAGTTTGAGGAAATCTTACAATTCTATTAATTGCAAAAAGAAAAATAGCACCTTTACAGTGGGGGAAACGGACAGTACCTTAATCCAATAGTCAAAATTAGTGTTAGCAGTAATGGGACAAAAGAATTATATGACCACTGGTTTGATGCACTGAAAAAAACACAACATTGTTTCTTCTATACTCTTGTTAAAAATGCATAACCTGAATCTAATAATGAGGTAACTTAAGACAAACTCAAATAAGGGGACATAAAATAATGTGTGTGTAGCCTTCAAATATATCAATGTCATAAAATAGTGAGCAACTGTTTCAGATTAAAGCAGATTAATGAAACATGGCAGTGACTGTAGTACATGGCCCCCAAATTTCTTTCGTTACAAAGGACATTACTGAGCTAGTAGCATAATCTAAACAAGGTTACTTGATTAATAATAACATTATATCAACATTAATTTCCTGACTTTGATAGCTCCACTGTGGTTATGTGGGGGAACGTCTTTGCCTTTAGGAAACACACTGAAGTGTTTAGGAATAAATGCATTTTGTGTCTGCAACTTACCCTCAATGCATTAAAAAAAATTAATCTATATTATATGGAGAGAAACAAGATGTGAAATCAACATATGGAAACTCTAGGTAAAAGGGACATAGGCATTCTTTGTATTATCCTTGCAACTTTTCTATAAACCTAAAATTATGTCAAATTACAAAAATTATACAAAGAAGAAAGAACAAGATAGTGTCATGTCAGGGTCTAAATTCAGACCTTCTATATCTGAGAACGCCTTTTGTGGCAAATAACAAAATGTCCAAACCAAACTGGCTCAAGCAAAATAAGTAAATAGAAATCATCCTGGTCCGTGTGGTCCCAGAGTAGGGATGGCCTCAGGCACTGCTGTGCCCAGACACACTGTCATCAGGCCTTGGTTCTCTGCATCTGTTGCCCAGCTTTCTGCTTAGCTGCTGCCTAGTGGCCCTGGCCATTCCAAGGCCATTCCCTCTTGGGTTTATGTCAAGTCAAAAAGGAGTCTTACTGTATTTCATTGGCTCTGATTGGGTGACATGCCTGGTTCCAGAAACAGTGTCCCAGGTGAGTTCTGCTGATTGGCCAAGCTGAGTGAGAACGTGGGATGAAGTCAACACGGTTCAAAGTGCATATGAGAGAGGCGGACAGAGAGTGGTTCCCAAGAAAACTAAAGTTACCTTTATTAGATTCTGGGAGCACAAACCCTAGACCCCCACAGATACTACATCTCTATACTTATGTAATGAGCCCCTCTAACACCTACTGGTTTAAAACAGCAATGATCATATGTCTGTGCACAGCTATATGATTTGGGCAAAACGTGGCAGGGATAGTTCCTTTGTGCTTCACATGATGGCAGCTGGATGAGTGGCTTGATTGGAACCAAGGATCCATTTCCAACATGGCTCCTTCACAGGAATGTTGGTGTTGGTGTTAGTGGCTATCTGGATCACAATTGTCTTTCATGTGGACTTCTCCATATGGCTGTTTGTGCTTCCATACAGCATGGTGACAGGTTCCAAGAGAGAGAAAGGGAAGCTCAGTCATCTAAAAGGTCACTATTATAATCCCTATAGCCTACGAGGACACTAGAGCTCTAGTTTCTACTCTGCCATGTGAGATTGTAAGAATAAATTAAAGGGTGGAGAAATGAATCCAACCCTCCTCAGGGAGAGGGACAATAATTTGCAGCTGTCCTACCAACAGTCTCTCGCTTTATAACCATGCTGATTCAATAGTCTTACAATCTCACATGGCAGAGTAGAAACTAGAGTCTAGTGTCCTCATGCCCTGACAATTGCATGCCCTGTGTTCCCCACTCAACTCTGGGATGTCTCTGCTAAGCATCTGAGGATGCCATGTCTTCTGACTACTAAAACACAGAGTACAATACAGATGTCTACAGAGGTCAGGCAGGTAACCCATGGAAGTGGCGTGTACGGGGGCTTTTGGACATGAGGAATATTCTTCCACCATCTCGCTCCTTATACAAAATGCAGTCTCTCTCTTCTGGAAATATATAGTCCTCTTTGACTTTTGTTTTTCTAATTTCAATAAATATTGGTTACAGATGTGTTTTTCTTTACCATGAGAAAAAAACAGGGTGCAAACACATTGCAAAATAATATTTAATACTAGGAATAGCTTCTAAATTGATGCCTCCCAGAGGGACAGCTGTACTCAATTCTGGTCCAACCAAGTGGAATTTGGGCCTTTTGTAACCCAAACTTCCCATTTCTAAGAGGAAGCTGAAAGTTTGTAGTCTTATATTAAATCCCTCTATATTTAAATGTTTGCTAATCTTTTTAAAAACACTGTCAGTGTAACACAACTTCCCCGAGGCAAGCCAGGCAACAGACCAGCATTCTGTAACTAAAGGTTTAGAAAGAATTTAGCATTCATTCTCAACTACCTAAACATTTGAAAAAGAAATCCATAAAGTCATTTTACTTTTCTAAATGAATGTTTTAGTAAAAAGTTAAGTTGACTAACTCACTAAATCTGACAAAATTTGGATTATTTCATATGTTAAAGATATCTCTGGCATCATCTATGGTAGATCAAAGGAGGTCTTCAAATAAAATTATGAAAATATAAAATGGTTGCAAGGTGTTAAATTCTGGGATGATTTATTACATACCTGTAACTGTTGAATGTAGGTCGTTAGGAAAGTTGAACCTCTCATCCCCAATAAATTATATCTGTTGTTAGCACTATTTCTACTTAATTTTCTTACTGAGATGCTTAGCAAAGTTTATGGGTTAAGTTTTTAAATTTTTATTTTTCTTAGTTCATGTTCGCAGTACAGAATAATAACATGAATCACAGGAAGTTAATATATGTCCATAGACAGCTTAATTCCTTTTACTTCCCCTTAACCTCCCTTTCCTTGCCCTTCTTTGGATCTCTTCATCTCCTCGTTTGTTAAACACCTACTTCTTTTTCTTAGTATCTCTTTTATTTTGCATTTAATTTATTTATACTTTGGGTTTCTCATGTAAGAAAAAGTATATGGTATTTAAGCCATGTGTTTGATTTATTGACTTAACATTATGGTCTCAAAGGACACCCATTTTCCTGCAAAAGGATCCAAATGTAGCCTTCTTTATAACAGAATAGTACTCCATTGTCTATACATACCATATTTCTTTTATTCGTTCACCTGTTGATGGATATATAGGCTGTTTCCAACATGCAGCTATAGTACCCCAAAGGGGACTATAAACATGAGTATGCATGTATCACTGTAACACAATTTCTTTCAACTGTTTTAGAAAGATAGATAGATACCTAGAAGGGAAATAACTGGATCCAGCGAAATTTCTAATTTTACTTTTTTGAGGAATCTCCATACTGATTTAAGTCTACATTCCCACCAATATAGAAGGGTTCTGTCTTCCCACGACCTCGTCAGTATTTGTTCTTAGTTGATTTCTTGTTGTAAGTCAATTACTTCTGGAATTAAGCAGATTCTCAGTATTGTTTAAGTTTGCAGCTCTCCAATGGCCAGAGATGTTGAACCTTTCTCATGTATGCATTGGCCACTTGTACTTTTTCCGGGAGGCCACTATTTAGTTCCGTTGTCTATATTTTGAGTAGGTCTTTTATTTGGGAGAGTCTAAATGTTTTAGTTCTTTACCTGTGCTAGAGATTAGCCTTGTCCAAGGAGTTCCTGGCAAATTTTTCCTGTTATGTAGGTTTGTTTCTTCACTCTGTTGGTATTATCCTTTGCTGTACTGGAGATTTTTTAAAAATTTGACATAATACCATTTGTTGTTTCTTGATGCTATTGCTTATTCAACTGAGATTCTGTTCATGACATTCTCACCTACATTTCCAGCAGATTAAAAGTTTCTATTTTACTATTTAGATCTTACTATTTAGATCATTCTGATTTTAGTTCCATATATGGTGAGGGATATGGGTCTATACTCAATCTTCTTCATGTAGATAGCCAGCTTTTCCAGAACCATTTGTTAAATAGGTTATATTTCCTCTAGTGTAAGTTTTTGGCTTCTTTGTCAAACATCAGATGGCCAAATTTTCCTAGATTTGTTTCTACATCTTTATTCTCTTCTACTGATGCACATATTTTGTTTATGTGGCAGTGCCATGCTGTTTTTATCACTGTAGCTTTGTAATAGAACTTGCAGTCTGGGATTGTGATCTCTGTTTTATTCTCATTACCCAGGATTTGTTCTCATTATTCTGGGTCGCCTGGCTCCATGAGAATTTGAGGATCATTTTCTCTTGTTCTGTAGGGAATGCTCTTGGCATTTTGATTTGGACTATATTAAATCTATACATCAATATGGTAGTTTCAACTATATTGGTTCTGCTTATCCAGGAACAGGGGGTAGATTTTTATTTTCTGATGTCTTCTTTGATCTGCTTTTTCAGAGCACTATATTTTTATCACAGAGGTTTTTCATTTCCTTGGTTAGGTTAATTACCAAGGATTTTATTTTTTTTTTTTTAAGCTATTGTAAATGGAAGTGTTTTCCTAATTTCTTTCTCACTGAGTTCATTGTTGGTATACAGGAACATTACTGAGTTTTATATTAATTTTGTATAATACAATGTTGCTGAATTTGGTTACTCATTCTAGAAGTCTTTTGGTAGAATTTTCGAGTCTTCTACAAAAAGGATCATGTCATCTGAAAATAAAGGTAGTTTGACTTTTTCCTTTTCTATATGTATCCCACTTATTTTTTTCTCTTGCCTGATTGCTCTGGCTAGATTCAAACACTATTTTGAGAGTGGACATCCTTGTCTTGTTCCTGATTTTAGAGGAAAAACTTTTAGTTTTTTCCCCCATTTAACTGGCAGTAGGTCTGTTACAAATGGTTTTTATTAGGCTGAGATAAAGTCTTTCCATATCTATTTCCTGCAGGGTTTTTTTTTTTAATCATTAACAAATGTGAGATATTTCAAAGGCTTTTTCTGGGTTGACTGAGATGGTAACATGATGTTTGTCTTTATTTATGTGACATCTGACATTTGTTGATTTGCATACTTTGAACTATCCTTGCATTCCTGGGATGAAGCCTATTTGGTCAGGATGTATGACTTCTTAATGATTTGTTGTATTGTGACTGGCAGTATCTCATTGAGGATTTCTGCATCTATATTCATTAAAGAGATTGGCCTGTAATTTTCTTTTCTCTCTTTTTTTGGACATTCTTTTTTATTTTAAAAACATAAAAATGGATAAAAATGATATAGAATTTCAAAGCAAAATAATAAATTAACATATTAAAATATTGTTATTATATTGTTATATTAACAGTTAATATATTGCGTATTGTTATCCTCAAAACAGTTGTTCAGATTCCAAAATTTATGCATTAAAAATGATCAAACATCAAACAGTGAAAACACAAATTGTTCTTCTTGATGAACTAACAGAGATTAGTAGTATAGTTTTCTATCTTGTATATATATATATATACACACATAATATAACACATATATAACACCTAACACATAATTTCCCTTCTTTCTTTTCTCTTTTCCCTTATCTCACTCTTTCCTTTTGAGCACTTTCTCTCCCTTTCATTTTCACAGTATCTACTGTATGTTTTGCATCTTATTTATTCTTTCATTTTTCTTACACTAGAGAGACAATATGATATTTACACATGTGAATCTGATTTACTTCTCTTCTGAGTATGGTCTCAAGTTGCATCCATTTATCTATAAAATCCTCAAGTTTATCTTTATTTATAGCTAATACTCCTTTGTATAAAAATACCTCATCTTTTTTATCCATTTGGGTTGTTTCCAGGATTTAACTATTACAAATGTGCTGATACAATCATGGGTGCACATATATCACTGTGGCATGATGTTTTCAATTCTTCTGCGAAAATACCCAGAAGGGGAATAGCTGGATTGAATGGAATCTCCAATCCTAGTTTTTTGGTTTCCACAGTGGTTGTACTTGTCTACAATCGCACCAGCAGTGGAAAAGTGTTTCTTTTTCCCCGTAGCCCTGCCAACATTTGGTATTGGTTGATTTCTTGATGGCAGCCATTCTTTCCGGGGTGAGAAGGAATCTCAATGTTGTTTTCATTTGCATTTCTCAAATGACCCGTGATGCTGAACATTTTTTATTGTATTTATTTGCCATTTGTGTTTCCTCATCTGAAAAACACATGTTCATCTCAGATGCCCATTTTTGGACAGGGTTTTTGAACTTGAGAGGCCTGATGTTTTTCAATACTTGGTATGTTGTAGATACAAGTCCTTTGTCTGAGGGAGAGTTGGTTAAAAGTTTTTCCCATTCTGTGAGTTTTCTTTTCACATAATTTTCTTTTAGTTGAATCTTTATCTGATTTTGGTATCAAGCTAATGATAGATAGCTTCTAGGAATGAGATAAAAATATCCCTTTCCTTTCAATTTTATTAAAGAATTTGAGAAGTATTGGTGTTAGATCTTTCCTGAAGTTCCTGCAGAACTCAGTAAAACCATCATGACCTGAGCTTTTCATAGTTAATAGGGTTTTTTTACTATTGTCTCAATTTCATTGCTTGTTACTGCATTATTTATGATTTTTATATCTTCTTGGCTTTGTTTTGATAATTCATACATATCTAGGAATTTATTTTTCTTCTCGATTCTCTAGCTTGTCAGAGGACAGATATTCAAAGTAGTTTCTAACAATCTTCTGGACTTTGTCAGTGCTCATTGTGATTTCACTTTTTAGTTTCTAATTGCTTTCATCTGCATCTTTTCTATTCTTTCTTGGTAAGGTTGGGTAAGAGCTGTTTATTCATTTAAAGAACAAACTCTTTGACTCATTGATTCTTTGGGTTTTTGTTCTGTTTTGCTTTTTTTTTAGTCTCAATTTCATTAATTTCTGCTCTGTTCTTTATAATTTCCTTCTTTGTATTAACTTTGGATTTGGGTGGTTCTTGTTTTTCTAGGACATGAGGTGCATAATTAGGTCATTTATTTGGACTTACTCTGTTTTTCTGAGAAGGACATTCATGGCTTAGATATGGGCGTTTCCTCTTACGAGTCCTGTCACCGAGCCCCATAGATTCTGAAATGTTGTACTGGTATTATCATTTGACTCTAGGAACTACCTGGTTTCTTCCTTACTTTCTTCTATGAACCATTGATAATTTAAGAGTGACATATTTAACCTCCATGTCTTTGCATAGTTTCTGAGGTCTCTTCTACCACTACACTAGTACCTCAGTTGATGAATTTAATTCATTCCACAATTCTAGGGAAGATAGCCAAGGCTGTGTTCATCACTCTCGATGTGGAGTTTGAGAACAGAAGCAAAATTTTGTCTAATGCTTCTGTTTGAGAACCAAATCGTTCACAAACAAAACCATTCATGAACTGAGATATTATTGTAATTTTTAGTTTCATTTCATTATGATCTGATAACATGGTTGGGCTAATTTTGATTCTTTTATGTTTATTTAAGCCTGCTTTACTGGCTAGTAGGTGGTTTATTTCAAAGAAAGTTTCTTGCACTGTTGAAGAGAATGTGTATTCTGTTGTTGGGTGGAAAAGAGCACTATATATATATATATATATATATATATAAAGTCTTTCTGTACAAAGTTTTGGTTTGACTCTAATATTTCTTTGTTGGTTTTTTTGTCTCGTGGTCTATTTGTGAGAGTAGGGAATAGGCCCCTACTACAATTGAGTTGATGTTTACCTGATCTTTTATGCCCAGTATTGTTTGTTTTTTAAAGTTGAATGTGCCAGGTTCAGTGCTTATGTTTATAGTTGTTACCTCTTCCTGTTGAATTGTTCCCTTAATCAATATGTCAATACCTTCTTTCTCTCTTCTGATCAGTTTGGGCTTAAAGTCTACTTTGTTCAAAAATAAATAGCTATTTCTGTTTTGGGCTCCTGTTGCATGGAATATTGTTTTTCATCCTTTGGATTTTAGTCTATGAATTTCTTTTCCAATTAAATGTGTTTCTTTATACACCATATCATTGGATTTTGTCTTCTGATTCAATCTGCCAATCTGTGTCTTCTGACGAGAGATGAGTCCATTCACATTGGGAGTTATTACTGAAAAGCATCAACTTATTCCTGTTGTGCTATTTTCCCATCACAGAGTTATGGATTAATTTTTAAAGAATAAAATATCTGAAATTTAGAAAGCTCTTTTTAATGCCCTGATTTCCTATTGTGACGTGTTAACATTAACGTAACTATAAGAAATCAGCATAAGAATTACTAAAAAGTTTACTCTCTTCTTTCTTTGTTGCAAGTATCATAGTTTTTCCAAATAACCAGCTTGATAGAGGGGAAGCAAACTTTCAAAATGAAAACGGATAAGTAAATCTCTTCTAAGAGGATTTGTGGACTGCTAATCAAAAGTGCTCAAAATAATAGGGTAGGTAATTATCTCATTAGTAAGATTATGAACTGAAGATGCAGTTTTAAAATAAAATAAATAAATGCTCCCAGTCCAACACCATATACTTAGGATAAAGAACTTTTATATTTTCCTTGAGGGCAACATACAGCAGCTCACATGGTGCACATAGATGAGATGCTGAATTTTATAGTATATAATTTTAGATGAATAATAAATACCTATCCTCTATTGTGCAACGCCCTATGTTTGGCTTACCTAGTCGGAAGGTAGGAACAGGCACCATTTAAGGAAGAGAAAACTAGATACTGACAAATGATATTGAACCCTTCCCCTGCTTCTTTGTTGAAAGAGACAAAGAAATAGGGCACCGTCTCTAGTACTGAGAGGCAAATGAGATTGCAGAAATTAAAGTGCCAACTGGAAATCTCTGATTGCTCTGGAAAATCCCTATGATCAATTAGCAAAAACTTGTTCTCCACAGCTGGATTTACGTGATCCAATTTTTAAGTAAAAAGGCCCAATCATTGCATTCCTTTAAGAAGAGTCACCTAATTGGGTCAAAATAATCTTTCTGCTACAAGATAAGATTTTCTTTCATAGAATAAGCCTTTTAAGGTGGGATAATTCACCGTCCTACTTAGGAATGTAAGGGACTAGTCATAAATTGGGATAAAGCTGGGCTTGGTGATTTTTGACCTTGACTTTGCTACAGAAACACAGCCCCAGAAGTACAGAGCCCAGCAGGAGTCTGAATGCCTTCCCAGTCCTTAGCAACCGGGACTCACTTGCAGGAGCACAGTCCTGGTCCCATCAGTCATCTCTGACTCCTACTCTGCAGAAATAATGCTCGTCTTCTGTAACCACTCATTTGTACTAATTATATTGGCCACTTTCAGATCTGTTAGCCGTGTGGAGGTCACTGCAAAGCTAATGGCTCCTGGCAGAGATCAGGAGAAACCCCAGGCCTGTCAGTCACAGGGAAGGAAGGAGGGCTGAAAAGGCTCAGGTTCCAAGGAAACTGAACCTCCCTGGCCTCAGTGGGTTGTTTTCAGCATCCTGACCTTGTTGGTTTCAGAATAAAAACACAAAGCTCTTGAGAGGGTCACACTATGAACAAGAGCACACAGACATAGACACACATCTCATCAAGGAAGGAAGAAAACACATTTCATGTAGAGTGCTGTGGGGCAGCAGCTGTGGAAATTCTTGAAAAATCTTTTGCTTGCTGTGTAGGTGGACAGCTAGGTGAGGTGACTAGATGCCTGGATTTTGAAAATTCATACTGCTTTTCCTTTGAGAGAAAGATTCATTGCTCTTCACAGATGTTGAGAACAGAAAGTAGGTCTTAAAAAGACCTCTCAGCAAGAATCATTAGGGGCTACCCTAGTCCTGTCAGAAATCCTCTTGTTGAAAATCTGAAGAGAGGGTGCTAGATGAGCCCTCCTTGAATATGCTAAATAGTCACTCCAGCCACTAATGAGAAGAGAGCAGGTAGAAAGTTAGTGAGAGTTCCTGCAGCATGCGAATAAGGAAACGAGAGTGACATATGGCAGCGGAGGACATGGCCTCAAACGGGTATCCTTGTCAAGACAGTGTGGCCGGGCTTGACTGTAACAACCCCAACACTGTGGACACTGCCCAGCAGCCCATCCTTATGACCAGCACTGGCCTCATTAGTGGCTTTCGTGTTGTCTTCATTCTCTTTCTGCCCCATCCTCCCAGCTCACCACCTCCTGTGCCTTTATTGAGGGGAAAAGACCCAGAGCCGTGGTTCTCAAGGAGTCTCAAACTGCCTCATTGCGCTGTCTTGAAATTTTGTGGGGCACGTCTCATTGCTAAAATAATTAGAGGAAGTCACTACTTACTTGCAGTGGCCAGGGCCATGATATTCTCAAATAATGAAGAATCACCCTTCTGTTGCGTTCCTCATGCCATTCAAATGATCCACCGCAGATATATATTGGTGATCATCATTTTTGAGTCCAGAACCTGCCCCTATGTTACATATGAACACAGAAGATTCTTTTGCATTTTGCATAATAAGTGCTCTGAATTTTCCAGTTGGTCAGGAAGAGATTATCCCTTGCTTTGTTAGAGACTACCAAGAGTTGTCACTTTTTCAGAGTGTTTGCTCATGACAGGAGTCCTGCTCTTGGTATCTAAAGCTTCAGTATAGCAGTTCTGTGTCAATCTGTCTCTGTGGCTGTCAGTGACAGTGACACACATTCTCAGGCAGTTACATACAAGTACTTACACAATAAAATGAAGGGATTTCATTTTGTGCAATCTTTATTTTACAAATGGACATTATATGATTATTTTTTCAATTTTGTGTGTGATTACCTATGAATTTTCGGGGAGTAAAGGGAATGTTAACAAAAAGTATTGGGTGCCATGTTAAGTCTACTTTCCATTATTATAACAAATATCTGAAATACATAAACTTATAAAGATAAATAGGTTGTTTTGGCTCACGGTTTTAGAGGTTTATGTCCACTACCAATTGGCCCTGGGGATCTTGGGCCTGTAGCAAGGCAGCAAGACATGACAGGGAGCGTGTGGTGGAGCAAAGCAGCTGGACGCCAAGGGAGAGAGGGAGATCCAGAGCCTCACTGGTCCATTCAACAGCAGGTCTCCAGAAACCCCACAAGACCCTGCCTCCTACAGAGTCCTCTCCCAATAGCTCTAAGCTGAAAAGAGCCTTTAAAAGATGGGCATTTGGGGGCACATTCCCCAGAGACCTAGCAGACAGGGAACATAAGGTCTGTCAGCGCTAAGAACCTGTGCTTCACTGAGCTAGAACGTCAAGAAGTTGGCATTGCACACTTTCTGAACCTGCCTACTCCTAATAAAATAATAGGAAGGAGAGAAGAATGGGGCTCAAAATTATCACTGAGAGAAAAGGCTGGCGGAAAAGCTTCAGTATCACAATAGCCCACAGCAACCTCCCTGTTTAGTAGTGATGGGGTTCAGGATATACTCCCCCAAAATATGGTACCTGGATTTCAAGAAGCAGGAAAATCATTCTTAGTTTTCATCTCATCCTTCCTCCTTTAAACAAGTCATAAGACCATCAGTCCAGATGGGCCCTCTATATACCCAAAAGAAAAGAAAGTCACGCGGGAGCCCGGGAAGAGTCGGGATGTACAGTCTTGCTGAGAGTCTCCAGTTTGTTACCACTAGCTCACATCCTTCCGGCCCCCATGACTGTCCATTAAAGTATAGTTTCCTCTTCTTCTTTGACCCTTCATTCTTGAAGGCTCTCATGTCATCTAAAACTTGTATCAAATTTATTTGTTGAACTTTCTTCTTGTTTATGTATCTTTCACTGCAGGGGTCTCAACAATGAAACTGGCAATGGAGAGGAAATAAAATTTTCTCCTTGCAGCAGCATGCTTTGGTCTGGGCCTGATCTCTACCTGCATTCTCACCTACTAGACTCCTCTCTAGCCTTTCCTTGTCCACTTATGAGCAACTCATTTCTCCTCTTCCTCTTCTCCTTCTTCTTCCTCTTCCTCCTCCCCTTCTTCTCCTCCTCCACCACCTCCTCCTCCTTCTTCCTCTGTATAATTTTGGTTGTGTTCATTTTGAGTTCTCAATCAGTCCCCAAATTCTTTGGAAGAAAAGGGTTATGTGAATATCGGTCCATAGCAAAAACAGTCAATCCATGTCCATAAAATTTGTCTTTATTTAAAAAATAAATTTGCAAATCATTACATTTCTTTGATATTAAGTACCTAATTTTCATCTAACTGATGACGTGTCTTCTTTAGGTCCCAATGTAATTTATTTTAATGGTAAGATCTAGTATCGCTTGTCTAAGAGTACTGTTTATCATCCCTCAAAGGCCTTTTATAAAGCATATCCAGATATTGACAAATTCTGGTCATTTTGTGTTGTAGTTTGATTTTGTTGTATTGTGCTTTTTCAGACAGGGTCTCCCCAAGTTGCCCAGGCTGGCCTTGAACTAACAACCCTCCTATCTCAGCCTCCAGAGTAGCTAGGATTATAGAAGTGAACCACTGCATCCAGCTTTGACCAATTCTGAATCAAGAACATTCCAAAATAAAGATATTTCTAAAATCTGGAATCAATACAGTAAGAAAAAAAAAAAAGAAAGAAAAAGAAGAACCTCAGTTCAAACCCAAGTGGTACAGCATTTGTCTATTTTTATAAGAATGGGTTATAGAGTACATACTTGCACAGCATGAGCATAAATTCCCTGTCGCATATCATGAGTGCTGAAGCAGCAAGACGTCCTGACACATATCTGCACACATATCATGACTTAGAACCATAACTTCTTTGGAAGTCCAGTGACTCACGTCACCAGAAAATACAATACAGCAATATGATGCAGTCTTTGTTATTACTAAAGAGTAATTTTTAAAATTGGTGTCTATACAAATCTTTTGTTTAGGGCCAGGGATTTAGCTCAGCAGCATAAATGCCTGCCTGGCAAGCACACGGACATGAGTTCGATCCCCAGTACGACCACCAAAAAAAAAAAAACTTTTGTTTGGATATATCAATAATTTAAGTATAAAGGTAAAAAAAATCTCTTTTTTTTTTTACCATAACCACATTTTAAAATATAAGAAATAAAACACTTAACCTAACCTAGTGTTTAAAATTAATCAAAACACACTATGTGAGAAATCACTGAAGCGAGCATAATATTTTACTTGCATATAAATGAAAGCAGGCACACTAATGGTTAAATTAGGCAAAGGATAAACTTGAGTCATTTGTAGGAAAAAGGATGCGGCTTAAGACCATAGTGTTGACTGAAGTAAATCAGACACACCAGCTTAACTATCCCATGGTTTTACTTATACAAGAAACCCAAAATATAAATAAAGAGTAAATAAAAAATAGTTAACAGAAAGTAAGGAGACTGATCTTTCTCAGATGTGAAGGAGATTAGCAGATGAAGGGAGGGGATGAAAAAGGAATTAGGATGTGTTTTATACATGTACCAACTCCCACCATGGAATGTGATCATTATGTACCGCAAATAGGCAAGACGAGATCTGGGCTTTAGGAATTTTTTTAAAGACAGGATTAGGTACTTTGGCCGTTAACACATACTCTCTTACACACCTCCAGGAGCACTGGCACAGAATGGCCTGCACATACACTTCCATGAGAGAACTGAAGTAAAGCAAGCATCTTCATCCTCACCTGCAGGCACAAACAAGTGTGCGGGGACCCAGCTGGCACTCAGGGGAGCAGCAGTCTGCTGTGCTCTGGAGCAGGAGCCTGCAAGGAGAGGCGGGACCAGGAAGGACCCTACAGCATCCTCCTGTGGGTCGGCTGCAGGCCTCGGGGTCCCTGTGGGCTCCTGGGAGTCAGCCCAAGGAGCCAGGTGTGCAACACACTTTAGCACTATCCAGCTCCACAGTGAATTGTAATGGTGGTGGAGAGGGGAGGGGGTAGGGAGGGAAAATGAAAAGACTTAATTCTCCTGTTCTCCATGAGATACAGACCGGTTTTCAAACCCAAAGTTGCCAGGCGTGGTGGTGCATGCCTGTAATCCCAGCATTTGGGAGATTGAGGCAGGAGGATTGCCATGAATTTGAGGCCAGCCTGGACTACACAGAGTTCAGGGTCAACTTGAACTACAAAGCAAGACCCTGTCTAAAAAAAAAAAAAAAGTCAAATGTCACAACCAAGCAAAAGCCATGTGGAGAATCTGATTAGTTAACATTTGTCAAGCACTAATTGTGTTCCAGTCTTTTGCATGTGATATCTCAGTTACTCTTCCCAGAACCCATCTGGGCTTATTATTGCCAGCCCCTTCTTTTACAGAAGAGACTGAATCCACAATAATGAAATGATTTGCTAACATCACGCAGTCGGTGCAGACAGTCTGAGCCAGAGTTCAGACTCTTACCTGCTAAGCCTTACTGTCTCCAAGTTACCCCAGTAGACCCCTGATTTCACATGGAATAATACTGCATATTAGGTTTGGGTCTTATTCTGCAGTCTTAAAACATCCTGCCAATAAGTTCCCAGTGAACTTAAGAAATCAAAATTTTACTTCTGATTAAAGATTGGAGGAAAAAAATCCACCATAATCTTTAGTGTTTCCTCTGATCTCAGCATCTCTCTTCTTTTATTTAAATTTTATTTAAAGAAAGACTAAACAAAACAGAAAATAGGTAGAAATAAGACATACATTCAGAGAAAAAAATAAACAGTAAGAAACCACTAGTTGATGTTTACATATTACAAATAGTTGTTCAAGATACAAAAATGGAACATGAAAAGTGCAAATTCAAACAGCGAGATTGCTAACAGTTCTGTTCAACTGTCCAACAAAAACTTAGTAACACGGTTGTCAATCCTATACACTTAAACATACATGCAGTTATCCATATCTTCATTTATGTTTAGATTAAACAAACTAAAGCAGGTTAAAATCATTCTAAACAAAGAATAATAGTATTGCTGGATTTCACATCATGACACTCCATGATCAGCACTGGGTACTGTAGTGTCTTCTTTTTAAAACTGAATTTAAAGAAAGGCTAAACAAAACAGAAAATGGGTAGAAATAATTCATACTTAAAAGAAAAAATAAACAATAAGAAATCACTAGTTGATGATTACAGACTGTCTTCTTACAAATAGTTATTCAAGATACTAAAGCATATAAAGTGGGGATTCAAACAGTGAGATTGCAACCAGTTCTGTTCAACTATCCATCAAAAACTTAGAAATATGGTTGACAATCCTATACACTTAAACATACATGCAATTATCCATATCTTCAATTATGTTGAGATTGAATAAAACCAAGCAGGCTAATATCACTCTGAACAAGGAATAATACTATTGCTGGGTTTCACATTATGACCATCCAGGATCAGCACTGGGTACTTTAGTGTGTCTTTTTCTTCAAAGTATCTGTTCATTTCATCATGTGTCATAAGATCAGTTCTCATAAGCTGTTTATAGATTCTACACAGGCATGAGTCTTAACATGTATTTTTATCCTTTCTATATTAGAGGGAGAAACAAAGCAAAGCAAGACAAAACAAAACATATTCCTATAAACACATGAAATGAAAAAAAACATAAGACCATTGTACAAAGAGTTCTACCATGGTTCCTGTGTTGTCTCTTGTTAGCTCTAACAGAATTGGCTATATCATCTACATAGTATAATTGAATATACCAGTACATAACAGTATTAATAAAAACACAACTTTATATATAGTATAGAACTTCAAAAACCAGCAGTTATCAAACCAGAATGTGTATTGTACAGTCTTGTCATCTTCAGTGTAGTTGCCTAGACTCTCAGACTTGATACTATCAATCATATCAGTTTTGCATAAACTGTTCTCTGCCTCATTTCTGGGTTTTTTTTGTTTATTTGTTTGTTTGTTTTGCCATCAGTTGTCTGCTTATCTTCTTCATTCTGTTTTCTGCTCCATTCATTGAGCCTCTCTGCCACTGTTCTGGGAATCCTAGTACTAGTTTTCTCTCTTTAGAATGCCCTGCAGTATTCTCTGTAGAGTTGGATTAGTGGTTGCAAATTTCCCAAGTTCCTCTTTGTCTTGAAAACATTTTGTTTCTCCATTAATTTCTAGAGACAGTTTAGCAAGGTACATCAATCTGGGTTGGAGGTTATTTTCTTTCAGGGCTTGGAATACTTTGCTCCAGGCTCTTCGTGACTTGTGTGGAGAAGTCTGCCATTATTCTGATGGGCCTTCCTTTATAGGTTATCTGTTTCTTGTCTCTAACAGCTTTTAATATTCTGTTCTTATACTGAATTTCTGGGATCTTGATTATTATATGCCTGAGTGTAGCTCTGTTTTGGTTGTAGGTGGCTGGTGTTCTGTATGCCTCATATATCAGGATATCATTTCCTTTTCCTATGTTTGGGAAGTTTTCCTTAATTATTTCTGTGAATAACCTTTGTAGTTCCTTTCTTTGTACCCCTGCTTCTTCATTCACATTCTTTATTCTCAAGTTATAGATCCTCTTGTCATCTTCTAGCCTTTGTATTGTTACTGCTTGTTTCCTTGTTATTTTTAAAAAGTTTTCCCTTTCATAATCCCACATTGCAAAACTGTCCTCCAGTTTGGATAATCTATCCTTAGTTTCTTTCACGCTGGTTTGCCATCTTTTCATAGAGTTTTTAATTTCCTGGTAATCTCTTTGAATCTGCTTCATGTATTCTACATTTTCTCTATATTCTTCATCAAATGGTTCTCTCCTTTGTTTGAGTTCCTCCCTTCTTCTGTCTGTGTCTGCTTGAGGGGTGCTTAGTATCTCTTTTATTAATCTTCTTATATCTTGCTTTATTTGGCTATTTCACTTTTGAACTTGTCTATGAGGTCCCGAATATACCTCTTTATGTCCACTGGTGCCATGTCTGATACTGTATGTTTGCTGTTCTCATTCTCCTTTTATTTATCTGTCCTGGGTCAATATTTTCAGGGTTGGGACCTGGGGATTTTTTGTTGTTGCTTCCTCTTCCCATCTTTTTTGCTTCTTCCAGGCGGCCCCAGTTTCTTTCTTTGTTGGTTACAATTCTTCTGAAGCACGCTGGCTAAATGACCCTTCACACTGTTGTGTGCTAGTGAGTTGCAGACCAGCATCTCTCTTCTTAAGCAGGACAGCTAGCGACACCTGCCCCAGGCCAGCACCATCCACCGGCCAGTGACACTTTGCTTAGGCAATAGCTATAGCAGCTGTCCAAACCCAGCGAAAATGGCCATGTGATTCATTTTCCAAGAAAGAAGAATAAAAGCAGCAAAGTCCTTAAGCAAGCTAATACACTGCTCTGGAGAGTGGGGTGGACACAGCCCTGCCATCTAAATGCAGCCCCTGGGCACGTGCCATGACTATAATCCTGGTTTTTATCATGCTCACATATTAGGTCCCCTACTCACATAGATACCATCTCCAAATAGGATCAAAATTGCTTTTTGGAATGGCTGATTTGAAATATCATTAAATATCAAATGCAGTGTGTCTAAAAGGTGCATCAGTACTTAATCAAGCCCTGTAACACTAGGCTATTTAAAAACAACTGTCTGACCAGTCCCATATTTTCATTGGCATGATAATATTCCTCTGTGATTGTTTAGTAGAGCAACTACAAAAATGTGCTTCTACAGGTAAGTGTAACAATATTACATAATACTCCAAATATATATATCATAAATATATTATAAAAATAATACATAACAGTATTAAATGTAATAGTATGTGTTGTATATAGGTTTATATGCACATATATGTATTCTACTTATAACTAAGTCATCTTATTATTCAATTACATTCTCATGCAAAAGAACACCAGGATTCCTGTATCCTCATTTCTCCAGTATGAGCTTCACTTAGATTTCCCTGCTTTCTCTAAGGAAGGTAGCCTGCCAAAGCCAGTGGGTCCTGCCTGTTCTTTGCAAGTGCTGGGAATAAGCTATCTGGTCCAAAAGGATTTTGTTCTGGATGACAGAAGGGATTTATTGTTGTGGAGTTTAGTAATAATAATAGCAGGACTCACAACAGTAATGTTTTAAATTGAGGCATCTGCTTCAAATTATTATAAATTCTTTGGTTTATTTCTCTTTCAAAACCCAGGTATAAGATTGCAAAATCTAAAGTAAGTAAGGTTGTTACTGATGTATTATCATTAATTTTAAGGTAAATCCTGAAAGCCATTTTCATCAAGGGAAAGCAAAATGAACCAGCATGTTGAAACCCATTTAGTCAGTCAGGAATGTAAGGCTATGCCAGCAAATAAAACTTAACTCTCTCACTGGATAAAAATTAAGCTAACATTGAATCATGCAATTTACTATGAGGATACAATTACCCCATATAGCTTGAATGCTTACAGGCAGCGGGGCACATTAGGGGTTAGTGAGGTCACAGCAAAAGTGTCCTGGCAGGCAGGGGGTAAGGTGTTGCAAGCCCAGTGCTTTGCAGGAGCCAGGCAAATCCCAGCAGGGAGGGTGGGCAGGTGCAGAGCAATGTGGAGAGTGGGGACTGTGAGGGCCAGCAACATTCTACTGCACACCGAGCACCCAATACTATAAGCAAAGAAATGCTTGCAGATGGAATGATACTGCTTGTGATTTGCCTCAAAGCAGTTTGGGGCCAAGTGGAAAAGGGTAACAGGAGGGAGACCCAGAAATGAAACAAGATTGACCTCAAGGTGATAGTTCTTGAGGCTGATGATGGATATAGAGAGTTCATTTTACTAGTCCCATATCCTTTATCCTGTACAGATTTCTATTTTTACATAAATAAAAGGTAAAATTCATTTTTTAAAAATTTTTTTTGTCTTTTAAAATACACAGAAGGGTAGGTCCTTAGGGTCACCAATTTTTAGCCTCTGTGGTCATTGAGAATACGCGTGCACATTAAAACAGTTGCCATGAGCCAGGGATACAGCTTGGCAGCATAAACGCCTGCTTGGCAAGTGCATGGTTCTGAGTTTGATTCTGGTACCAATAAATAAATAAATAGTTGCCAGGCTTTGTATTAGACCACAAGAATGAAGACAAATAGGAAGTCTGCTCCTGTCATTAATAAGGAAATCCCCCAGTCACAAGGAATGATGCCTTCCGTTATGTGTCAGGAATTTGTTCATGACTGTGTATTATTCGAAATATAGAAGAGCTGGGCCCTACGTGTGACACTTAGACACCCCCAGGTACACACAGATACGTGCACCCACATAAACACAAATTATTATGTGGTATCAGCCAGATGCTGAGATGCTCTAGACAATTAATTCCTCCTTAATGGTGAAGCATCTTTTTATTGTCCTCTTAGCTTAACTGTTGAATTCCCAGATGTGAAGATCAAGTTTTAGTCACCTTTGTACTCCTAGAACATGATAAGAACTTAATAAATATTTGTTAAATTCATTAACTAAACAACCTTCATGCACTGGAAGCTTCACTTTAACAAATCATAGCAAGTCACTGTGAAAATGAGTGAAAAGAAACTATTAAAATAACATGAGCAAAATGTGAAATGTAAGCAATGGAAAAGCAACATGCTTCTCTGGTTAAAGAAGTAAATAAGATGTAAGTGTGTTTAGTAAACAGCCTTTCTGGGATTGACTTTGAAGTATCCCTCACATACACAAGTCCCCCATTTGCTAGGGCTTTCACACTCTCTGGGATTACAAAAGAGATCAAGTCCCCATGTCTGATCTGGGCATCACCGTGATGGCTCCTTTTCTCTTCTAAGAACTCCTTGAGCCCAAAAGTGTCTTAAGCCCCAGGGCAACTGATCTTACAGAACGATGCCAGCATAAGGTAGACAGTCCCTAGGCAGGGGCAGGGCAATGTCCCACTTGTGAGGACATTTGGAGGTGGGTGGGAGAGAATCCAGTGGCCACACACAGGGGGAGCAAAGTGCCCTTCATCGAAAGCTAGTGTGGTCGGCAGGCAAGGATCCTGGTCCAGCACTACTTGTGAGCTCCCAAACCAGCTCCTAAAATTTAGGCGAGCAGGATGCAGGGGAGAGTGATCGGTTAAAGGAAAGGTGGACGCAAGCAGGATACAGGGCAGAATATCACCACCCTTACACTCAGATGGCTTCCTTGGTCCCGCTCTTCTCTGTGCCTCTTTTCTCCTGTGTTGTAGTCAGGGGTTGTACACAGAGAACAACTAGGATTAGGACATGGAGCTTATAATAGTCACCGGAAGTTAACACAGGAAAATGCAAGAAATCCATCCGCAACACCAAAGACATAGATTATTTAGTCAAGAGCCTAAACCCCACAGCAATGTCCCACATGAGTCCTGATAAAAACTCAGAGCTCAGGACAATGCCTCCCACGAGTCCAACTGGAAGGACTCACGCCAGTCTCTTTTATGGATCCGTGCCGGGAAGACCCAAGGGTCAGCAGTGGAAGCTAGAAAGTCCCTGCCAGCAGGTGAAGGAGCTGTGCTAGTGGGATGAGGGTTCTACACTGGAGCTGAGAAGTCACACTCACAACAAAGACCAGGGCTATCCTGAAAGGCACCACAGCCATCCTCAGCGACACGGAGGCTCCCCGAGCTCCTCTGACAACAAGCACAGTCGGGAACGTGCCAGGAAGCAGCGTGAGGAGGTCACCCTGGAGACCAGGCAACACATGTCTTCCCCTCCGGAGCCAGGAAGCACTGCTCGATGTGATGACCAAAGCTTCTCCAGGAGAACCAACAGCTCAGACAGCAACTGTAGGAGAACCCACAATGCCTCCTTAACGCCTCAACCTTCAACACCTCCCTTCTTCTCCACCTATTTATCCTGGCAACCCTCCTCAGGTGGAGCATCTTTGCTCAATGCATGCTGATGTAATCCAGCTGGTGTTAAGTTGACCACCAGTTCTCAACCCATAACATCCTTCAAAGCAAAACAGCCAGTCCTAGGCCAGAAAGCACACACACCACAGAACCATTTCCCTGTGACTAGGAGTCACTAGAAACATTCCTCTTTTCGTGTCTTGGATCAGCCTGACTTGGTGACAGCATAAGTGACAGAATAATTCAGTTGTGACAAGGGGACACACTTGTCAATAGGCCCATCTGTCTACTGTCACTCTCCATTCCTTCAAATGCTTGTGGGATTGCCGCTACTGGGAACCTTAGAAGCAGAGGGAATTGTTCTCACTCGCCATACTCCAGGTGGGGTAAAAGGCTGGCCAACAAGACCCGGTGCATTAGTACAGAAATAGCCACCAGGAAAGCAAGGGACAAATCTAGCCCTTCCAGCTCCCAAGGTAAGTCAGCCCCTCATATTCTTTGTGCTTTAGAACTATATAGAATGACAGTAAGAAATGTGCGTGTCCTGCAATTTTTGCACAAATGTCTGTAGCTATCATAGAGATAGCAATGGGATAATAAGGAATGAAGATGAGTAAAATTCATAAATTTAAGAGCTAGTGAAGCAAAACTACGTGGCCAAGCTGCACATGGTGACACGCGCTTATAATTCCCACACTTGGGAAGCTGAGGCAAGAAAACTGCCACAAGTTTGAGGCCAGCCTGAGCTAGCAGCAAAAAGGAGGAGGAGGAGGAGGAAGAGGAAGAAAAGGAGAAAGAGGAGGAGGAGGAAAAGAAGGCAAAGGGGGAAAAAGAGGAGAAGAGGAAGAAGAAGAAGAAGCAGCAACAGCAATAGTAGCTACTTGCTCATAGTAATTTCTTACTCATAATAATACTTTGTTACATGTTGGGTCAAGGCCCCAAAACTACATAGCCCCATGAGTTTCATTTTATGATTTGGAAACAAATGAGTAAAGCAAATCCTCGATGTTATGAATTGACTTTTGTTGACAGCTCAGGTACCCTACTGAAAGCCAACTGCGTCTGGAGGTAGCCCCTCCTGGTCTGCCTCCCTGGGTCCCTCCCCTGTACATCATCCAGGCCACTCAGCTGTCTCTGCTGTTTTCCTCTTTCTGTCTCTGGCTCTGTCTCTTTCTCTCTCTCCCCCTCTCCCACTCCCTCTCCCTTTCTCTCTCTCTCTCTCTCTCTCTCTCTCTCTCTCTTTCTCTTTCTCTTTCTCTTTCTCTTTCTCTTCCTTGGTTTTGTTTGTTATATACTGGGGCTAATACCCTGGGCCTTCACAATGAACTACATCCTCAATTTTCATTCATTAATTAATTAGTCTGTTAATTTATTTTGAGACAGTCTCACTAAATTAATAAATTGCTCAGGCTGGACTCCAACTTGCAATTCCCTTACCTCAGCCTGCCAGAGTGCTGGGATAACAGACCTCCACCTCCAGCAAACTGTGGAGTCTCTGAAGGCAGAGCCTTATGTCCTGTGTGTTCTCCAGACTTAGTGCCTGGAGCCTTAGGGGTGAACAGCCACACTTGGGAAAGATTCTCCTCATATGTTCTGTGTACCCCTGCTGCTCCCTTCCAAGGAGTTTAACATGTGTCACTGGGGTCACTCAGCATCTTTGGCACTGTTAAAATACAAGTTCAACAAGGCAGGTGCCTTTGTGCTAATCTGGGTTCCCTGCAACCAGCGAGGAACTGGCAGAAAGGATGAATGACAGTCACCCAAACAACACCCAACTAACTAGAGAATGTGTAAAATAGCACCAGGGTTCAAAGATGCATTTAAAAACATGAAAAGGGAGCAAATGGCTGATGACAAGAAGACAGAAAAAAATCACCTCCACTTTCACGGGTTATGTTGACTATGCCAGTTATCTCCTGATGCCCCACCAAGGCTGACATGCAGGTCATGGAGGTCATCCCTGTTTTCCGAGACATCTGAAAGCCAGAGTGGCCCAACGACCTTGTCTTTGAGACTGCTCATCAGCCTGTGGCAGCGACAGCTACACAACCAGGGCTGAACGCTGAGTGGGTGTGGTGTCCCCACAGTGCCTATGAGCCCGTCCTGCCTCTGTGGCCCTCCAGGCAGAGACGTGTCCCCCCTGAACCACGCAGAGGCCTCCCAACCCATGGTGGAGCCACTGGCACACTTGGTAAAATCATAAATGTCTTAATCCCCATGGTTCAAGCAGGAGACAAAGTGCCAACAGGCAGGAAGCCCAGAGCCCGGGGTCCTTCTAACAGCTGTGTCGAGATGCATCCTCTTACATGTGCGGGCCAACAGCTCCATCAGCCTCCTCGAAGCTTATCTTCTCTTTGCCTTGTTATCACTGGTTCTTTTGCTGGCTCAATACAGCAAAAGTCCTGAGAAAGGAGAGCCTGATTTCAAATCTGGTTGGCAGCGTGTGGGTAGAGAAGACCAAGGCCCACATGCAGCTGCTGTTTTTGCTCCTGTGCACTGTGACAACCGAGTCTACATACACACAGGCATGTGTGAGCACACTCTTGCACCCAGACACACGCAGCATGCCAAGGCAGACTTTGCGGTGCCAGGCCTGCACTCCAAGCAGGTGGAGCAGAAAGCAGCCGTTGGCAGGTGCAGACGGTAACAAGAGGCACAGCATGGGGTCCAGATTGACACTCAGAGCTCTTGGCATAACTGCCCTGCAGCCCTTTTGCTGGAGAACTGGCAGACTGCCCTAGCTCTCCCCAAAGCGGCCAATCTCAGACCTTCTATGGAAAAAGAAAACTTAGAGAAAGTCATTCACCTCTGTTTTTGAGCTACATCAAAATGCCATATAGTTATCTCAAAATGAAGTGTTTCCACATTAATATGACCAATAGTATGAACATAATAGGAACTATTTCCTCATGTGATCCATGACTTCAGTCTCCTTAAAAGTATCAGTTGATATAACTTGAAGAGACCTTGAGCATGATTTACTCTGATGCTTTTACAGCAGAGGAAAATGAGCCTCGGAGCAGTTACATAACGTGCAGCATCACACCTCTTATGAGTGACCAAGCTCTGCTTGCCCTGGTTTCCAAGTAGCTTTCTTTATTCTCCTCCATTCTACCCTAGTGGTTCATTTCATATCCATCATTAGCTCCCTGAAAGAAAGCAGTAATATCCAAGCTGCAATTTTGTAACATCACATCCATAGCTAAAAGAAACAGGCTGTAATCTCACGAATGGAGTTGTGTGCTCTGACGTAGCACAGGACAGAGATGGCCTGGGTCAGGAGACCTATAGATGGCTTCAGAAATAAACAAGAGAAGCAATAACTTCCTAGTTCTGATCTGGCTAAGCACTGGTACTCTACAGTTAGAAAGTCTGGGCTGAGGTGCTGAGTCCACTACTTAATAGCTGGGTGACCTTGGGCAGGATCCTTAATCTTTGTAGACCTCAGTTTCTGCATCTGGCAAACCAAGATAAAAGTCACACTTGCTTCTGTGATTTGTACAAAGACTCTGTGAGATAAGATGATAAAGCCACTTATCACATGCCAATTGCTTACCTAGTGAAACATTCATTTTTCTTCAAGTCTGGTTTTTAACATACTCGTATACAACAAGACCCATTATTCACCTAGGTAGCAATTCTAGACGCTACCAAAGCTGATTTCTGAAGGTGGCTGATTTGAAATATCAATCTTACTGGCCGAGTTCCTGAAATATGTATCAACATTTATAGGAGCATCTAAGACATTGCGTCATCTTGATATTTGTTATGGTTTAGGCCTGGAATGTGCCTCCCCCCACCAAATTCTAATGCACCTAAGGGTGAGGCTTTTCCAGGATTGTAAAATCATATCCTCAGGGGTGGATTCTTCCCCCTGGTGAGTTCAGTCACTGAGTGTGCTCTGGGCAGGGAAGATCTGAAAGAAAAAGGCATCATTTCTGTCCACCATGACACTGACAATTTTCCTGCATTTGACTCTGCCAACCAAGGTCTGAACCTCCTGAAACTGTAAGCCAAAATAAACCTCTCTTCCTTTACCTTGTGAGTGTCGGGTATGGTCTTGGCAATGGAGAAGTGACCAAGACGCGATGTCAATGAAGGTTACCTACTGTCATCAATATCATCATTACCAACATCTCCTCACCATCTTTCTCAGCGTCCCCATCTTCCTCCTCACCGCCACAATCCCAACATCACCACCGACCTCCTCTGCCTCTTCAGCCTCCCCACCATCATTTCAAACATCCTCCTCATCATCATCTTCAGCAGCAGGAGCATCAGCTGGTTCCCAGCACTGACTCAGCAACCAGCTAGGAATCCACATCAGAGATTAGGCTTGGCATTTTTTGCAGAGCATGAGAACACAAAGCTACATAATTTCCAGGTGTAGACATTGTAGGAACTCTAGAAGCCACAGCGTTACTTTGTTTCCTATGTTAGATAGATCGGGGAAGCTTTAGATATCAGAAAGGGCTCCACTTTTGCTCTACAAGGAGACTCTACTTGCTGTCTCAAAAAAAGTCAGCCTCTTCTTTCTGAAAAGTTCCCTAATGGCATATTATCTCCTTCACCTTGAAACTTCTCACTTTGTTTTTACATGGAATGTATTCTGTAAGATAAAACATCACAGACTGTAACTCTGTCAACACCCTTAGTTCTGGGAGCAGCAGATTCATAGCCAGCAGACCCAAGCCTACTCACGGACCTTCTCTCTCTGATTCTAAATTGAAACAGGCTTTGCATAAAAAAAAAAAAAACCCAGAAATTTATGGTCCCTAAATCCAGTAACAAGGTATATAAAATGTGGACACAAATAAATATGGGTATAGCATCTAAAAGTGATTTTTAAATTATTGACAAAATGAGAGAAAGAACATTGTTTTATACCTTTAACAGACCCAAGTGATCATTTCCTTTTTAAAGTGTTACTTTTCATCTTATTTGAAACGTATTAATCACCCAAAGCCTAGATTAAAAGTATTTTAGCATGATCTCAGTGATGAAAATATTTACTTCAAACATCTTCCTGACTTTTAAATTCCAACCCTTTGAAAATCATAGACAGTCTTTGTATCTCACTGTAAGGCCCCAGAATATAAACTACTGCCCTTTTTTACCCTATCAGTTTCACTAATCCCACTTGAACCAGATATCAGGCCCAGAGCCAGCTTTCCTGAAGTTATCTTGTGCTTGTTAGCACTTTGGATTTGTCTCTGCCAGAGACTACAAAGAACTAGCATATCTGTTTAAATTCTTGAGATAAAAATGTAATAAAAATCGTAGGGTTTTTAACAGCAGAGATGGCAGCATTTCCATAATAATATGTAAAAGGCTCTGTGCTTACTAAATGGACCGTGGTGAACTTAATCCTGAAAATAAAGGTTTTTTCCTTCTTCTTCTTTGTCTTGGTACAGGACTAGTGCTACTTGCTTGTAGTGTAATCCCAGCCTCCTTAGGACGAGGGTCCAGGCAGCAGGCTTGCAGTGCCAGGGCGGAGGCTGTCAGCTAGTACAGGCATTCGCCAGATGTTGAAGCCAAAGGCGCCCAACACCACTGATCGTTACAGCTTTCAATCACCTCATTTAGAATTTACAACAAACTGAGCAGAAAGCCATTATTCCACCTTCAATATAAAGTTTTCCTCAGGCTACAAGCAGAGTTCAGCGGTAGACTCACGCACCATCTGCTCCAAGCTCGAATCACTCTTTTGTGGACTTTCCACCAATGGAAACAAGCCCCAGAAAAAGTCCAGGAACACGAGGTGTCATTTGTTATATCACTTGGGGAATATTAAAATCTGATACCTCCTCGAAAATGGACCTAGACTGTAATTAAATGAAATAATAACAAATCATAATATAAGGCATAAAATGAACAAACATTATGAATTAATCATACTTAGACAATTACAACCCATATGGCTTGTTAAACTCAATCTGCTACCTGTAGCGACATCGATTGCATAGCCAGTGCTGCAGCTCTTTCCCCCCAGGATGTAATTACTTAATTTTGTGAATGAGAAAATGAGATATAAAAGGAAATGTGTTCACAACTTAGTGTGTGCTTACCTCTCCCACACTGGATCAAAGGCACACCTGCCATTCACAGCTCAAAAGACTGCCACATTTCCTTCTTGAAGACAGCAGTATCAGAAACAAATGTTCTTGTTCTCCTTCTGCCCCATCTGTCCTTTCCACCCTCTCTTCTTCAAGTTATCTACAGCAAGATGTTTGGAGAGTAGACATTCTGTGCACTTTAACTGGTGAGGGGAAGACAATACAATTCTCCTGTCTAATTTGAAACTACTGTCAAATGACATCAACTCACTGGGAAAAGAAAGCTCCATGGTTTATCTCATAAAATCAGTGATGTGACCCAATGACTCTCCCATTTACCAAGGCCACTGTGGATCTTCATCAAATTCTATAACTTACCTACATGTGAATTTCATTACCCATAAAATAAATACAGCAATATTATTTACCTGTACAGGACTTGAAAGAATTGAATTAAATGCACTCTATGAGAGGCCTACCACAAATTAGTGTTCACAAGACGTGAACATCTTTTCTGAAAATACCATGGGAGTTTAACTCTTCAAGAAAAAAATAAGAACAAAATTTGCTAGTTATGTTCTTCACTCTGGATGTAAGTTACCCACCCATCTATAGTGAAAATGACACTAGAAAAGTTAGGGGACCACTCTGGCTCAGACCAGCCTAGAGGTTTGTTGTAGTTCAAATTCATCTTGTCACTCACCACTAAGAGAAGCCTAGAGAACCCCACAGCGCCCCTAGGTCCCACTGACCTGTGC
This sequence comes from Cavia porcellus, assembly GCF_034190915.1. Classification (NCBI taxonomy): domain Eukaryota; kingdom Metazoa; phylum Chordata; class Mammalia; order Rodentia; family Caviidae; genus Cavia; species Cavia porcellus. The sequence continues at coordinate 61,249,738 of NW_026947495.1, forward strand.
TCTAGGCTGGGAACAAAGGGCCTGCTGAACTGGACTTCCCCAAGCAACTCTTAACAAACAGCTGTGGGAGGAACTGCCCCCTGACTACCAGCAGGAAGTCTTTCTCTCTGCCACCCACTGCTGTCACGCCTAACCCCAGCCCCAGCCCCAGCCCCAGCCTCCCCTTCCCCAGCCCAGAAACCAGGTTTTAGTGTCTATGCACAATGACAGTGCCAGATCTACTGTCAGATGGAAAGAGGTGGGATGAACCATGTGCCTCTGACTCCAAAGGGGCCTGCAGAATTAGTCTCCATGAATAAGCCTTAATTAAGCAATTTTCACAATCCCCAGAAAAGGAATCATGTGAGGCCTGTTTTACCACTTATCCTTTTATAATCAGGTACTTCGATAGACAAAAATTCCTAGGTTAGCTCTTTGGGCCAACTTGGATTACAGCAGCTACCTTGTTGTGTTCTAATTAGCTGTTTATACCTGTCAGGGAGCCCAGAGCTTCCTTAGCTAGCTCAAGCCTGGACTTGGGGGTGGGGGGTGCAGATTAGGATGGAGGGAGGTTCCCTCTGGGAGGGGACAAGCCCACACTTTTTGGGTCCTGATGATCACTGTATCAAGAGGTAATTGCTTCACCCAGCCCACTCTTCTAGACCCCCCTAAGGCATAGCAAAGACAACTTACATAACATTGGAACAATAATTTTGCTAAGAATTTGGAGAGGGAAAAAAACAGAAAATGAGAGTGCTGACTTCCTAGAGCCTCAGTTTGAATCTTGCTGTCATTTCTATGCCTTGTGTAGGTCCCTTAATCTTCTGATTCTCATTTGGGAAGGAACAAATTCAAAACAAATATGTAAAATATTTAGCCTACAGTCTGGTACATGCTAGGAACTAAAAAATGTTTACTTTAACTTCATGATTTTGTTTGCTTGTTTTCTGTGTAGCTTATTCTTCTCCGGAAGCAAGCTGCTATTGTTCTCACCTGGATTGTTAAAATGGCTCTTAACTATGCTCCTTTAGTTTTTCTTTACACATCACCAGAGTCTGTGCACAACAGAGCAGTCACAAGGATCATGTACATTTCCTTCTGCTGCTGTACTATAGTACCAAATATTAGTAGTTTAAAACAACAGTTTTAAACTGCAGTTCTGGAGGTTCTGTATCCCAGGTGGATCACACTGGTCTGATAGGAAGGTGTCAGCAGCTGTGCTCCTTCCTGAGGCTCTGAGGCAGAGTCCATTTTATTGCTTTTTCCACTCCTTGATGCAGGGGTCCCTTCCTCCATTGTCACAGCCAGAGACGTGGACCGCACCTTCTCCACTTCTGCCACTTAAAAGGACCCTTGTGATTACACGAGGGCCATCCGGATGACCCAGCGGAGTCTCCCCATCCCAAGGTCAGCTGTTTAGTGTCTTATTCTATTTACAAACTTAGTTCTTTCCTACAAGGTAATATAGCATATTCCAGGATCCGAGGACTAGGGCATGAATCTCTCTGGGGGCAATGATTCTGCGTAGCAGAGTGATTCTATTAAAGTGGAAGGCAGATCACACTCCCTATGCCCAAGGCTCTGTGCTCAGTGCGGAATTCCCCTTCTTTACCACGGCGGGTCAGACCATCTGTTCCTCTCCTTTCCTCCGAGCTGCTCCCCACTCGATCTGCCAGCCATCATGGCTTCTTGCTCTTCCCAGTGAACACTCCAGGCAAGCAGCCATTCAGGATTTCTGCACCGCAAAAAGCACATAGCACACACACAATTATTCAAAGGACAAATAAGTATATGAAAATACACTCAGCATCATGAAATTATTAGCGAAATAACTTCATTAAAAGTATGACACAGTACGAAGTGTCTAAAATGAAAAAGACACAAACTACCAACTGTTTGCAAGGATGTGAAGCCATGAAGACCCTTGAAAATTGCTAGAGAAGTAACATGTTATAACTACTTAGAATTCTTAGCAGCATTTACTACAGCTGAACATATATATATACATACCCTAAGACCTAAGAATGTAACCTTATGTTGTATTTGTTTATTAATCTCCATTTCTCATAGACTGAGTGAAAAATCAGGCATTCTATGGTACAGTTGATCCTACAACATTAACTAGCACACAGCAACACTCAGTGGATATCTGCTATAGGAGTGAGAGAAAGCATCTCAGAGCACCCTTTATGGAATCCAGCTGAGCCCCTCCAGGTTCATCCACCATCCTGATGGCTCTGATCCTCCTATTTCCAGCTGTATTAGTCACTTTTCCATTTCTGGGACACAACAGAGACCCCCAAAATTTACAATAGAGGAAGTTTACTTTAGTTCATGATTTCATGGGATTGAATATGTTCAGAGACACTAAGGCATGAATATCATGGCAGAAAAACATTGCACAGCAAGCCTACTTATTTGATGGCATCAGGGAAGCAGAACTAGGAAGCATCATTAGAGAGGAAGGGTGAGGGGCCAGCTATAATACCCAAGGTCACGCCTCCATGACCCACACACACACACAAAGTGTGTTTTCTATCCTTCCCCTGGGCAGCTCCCAAATCAATCAAGGCGGTTCAATCAAACTTAACTATAAGCCAACTTGTGAGGTTCCTTGCTGGATGTTTTTAAATAATTTATTAGGTTTCTTTACAATATGCTTTTTCCCCTACAAGCCACTGTGATGGCTGATACACTGTTTAACTTGAGAATTGAGAGGCTTATAAATTTAACTAAGTGATTCAGCAGAGGCCAGGATCCTCACTTTGTAAACATCCTGAGCCCTAACAAGAAGAAGACACAGAGAGGGTATGGGTGGGTAGCCTCACGCAATCCAAGGGAGAAAAAGAGACTTGTCCTGTCCCCTCCCCTTTTGCTCTTGCTGCTTTTGCTGTCTTCTGCTGCCTTGGAGGGTTGCCCCTGTGCCATGCCACCTTGCCTTGGAGACAGAAGATAATGGACAGAAACCTCTACAAACTGTGAGCTAAATAAACCTCTCCTTGCTTAATCTTGGGTGTTGGGTGTTTGTCTCAGCAATGAGTAAAAAGTAACCAACACAGCCAAAAAACCCTGGTTTTGCATTTGAGTTTGCCTAGCACCTAGAACAGGTCTCCCAAAAGATCTCAGTGCCTGGGTGAGTGAGCAAATAAAGAGATTCTCAAACACTTTATTTCTACTGAAATAAAGAATCTGATGTGGAGCAAAGATCGGTGTTGCCCAAGATCCATAGCTCTTAAGTAGTGAAGTCAGATTTCAAAAACAAGCACTGCGGCTGTTGAGCTCAGAATCATCACCTCTGTCCCACACAGCCGTTGCCTCTGGGGGACTACAGCAGTGGCCAAGTGCCCACAGAAGTGATGGCAGAACACCAAGAATGCCTGAGCATTTCTGATTCCCAGCTGTGGCCCTGGCTTGGGCTCCAGTATGGGAGTCCTGAAACACCAGGAAATACGCTATATTAAAACAATAAAATACTATTTTTCTCCATGTTGCCATGGATATGACAGTCCTGTAAGTGCTCTTAAAAGTCTCTAAGGTCACTGAGATGTCTTATTTTTCTGCCTGTAAGAAAAATAACAGTATTACAGCTGAGAGTGCAGTATAGCTACCAAAAATTCGCAAAAAAAAAAAAAAAAAGATCCCACTTGCCTCTCGCTGGCATTCTGCCCTGATTCCATAGAACGTAACTTCTGCCGTGACTGATCCAAAGGGAAAGAAATCTTTCCAGACTGAACATGTGTGCTTTATTTCCAATTCCCAGGAAAGAGATATGTGCTTCCTGTTCAAACCCTAGACTTGTAGAGAGGCCACAAAACATTTTTCTACCTTCTGAGAACACAATACTGAGGGCAGGGAGGAGCTGGTCATATGATAACTTGAGCCAACATGTTCCATGCAAATATTACTCCTCGCAACTAAACATGTTTGAAGTTTGCTACAGTGCCACTGATAAGAGGCAGAGTTTTAAAGTAAATTTGATAAGAGCTCACACCTGCTAAGAAGGCTATCATCAGCAAAGCATGTGGAGAGAGATAAACCTCCTGGCAAATATCCCAGGACCCAAAAGGTCCTTGTCCAATAGACAATTTCCCATGAAATCTCATTCTTAGAATCACCTAAACTGTCTAATCGCTTCTATATGGTAAAATACAGCAAGCATTTGTAAAAGGAAACACCAAACTCTCATTGCTTTGGAGATGCCAGTGGAAGTAAATAACTGGATAATACTACATTACTGTGTAACATGGACACTACAATTAATGGCTAAAGAAGTGTCCTAATTTAAATCCTCTTTCAAAATAAAACATCTGAAAGAACGGAACGTCGTGTGGCCCAACACTTAAAGAAGCTTGTGCAATGTGAATCACTGGAATCCAGAGAATAAGAATCTTCATTTCCACACGCCCCTATCCCATCACACGTGCTGTGCCTCTAGTTTAGAGGCATTTTACATACACTGTGATTAACATAAACTTATTTTTAAAAATTTATCATTCATCCAAAATGGAAAGGAAAAAATTAAATAATTATGACTTTAAAGGTAAAAAATTAGAATTTTATCTTCAAAACTTTTCAGAATGAACAGGCCACCCTGTACAAGTACCTTGAAATGGCCCCTTACATGTTACTATGTAAAGACACAGTCTTCCTAAGGAGTTCACTGCTGATACTTAGGATTCTGACATTTCCTTAGTGGTAACTTGAGTACTATTGTTTTGGCAATCTCATTGTCCATTGCTTAAAAACAATAAACTATCACTCTGAAAATTTATAATAAAAGGGAAAACTTAAGCTTTTATTCAGTTTTTATTTCATGAACTATATTTCATAATAGCCAACCACTGCTAATGGATGAAAACCTTTTTGATAGAATTCCAGCTAATATATAATGCAAGAAAAAAATCACTTCAAGTAATAATTAAGAAAATAAATATCAATGGATGCTAAGAATGAAAAACTGATAAACCACTAGGTGGTCTCCTCAGATGACTTCTAGCCCAAAGCAGAAAACCGCATCATAATGGAAGTGTCTGGCAGTCACCATCTGAACTCACTGACTGACCATGGCACTGCTGAACTTGGGTAGTCCCAGTGGTGTTTGCCTCCTGGTATGTTGCAATATGAAGAAAAGGCTTTAAACACTGCCTCCAAGAATATTAAAACTCTTAGAACGGAAAGAAATACAAATGACAGAGGGATAAATTCGATGATACAGTGAGGATAACATCAGGAGAACTGCTCCAGACTTAGACGCTTAAAAGATAAACAACCAAAGGAAATTGGGGGTACTTGGGGGGGTAATCTAAACCAAAGAACTAAAATTGGGAGGACAAGTGAGAAAAGTTGAATATAGACAAGATACTAACCAATACTAAGGAATTATCATGAAGCATCATCAAAGTATTGCAATTTTATAAGGCCGTATTTTATTGGTATAGAGAAGCACATTGCAGTATTTGAGGGTAAAGTCACAGTGTGTGGATTTTTTATTCAAGTTTTTCAATAAAAAAAGAAGACTGGTAAATCAAATACGGAAAATGCGAAAACTCTCGAGATGAATTACGTGAGGATCCATCACCTATTGATACTCCTTGAATATATGTTTGAACTTCTTTATGGTAAAACAGTTCAAAAACTGGACTAAATTCCACTTTAATTTCTTGAAGCAATAAGAAATACTGGAGTAAAACTTTAAAAGAAAATGGGAAAGCTAATTCTTAGACCCCACTTTACTACTGACCCTGAAATTTCACTTTCAAAGAATCTTTTCTGCCTTTCAAGTTCGTTAATAATATGAACACTACTAAAATGGAGTCATAAAATTTATAGATATTCCTGAAATATGTAGTTTTTATCTGAGAGTTTTTATAAAGAATAATTGTTCTCTCTAGCTGACCAGTAGATCATTGGTGAAATGAAAAATGCACATGTACTGAGCCATTAGAAAAATCTAAAATTATATTCAATTCTCACCCAAAATGAGCTTTCAAGTTCTCTGAAAGTTTAATGCTTCCCACACATCAGAGATTAAGAGCTATAAATATGTCCACTGTAACTTTCAGTGCTTTAGTTTTACAGATGTTTAAAACTAAATATTTTAAACTGGAGACAAAAATGATGCCAGATAGTTGATCAGTTAAATTTTGTGTCTGTTTTATAAAATTATACACAGAGGAAGTTGCAAAAATTTTACCTTTTGAGTATGTGTTCATGATTCAACATCTTTTATTTCACTTTAATACACATGATTGCACTACAGGTTTCCAGTTACATCTAATTGTGTACACACTTCCCTTGACTTAGGTAGTGCTGAGCTAGGTGTTGGTCTTCATGTTTAATAAAAAACACAGGAAGTAGATCCTACCAATGCACTAACAATGTGATTGAAAATTTCTCATTTGTACTTTGGTTTACCTTTGAAGTCCCAATAAAAATGCTAACCCTAATACACAGAAATACAGCAGGAAATAGGGAATTATAGACCAGATATAATGGGAAGAAATTCTTTATAAATTCAAAGGGAAATAGGACTATAAAATAAGTAGGCAAAATTAGTTATTCCATAAAATAGCTTTAAAATCAATCCATACAACTGAGGTACCTATTAAAAATAAATATAAACCCATTTACACAGGAAATAGTACTGAGAATCAACAATTGGGATCATATCAGTCAATCAGTTAAAAAGCTTCTGCACAGCAAAAGAAGTGGCCAATAGAATAGGAAAAAATTTTGTCATTGATTCCTCTGGTAGAGGACTAAAGTCGAGAACATATAAAGAACTCAAAAACTTAGACGCCCCCAAAATAAAAGACCAATGCAAAAATGGGCAAGTAAAATCCAGAGGCACTTCACAGAAATAAAAATGGACAATAAATATATGAAAAATGCTCATCATCATTGGCCAATGAAGAAGTACAAATTAAAACAACACTGGGGTTCCATCTTGCCCCAAAAAAGAGTGGCTTAGCATCAAGAAATCAAATAATAACAAATTCTGGTGAGGCTGTTATAGGGGAAAGGAACTCTTGTGCACTGCTGATAGGAACATAAACTATTATAATCACTGTGGAAATCAGTGTGGCAATTCCTCAAAAAAACTAAAACTACAAAGTTCATTTGGCCCAGCTATTTCCCTTCTAGGTATCTTCCTGAAAGAGTTAAAAACATCATATCACAGTAATATATGCATCCCCACATATATAGCTGTACAACTCATAATAGCTAAGTCTTGGAAACAGCCTACATGTCCATCAGAAGATGAATAAAGAAACTATGGTATTTATACACAATGGATTACTACTGTGCCATAAAGATAAACTTGAGGCTTTTGTAGGAAAATGGAACTATCTTGAGACCATCATGTTAAATGAAATAAATCAGGCACACAAACTTAAATGTTGCATGGTTTCTCTTATATGAGGAACCCAAAATAAAAATAAAAAATGATCAGAAATGGGAGGTACATCTTTCTCAAAGGAGAAGGGGACCATGAGATGGAGTGGGGTGGGAGGAGAAGAAGGGAAGGGGAAGGGAATGAGAAGAGGAATTAAGATCTGATGGGTACACATACCAACTCCACAAACTGAAGACAAACATTATACACTGCAAACATGAATTAACAAAAGATAAATAATTAGCCTACTTCACTGCGCACCTGTCATCAAGGGCTACTGACTCTGACCGTAGAGATTCACCACTTCCACCAAAATGTAGTCATGAGGACTCTAAAGCAGATTAGAGCTGGAATCTTGCAGTTGTCTGGATAGATTTGTTGTTAAATTTGTGCTGTCAGTGGGGAAAAATCATTAAACCTTGCAAATTTCTATTTGATTATCTTGGTTACTGGCTCATTGTTGGGACAAAATATCCAATGCCCATGGGTTAAAGGAGGAGAAGTTTATGTTGGCTTCCAGTTTGAAGATGTTTCAGTACATAGGGAGCTGGTTTTAAGGCAGGGCAGCATGGCAGATGGGCATGACACAGGAAAACAGTTTATGGCATGGCAGGCAGGAAGCTGAGTGCCATCGAGGGAGTGCGTGTACAGTATCTCCTTCCAGCCATGCCCAGTAACCCACCTCTTCCCACCAGGCTTCACCTCCAACATCACACCCAGCTTTAAACCTATCAGTGGACAAATCCAGTATCACACAGCTACGATCCAGTCACCTCCCCAAAGCTCTGTCTATGAGTACACGAGGAGGCTTTGGGGGGACATCAAAATATAACCCATAATACTGATCATGATTCTGGGCATAAGTCATAAGAATTCACTCAAAGGAGCTAAGGCTCAGTGTAGGGAAAGCCAGGCTTCACAATAGACCAAGACTGGGATTTAGAAAACTGTAGCCTCTTTGTTCCAGAAGGAAAGCTTCAAGGGAGGTGGACTGTATGTCTTGACACCATGGTAAACAGTGCCTGCCACAGAAGGCATCAAATCACTGTTGGGTAAGTACATTAATCTCTCTCTCTCTCTCTCTCTCTCTCTCTCTCTCTCTCTCTCCTCTCTCTTTCAGCCTTTCTTCCTCCATCCCTACCTCTTTCACTTCCTCCCTGCCTCCTCCTCTCCCTCCCACAGATGCTCATCACACTGATACCCACAGTGACCCTCCCTTGGACTACAGATGAAGATTTAATACTGTACCTGCTCAAGGTCAATTTATCGCCTTCCTTTTAACCCTAGTCCCTGCTTCCCTTGACCTTGGGCACTGTTTATCCCTCGCTGGTGTCTTTTGTTCCCTCTGTTTCTTGTCTAATTCCCCCCTTCAGCCTGTTTATACATCACATTCAGATTTCTGCCACTTGAGGTTCACCCTGGATTGGGAGAACTCTTGTAGCGACTGACTCTTTAAGAGTCCTCTTTTCACGGCAGTTTGCATGGTTCTGCACAGTTCAACTGGACAGGGATTACTTTTATGATTTGGCCCTCCCTCAAATGCACACAAAAACATTTATCACCTGGATATTATTCTTCAAAAAATCTCACCCACCTTGCCTGGCTGTTTCAGTGTCCTGTGAACCCTGCTTTACAATGAGAGCTGTATTTGCCACACAGTGCAAACCATGTGCATAAATGTATTTCCATGCCAACTGAATTAGTGGGCAGGGACTAGGATCTGTGATTCTCTAGAGCCTAGCACAGAGTCTAATGGTAATAGAGTGCCAGTAAGAATGTGTAAAATCATTCTCAAAGACTGCAGTAGAGGCAGCAGGACCAGGGCCACCTTGTACCGACAGCCAATCGTGGTGCCATACTGAATACTGAAAATAGAGACTATACCACTCAGTGAATAACTCATTGAATAAACTGTTTTAGCGAAAACCTCACATAATGGGCCTTGTACATTATATAATAATTAATTAGTCATTTACTCCTAATAGGAATTTGCTGACAGTTGTTATAGCTGCAATTTTCAATGCAGTAGTATCCAGTAAAAGAATCACCAAGGGCTTTTCCTATGGACTTTCAAACAGCCTTGCATGGAGTAGGAGATAAAGAACTCTGAAATTCTGATCTCCTACAGAACAGAGTCCTTGAAGTTGGATTTCTGACATGAGCCCCGTCTCCTTCATCTCCCTTTTTCTGTAATGACTTTTCCCGTAACGGGTCCTGCTGGACCTCATCACCTGCCTCCCCCCGAGAAGTGGTGGAGTTCGTCACCTCAGCACCATAGTCTCTGCCAACATTTCCATCCAGGGACGTGGGATGGAAGGCAGGAAGGAGGAGAAGGAGCGCCTGCTGTACCAGGGATCATAACAGTGACGTGCCTTCACTCCCCAAACGGAAACTCTATAGAATACTGATGATTTTTTTAAAACATAAAATCTACCCACTGTAAGACTTAAAGGAAGTGAAAGCATTTCTTGGAAGAGATGTGAGTCTGGAGTTAGGACACAGCATACACTGTAAAACTTCAGCAGAATTTTAAAAAGGCAGACAGAATCCCGACAGAACTTCCTTTCCCACCCACTACGTATGTTTAGAAAGAGCATTATGGAGAGTTTTGTGTCCCCAGGAATCTGAGAATGTTTGCTTGTAGTGAGTGTCCTTTCTTAGGAGTTTGGCATTCTAAGAGACGAAGAATTGAAACACTATCATTCGGAGGAGGTTTAAACCAAAGAAACATCTGTAGGTCTAATGACTGCTGACCACGGAAAGGCATGAGTAAAGTTGGGATTGTTCATTCTTATCCACAACACACATCCCTGCATCAATCTGTCCTCTATTTGGACTGGTATCACTTCTGCTACAGGACATAAGGAATTCTTTTTCCTTCTCTAATCAATATTAGGCCCCACAGCTTCTTTACTTCCTGGAAGACACAGACTTGAGCTTTAGAAGGGAACCAACTGAATTGGCAAGGGCCCATCCTCTGCTGTGTAAATGTACAAGAGCCATTTGCATTTTTCTCATTTTGGATTCCTGCTTCAATAGGCACATAGGACATTCTTGTGGGTATCTTGGCAACCCACGCCCATATTCATGCATGAAGGTGCCTCGGCCCAGGTTGACTAATCCACTCCTCTAAATTACACATGTCAGGTGACCTTGGGATTTGCTGATTGTGTTCAATTCAGTGCAGCTAGGCAGGACTTTTTAACATCTCAAGCTACGTGAAGCATATGTTGGAATAAATCGACTGCCTTCTACTACCAGATTTTGGCTCTGCTTCAGACAGCTTCTGAGAGGGAAAATGAGATACTGAGTAGTATGCAGGAGTCTTTTCTCTCAGTTGGACCTGAAGTAGAGAAAACGAAGAAGTTGAACCTGACCTGCCCTCTGCAGTCTGCATGCTGGAATCTGCCAGGAAAGGGAAGCCAAAGTGAGAAAGTCACACTAATAAATTCTCCATGGGATTGGAACGTGAGTTCAAGTCCAGCCACAAAAGCGGTCTCCCATATGCTTTTTGAAACTATAAATTTCTTATAAATTCTATTAGCTTTTCCAATAGAATCCCAAACTTAAAATGTACCTATCTGTGAGTGGGTCTCAGTTACCTGTTCTGTAAAGCACGGGCCAGGCAGCATCCTGGGCTTCTTCCACCACAGATCTGTGATTCCAGTCATTTACATTTAACTGAGGGACTGAGAAGAATTCAGGCAGATGCAGGGCTGTCTAATGACCTGTAGCACAGAACCTGGCCCAGGGCAGAGGGTCAGAAGAGCCACAACCCAAGGAAACCAATGGCGCCCTGTAATGTAATTCCTTATGAGCTAAAAAGCCATCCCTCAGTAAGGAAGACTCAGCCGGTGGCCTGAGGCTGGAGAAGGCAGCCAGTGCAGAGCCCTCTAGAGAACCCCGGGGTCCTAGCACTATATGCTCTGGAGAAAAAAAAAATGGCCCTAAATTGGTGGCTTTTTAACCCCTAGGTAAGCATTCTATCAGGTAAGCCACAGCCCTCTCCAGATCAATTTCTCTTTCAGCTCCAGCCTTACAGATAGATACTTGACCTCCAACAGTTTTAGGGCGTGGTGAATCTGAACTGGAACTTCCTTTCAACACAGTGCAATCCAAACAGAACCTGCTTCTACTCCCAGCCTTGAAGAAGCAGGAGCAGCAGTGACTGTGACCATCTCAAAACCCTGAGTAACTACATCCCATCTCATCCACGGGCTCTCGGACGCATGGTCTCACACAGGCAGGCCTGCCAAACAGTCACATTTCAGCAGACACAGAAGTACTGATGAGATTGAAGTGAAGCATCTTCACCACTCAGTTAAGACCAAGATACTTGGGTTAGACCAAGTACTTGGGTACTTATACAGCTCTGATACTCTCCATGATACATCTAATTTCCCATTTGAGGCCAGGGCAGTACTGGGCCAGTTCTCTGGCTGTAGAATTTTAAAGCTGAAAGTGAAAAAAGGTAATCTTAGGTGAAAAAAGGAAGTCATGAGTATGGGGAGGGGAGGAGATTAGAAAGAGGAAGACTAAGGCCTTTTAGACAACCCATTTATAAAACAAAATCAAAGCTGCCTTTAACTCACTGTGAAATCTAAAGAGTGCGGACACTACTGTGTGCTTCCCAGACAGCCGGCACTCAGGAGGAGATGCAAAGGCCCTGGGGCTCTGACCAGCCAAGATGAAGTCCTACAGTAGAAGTCTGTGTGGTGTTGATGCGCAGGAGTCACAAAGGTTGGCCCAGTTCTGCCCATAGCACCTTCTACACCAGGCCACAAGAGCTGCCTATGTCCAGTAAAGGTTCCATATCTTCTCAAAATACTAGTTTTTCCCAATTGCATGGATGTTAAACCTTCCACAAAGTATAGCAGGAGCATAGAGTATATGCATACTGTTCATACCTATGACCAACAGAGAATAACCTCCAGAGAACCTTTCACAGCTCCAGAGCACTGCCAAGTGAGGACACAGATGGTCCCTGCGTGATCTTTGCTCCCATCTTTCTAACCCTGGAAAGCTGAGACTCTGGCTCAGGCTCTGGACCTTGGCCCCTCATACCACACCCAGCTTAGGCAGCTGCTGAAGAATCACAATACCTGTATCTACAAAGTGGCAATGAGCCATCGCCTGCACCAAGAAGACAATACTATGACCATCTCCTCTGATCTCCAAGAAGTGCATGTGGTATTGTGGTATACTAATGACAAGGGTCTAGCAGAGTTCAATAAATCCATAATCAACAGTGTTGTCAAATGGCTGTCTCTGATTAACATCCACATTATTGCATAAAACCCATAAACCACAGAAAGGACTTAGATTCCCCTACACAAAATGCCCCACACAAATGATCTGACATGGAAAAATCTCAGCCAAGTCATCCTGCAGCTGCGCGTCCCAGACTGTAAACCAAAGCAGCCTAGGGCACCACAGTGACCTCACCACTGCACTGTGGGATATTTTGAAATACAGCAAAACAGCAGCAATCACTACTGGCCATCCTGAAAACTACTACTAAGTTATTTGGACCCAATCACCTAGTGAACAAAACTATTGGGCACTTCTTTAGGCTCTCATGAGGGAAGGACTGAGACCCTAGGAAGCAAAGGGCAAGTTTGGGGACCCTTTCCCAGCACAAAGTCCCCAGCTGGCCTCCCCATCCCACCATACAGGGCTTCCAATCAGCGTTTGTTCCCTGCTCTTAACCAGGGATAGAAAACAGCATGTAAGGAATCTAGGAAAACTTCTAACATGAAATTCAGAGGTACAAAAATACACATACACACAGTGGAAAAAATTAGAAGTAGCAGAGTCTTCAGAGGAAGAGCACTTCAGGAAAGGAGAAAGAAATAGAGGAAAAGGAAGCAAGAGGTTTCTGAGGATCACAAAATGGTATTCTTTCCCTTCTCCCTTTGCTAATATCACTTACATGTATCCAATCGCATTTATTCAAAGTGTAAATGGTTGCTGGTGGCTGCAAAATCCTAACCAAGATCAATACATCTCTAACTATTTCAATCAATACCTGACACTCAAGCTAACCTTCCCAGGCTTATTAGATAATTAGCTAAACCTTGTGCTCTATCAATTTCTGGACTTCCTGGAGGCACTGGAAATGACATTTTTAGATTATCTGTGGAGGTCCAATATAGCCACAAAAAGGGTTCTAACCATCTTGGGAAGAATTCCTGCAGCATGTGTGCATTTTCAAATACACTTTGGTCTTTGGATCTTATTTAAGCTTCCCCACAGTCCTATGGGTTAAAGAGCAGCAAAAGCAATTGTTACAACTTGTGACCACATGAACATAAATGGTATCGATCTTAAAATCAAATATGCTGCCTTCATGTCAAACTACTATCATTTTATTTTTAAATTTGATTTTGGTACATTAAGTACTGTGTCTATCAGCCAATTATGGGTACATTTTTGTGTTCTAAGAAAAACAAAAACAAAAAAACTAATGTCTATAAGAGGGTCATTTTGCTCTTTAGTTTGTTCACAGAATTGGACTAAATCATGGCAATTAGTGTAACGGAAATGTTTACAGCAATCTCTGATGGCAGTTCCACTAATGTAATGATTTAGCTCAAGCCCAGTAAAACATGAACATGTATCATTAGAATGAATCAGAATCAAAAGCAAAGCAACTTTTTGCTTACACTAATTTAACATACATCATCTCATCAGCAATGCCAACTATAAAATTAAGGATATACAATTAGTCAATCAGACGGTTCCTGAATTAATTAATTAAGCAAGGAAAATTAGCAAGCAAGGACAGGACTACATCCAACCACACACTTCTCCCTCTCAGAGAAATTCTTTCCATTAATTTTGATCTAGTTACCCAATAAAGCATAGGACTCAGTCTTTCCAGGGTGGCATTAGTGACCAGGACACCTTCCAGATCAGCCACTGCATTAAACACTTTGGTGTCACACCCACTCAGCCTCCAGGAGGTCACTTGGCTTTGTTTCCGCTGCTAAAGATTACTGCTCTCTTCTTTGTCAGGCCAAGCTACATCCTGAATAATCCTTAAGGGCTCATTCAAGAGCTGCCAACAGAACTCTGCTGAGAAGCCAGGCTAAGCATAGTCCTCCGACAGGAAAAACAAAAAGAAATTTTGTGAACTGGAGGCTTAGATTTCAAGAGAAAACATCTAAATATAGGTTAGTTCCAGATCTATTCTGCAAATAACGAGCATTTTATAATGGTAAACAAAATGTATAATAATATACCTAAGAACAGAGTTTCAAAACACACAAGGCATAAGCTAACACCTAAAGAGGCAAATTGAAAATTCCATATCATAGTCATGACAGGAACATTTAATCATAATGGACATTTAAAGATCACACTATTAAAGAATTATGAGTGACATGAGAAATTTTGATACTATATTGTGAAAAATTTACAAAACTATATCCATATTAAATATGATCACTAAAGTGAATGCCAACTTTTAAAAATATATTTACACAATATTACACATGTGCAAATGAAAAAAGATAAGCACCAAATTGTCAGTGGTGGCTGGCTCTCTCTGTGACAGATATGGATAATTTTTATTTTCTTTTTTCTATTTTTCCCATTTCTAATTTTCCTTACATTCACATGTACTGTTTCCATAATCACACAACATAATATATATTCTACATTTTTTTAAGGTAGCAACTTTGTTAACCTAAAAACATACATCATTGGCCAACCAAACAAAACAAAGCAAAAAAAGATCAGGGACAAGGACTTGCTGCTAAATGAACCATGACCAAATCACAATAAACAGCCTGATATTTAAGTTTAGAAAGTGTTTTAAACAAGCTGTTTTTCATTTCCTTAATTTAATCAGCAAGAATCCTTCTTTAATTATCACCCTTTCCAAAGGAAATCTATATTTCCTCAGAAGACAGAACAAAAGCATTTGTGCTCTCATCATCCTGGAGCACGCAATGGGGTAGACGCCATCAGAATCTGGCAAATTTACACAGCGCAGTTACATGCTGCAACACAGAGGAGTTAATAACAAATAGGAGACCTGGCTCCCTGCCAAGCACTCAACCCCTGAGCGCAGGGGCTAGGTTTTCTGGACCGTGGTACCAGAACTGGCCACAGAGAGGAGCAGAGTTTGAGGACTCAGGGAACAGATTATCTCTGGAGTGATCTGGGCACAGATGGAAAAAGGAAATGCCCTCTGGCCAGAGCAGAATGACTAGGAAGAGAAAATGGGGGAATATCAGGAGATGAACTGAATCCCTCTTTTTCACTATGGAGTCCCTGGAGATTTGTAAATGCAGCTCCACAGACTGCTGAAAACCAATTCAGAGAAGGGAAAGAATTTGCTGAAGATCACAGAGTTGGCAAATAGTTGAGCTAGGATCTGAACTCAAGCAGGTTGATTCCAAAGCCTGGATTTTCCCATTACCCAAATGTTTCTTTGGAAAGAGAAGTTGAGTCAGATGGCCCTCATATTTCCAGCTCTAGACCGCCTGCCATGACACTAAACAAAACAGTAGAGGTTGTGGGCACCTAAGGCAGTACTCTCCCAACACCCTAATGCCCAAATCCCAGAAGAAAACATGACTAAAACAATACCCCAACCAAGCATTCACTTAAAAAGGAAGGTGGAGAGGAGAGGAGGGAGGTGGAAGAAACCAAGACATTGTTAGGATATATAGCTAATGTAATCAGAGCCAGGCTTAAGACTGCCTTCAAGAAACAGGCCTGGACTCACACATCAGGGGATATTGCTCATTGTGTGCCTCTGTTCCCTAGAGTAGTGCGACATGGCAGCCTTATAAATGGGCAAATAAGCTGAAAAATAATGCAGAAATAATCTAATGGATTATTTCTCAATTATCTGCTTATTCTAAAAGCGTGCAACATATGGATGAGAGGACTAGAAACAAATGAAGGGATGACATGATTAATTTTGTAAGGATAGATGCTTGCTGGGTGCCACGTAGAGAAGTCCCTGTGTACAAAGTCACTGCAGTTCGCTTTTCTGGAGGCACCAAAGAAGTCCAAAGCTGTCAGATTCCATTTGCATTAAGGACAAATGTCCAGAACATCCACTCTCACAGACGAGACACAGATGTTCCTCACAGGAGGGTGACACGATGGAAGAACTGTGGGTCACCTGCCTTGTCTAAGTTCAAAAAAATCTGCTTTTCCTCATACAGAACAACTGATTCCTGGATCTTATGTTGTTGCCTGGCTTTTAACACTTTATGGTTTTATTTCTCAATAGCTTTGGAATTACTCTACATTATAGTTTTAGTTTCTATTTTTCCTTGACTTTTAAACTAAATTATGTTTGTCATCTTTATTGGGATATAATTGAGAAATCACAATTGCACAACTTGATCTTTTGAAAAATGTATGCATTGTCCACAACGAATCTAATCATTATGTATGACAAACACATGCTAAAAAAAATTTTAAAAGAAACTAATAAAAAAGAAAAATGTACGTATCGCAAAATGATCACCAGAATCAAGGTAGTTAACACACCTGACATTTACAAGTGTGCATAAGAAGTCTTGTTAGCAAATTCAAGTATGTAATACAGTATTAATTTTAGTCCCGGGGCCATACATTGGAACTCCAGCAATCTTGCAAAGCTGAATATTTGTACTCTGACCAGCATCTTCTTACCTTATGCCCTTAATCTTTGGCAGTCATTTTTCTACTCTGTGCTTCTATGAATACAATCCTTTGGATTCCACATGTGTTATAGTTTAGATTAAAAAAAGTCTCCTCTTGGGGGCTGGGGATTTAGCTCAGCGGCATAAGCACCTGCCTTGCAAGCAGGCAGTCATGAGTTCGATCCCTGGTACCGATTAAAAGAAAATTTTAAAAATGTCTCCTCAAAGTCCCTTGTGTTTGGAGGTGACTGGATGAAGGGGTGCTGTACTCATCAGTGGACTCATTCACTAATGAGTTCACCAGCTGAGGGTGGTAAGAGCAGGGCCTGGGTGGGTCATGAGTGTGTGTCCTGAAAGGGTGCGCCTTCCTGTCTGCTCCTCCCCTCTTTCTGCTTCTGGCTGCCACGATGCTGCAGTGATCCTCCACAGGGGTCCTTCTACCATACCATTTCTGCTTTTGAGCCTCCCAAACATGGACCAAAATTGTGAGCCAAACTAAACCTCTCCTCATTTAAACTGTGGATATTCGGTATTTTGTGCCAGTGAGGACAAAGTGACTAAGACAGCATACAAGGAAGGTTATGCAGTATTTTCTTTCTATGTCTGCCTTATTTCACTTAGCACAGCATCCTCTAGGTTCATAAATATTATCAGGAATGGCAGGAGGTGGAATAATAGTGTCGATAACCCATTAGGCGCATAACGACAGCTTTTTTATCCGTTCCTCTGCGGGGTGAAGATATCATTTGGAGGACTGATTGCCTTTCTTTTGGACCTGGACCCACAAGCAGAACTGCTGGATGGAATGGTAGTGGTATCTTTAATTTTTGGAGGAACCTCCATATTGTTTTCCACAATGGTACTAACATTTCATTTCCACCAACAGTGTACTTTGTAGATTTCTCTTTGGTTTTTGTCCTTGCCAGCATTTGTTATTTAGTGGCTTTTCCATAATAGCCATTGTGACAGGTGGGAGTGACATCTCATTCTGATCTTATTTGCATTTCCCTAATAATTGGTGGTGTTAGAATTTTTCTTTTATCTGTTGGCTTTTTGTACCACTTAGTTGGAAACTGTCTGTTTAGATCCTCTGATATGTGGGTCAGGGGAGGGTGCACTGGTGATCAAATGTACCAAGCCCTCAGCCATTGAACTGTCCTCTAGCATGCAACTTTTTTAATTGTGTTTTGTTTTGTTTTCCTACTTAGTCATTTAACCTCTTGACATATTTTGGATGTTAACCCCTTATTAGATATATAACTTCCAAATATTTTCTACAATTCAATAGGTTACCTTTTTATTCTATTGATTACTTTCCACGCTATGCAGAGTTTGGTATAATCCCACTTGTCTATTTTTGGTTTTGTTGAAAATTGTTATTATATTTATGCCAACTAATGTGTAAAAATGTCAAAAAAAATAGAACATCCTCTTTGACTGTAAGTCCCCTCCCACCACCTCTGTTACAACAGCAAGCAGAAACATTGAAACAACACCCAGGATTTGTTTTGTGCCTGCCCATAAAGGTGATTTAGTCATTTTTACACATGATTTAATATTCAAGATTTTGCAACAATAAATGTACTAAAAATTTCAGGTTTACTTTACTTTAGAGCTTATATCAAACAGCTGAATTTTTAGCTCAGTCAAATGAAATAACCAGCATGTGACATGTTGGTTGCAGGACCATCCATTTCTCTCACTATAGAAATAAGCCAGGTAGAGAGGGAAAGAAAGTCTCTTCAACAACATAAAACATTACCATTAGGAATACTGCATATACCTCTTGCTTAAATGGAAGATCTGTTTCAGGATTCTGATATTTAAAAAATGGTCAAACCATTGGTGCCAGGCTTATTTCCCTTATGCCTGTGGGTAGGCGAGGCTCCACTCTCCAAGTCTCCCAGTAGGTGGCACCATGTCGAGATCTGACCGACTTTGTACTCCAGGCTCTTTAACTTTAAACAGCCAGCTTGGTGGAGGTGGTGGAGCAGAGTATCATTGTGTTTGGGCAGCTTTCTGGGCAATAGACCAAGACTGGCAGAATATTTTTGGTTTGTTACAATGCATAGTCCTCCAAATTACTTTCTAAGGATGATATATAAGTTTTTTAATACTGTACTGTTTTAGCATTTATTTCTACCAGCTATTAAAAAAACTTTTTTTCTGTAGAGTCATGCAAATGGTTTATAAAGACTATTTTGTACTTTCCATTCAGTTTGAGGAACCTAATGTCGAACCATTTCTTATGTATATTTGGGCCTGACCTCTTGGCGGGGAGCACAGAATCCATCAGAGAAAGCTTTACATCCTCGGTATCTTCTGTCCCAGAGGTGCCCAAGAGTAAACCACCTCATGGTTGGATGAAAACACAGAACAAGGGATACAATGATCAATAGGCTGAGATGGGGGTAAGATATTTGCCGTGGAAAATAAGATTAGTGATTCTATTTTATTTTAATTTTTGCTTCAGTATCTGCCAAGGGATTTCTGAAACATACTAAAACCAAACTCTTTCTAGTATGTGGATGAGGAAATGTTTATAATTATTAATTCCTGAGTCTTAAAGATAACATAAATGCACAAGTGCACTTGGTTCATCATCCTCCGTGCTTCCCTAACATTTTCAGATTCATAAAAAATGGCTGAGAAGTCACCAATAGGACACTGGAGCTATTAATGAGAGCCCCAAAGGAAGCCTCACTCCTGCAGGTCCTCAACTGCAAAAATATCACAGAGTCAGATCCACCAGGTGGTAAAATTAACTTGAAAGACAACTTTCTCCAAGTGTACATAAGACTTTTGTTTTCAAAGATCATCAAAACTGGAAATTAGCTATGGGTCACTGACAAAGTCAAATCAAGCATGGTAGATTTTTTTCCCAAGATCTAAGGATCTATTAGTAACAGAAGCTCAACTTATGTCATGGAAAGTCCCTAAACACAATTCAGTTCAATATGGTGAGCTTAGCCAATCTTTGTGATATTTTAGTCAGTTCCCTCATTTGTAGATTAGGGCCCTGAGACTCAAAGTAACCAAATAATTTGCTCAATTTCCCAGCTGATTAGTGGATTAGGTGAAACAAAATTGTGGGTTTTTTCTGATATCTGTGAAATGCTCTCTATACTAGTCATGGTTTAGATCTGAAATGTATCTCAAAAGCTCATATGTGGAAGGCTTGGTCACCAGCACAAGGTATAATTGGGAGGCGGGACCTACTTAGAGGCAGTAAATCACTAGAGGTGTTGCCCTTAAGAATAAATTTTGTCCCCACTCCCCTCCCCTGCTTCCTGGACAATAGGAGATGAGAAGGAAACTTAACCATGATTTTCTACCATAATGTTCTTCCCAGAAGCAATGGAGCAATGCAACCATGGACTGACACCTCTGAAACCATGAGCCAAAATAAGTCTTTCCTCTTTTAAATTGATTTCCTCCAGTATTTTGTCACAGTGACAAGAAAGCTAACACAACACCCAAAGTACAGTTGAACACTGTCTCTCAATGTGGCCCACACTGTCCCTGCACAAATGCTAGCTATATTCCTATCCTACTGAATTTGCAATCATTTCTTCTTCTCTCTAGACTATATACCATGATTTATCCATTTCTTGATCCAGTGCCTATCACAGCACCTACCACATGTTACAATAGAAAGTGATACTGCCAATAACCGCTTCTAACTGCTTCTAGGTTCTTGGTTCACGCCAGGCCAATGCTAACCCTGAGACACATTACCACCTTTGATCTCTGTTACATCCTTTGAGGCAAGTATCATTGTTGTTCCTATTTAAATTTGGAAATTGACACCCAGAAAGGCTGCACGCCAGGAAATGGCAGAGCTCACCCTCCTCAGCTCTGCCTCACTATTTCATCAATCTTTGTTCCACGAGAAAATGAACGAATGAAGCTAGTGTCAGGTCCTATGCCCTTGTTCCCACTTAGGCTTTGCCACTTTGTAAGCATTGAAACCGCAAAAACAAAGGTATTAACTACTTTCATTCTCACAGCATAAAGTGGAAGATGGTGTATGTGGACAGAGTATGGCCGGGAAAGTCTGGCCCCAGGAAATGCTTAGACAGTCATATAGTGTCCATGTTTTAAGCTGCTTAATATACCGAAACAAAAATATGCTGAAACCGTTACAGAAATATCAGAATATTTGCAAAGTTCAGTCTTGGCAATGTAATCCTCTCCAAGCAGCTTGCTTGAGGATAATGTCAAACTATAAATTTCAAGACTCTATAATCGTGAACTCAGGACAAAAAGGCTTTCTGAGCCCACTCTGAGATAAAGCTCCATTAATCCCAAATCCATATACCCTGATTTATTTGTGAGGTTGTTGAAACTATTTGCTATTGTTGTACCAAAGCATTTACTGTACAGGATACCTAATAATTACTAATTCTATTAAAAGATTATTTTAGCTAGTGAAGAAATAAAAGAAAGTACTATGTATCAAATAAAGTTACACTCCATCCCATACCCATTTGACAGACTAGAGATACAGGCTGGTAACACAGAACACATGAGCACACTCAAATTTCTTCTTTTCATAAATTATTATTTGAAAAAATTACCAGTTGCTCCCATTTCAGCTTGAGTCTCAAAAACTGGTGTTGATCTAAGAATTGAAAATTTTAAGTCTCATCTTAACTGGGATTAAAATTGAATGATTTTGTGTAAACCATTCTTTCTACTACAATTCTTCAGAAGCATAAACACAGTAAAAAAAAGTTTGTGATTTGTCAATCTTTGAACCATCTCTATTAAAGAGCTGAAAGATGCCAGGAAGGAAAGAAGGAAGGAAGGAGCAGGAGGAGGCAGGAAGGTGCCAGGGAGGGAAAGGAAGAGGCTCTAACAGAACATATCCAAATACTATCTTTATGACATTCTTGTGGCTCCATAATCTCGTCAGAGCTGCTAGGTTTTTTTTTGGTAGCTCAATAGTAGCAACAAAAATGGCACAGCCATATATAGCCTTAAAAGTTATTTTTAAAAAATAAAAGCAAACTATAGAAGCCTGTTCAGACCTCGTCATGGTCCAGAGGAGTTTATAAACTGCAGTTCCAGGAAAAAATTACTGGAATTCTCACACGTAAATTCCAATCTACCACTTACAGTGCAACCCACGGCCAGAATAAAGAGATGAAGACAGATCTGCAGTTGTGGGGAGCTAAGGGGGGTCCTAAGTCCAGTCGGAACAATGCTAACCGGCAGGAAGGCCCGACCCAGGGAGAACCCAGGGTTTATTCATTTGTGCAGAGGGGAGTGACTCCCGCTGAGTGACTGTGAGTCTGTGAGCTGGGCTAGGTAGGAGGCTCAGTGCACCTCTGCAGTATGCAGAGAGAGGATTCTGGGAACAGGTAGCCTCGAAATTTGGAGGAATCTGCATAACAGTTTGAGGCAATATCTTGTGTTTTGGGTCAGCTGCTTTAGCTCTGATGCCTGGCATTTATTGCCTGGGGACTTCACTGCCTCGTTCTCGAAGCTCAGTCCCAGCCACAGCATGGCATCTCCCAGCCTGGCTCCCACTTAGTAGAAGGCAGCTACAGGTGGGGCAGCACAGAGCTGCTGCTTCGCTTCAAGGCTGTACACATAGGCACCCTGGCCGGACCCATGTGCATTGCTTAAGCCACTTGAGGGGTGGAGTGTTTCCCTCCCCAGTTCTGTACTTTTCAGTACACAGAAGTAAGGCAAAGGTGAACCAAAATGGAGACAAACTGTCTTTTTTCATGGGGAGGTTTCTAGGCGTCCTCCACAGCAAACAATGACAAACTGACATTGAGATCTCCTGAAACAATTCAGAAACTCTTTCTCTGCGGGAAAGATTCCTTCTAAACTGGTTTTGTTTTCATGCTCACAACACACACACACAAACACACACACACACACACACACACACACAAACACACACTCACACACTCATGCAAGAAAACAGTGCTGTGAAAGGTGTGGTTTAGGTCAGGATGAGTGCAATGAAAACAGTCAACCACTTCCCAAACAGGCACACGGTAATTTGACATGTAGGCGCCACTTCCTCAGCCAAACAGAAATTGAATTACTAGCTCAGTTAACTGAATGTTTGTAAGAAGCTTAACAAGTAAAAACTTTTCTTAATATAAGAACCAACATTTAAAGAAACACTGCGTGCACATACTTATCACCTATCAAATATCTGCTAATGTCTAGAGAATTTGTTTTATGTCCTATGTATTGAGTCAACAATTATAAAACATCATTAGTCAGTGACATTATACAGTCTCCTTGAACCTGACTTTTCTTGACAGTCCACGGCACCATTTCGGTAGATGCTTCCCCAAGTAAATTTTGCCATCTACTTTTTAGAATACAGTACATGTGTTATGAGAAGCCATGGGAGACATGCTGAAGAATGAACCCCCCCTCCTCTGGGCTCTTATAGATCACCATCTTCGCAGTTAAACTGAAAACACTTGCTAGCTCTTCTCCATGTTAGCATATAGCCTGAAAAGGCTGTGTGTGGTGACTTGATCTTTGTGGAGCTGGTCATATTTAGGCACACCCTGGGAGCCTACTCTGATTTAAGATGTGTCCTATGACAATGCTAATGACTTGCTTAGCGTGCCTTTTATATAACTATAGTCCAAAGGTAGTAAATTACCCTTGAGTCTAAAAAGAAGAAGAACAACAAAGCTGAATTAGAATCCCAGAGTGTATTCCCTGTGAATCCTTGCCATGTTGTATATGAAAGATGAATGGAGGGTCCAGGCCCCCTCCATAACTTTCGCTGTCATCAAGATTGAGCTAGGTCGTCTATGTGTGAGCCACTTCTGGTATTTGATAGTACAAATATCCTCCTGACAGAGACAACAGCCATGAGATGTCACTCAAGGTTAGAAATAATTTCAATATGACGGGACTATTGTGTGGACCTGCCCAGCAGCAGATGCCCACACTGGCACCTAGGTAGGAAAGGTATCTGTACCATAGAGAAAGCACTGGTGTCTGTCAGGGACTCACACTCTGGCTGCTGGACAGGTTTTCTTAGAATGGGAGGTAGAGTCTGGGCTCCTCTTCTTCAGCCATGTTTCGGATTTCCCACCCACATTCTGAACCCCACATCTCCCATCCCTCTTGGGAAGAGAACAGTCCCCTCAGAGTTTCCAGGCCTCCATTCTGTCTGCACCATAGCTTTAAGATTCCCATCCTGACCTCCAAGATGTTCACCGCATTTTTATTTTTTGCCTACATTCTGGCAGAATTTCCAAGAATCTTCTGCCAAATCCAACAGCTGTTACTGACAACAAGGCTCTGAAGCAGGAGAAAACTGGATTGTGTGTGTCTCTGTGTGTGTGTGTGTGTGTGTGTGTGTGTGTGTGTCCTAGCAAATCAGCGCCAACTCCAGAAAGGTAATGGAATTCTCCAAAACAAATATTTTTATTTCACGCGAAGAAAAAGAAAATTTTAATGAGTGGTTCTATGAATTGAGTTGTATACCGCTCCCCAACCCCGCCAGATCTTATGGTATTTGGAGATGGAACTTTCAGCTAATAATATGAGTAACTTTGACAAACCGTCCCTAAAATTCTTTCCAGTTTCAAAGTCTTTGAAACCATGTGTCATTTATTTTTTAAAAATCCATTTTTGTTGGTGGAAAGTACTAAAAATGGAAAAGTTAAACTGTTAGGATTAAATAATAAAAAATAAATAAACTAAAGACAATTAAATTCCCAAAAGGTAATAGCAACATCCTGAGACTTGTCCAGTTCAAATTCTATCTTGTGGACCTCTTCAAATATAAATTATCACTATTACCATTTTCTCTGACTGGCCAAGTTTTTGATACTTTCGTCCTGAAACATGAGTAGCCCTGTCCCTAGGTACAATACTGATAAATCTATTAAACAGACAGAAATGCAGCTTTTGATATGGTGTAAAATATAAACTAACGTTTCTCATGTATGTGTAAGTTACAAACTGATTAGGTAAGCAGTTAAGGGTAACAAGGGCTAGCCATGGGCTGTTAAGTTAACCGGACTGTTGGGGATGATAACACCAGAAGTGGGTCACATTGACACCAAGAGACGGCTACTTTGTGTGCTAGCCTGCTTTCTCAACTGCTCTGAACATTTTCCTACCCTCTACCTTTCTCCAGTAGTGGAGGCTGAACCTTTGTCCTTCATACTGAGATACATCCGCACCCCACCCCACTTTTTAAATTTTGAGGCTGTATCTAAGTTGCCCAGGCTGGACTCAAACATGTGATCCTCCCTTCACTCTTGACGCCACCCTACCTACAGACCCACACACATACACTCTCCACACCTCCGTGCTGTTCATACACAAAAGCATATACATATATATATATGAAATAATGAATATATTAAAAGCATTGAATTGAATACTTTAAGAGGGGGGAGGGATTGAAGAGAGAGGAAGGGAATGAGAAGAACCACAAATCAAGGAATATCATATACAGATAAAACTCCCTAAACTTAAGTAAATTTTAAACATAAAATAAAAATGTGCACCTGGCTTAAGACTGAATGTCCGCTTTGGAAGGAACTGGAAGAAAGGCAAGAAGGATATGAAGGAGGGAGAGAGCCGGAGCTATACTTCAGGGGAAAGAGCATCCTCAGCCCTGACCTACTTCGTGGGTGTGATTAGCATAAAGGAGCCGTTAGTATGGGTGGAGGTGGAGGTGGAGGTGGAGGTGGAGGTGGAGGTGGAGGTGGAGGCGGGAGTCCTATGAGAAGCCAATGTGAGGCAGGCTGCAGGGCGCTGGACTCGGGAACACATTAACATGCAGATCTGGCAGAGCCAGTCCCCTTGTTCTTGCAATGTACCTCCTGCCTGACTCCTATCCAAAATTCTAATTAATAGCAATCCATATTTTCACACAACCCTGCCACTTTGAATATGCAAGCGCTTATTCAATGCTCCGGAGACCCCAAGCACCCTTTCAGAGCACATGGCTCTATACAAGGGCCCCGTGTCTGAAATGCAGACGGCGCCTCACCGTCACCATCCCCACAGCGTGGCAGCTGTGCTCCCCAAAGCCCACAAAGTGGGTCCCTTGCACAGAAGACATGCCTCAGCTCCCAGCCACCATCTGCCTGGCTGGTGGGTGTAGGCCTCAGCACAGAGAGACAGCTGCCCCTGACAATGGGGGAAACAGCCAGGCTTTGGCAACAGGGAAAAAAAATCTCTGCAGAAAGAATATGCAAAATTGCAGCAAATTTCAGATGTGACTGCTATTATGCCTCCTCGCAGCTAAATGATCACACTCAGAAGGATGGGATCTGTTTAGCAACTGTAACAATTAGGCACATTGATATAGAATAAGACACTAACAAGGCTAAAAGACTATTGTCCTGGACAAAAAGTCTCTCTCACAGTCTCTACCATAATAAGTGATACCTTTACAAAAAGTAAAACCTCTTCCAAAACCCATCTTTGAAGCAAAACGACTATCGCTAATTACTTTGTCGTAAGCACAAATAAAAATTACTTTCCTCAAAATTCATAACATTAAATAAATTACCCTCATCAAAAAGATGTAGTCAATTAATTCTTTATTAAGAGTGTTACAAAATTTAAGTGACTGTTCTCAGGGAAGTTAGGAAGTGCCAGAAAACATTTATCACTTAGCTTAGGAATGATAGTATTTACTTTAAAAGTTCTAAATGTTAAAAACAAAAATCCAATGATTATTTTTATAAGTCAAGTCTCAGTGGACAAAGAAAAATATACACAAGTAGTATGAAGGTCAGAAACCACAGCCTCACCTGAGGGCTTCTTAGCATAGAACTCCAGGCCAGTCCTTCCCAGGGGACCCAGGACTGGCATCAATGGGCCACTGGTCCCCACTGAGCTGACACAGAATGATCCAATAAGACCCTGGGAAGAAAATACTAACATGCTTATTATTAATTATATCCTT
Source organism: Cavia porcellus (assembly GCF_034190915.1). Taxonomy (NCBI): domain Eukaryota; kingdom Metazoa; phylum Chordata; class Mammalia; order Rodentia; family Caviidae; genus Cavia; species Cavia porcellus. The sequence continues at coordinate 61,276,688 of NW_026947495.1, forward strand.
TTGAGTCTGTTTTTGTGCCTCACCTATCCATAGTGCCTAATTACATGCTCAGGAATGTTTGGAGCCCCCTGCTCTGGAAGGCACAGAGGGTTTCAGGTCAGGAGGGTCAAGATCAGAATTGCAGTCTGAGACACGACCCAGCAGGGCTGGCGGGCTGATGGGAGACCAAGCCAGAAAGCGGAAAGACTGTTAGGTTTTCACCATGATTGGATGTGAAAATGTAGAGTATGCAGGAAAAGAGGGCTTGAGCCTCTGGGTACCTTACAGGTGATGGCCCCTCTGCACAGTGTTCCAGGTGCCAGCTGCCAGATTTCCTCCCAAGCTCCAGATGAGAGGGAAGCACCAGATCTTCCTGGAAAATCAGCCTCCAAGCTTCACTCTGCCTGTTGAAGAATCCAGGCCAGAGCCCTGATTCTGCTTTAGCTGGTCATAGATGTGAGTTTTGCTCCCTCTCCTTCCCTTCTCCCTTCTCCAGGAGGTGGTTCCTGACCCAGTGGGCTTGGGTCAATGGCTTGAGGACAGACATTCTAGAATCACCACAAGAAGGACAACAAATCTGTGCCCCGATCTCCACCTTCCACCCCCAGCCAGACCTCAGCACCCTCAGGAATGCTGGGTGTAGTTTCATCTTAGTCCTGTACCTGGGACCCCGTCACACATACCAGCTTCTGCCTGCTGCCTTTAGTATTCTGGATGTTCCCAAGCTATACCTCAAATATCAATCTAAATAGGGGTGAGGACCAGTATGGCCTGGACACTCACCCACTGGAAAGGAAGCCAGCCTCTGCTTTAGCAGGCATGTGTCTTCTGGCTACTGGATTGTAGGGCCAGCTTGGGAGGGTTGTGGAGAGCGCCACAAGAAGTGGACTGGCCCAGGGGAATGTTTTTCGTAAGAGGGAAGCAAATATTAGAGACACCAAGAACAGTGCACCCCGAGCCACAGAACCTATCTCAGAGGTGTTATCATAACACAAATAGAACTATCTTAAAAACCGTAAAGTACTCAATAGATTCTTGACTCTCCAGCTCGCACTGAATAAATATACATTTTTCCTCCTAATTGTTTTCAGACCACTGACTGGAATTACAGCATGAAAAGGCCGCTGTCATGTTCAGTATACATTTTTAATAGACATCTTTAAACATTTAGACAAAATATTATTTTTAAATGGCAATTCTTTAACCGGTAAATGTAATTATCTAACTTTAAAGAAAAAAAAAAAACCTGACAATCAAAATATTCTGTCACTGCTCTACCAAAGCACCTAAAATATCTTTTCAGCAAATGAAATGATTCTTTATTTTATGCTTTTAAAAATGCATTAGGGTAATTGCTTTGCAACAAATCACCTTCTCGGCTCCGAGCGCGGCTGCCAGGTCCCTCACGTGCCCATCAATTGTGCACACTGTCATGATATCCTGACGATCGCCAGGGGTGAGTCCCCCTAACAGCATGTTTATAGGCATATTCAGTTGAGCAATCTGCAAAATAATTATATTTCAATGGAGATATTATACTGTGAAAAAAAATCTATTATATGTCAAGTGCTAAATGAAGCAGTTCTGGGACCAGACACATTTATTGGTGCTCTTAATCAAAGCAAATAACTTTTGCAAGCTGATCATTCCATTGTTTTCTTGCAATTTTAATTTGCTTCTCTAATAATGAAAATACACTTTTCAACTCACAGCTGCCACTTTACTTCTAGATGAATAAAGATTTCTTTTTCACATTCTTGGTTTACCATCTCCCTGTGGTTGAAATGTGTTTCCCCAAAGTCACAGGCAAAAAAAAAAAAAAGGTACAAAGAAGCTAGTAGCCTTACAAAGGTTGTCCGGAAGTACACGTTCTCCTTAAGTCCAAAGACACACTAAGAGACCCTTAACCCCATCGGTTGGTGGCAGAAGAGTGAAGGAACTTTTGCTCCCGTGTGTTTTATTTGTTCCTCCGTAAAGTTTAAAGTTCAAGCAAAGGAGACTCTTTGTGGGCTTCGCATTAAACGGCCACACGCTTTCTTCAACGAGCCTGTCATCACTGCAGCCACAGCAGGAGACCTGCGCTACCTCTCAGGACTAAATTTCAAAAGATACATTTGTATTTCCAGAAAATGTTGTGTCTATAAAGAAATCACCCCTTTCAACCTCAGAATGCAGTATGAAGCTGTGGACTCTGACAATGAATCTGCCAGGAGCTCGGTGAGTCTGACCACGAACTCTGCGCCCCGCGGTATTGTGGACTCCTCGCAGCGCCCAGTCCGGGTTTCTGGGCACTAATAGCATTCGCTCCCGCAGTACTAGCGACTGTTCTGCCAAAGAAATCCTGTCATCATCTCTATTTACAGATGAGAAAATGAAACGAGAGACGCAGGAACTGGCCCAGTCACCTTGCTGGTTTCCCTAGCTGTCCCCTGTATAATGGAATCAGTGTTTACTGACTGTGACAAACCTGCCTACGTCTTCTTCCCTGTAAACCCTTCTAAGTCCATGTCTGGGACTCAGTGTGTCCCAAGTCTGAGCGCTGGTCAAAGTCACTTGAACAGCGAAGTCCAGGCCATAACGCAGTGACGGGGCATTGCAGCTGCCAGGGACTGCTGGCTCCTTCCTTCTGAGGCTCAACAAGTCCCAGCTGACAGAAAAGCGCAGAGCTGCTCGCTTTCCTCTCCTGCCTTTAATCTTATTTGCAGAGAAGATCCATTTGAAATCCCATCCAAACCTCACGCTAGGATTTCCCTTTCTAATATCTGCCTGTTTTCCAAGCAGGAAGTGTGACTAATCACAACATTGTGATTGGAAGAGCCCGTAGAGGACTCTCGGTGCCAGGTCTGATTACACTCTACGCTCTTCAGGCTGCGCGAGCGGGGCGACGGCAGGAGGGTGCTCTGTCACCATCGCCACTTCACCCTCAAGCCTGGCATCACAGGCCGCAGGGAGGAAAGAAGAGGGTGCTCCACTCCAGCTCAGGCCATCCCAGGACAAAGCCCCCGAGCCTGCCACTGCCACCTCCTTCTCCCCGCCTCCAGCTCCAGCTCTGCCTGCCTGTCGCCATGAAGCCTGCGCCACCTGAAGGGATGCATTATGGCACCCGAACCCCCCACCCCCAGTTTAATACGGTCCTGGAAAAAGAGCATGCAGACCTGGAGCCTTTCCAGAACAAAAAAACAAAGGTCAAACAGTGCCAGGCGCTAAAGGGGGAAACCAACTTGGGAGTTTCTGGGATGTAAGGGGTGTAAGTGTGACAGCATCTGCACACATACGAGAAAGGGAACGTGGGTGCATGTGTGTGCATGGTACTCAGGCATGTGCATGCATTAGACCTGGGGCTCAGAAAGGTCCAGGGAATGTGACCAGTGACCTGATCCCAACAATATGAAGAAGAACAAGGGGACAATAACACTGAGGAAATCACTGATACAATTTTCTTCTTAGGACGATAAGCGTCATGTCTCTTTAAAACTGGACTATTGAGCACTTACTATGTGCCAGGCCTGATCAGTGTTTCACATGACTCCCAACACCCACCTAGGAAATACATACTACCATTCCATTTTTCAAATGAAAAAATGGACTCAGAGAGGTTAAGTCATTTCCTCAATGACACACAGCTAATAAATGGAGAAGCTAAGGATCAAACTGGGCAGTCTAATCAGTGTAGGTCTAAAGACAATGCTATTACCTTATTTCATTCCTAGCATTAACACACTGTGCTCACTAATTACCACCACTCTCACTCCCAGACCATTACGGCTCCCCAGACACCCTGCCTCACAACAGCACAGGGCCAGGGCCGGAGGTTCTCACTGGGGAGCTTGTGAAATGCAGTTTTGGGTGGGCTGGGTGTAGCTCAGTGGTAGACTGTGTGTCTGGCAGGCATGATGCCCTGGGTTTCATGCCCAGCACCAAAATCAAACAAAAATACAGAAGTTTTGTTACATCCTAGTGATTCTGATTCCTTTTACCTGACATGGGTTCTAGGCATTGCATGGTTAACTGGCCTCTTAGCTGATTCTGGAACAGGGATACAGATACTTGTCTTTTGTAAGGCTCAGAGTCACAGGCCAAGCAAACTTAGAAGTCTCCGACCCTGACAGACACAGGCACCATCCCGCCTCTCCGCTCCCAGCACCTCCTCACAGGGGAAGGAGCACGCAAGTACAAGACTACGATACAGCAAAATTTTGGAGAGGTTATGTTTTTTTCTCTAAGAAATTTGTGTTAGCAACTATAAAATTGAGTGGAGGGGGAATAGTCTATGCCCTGGAATCTCTAAATGTATCAAAAACAAAAAGCAAGTTAGGCTGGGGATGTGACTCAGTGAAAAAGTGCTTCCTTAACATGTGTGAAGCCCTGCATTTGACTCTAGGATAAAAAAAAAAGTCAAGGTAGTCTATTTCAAGAGACTGTCGGCTCTGGGAGAGCAGGCATGAAGTCAGTTGCATGATTTTGGGCGTTTCTACTAACAAAGAGATTTGAAGTCCTTAAAGCAAGTCTTCTCCGTCATAGCGCTGTTGATAATTTAACCTGACAGTTCCCTGTACAGTCTCTGCTGCATCATGAGGATTTTTTATCAGCAACCCTGGCCTTCACCTACCAGATACCAGGAGAAATCGTACCCTGAGCAGTACTGACACCCACAACTATATCTGCAGACATTGTCAAGTGACCCCCGGCTGCAAAATCATCTCTGGGTGAGAACCACTGCTTTAACCGAAGCAACAAAGAAGTCTTGAACATTATAATTGCTTTTAAAAAAATTCCTGATTCCTTTCAAGTCTTTATCTTTGATAACATCCTATTCTTTCCCCCAAAAAAAGTTTTTTTTTTTTAATGGCCTCAGAAATTTTGGAACTCTGAAACTCCTTTTAGGGCACTTTTCTATCATGCTTTTGAAAGGAGATGGAAAGATACAACAATGTCAAATCTCAGAACTCGGAGAAGGATAAATATCACAAAAAATTTCAGAGAAAAAACTAGATATCAAAGGAGACAAGTCAGAATGACATAGACTTCTAGGTGCTAGAAGATGCAGGCAAATGCAGTCAAAATTCTGAAGGATAGTTATTTTTCATCTAGAATGATATAGTTATCCCAGTATTCAACCAAATATGTGGTTGGAATGCATTTATGTTTAGACATTCAAGTAATTTAACACTTTGCTTTCCATACACCTTTTCTTAAGAAGCTCCTAGAAGATGCCCTCCAATAAGCTAAGGGAATCAATCAAGAAGCATGAGACCCTGCAAAGAAGATATCTAACCTGGGGAAAAAGATGCATGACATCCCTCAGGCCTGAAGAGCACCCAGCCCAAACTGAGGGAGTATGGAGAACTGGGTGACAGCAGTCTGTAGGAGGAAGATCAGAAATGCCCGAGTGTTTGGAACTGGACAGGCTATGTATAGACACTGACTGACAGATCTGATGGCAAATTTGGAGAAACTTTAACGATGTACACTAAGAATCAAGCAAGGGAAAAACAAAGGCAAATGTTTACTTCAGAAAAAAAAGCTAGTTTGAGGAATAATAATCATGTCACATAATGATAGTACATATGCTTGACTAGGCAGTCATGATATATGCTATAGTTTGAATGTGTCCCGCCCACAGTGGTGGTCATAAAAGATGTGTTAGTCACTTTGGGGAATCAATTGAGTCAAGAAGGTGGAGCCCTTGTGAACAGATTAGCGTCTTATAAAGAGGCTGGAGAACTAGCTTGGGCCTCACCTCACTGTTCTGCACTTCACCTAGACAGTGTTACCTCAGGATGAGGCCTTGGCCAGACACCCCACACTCTAGAGCCTTGGTTTCAGACTTCCCAGCTTCTGGAGCCATAAGAAATACATTTCTGTTGTTTATAAGTTACCGTGCCTAAGGCATTTTGTTATAGCAGGTATCTAAGGTAATTTGTTGCAGCAGCCTGAACAGATTAAGACAGTCTTAGGACTCTGGGTAACAGAGGAGGGAAGGAGGGAGGAGAGCTCAACTGTTACCTAACACACCACAGTCAGCAGACAAGGCCAAAATATGAAGTAGCAGTGTGAACACACAAAGGGAAAATACCAGAAAAGAAAACCGAAAACAGCTGAGAGAGAGTGAAGAAACAGACTGGAGATGGGAGGAGGGAGGGGCGGAGGCCTGCTGCTGTTAGCAGCCTGGCACCCCTGAGTGTCTTTAGCCATGCGCGTGGATGCACTGCCTTGGCACACGTCTGCTCCGGGATGTAACACAGTGAGAGGCAGCTCTGGCACCAGCACTGGTAGCGGGTACGACCGTCACCACTGATGCCACGGCTGCTCTTGCAACATGGCCCCTTGCTCCCAGCCAGGGAGGGGCTCAGTCCCCCCTGTTCTGTGCGCAGAATCAAGTGTTCGTACTAGAGCTACGAGAGGGAATTTTATGAGGCTTCCATCAGCCTTTCTCTCCAGTTTCTTCCCTCACATGTTGCCAAGGGCCTTTCCTATTCTGCCTTGAGGATGTGGCCGGCTAGGTGCTTTCATCTCTCAAAGTTCTCCTCCCAACAGATGCCTCATCCTACCCAAAAACAGAACCTCTCCCCTCACCTTATTTCACTTAAAACACTTTTCCTGTCTGTTTACCTGCCCATTTCTCCACCTTTCTACTGAATATAAAGTTCAAGCAGCAAGGACTGTGGCTTTGCCATTGTGTCCCCAGTACAATCACTGGGCCAGCTAAGTGAGAACTACATACATTATTTGTTAAGTGGCTGGACTGTACAGCTGAAAGGAGATGAGGATGGAGAAATAAACAGATGAATGATTTTGTACTGTCCTACTGAACAAGGTCTCAACCTAAAGCTTGTGTAGTTCTTGGGCTAAATAATTTTCTTCCTAGCCCATCAATGGGTTCGAATTTACAGTCTCCTGCTTCAGCATCCCAAAGTGCTGGGATTACATGGGTGGCCCACCATCCCACCCATCTCCTTTCCTTCCTGTCTTGTTATTTCTCTTCTAATCTGTAGGTCCACATTTCTGATGAAGAAAACTACTTTGAGCTTCTTCAATTGATAGGTTTAACATATTTTGCACAGCCAAATAGCTTCTTAAGGCCTGGATCTCAGGTTTTGAAAGCACAGGACAAAGATAACTACTAGAGGGATGTACTAAAGATTGTAGATGCACTTAATAAAGAGAAAGTCCCCCAGAAAATTGTACTGTCATCAGTTTCATTTGTACCTTCAGGATTATAATTTATGGAGGTGACTGAGTGACAATACACAGAGGCAGTGGCATAGAAAGAACTAGTTTCTTATATTTCCCAAGAGGAGGGGACACCACTCTATGCAGGGCACCAGAGATAAGAACCAGGTACAGTTAGAAGGCAAGAAGGAAGGAAGGGAAAGCCAAAGTCTGAGCCTTGTGTGTTTTCTGATGGAAAGACGGGGCAGCAGAAACAGCCTAGAATTGTCTCCCTTGAATGATAGCGCAGCTTTTGGGTTATAAGGATAGTCTCTAGTTACTGGTACCCGGTGCTGGGTGATTTAGCAAGGGAAGGAGCGGGGGAATGTAGGAGTTAAATAAGGGAGAGGATGAGAGCCTGGGCTCTAGGTTGCAGGAAAGATGGGACAACTTTGGTTTAGTTTGGCCCTTAACTCATGGTTGCCAAAAGGGCAAACACCAGATCTAAGACAGCACAGTCAGCATGGCCCTGCCTGTAACAGCAGCAGACCTTTACTTAGCTGAGCTGGCTACAGCAAGCTGAGAAGGAAAGAGGAGCCACGAACACACTTTAGCCTGTCATCTCTCCCGGATGTGTCCGTGTCTTAGTCATTTTGCTGTCACTAGGACACTCTTTCCAATACCTAGGACTTACGGGAGAGCTTTAGTTTGGCTCACAGTTTTAAAGGTTCCCATTCATGCATGGTCAGCCGGCTCCAGGTGGGGGGGGGGGGGACAGCATTGTGGAAGACTGGCAGAGGACACATGTTTGTGTTGTGGCCAGCAAGTAGAATGGGAGGGGAGAGCCAGGGAGGGAGGTGTGACTTTCCAGGTCACACCTAGTGACCCAGCTCTAACCAAGCCACATCACCTAACAGCAAGTCATTGATTAGTGTAGCACTCCCGTGATCCAACCAGCTTCCAAACACACCAGGCCTTTGGGGACACACCAGATCTAAACCATAAGAGACTTTAAAAATGGGTTTGGGGTGGTCTAGTGATTTCTGTCAGCACCAAAAACAAATTTCAAAAAGTAATCTCTGGCATTAATAAACCAAAGTATTTTATAATTCATTTTTTAACTTTTCCTTTAACAAAAACCAATGTACTACCAGGGGTGGTGCACAGGCCTGTAATTCCAGCACTCGGGAGGATGAGGCAGGAGAATTGCCACAAGTTCAAGGTCAGCCTGGGCTACATGAGGAGTTCAAGGCCAGAGTGGACTACACAGCAAGATCTTGTGTCAAGTAGACAAAACAAGTAACAACTACGACAACAACAAAGTATTGCCATAACTCAAGATTTAGAAACTATATTGTAGTACACTGCAAGGAAAATTCAAGGATCCTTTTCAGAAATCAGTGGAATTTTATTTCATTAAGAGTATTAGAAACATCCATTTTAGAGTCAGAATATTTTTCTCAAAGCAATAACAGTAATTCCAAATCAGAAATAATCAACTAGACCCTGCTGCAACGCACAGACACCTTATCAATACAGATTATAAAGCCATAAAATATCAATAAAGTTAAACATACTTGGTTTAAAAGTGAGTGTGACTCTTGCACTCCATGGTGATGGGAGAAAGCTTTTAGGAAAGCATATCTTCAAGATCCAATGTCTTTGCTCTTAAAAGGGTCAGCAGTGCTCAGAGGCTTCCCTGGAGTCTTATTTCTATCCCCGTGTCACTTCCTCTTTCTGAAAAGGGATGCCAAACAAACCAACAAGTAATGACTGCACTGTACTATGAATGCCCTGAATTTATTCCTCTTCTGGGCCCTCAGATTCTAGGAAACACAAAGGAATCACTGGAGCATGAGATTTGGGCCAAAAATATGTATGAAGCAATAAGAGAAAAGCTGAGTATTTAACCAGACTGCACCAACTAAGCAAAAGGTCAAGCTGGCTATAATTGTGGGACATGCACAGAAATAAGTCTCAGACCAGGACTCAAGCAATGGGGCGCCCAAGACTGTCATATTCCCAGACCAGAGAATGGATCCCAGAATGGAAGAAAGAGGCATGAGCTGACTGCCTGGGTGAGAGAGCAGAGGCCCAGGGGTGAGACGAAGCCTTTGGATTTCATACCATAAGCAATAGGGAGCTACAGAGGAATCTGGAGGGGGGAATTGCCTATAAAAGCATCATTTGGGGCAGGTGGGCAAGTTAGGTACCATTTGCTGAGGAGGCTCTCCAAAGAACCCAGGGGGAGACAAACGCTGCCAACAAAAGGACAAAGACTCCCGAGACAGCTTAAAGAGAAGGGTGATCTGGTGAGAGGAACAAGTACTATTGTGATTGAAGAATGGGCCACAGTCTCAGGAGACCTAAGACAGGAGCCCAGCACCTCCCACAGAATGACCTTGGGCACAGAGCTCACTGGAGATATGGAACAGCGACACCACCTGGAGCAGAGACGGGTCAGGAGGCAAAGCTGGGACAGGGGGCAGCTTGTACAAGGTCTGGCTCACGGTAGGGATTCAATAAACTCCTAATAGCAGCTCTGATTACTTAAATTAGTATCAAGAGAGAAGACTCACTGATCATTTCCACCTTTCTAGCCAAGGACACCCTGAGCTGCAGGCAGAGCGGGCAGTGCCCCTGGGAGGGGGACTCAGACATGCGGTGTGGGCTGGCAGGAGGCCCTGGGGACTGGGACCCACCATTGCTGTGCAAGTTCACGAGGTGAGTTCAGCAGTGATGTTTACTTTTCTGGACAAATCTCCAAGCTCTCCTTCTGCCCTGATCTCGGGAAATCATATATTTTAATCAGTGGCAATTGTTTTTTTAATCTGTAACTTGAAGAGCCTTCTAGCTTAAAGAGAGACAGAGACAGAGACAGAGACAGAGACAGAGACAGAGACAGAGAGACAGAAAACAGGAGCATTTCTGAAATTTAATCACTCAGTCCTGAACGTGACCATAGTTAGAAGAGACCATTGAATCATTTCTGCTACTTTCTGGGTGTATTTTTCCATCTCTGATCTTCTCTAATAAGGATTTGTAACAGTCAATTCTCAATTAGCTTTGTTCATGGAGCAGAATGGTGAAACAGATAAAAAACAAACTACTGATAACGCAAAAAGTGATTTCCTGCTGTTCCCAGGTTCCGCTCAGCCTGGACAGTCCCCTCCTAGAGCCCTCCAATCAGTGTCTGCTGACTCCCCGGCACTCGGTGTCAGAAGGGGACAGTGGGTCACACAGATAATCTGCTCAAGGGTAATGGATTTGACTACAATTTAGCATTGATTAATTATAGTGTCCAATTTCAATTCAGTGCTATTCACTAACTAATTAGATAAGGTTTTTCCATGCTCTATTTTTGGCACAGAAAATTCTAAGCATAGGTACTTTAAAATTAGTAGTGCTGTTGAAAATTAATAATCATTTATCCCCAACTTTACGGTGAGTGCTCTGTGAGGGTCAGGAGCCCTTCTTCCCAATCCAGCCTCCCTCGGGGAGTTTGTGAGCCCTGCTAATCAACTTGACCTCGGGGAGCAGTTTCCTTGTTTAGGAAGTGGAGGTCTTTGGTTGTTTCCAGGGTTGTTGTTCTGGTGCAGGTCATAGGTGTGATGTGTGTAGCCCTTAGGCCTGCACCTATAAATCTAAGGCACCTATAAATCTAAGGCAGTGGGTCTCAACCAGTGACAACTACCCTCCAGAAGCCATGTCTGGAGATATTTTTATTGTCATGCCTGGAAGGGGGTGGCTGGAGTGCTGTGGAATATGAGCACCTAGTAAGTAGAGGCCAAGGATGCTGTTAAACATTCCACGATGCCCAGGAGCGGCTTCCACAACAAAGATTATCTGCTCCAAAGTGTTACTAGTGCTGAGAATGAGAAGTTTTAATACATAGTAAGTATTTTGACATAGGTCCGGCAATTGACCTATTTTGGAAGAGAAATCAAAATTTAAGTCGTAGGATAATAAAGGAGTAAATTTGAATTTATAACAGAAGCACCAAAGAGGCTATAGGGATGGAATTTCCAAAGTAAGGGACCAGACCAGACCACTTTGTGGAAATTTCAGACAGTTTAAAAAGCTGGGTGGCCCTAACATCTGCAAGGAGATGTAAAAGGATTCGTGTTGGTTGCGAAAGCACACGAGAAAGGTATTCCCTGAGGACCACTGCACTGCGTGACTCCCATTCTCTCCTATCCTGCTCAGGAAAGAGTTGCAGTGGGACTCCAAAGTCTTTCTGGAAACTCCAGAAAACAAGCAGTGGAAAGAGCAGCGGCTAGAGGAATAATCTGTGCAAACCACTTGCCAGGCCTGACGCTGGAGATGCCCTCAGAGGACACTGAAGAAGCCAGGAAGTCACCTTTAAGCATCCTCCCGACCCAGGCGGTGCCACACTGCTGAACTAAGACCTTCCCTCTACCCTCTTCCTTCTCGCCACATGTGCCCCAAATCCAGAGGAAGCTGCAAGTTGGCAAGAATGAGAAAGAAAAAGCCACCATATTTTCTTTGCCATGGTTGATGGCCCATGCTGAGCAAGCTGTGAGTGGAGCAAGAAAAGAGAAAATCATTTTTTCCCCTGCAGTACTGGAGACTAAACCCCTGGCCTTTGTACCAAGCTAGATCCCTAGCCCTCTGTTTTAATGTGAGACAGGGGCTTACTAAGTTGCCCATGCTGGACTTGAGCTTCCAATCCTCTTCCCTCCACCTCTGAGTGCCCACCACCATGCCTCCCCCTAACCCTAAAAATCTTGCTTTTAAAGGTATATTCAAGACTGATTGTATGTTGGAATTCATACAATCCTTCCTTCTAAATTAGAATTCCTTCTAAATTAAGCCTATATGTTTTGGGTTAAGTTGATGGTAAAGTTTTCTACTACTTATATGACTAGAACATTCCTGACACCTGTCAGAGCTTTCTTCCAACAAAAGCTCTCCCACTGAATAAATTTGAAAGAGCGTGGAATTCAAAAGTAAGTTTCATTCCAATGACATCTTACTTATTACATGGGTTGGGTTTAATATACCCATGCATACACAAACTTACATTTCCTTTCTTCTAGGAACGTAATCAAGACTCCATGAGCTCTTTACCTAAAGAGAGAAACTAAAACAAAACTCTACTCATAGAACATAATTTTTCAGTTCCTATGAATTTCTAATCAACTTTACTGATAGGTGATATATTATTTATATAAAGCTTTGAGATTTATATATAAATCACTTGTGAGATATTATTTATCTGAGGATAAATATCCTCAGATAAATAATATCTCACTTATCATCAAATACAAATATTTCAAAAATTACATATGTAGTTTTGAGTTCTCCCAACCACTACAATCTTGACTTTTGTAATCTCAAATTGTTAGACTTTAAGTTAAAAACATCTTCATATAACTTGAAAAGATGCCTTTTCAATTATTGACATGTATTAAGCATTTCAACTATACTTTTTATTAACTATAAGATCCTGATCCATTTAAAAACAATGGAATGGGGGGGGCAAAGATGGAGGATAGATAACAACTGGCTACAGAGGTTCCCTGAGATAGTCAACTTAGAATTCAACTTAATACAGAGTGGGGAGCCCGAAATAGAGGGAATTCTCTTGTCCCAAGAAGAAATTAAGCAGGCGACTTGCCAACCATCCGAGGTCCCACTGTGACTTGCCGAGGTCCTGGCGTGACTTGCCAAGATCCTGCTGCGAATTGCTGAGCCGTCCAAGGTCCTGCCACTTTGACTCATTGGAGGCCCAGTTACATTGAGTTTGGGGGTCAGCAAGCAAAATGGAGAGCTGAGTTGGCAGGGTGCCTACATTGACCTGTGGTGAGTGACGGGAGTGGAGCCATTCCATAGAAAAGGGGACTCCGATTGACGACATTCTGGGACCAGGCAGGGCTGGGTACAAGGGGCAGCAGTGACTTCAGTCAATTGTTCCCTTCCCGAACAGGATTGGTGGAGTGAGCTAGGCCTGGGTCACGTGACCTGGCTGAGACCCAATAGATTATCGAAAATCAAGTCCCTACAGTGGTGGTGCACAAAACCACACTAACCCAGTGAAGCCTCAGAAGTTTGACTGGTCCAGAGGGCAGGTAGTACAAAGAAACACAGTGCAGGCCACAGCAGCTTGACTGATCTGGAGGGGAGGGGCCAGCATACATTGCCCCTGTCTGCAGCTTACTACCACATGGCAGTGGGAAGGGTCATCTAGCCATCTTCAGAAGACTTGTAACCAACAAAGAAAGAAACTGAGGCCTCCTGGAAGAAGCAAAAAAGATGGGAAGAGGAAGTAACAACAAAAACAACAACAAAAAGCCCCAGGTCCCAACCCTGACAACACTGACCCAGTACAAGTAAATACAAAGGAGAAGAGAACATCAAACATGTAGTATCAGACACAACACCAGTGGACATAAAGAGATATATTCAGGACCTCATAGATGAGTCCAAAAGTGAAATATTTAGCCAAAAAAAGCAAGATATAAGAAGATTAATAAAAGAGATACTAAGCACCCTTCAAGGAGACACAGACGGAAGAAGGGAGGAACTCAAACAAAGGAGAGAACCATTTGATGAAGAATATAAAACAAATATAGAATACATGAAGCAGATTCAAAGAAATCACCAAGAAATTAAAAACTCTATGGAAAGATGACAAATCAGCCTGAAAGAAACTAAGGATAGATTATCCAAACTGGAGGACAATTTTGCAATGTGGGATTATGAAAGGGAAACTTTTTAAAAATAACAAGGAAACAAGCAGTAACAATACAAAGGCTAGAAGATGACAAGAGGGTCTATAACTTGAGAATAAAGAATGTGAATGAAGAAGCAGGGGTACAAACAAAGGAACTGCAAAGGCTATTCACAGAAATAATTAAGGAAAACTTCCCAAACATAGGAAAAGGAAATGATATTCTGATATATGAGACATACAGAATACCAGCCACCTACAACCAAAACAGAGCTATACCCAGGCATATAATAATCAAGATCCCAGAAATTCAATATAAGAACAGAATATTAAAAGCTGTTAGACAAGAAACAGATCACCTATTGAAGAAGGCCCACCATAATAATGTCAGACTTCTCAACACAAACCATCAAATCAAGAAGAGTCTAGAACAAAATACTCCAAGCCCTGAAAGGAAATAACCTCCATCCCAGATTGATATACCCTGCTAAACTATCTCTAGAAATTAATGGAGAAACAAGATGTTTCCAAGATAAAGAGGAACTCGGGAAATTCACAACCACCAATCCAACTCTACGGAGAATACTGCAAGGCATCCTAGAGAGAAAAAAGTACCAGGATTCCAGAAACAGAGGCAGAGAGCCCTCAAATGAATGGAGCAGAAAACAGAATGAAGAAGATAAGCAGACAACTAATGGCAAAAAAAAGAGCATAACAGAAATGAGGCAGAGAAGATTTTATTCAAAACTGATATGATTGATAGTATCAAGTCTGAGAGTCTAGGCAACTACACTGAAGATGACAAGACTCTACAATACACATTCTGGTTTGATAACTGCAGTTTTTGAAGTTTTATATACAAAGTTGTGTTTTTATTAATACTGTTATGTACTGATATATTGAATTACACTATGTCTGATGATATAGCCAGTTCTATTGAAGATAACAAGAGACAACACAGGAACCATGGTAGAACTCCTTGTACAATGGTCTTATATGTCTTTTTTGTTTCATGTGTTTATAGGAATATGTTTTGTTTTGTCTTGCTTTGCTTTGTTTCTCCCTCTAATATAGAAAGGATAAAAATACATGTTAAGACTCATGCCTGTGTAGAATCTATAAACAGTTTATGAGAACTGATCTTATCACACATGATGAAACGAACAGATACTTTAAAGAAAAAGAGACACTAAAATACCCAGTGCTGATCCTGGAGGGTCATAATGTGAAACCCAGCAATAATATTATTCTTTGTTCAGAGTGATATTAGACTGCTTGTTTTTATTCAATCTCAACATAATTGAAGATAAGGATGACTGCATGTATGTTTAAGTGTATAGGATTGATAAGCATATTTCTAAGTTTTTGTTGGATAGTTGAACAGAACTGCTTGCAATCTCACTGTTTGAATCCCCACTTTATAAGTTCCACTTTAGTATCTTGAATAACTATTTGTAAGAAGACAATCTGTAATCATTAACTAGTGATATCTTACTGTTTATTTTTTTCTTTGAAATTATGCATTATTTCTGCCTGTTTTCTGTTTTTTTAAGTCTTTCTTTAAATTAAATTTTAAAAAAAGACACTACACTACCCAGTGCTGATCCCGTAGTGTCATGATGTGAAATCCAGCAATACTATTATTCTTTGTTCAGAATGATTTTAACCTGCTTTAGTTTGTTTAGTCTCAACATAAATGAAGATATGGATAACTGCATGTATATAGGATTGACAACCATGTTACTAAGTTTTTGTTAGACAGTTGAACAGAACTGTCAGTCTCACTGTTTGAATTCCCACTTTCCATGTTCCATTTTTATATCTTGAACAACTATTTGTAAAATGACAATATGTAAACATCAACTAGTGATTTCTTACTGTTTATTCTTTTCTCTGAATGTATTATTTCTATCTATTTTCTGTTTTATTTAGTCTTTCTTTAAATAAAATTTTAAAAAATAAAAATAAAAACAATGGAATCCAGAATTTCATCTTGGATTTGCATGGGCCTGAAGTAATTTCTCCTGAATTTCATCAAAGTCACAATAAGAGAGGTTTGAAATTGGTAGCAATGTCACTTACAAATGGAAAAATTATTTTGTATTTATTCTGTCAATAGCCATATATAATTCTTCATCCAGAGTTTTCTTTAAATTAATACTAAGATTGTTTTTTTCATACTTTCCCTTACAAGATTATAATTGCAAAGGAGAATAATAGGTGACTTAGAATATTTTCCATGGCCCTAAGATACCATGTGAAAAGTACAGCACAACAGCAACAGCCTCAGCATAACCTGAGGGCTCAGCAGAAAGGTGCAAACTCTCAGGCCCCGCCTCAGACTGCTCAGATTCCAGATCTGAACCCGTATTTTAACAAGAGAATGCAAGAACTTTTCTCAAAATTTAAAAAAGGGTGAAGATGTAGCTCAGGGTGAAGGCTTTGGGTTAAATCTCCAGGAAAGAGAGAAAGAAGGGAAGGAAGGAAGGAAGGAAGGAAGGAAGGAAGGAAGGAAGGAAGGAAGGAAGGAAGGAAGGAAGGAAGCGGGGAGGGAGAAGGAGAAGGAGGGAGAGGGGAAGGGAGGGAGGGACAGGAACAGAAAAGGATGGCACAGGCCACTGTGGAAAGGCCTGCAGCAGTCCTGACTAACACTCTAATAAGCATGTGGAAAATAGTACAGCTAAAATTAATTTATTTAAAGTCAACAAGTGAATAAATGAGTCTATAGTAGAAAAAAAGTAAATCTTTGGCAATAAAAATCATTCAATACAAAAAGAATGACAAAAAGGACATTTATAATCATAGCAGTACATTCAATGGAAAAACAAATGGTGCTTCACATGACTCTCCAGTTCATGCTGTGCAACTGTTGTGTGGACTCAGTTTTTCTGAGTTCCTGCTGACTAGTTATTGTTTAGATTTTTATTTGATGGCTTGTTCTGTTTATTTTGTTGTTGTTTGGTTTTTGTTTGTTTGTTTGTTTGGTACCAGGAATCAAACTCAGGACCCGGCTCTTACCGGGCAAGCACCTGACTAGTTACTGGGGATTCTTATTTTGTTGCCTGGCTGTGAGCTGCTAAGCCCATGAGCAAGGTCAAGAAAACCTCAGTCCCAACGAATATTTTTATTTTTATGCCATTTGGATGATACCTATAGCATTGGTTCTCCATCTTTGCTATACAGTTTAGAATGAGCTTGTAAAATTTCAGAAGTTCTCATGTCCAGACTGTGCCCTACACCTGTTAACTCAGAATCTCTTGGCTTGGGACCCAGACATGGACAGTTTTAAAAGTCTCCAAGTGATTGCAATGTGCAGCTTAGTTTGGTCACTAAAGACCTATAGAAGGCAAAGTAAAGGTGTCATCTAATGGTGCATTTATCAAAAGAAATAGCTAAAAAAAAAAAATCCATGCCTGTTGCCCAGTCAGGTCTCAGGGGAATGAGGCAGGGGTAGAGGTCTCCACTGACACAGCCCTGTGCTTCCCCACCTAGTGCCACACCCAGACTGCTGCCATCTCCAGTCTCCATGCCAGCAGCCTCTGGCTCACCGTCTCCTGCTTCTAGCCCGGGCCACCTCTATGCTACATTGCTCCTTTCCTCCCTTCACCCAGAAAAAAGTGAAATCAGCCAATGAGAGTGTAGCTGGATGGTAGCGTTTGCCTAGCTTGTGGAAAGCCTCGAGTTCAGTCCCCAGCACTGCACAGAACTAAAGAGAAATAAATAAAATTAGACCATGCCTTTCCCCACTGGAAACCCAGCAAAGGCTCGCAGCTGCCTAACGCCGACCTCCCAAGTCCCAAGCCCCTCAGGCTGGCAGCCTAACCAGATGCATCCTACCCCTCACATGCAGCTTTGCCTCCTGTCCACCTTGCCTCTGGGCCCCAGCAGCACTGAGCTACCACACAGGTCTCCACTCCCCAGGCCACCCCAGGCCCCTGGCCTTTGCTGGTGTCTCCTTGCTTCTTGAACTGGCTATTCATCACCTCTTAAAACCCCAGCTTGGGATCGCTCCTCCAGGGAACCTTCACGTCCCCTACCCAGCTCCCTTTGCCTGCCACTTTCACCTGCACTCCTTTGTGCTCCCCCAGGAAGGAAACTACATGAGAGAGTGTGTGGCATTTTCTGAAGAAGCAAGCAAGCTCCCTACTGGTGATGTAGAAGAGACATGTGGGCACAGAGAGGGGAATCCCAAGCAATGAATCACTTATTGCAATTGCAATGCAAATGTACACACACAGCCAGGTGACAGCCGGCTCTGAATCCTGAGATTTGTGTTAGTCAGCTGGTTATCACTGTCATCAAATACCAGACAAACAACTTGAAGGACAAACTTAGTTCCATTTTAGAGGTTTTTGTTCATGGGCAGCGGACTCCATTGCTTCAGCAAGACAGAAATACCATGGTGGAACGTCATGACAGAGGAAAGCTACTCACCAGCTGCTCACCTCATGACCTTGAGGAAGGAAATATGGATGGGCAGACAGACAGACAGACACAGTCCTCATGATCCAAGCACCTTCTGAAAGCTCCTCTGTGAACACATGAGACTTTGAGAGGACATTCTAGATCCAGTCAACTTCAAAATCCAAATGAGTTAAAAGGAAAATTTTCTGCTAAAACAATAAAAGATATTCATTACTAAATTTAAAAAAAAAATAAAACCTAATTGAATAAAGATGAATCACTAAACTTTGAATAGTAGTTAGACCCCACATGATGATGTCACTTCTATCTAATCATTTTCCCAACTTGCAGAGTTTCATGAAGTCCAAGAACCATGGTGGGCTGCCATTCATATGATAGCCCAGGGATCTCCTATCCTGTGTGATTCTAATCAGAGCCAATGGAAAAAGAAAAGAGAGTCATCATAACCATCTGCCACCTAAAATAATAACAATGAAGCCATCCAGCTAGATAACAAATGGTATCAGGGCTGCAATGGTTATTTCCAGTAATATTTCTTTTCCTTTTTTATTTTTATTTTATTTATTTATTTATTTATTGGTTCCAGGAATAGAACTCACGACCTCACACTTGCCTTGGTAATATTTTTGGGGGGGGGGGGGCCTTCTACTAAGTTCAGTCAGAGAAAAGAAAATAACTGAACATTAGTCAGCACATGTTTATGTGTGAAGCAGTGTATTTACAGTATTTTGTATATATAGTCTAGTATAATACTTACATCAGCCCTTGAAATAAGCATGGTTACATACTTTTTGCGAACGAAGAAACTGACATTCAAATAATTAAGGTTGCCCAAATCTCATGGTGACTTATACTAATAAGTTTCACAAAACTGTATCTATATTGACTAAAGAACAGTGATAGTAATACAGTAAAAGAATAGAAAAAGCAGAACATGGTAAAACTCCTGTAAAGCTATGTCAAGTTTAAAGCAAGCGCACAAATGTATATACAAGTACCTAACGGGGCTAGCTGCTCTCCAGGGTATGCTGGAGTTCACAACAGTGACTTTTCCATTGCCCAGGCTAAGCCAACACATTAGTATTTCCTTTATCAAGGCATGTAATTTCTGACCTTGAGTGGAGCTTAGAAGGTATAAATTATAAAGCCAAGAATATTCCAGGAAACATTTAAAACATAACTTTGTAGGAGCAGGCTTCCCTTCTCATATAAAACCTTATCATATTGGACTTCTTTCCTAGGAATTCTTTCACTTAGAAAATGCAGTGTATGAATCAGCTCCAGGAGTGTGTGCTTGCTGGGCAGCAGACTCTTGGGCCTCACCAGGGGAAAAGGCAGCAACCACTGGCACCATGGCACAGATGACACCTCAGCCACTGGCGCCATAACCACAACCATCGGCCAGCTCTGAACTGGCTCTATGTTTTGTTTCCCCCTGGCACAGGCACTAGAGGTGCCAACTAACCAACTAACCTGACCAGTGCTTGGGGAGAAAAGGTGAGTCCAGAGGGCCAAAAGACCCAAGGAGAAATTACAGACCTGACCAGCAGCACTAGACCCAAGAAAAGCCCACAACTATTATAACCAACAAAAACAGAATACAGTTTTACTCCAAGTGATTTCCTCATAGCATGGAGAAGAAACCCAGTATGATGCCCGCCACATTACCAGAGTGTGTAATAGGGCTTCTTCATTTGGGGAAGGTATGGTATAAGGCTGAGCCTTTGAACAAAAATATAACTCCATTTCAGAGTTTCTAGAGTTACCCTCCAACAGTAAGTGGGTGATAGACCATGGGGAGGATGCAAGCGAGATGGGGAGCCCCTGAGAAGTTCAGGTCAGGAAAGACATGGGCTTGCCCTCCACAGCGAGAAACCAGGTCCTGTGAATGTGGCTTTCAGATACTGAACCTGAGAATATTGACATTAAGACCAATAGTTTGCTGAAACCCTGCCCTATAACCTACATCCCTCAGAGACTGGCAGGAGGGTTGATTGGTTTTCCTGTCTACCAAGATGAGCAAGGACAGACACCGGCTTGGATGATTGCCACAGTCTGGAGCGAATGGGCGGTAGGGACTCTGGAGACGCGAGGGCACCTCACCAACTCCAAGGCCACACAGGTAAACAAATAAAATCATGACTTGCTGGATTCCAAGACGACAGAGCTGAAAAGAAACCACTTATTGAAAAACACAATGGTGTCTTTTTTGACTCAATTTTTTTTCTTTTTCTCCTTTTTTATTTGCTTTCAATTTCTCTTCCTCTTTCCTTTACTGGCTTTTTGAGGCTGGGGTTGTTTCTTCTTTTTTTCTTACTTTTTTTCTCCTTTTAATTTTTCCTTCTTATTTTTCTTTTTGTTCTTCATTCTGGGTTTTTTTTTTGGTTGTTGTTCATTCTTTTCTGTTACTGTTATTGATCCACTCTTCTCTCCTCTTTTCCATCTTCCACTGATTAATTTTTCAAATTTCACTTTTCTCATCCCGTGGTTCCCCATACATCTATCTTCACTAATATAACAATCAAGCCTTATGATACATAACATTATAATATTACTATTAAAAACTGTTCAATTGTTAGTGAAGGTAAAGTTGCTCCATTTAGTAGATATTTATTTGCTATAAGTCAGCATTTCATTTGTCTTCGTGTTTATATTACAACTACAAATGTCTTTTCTATGATTAAGGGTGGCACATTATAGGTTCTTTTTTTTATTTAAAATTTTATTTTTAATTTTTCTGTATTTAAATTTTGTTTTTTTTTTGTTTTTTTTTGTTTTTTTTTTTTTAATTTTTATTTAAGGAGAAAAGAAAAGAAAGAAAAAAAAACAGTGAAGGGGTACAAGTTATACAGATTTACAGAATAAAAAAATGCGCAGTAGGAAATCACTAGTTAATGGATTACATATTGCCATCTTAGAAATAATTGTTCAAGTCACAAAATTAAAGCTTGTAGAGTGGACATTCCAACAATGATACTGCAAACAGTTCTGTTCAATGATCCAATAAAACTCTGTGATATCATTTTCTATCTTATACATTTAAATATACATGCAGTTATATAGTTTAGAGCACTTTCTTTTCCTCTCTTTTGTACAGTGACTATTACACATTTTGGGTTTCATTGCTCCCACGGTTCTTGTTGCTTTTTTGGAAGAGAGTAAAACCAAATGTGACATAACAGAACAGAATCGGTCAAGTCAAAAGGGTGGACATAATAGATAATATAAAAACATAATACAAGGTGATCAACAATGGTTACCATAATGCCTCCCGCTATTTCTAATAGAATTGCCTATATCATTAGTTGTAATACAATTGAACAAAACCGTAAAGAATAAAACCGACAAAACCAAAACATTGGAGATATTGTAGGTCTTCAAAAGTAGATAAAAGTCAACGAGAATGGGCGTTATAATGAATCTCATTATCTTCTCAGCTGATGCCTAAACTTTCGAACCTGATACTATCCAGCAAAACAGAATAGAGGAACCTCAGTCAAAAACAAGATGGTGAGAGTAACACAGGGCTTCAAATCGAGATAATAGAAAGTCAAAGTGGGTTACTATATTATATCCTGCTATATTTTTCCCTTTAATTAAATGGATAAAAATAAAAAAGTAAATAATGGAGTGGAGATTGAGAAAAAAGAGGGCATAACAGCGAAACAGGGCAGATCAAAACATAACCATTTAAGCAGAATAGTGTTTCACCACCAGATAATCCTGACCCAAAAATAGTTACCATATTGACTCCCTCCCTGAAGTCCTTGAGTACAACTTCATATACTGTAGCATTAAGTATATCAAAACAATGTAAATCCATTTAAGAGAATGACAGCATTATAGAGTATTTAGAATCGACTAACAGAAAATGAACAATGGTCTCTGTATAATCTCCTTGTCTTTAAAAGGTTTTTTCTTATACTATCGTACTTAACAAAATCCAATAAGATACAACCTGTTTAGACCATTGGAGACAGAAGAACAAAAGCTAGATGAGACTTCAAAACAAGATGGTACTAAATCAGCATTACCTATTAAGATGTCATTTTCTCCAAAAAAAGCTGTTCCTATCATCCAATCTTCTCTGTCTCATTTCTGTTGAGCTCTTTTTCTGTCAGTAGCTGTCAGTTTGTCTTCTTCATTTTGTTCTCTGCTCCATTCGTTGTGGCCTCCCCGCCCCTATTTCTGGGTTCTTTGTATTTTTCTTTTTTTAGAATATCCTGCAATACTTTCTGTAGGGTTGAATTGGTGGTTGCAAATTCCCCCAGTTCCTCTTTATCCTGGAAGCACCTCGTTTTTCCATCAATTTCCAGGGACAGTTGTGCAGGATATCTCAATCTTGGCTGTAGATTATTATCTTTCAAAGCTTGAATTATTTCTCTCCATGCTCTTCGTGATTTGATGGTTTGTGAAGAGAAATCTGCTGTAATTCTGATGGGTCTTCCCTTGTAAGTGATCTGTTTCTTGTCTCTTACAGCTTTTAATATTCTGTTCTTGTATTGAATTTCTGGGATTTTTATTATTATATGCCTGGGTGTTTCTCTGTTAGGGTTGTAGGTAGCTGGGGTCCTGTATGCCTCATACATTTGAGTATCTTTACCTTTTGCTAAATTAGGAAAATTCTCCTGGATTATTTCTGTGAGTACCTTTTGTAGTTCACTTGTTTGTGTCCCTACTTCTTCTTTTATGTTCTTAATCCTTAAGTTATGGCTCCTCTTATCATCTTCTTGTCTTTGTATTATTGCTGTGTGTTTCTTTGTTATTTTTAAGAAGTTTTCCATTTCATTCTCCCATGTTTCAAGTCTGCCCTCCAATTCAGATAGTCTGTCCTTAGTTTCTTTCAAGCTGTTATGCCAGTCTTGGGTAGACTTCTTAATTTCTTGATAGTCCCTTTGAACCTGCTTCACATACTCAATGCTTTCTCTGTTTTCTCCATCAAGCAATTCTCCCCTCTTTTTCTGTTCTTCCATTCCACCATCTGCTTTTTCCTGGGTGGTGCTTAGCATTTCTCTAACTATTCTGCATACTTCTAGCTTCAGGTCATTGATAACTTCATTCCTGAATTGGTCTATGAGGCTCTCTAAATGGCGCTTAATGTATATTGGTGCAGTGTCCACTGCCTGATTCTCAGGATTGGGGGTCGAGGAGCCTTTTTTGTTGCTTCCCTTCCCCATATTTTCTGTTCCTTATAAAATGTAATCTTACACAGGAGGCCCGGCTTCCCTGCCTGCCAGACACAGCTTGATCAAATTGCGCTGGCTAGTTGTTCCCGCTCACCGCTGCGCCCCAGGGAGTTGCGGAGGAGGCAGCCTACGCGGGAGTCGGTCGCTCCTCCGGGCCACCGTCAGGCTCTGGGATCTGGGCTAGGCCAACCTAGGGGGTCCGCCAGCAGCGTCCCTCCGGTCAGGCACCTTTCACCAATCCCGTCCGAGAGGGAAACGTGCGGCTGCAGTTGCCACCACGCCCTGCTCTTACAGGACTGCCCGCGCCCAGAAAAACCTCCGCTGGAGTCAACCTGCGGTAGGGAGTCAGTTCCTCGCTCACCTCGCCACCAGTCAGCCTTCCTCCCTGTCCGTCGCGTTTCCGACTCCGTTCGCAGACTCCCGTTTCCAAGCCTCTGCGTGTCTCTCCTTGCCGAGCCGCTATGGAGGCAGCCGGCCGCCGGGCGGCGGGAAATCCAAACCGCGGTTTCCAATGGCGCGGAGTCGAGCCTCCACACCGAGATTTTTCTGTTCCTATTTTAGCACCAGGACTGTATTCCAAGTTGGATTCTCTCAGCCCAGTTCGTTCCTGAGTCAGCAGAGCATATCTCTACTGGTTCGTATCTCCTTAGTCCGCATCATTCCTGGCCTCTGAGCCGAGCCTTTAGAGAGCGTTCAGTAGTTGCTGTTGTCTGTCCGCCATGTTCTCCCCGTCCACATTATAGGTTCTTAAGATATGTCAAAATCCAGTTTGTCTTTGATGCTATTATTGTTGCTGATTTTGTTACTAGAACCAAGGTAACATAGTTGTTGCTATCAATTGGGTTTTTTTAGTATTCCAATATCTGAGTTGTTGTTATGCTATTAACAATGCTATGGCCCATTCATGGACTACTGGGTACTGGGCCAGATGTGCTGGATCCTCCCTTCCCAAACAGAGGTGATGAGATTCTGGAAGGGAGCAAAGGTCTACAATTAGTCATATCCAGAGGACATCATTGAAAAGTGGAAATTAATAGAGAGGTCTCCATATAAGAAAAATCTTCCTCTGCAATCAACCCATATACCTCAGCAAAAAACAAACAAAAACATATAACAAACAAAAAAATAGAAAAATCAAAAGATAAGGCAACAAAATGCCTTCACAGACTCTCAACACCACCACAGTCGAATCCATGGGGCATTGTGGGAAGAAAATAAAAGCCAAACAGCTAAATTATTGGGAAGGGAGCAAAGTAGGAAAAAATAAGATGATTGGCATGCTCAAAGAGGATATAATCAAATAAATAATGGACCTCTGAGATCATAAGTGAGTCTACAGAATACACCATAAAAAGCTAGTAGAGATAAACAAAATAAAACAAAACATGAATGCCCAGTATAGAAAAGAATTAAAGCCCATGAAAGAGTATCAAGCAAAAAACCCAGAGATTAAAAATTCTGTTGAAATTATGGGCATTAGAAGCAGGCAGGGAAAAATAGGACATTCTTTAAGAATTAAACAATAATAGCAGCACAACATAGTATAACTTACAGGACACAATGAAAGCAGTCATTTGTAACTGTAAATGCAGCATCAGAAATACAGAGAGGCCAGATGAATGAATGACTTAATGATGCATCTCAGGGTCCTAGAAAAACTAGAGAAATCCAAATCCAAAGCCAGCATGCAGAAGGCAAACAGAACAGAAATCAATGAAACCAAAACTAAAAGAAAAGGAAACAAAGAGCTGTTTTTAAATCACTGTGGATATTGATGAAATTCATAAAATTACCAAATATTTTGCAAACTTGTGCACCAATAAGTTGGAGAATTCACAATAAATTTACATATATATATATATATATATATATATATATATCCAAAACAGAATATATATATATATTTATCCAAAACAGAACTAAGAAGATATAAAAACCCTGAGTAATGCAATAGCAGGTAATGAAATTGAAATAGCAATTTAAAAAAAACTACCAACTAAGGAAAGCTCTGGACACGATGGATTTACTGTTGAATTCTGCAAAAACTTCAAGGAAGATCTAATACCAATACTCCTCAAACTCTTTAATAAAATCAAGAAGGAAGAACTACACCCAATGTCATTCTTAGAAGCTAGCATTACCCTGATTCCAAAACCAGACAAGGTCCAACCAAAAATAAAGAAATATAGGCCAATCTCTTTAATAAATATGTATACAAAAATCTTTAACAATACACTGACATACAGAATGCAACAAATGATCAGAAACATTATACACTGTGAATAAGTACGCTTGATCCTGGGGCTGTAGGGATGGTTCAATATATGTAGATCAATAAATGTAAAATATCACATAAGCAGAAGCAAGGACAAAAATCACATGATCATCTCAACTGACAAAATCCAACATCTATTTATCATCAAAACCCTGAAGAGAATAGATATACAAGGACCTTATCTCAATCTGATAAAAGCCATTTATTACAAACCTACTGCCGATATCATATTATGTGGGGAACACTGAAAGCTTTCCATCTAACATCAAGAACAAGACAAGGATGTCCACTATAAGCACTCCTGCTAAATATAATAGTCAAAAGATTAGCCAGATTAATCAGGCAACAGAAAGACATAGAGAAATATATATATAATGGATTATAAGAGGATTTTATATATATATATATATATATATATATATATATATATATATATATATGAAAGAAGTCAAATTATCATTATTTGCATATGACAGGACCCAAAAAATTCCACCAAAAGACTCCTAGAATTAATAACCAAATTCAGTCATGTAGCAGGATACAAATTCTACACACAAAAGTCAATAGCATTCCTGTATACCAATAATTAATTCTCTGAGGAAGAAATCAGGAAAACAATACCATTCACAATAGCAGCAAAAAAATTAAATACTTAGGAATTAACCTAGCCAAGGAAGTGAAAAGCTTCTACAGCAAAAACTATAGCACTCTGAAGAAGGAAGACTGAAAAGGACGTCAGAAAATGGAAAGACAGATCCTGCTCCTGGCGAGGTAGAACAAACACTGTGCCATCAAAATGGCCATACTTCCAAAACTCATATCAGATTTAATGCAGTCCCAAACAAAATACCAGCAATGCGCCTCACAGAGCTGTAGAAAATAATCCTAAAATGCATATGGAACCAGAAGAGACCCAGAATAGCAAAAGCAATTCTGGAGGCACCGTGCTTCCAGATTCATATTTACATTATAAAACTATGTGATAAAATTATCAGGGTATGGCACAAAAACAATTAAGAGGGTTAATGGAATAGAACAGATGATCAGGAACAACTCCAGGCACATTCAGCTATTTGATCTTTAACAAAGAGGGGCAAAAACATATACTGCAGGAAATATGGCCTCTTTAACAAACGGTAGTGGGAAAATCAGCTATCTACATTCAGAAGATTGACTCTGGATCTCTGTATCTCATAATGTTCTAAAATAAACCAAAATTGATCAAAGAGCTAACTGTTAACATAAAAACAATCTGCTGGGAAATAAAATAGGTAAAACTCTTGAAGACATGGGTATAAGTAAGGACTTTCTGAACAAAACCACAAAGGCACAAGAAATAGTACCAAGAATCAATAAATGGGATCATATCAAATCAAAGAGTCTCCACCCACAGCAAGGAAACCACAGAAGAAAGAGACAATCTACGGAATGGGAAAAATGTTTTATCAGTTATTCCTCAGACAGAGAACTAATATCCAGAATATATAAAGGACTCCAAAAAATTAGATCCCCTCAAAATAAAAGACCCAATCAATGAGTGAAATGAATAGACCTTGCCAGAAGAAGTGCAAATGGTCAAAAAAACAAAACATATTCAAAATTCCTGGCAATAAAGGACATAGCAATTTAAAACAATACCAAGAGTCCATCTTACTCCAAAAAAAAAAAAAAAAGGATTATCATCAAGAAATCAAACAACAACAAACGTTAGGGGGAAAAAAGGAATCCTTCTATATTGTTGGTGAGACTATAAACTAGAACTGCTATGGAAATTAGTATCAAGATTCCTCAGAAGACTAAACTAAAAATTTAATTAAACCCAGCTATTCCCCTTCTAGTTAACTTCCCAAAAGAATTAAAGACATATTACAGAAAACACATGTATGTCCATGTGCATAGCAGCACAGTTAATACGTAATAGTTAAATCTTGGAGGCAACCTATATTCCATCAAGCGATGAACAGATAAAGAAAATGTGGTGTTTATCTAATCAAGTACTACTTTACCATAAAGAAGGATAAACTTGAGTCATTTGTAGGAAAATGGATGCACCTTGAGACCATAATATTAAGTGAAATAAGCCAGACACACAAGCTTAAATATTGCATAGTTTCTCTTATGTGAGAAACCCAATATGTAAATAAAGATGAAAGTAAAGGATAATAGGAAGTAGGAAAATAGATCCTTTTCAAATGGGAAGAGGATTAAGAGGTAAAGGGGAGTGACAGAGGAGGAGAAAAGGATGATAAAAGAATTGAGATGGGTTATATTCATATACCGACCCCCCACAGGTAATGTAATCATTACATATGGCAAAAGTAGTAATAAAAAATTAAAACTGAGAAAAAAGAAGTGTGCACTCAGAATTCAGTATTTTTAAAAAATCCTCCCTATATTGCTCATATAAGAAATTAAAATTTTCATAAATATCCCAAGATAAGCAGAGACGCTCACACATCTATTTCACATTAAAGCAGCAAGGTCAGTATGAGCTTTGCTGTATGAACCTAGACACAGGTTTCAGTGTATAGGTTTCTTTGAAGTGACCCTTATCACTTAGCTACATTTTGAGAAATGGAGGAAAATCTCATTTGGTTCCAACTTGAAACGCAGAAATCACTCGTGAATCCTAAATGTATGGCTGGCAGTCGGCAGCTGCTGAGAACCGGCCATGGTGGAACCCAGGTGGCTGCAGAAGGCAACTCGCCCTCTTGGTAGGCACCTCGCTCCAGCACCAGCCAGGAGGAGACCCAGTCAGCGGCTCCTGTGAGCCTACTGGCACATGGGCTGGAAATCAAACATCCCAACCGGCCCCCCCAGGTTAGCATCTAGGGACAGAGGTCTGAGCATCTCTTGGGAGGATGACCATATGCAATATAGCAAATATGGGGATTTTCTTCCATCTTCTGTTGGAAGGCAAATATTTTTTCTCTGTTTTGTTTCATTACTATTAACTGTATTACTCTATTCAATATTCTCTTTCAAATGGTTTTATAATGTTCTGTTTTTGATTTGATTTTGCTACACCTGACTGGACAATTATTGTGAAGATAATGAGATATATTATGGTACTTATTACTGTTATCCCTGTCACTGCTCTGAAGTTCTGTACCAGTCTCACAGCATTGTCTTAACTGGCTTTGTTCTGTCTTGTTCTGTTGTGTTTTTACTACCTTCAAAATAAAATATAAATGTATGGCTGGTGCTATATACTTCAGTGGTAGAATGTTGTCTCCGATAGACTCCTGAGTTTCATTTCCAGCACTGATAGATAAATAAATATGCATCTCAATGTTTAGTTCCAATGGAGTTGGCGTTTGAGTGTTGATGTGGCCTATTTGTGGTGGTGACTCTCCATCATGGGCATGATCCACGGTCACCATGTGGGTACCATATAATATCCCACTCATCACATTAAGAGCTTAGCAATTGAAAACTCTAGATACCCTGAGGTTGTGTGACTAAAAACACTGATCTTACAGGATTAAAAAAAAAAATCACACCTGAGAGCTAACCAACAATAAACTCTCACTTAAAAAAAATAAGCTTCCTTACATCATGCCTAAGGTTGAAAAGAAGATCAGTTAAGGAGTGTTTAGCCCCTAAGTTATGGCCCACATTTATTCACCAAGATTCACAGTGATGTGTTTGCACTCTTGACTTTAAGAAAAATAATATAAAATAAAATGCTCTTGAATGTCCGTGGTACCCAAGGAGACCACAATATTTCCATGTTGCATTAAAGAGGTTTTTTCCAAGGTCAATGTGAGCTTTACTACACAGATTGTGTTTATATATATGATACAAGCACTTTTTAAACTGTCTGAAAATACTGGTAATCTGAAAACTATGACTTGCTTAAAATCATACACTCTGAGATGCTTTTTCAATAGTCCCTGTGATCTTCTAATATGGGGAAGTGGTTTTTACCAAGCTAACCACCAGCCTTGAAATACCTAATGATGCCCTGGGACTGGAGGGAATCATTCCAAATTGCTCTAAATTGAACTTCCCATGGTAAGAACAAAGGGTGACACTTAACTCAAGGCCAACAGCCATGGTCCTTGGGGGGTCCAATTTTCCACTCAGGATTTCAGTCTTGGGAACTTCAGGATTTTAAAATACACTATCTCAATCTGGCATGCAGAGTAAACTTGTCCATTTACCCAGAGGAAAGAGCCTGTGTGGGGCTTTTGTGATTTCGCTGAGATTTCTCTCCTTTGCTGCAAGCTGGAGGCCTCCAGACTAGACCTGGAGCCCTGGGGAAATGCCCACGCGGCTGCCCCTCTGTCCTCCTGTACGCAGACTCACCTGAAACTTCGGAGTGTTTCCCTCAAGTCCCAGCTACCACATTTTCAAAATGCATGTCAGCTCTCTAAGCCAGGCCTGTTAGAGGAGATCATGAATGACAGAGCAAATCGACTCCCTTCTGGGAAGAATAGCACTTTATGAGGATATTTTTTGTTTGCAAGAAATAAAACTCCATTTGAGCTCGTGTAAGCAAAGATGTATAATAAAACTTATGGAGTAGTTTTAAAGAATTCAAGAGTAGGTAAACAGTTACACTTCAGGAAGGGCGAGAAGAAAGAGTTGGAACACTGTAGTGAAACTTGAAAATCTTTTCATGACTTCCAATGAAATCTGATTCATTCTTCTCCTCCCCAGCCTTCATGAAGAAAATTGTCCATCACTTGCACTTTCCTCATTGACCTGCTTTCCATTCATTCCTATTTCTACTGACCTGTGTGCACTCGCTGTTAGTTCCACTTTCCCCAAATCAGAATCAGATTGGCTTACCTTGGATGAGGGGCCCACTCATTCAGTCAATCAATTGTGGCTACAAGGAGAGGAGGTCATTTCATCATCATAACTGCTTCCCCTGGATGGGTAGGATGAAGGGAGACCAAGAAGGAATGATAGACAGATTTAGAGACCAAAATACAAGAATTTAACATAAACAACAAATAATTTTTAGCATTAGTATATCCAGGACATTAGTGAATCATGAGACATTAATATTCTATAGAAAAGAATTATACAATTTAAAAGATTTGGAAAACATGCTATGACATCTATTCATTCATTGAATACCAGAATTAGTGTCTACCATGAGGCAGCTGCTAAATTCAATAGAGGACTTCTTGAACTTCTATATACCAATGTATTCTATGACTCTGAGAACAGAAATGGAGTAGAGTGTTTTTCCCAAACTTATCTGACCATGGGAAAATCATCACAGGCCCAATCTGGGAAATGCTGACACAAAGTGGAAAAAAAGTAAGATGAAACCGGGGAAAGGGAGGTAGGATAGGGTGGGCAGATGAGTTATTCTATTTAGGAACGAGCTCCGATACAGTGCTCAGCAGTAACCCAATGAAAATGCATGTTCAGAAAGTTCCCAATACATGCAGTATTGACAAAACACATTGCAGGACACTCAGTTTGCACCCTTGAGTTCCAAACCTGATGCTCTCCCCCTTGGCACAGATTATCACACAATGAAATGAAAATGACCCTAGATTTTACAAATATTTTATTATTGTGTGGAGTTTGACTACTGTGTTTGGCCACTTTAGTTTCCTTTTTCATAGCCATCTAGAACTTTCTGTTATTTGCCTTTCCTATTAACATCACTACTCTCTTTGCATATTGTATTGTGATCCATAAAGTGGCCAAGGACACCCTCTATAGTAAGTGGCAACAAATTCTTCCAGCACTGGGAGTAACCAAAGGCAAAGTGTTTCTCTGTCATAAATCTTGAAACTGCTGTCTTGAGTCTTCAGTATCTTCTGAGCTTACCCTGAAATACCTCCTCTTTTTCTATTCGTCTGGGTCTTGGTTTTCTATGTTGCCCACCCTCAAAATTCATGTCCTTCTGTCTAAACTGCTAACTTAACCTGTCCCTGTGGGCTCTGAAGTGCTTCCAAAGATATAAGGTTAATAATCCAATCAAATTTAAAACAGCTCTATAAATTTTTCCTACAGGAACCAGTTTCAAAATGTATGTGTGTTATAAGACAACTATGAAAAACATTGAAGCTTGACACTTGACCCACAAAGATTAGATTTAGTGATTTAAATGAAGAGATTTAAATGAAGTTACTTGGAAATTTGAACACTGGGTAGATGTTTGATGATATATTAAAATTGTTTATGTTTTAAAAGCATGTGTCATCTCACGTGAGCTCTGTAGGTTTGCTGTGATCTTCTTTCTCTCCTATAGGTGACAGGAGACATTCTTCAAACACTTTCTGCAGGAGGAGTGCCTTTTTGAGAAAAGCACAAAGTCAAAGCTGATCCATCCCTCAGAAATCAAAGACATGGCGATGGTACGATTTTAAATATCCCACAGCAGCAGCAGCAGTAGAGTACTAAAGTCAAACATTATATGCTTTATCAAAATGCAAGTGTTGGCTCACAGTTAGGTCTAATTTGTTCCTGGATCATAGGGCAGGAGTTTGGGAAAGATACACTTTTCACAGAAAGAGGTTACTTCCTGGATCCCAGTTTCAAATGGCAGTACCAATTCTGGCTGATTTTTTTTTTTTTTTCGGTCTTTTTTGTTTTTATCGGTACCAGGGATCAAACTCACAACTGCCTGCTTACAAGGCAGGCGCTTATGCCACTGAGCTAAATCCCCAGCCTGAATTCTGGTTGATTAACCAAGGATTTACTGGCAGCTCAGATTCTCCAAGAAAGTCAAAATACCAAGTTCACAAAGCATGCAGGAACAGAGATGTGTAGTTTCCTGGGACACAGCTGAAATCCTCTGCCCTTGCCCCTAAACATCAAAACCTCAACTATCACAGACACCGTCATAGAGCCAAGTGCTCACTCCTGATTCATGTCCAAGACAGGGCTTTGATGGGCTTTGCTGGAGATATGCCCATGCCCTGCCTTCAAAATAGGATGGTATCTTAGTCCACCTTAGTCTACCAGTTATAACAAAATACCTGAGGCCAGGTAATTTATTTAAAAAATAGAAATGTATTTGGCTACTGGATTTGGATGCTGGGCAATCCAAGAGCATGCTGCTGTCATCTTCTTGGCATCTGGGCCTTCTTGCATGGTAGGACAAAACAAGCA
The DNA here is from genome assembly GCF_034190915.1 of Cavia porcellus. Classification (NCBI taxonomy): domain Eukaryota; kingdom Metazoa; phylum Chordata; class Mammalia; order Rodentia; family Caviidae; genus Cavia; species Cavia porcellus. The sequence continues at coordinate 61,309,485 of NW_026947495.1, forward strand.
TGCTAACTCAGGTCTCTTCCTCTTCTTATAAATTCCCCAATACAATCCTCATAACCTCATCTAACCCCAATCCCCCTCCCCCCATCTCCATCTTCTAACACCATTAACAAGGATTAACTTTCCAACAGGTGAATTCTCAGGAACACAGACCACAGCAGAGAGAGTCATAAAATGAAGTCCCTGCTTCTCAGGTGATCCTGTATGACTGATCCTGAATGGCTGAACTCACATGCTGCTCAGGTGTGGAGGAGCAGACTTCCAGATAATGCAAAAAATTCACCTGCGATTCCATCAAAGACTAGCCACTGACTCATAGAAAATCTTCCTTCTGAGGATGAAATGAGGGGGAAAGAACAAGAAGACTGGTAGACTGTTACACCCGGACTTTCAAAGGGGCTGCCTGCCTATAGTTATGACCTGCTCTACCTCGTCTTTGAATACCTCACGTTGACATCCATTGTTTATTACACATTCATTTTCAATTTAAAAAGAAAATAATGAGTAATGTTGGTGATAAGCTACCCTCTTTAGCTTTTTGCCAAAATAAAAGAGAAAAAAAAACCACCTGAGAGCCTAGATCCATTGGTCCTTGCCTGATCCAATTTGCTCTCCCTGCCACTCCTTGAGATGCCATGGCATGGTGGATACGGTGGCTCCCCAGGCTCTGGACTACACACACCTGTCTCCTGCTCTGATAGCTTTGCTGCTGTTCTGCTGTTGATGCCACCTCACACACAGCCTGAACACAGCCAGGATGATGCAAGGAGCTCGCTTAGCAAGTTTAAACCAAGGCTGAACACCTCATTAGTAATAGCATACAGTTCACAGATGGAATAATGTATGATGGCATCTCGGCCTATTTTAAAGTTAAACCTAGACGTTTGGAATATAGAAGCAAACCTTAACTACCTAGTTCCAAGTACTTTCTTCACTCATATCCATGATCAATGCCTTTTGTGGCTGAATTCATAATTCTGCTTGACCTGCTGCCTGACATGTGTAATTTGCCATGCAGTCTATTGCCTGAGAGCAGCTCAAGGCTGTGATGGGGTGATCTCACTTCCCTTAATTGAGGGCACCTGTTTTCCCTTTGCACTGAGGACAGCAATTGGAAATCCTGCTGAATCCACAGTTCTCCTGGAGCCTGAGCTGGAAGTCGTAGCCATTTGCTTTTTCAACCTATGTTTTCCAGCAATAACTCAGGGCTATATAACAGAAGGCACACAAAACATGTAATCCTAACAAAAACAAGAAGTTACCCAGAAACTACTGGAGTCTTGTCAAAAGGATTCATGAGCTAACTTGAAAAGCCCCCCACTCATCACATGTGACACATAATTTGAGTATAAAAAATGACAAACGTGAGATATTGAAATTATTTAAATCTGTGATATATAGTGGTAGTTCTTCAGAAATTACAATGTCCTATTGATCACATTTGGAACCAAGGAACCAATTCACTGTTTTGAAAACTGATAAAGAATTGAGCATGTATGATTCTTTTTTCCCTAAAAACTGCACCATTTGATAATCAAATCACAGAGGGAAATCTCTCTTTATAGAAATATTACAGCCTTAAAATTACCTTTTCTAAAATCAGTACTTTACAACTTCTAGTAGATAAATGAATGGAGGCTATGGTCACAGTGGCCATTTATATCACAGGACAGTCATACAATATGTGCTCCTGATGTAGGACCTACAGCTACCCAAACTTAAACATGGATTTGATCAAGTTTTCCCCAATCAAAGATATAAACATCCTAAATAAACCAATATCAATCAATGGAATCGAAGATGTAATTAAAAACCTACCAACAAAGAAAAGCCCAGGCTCTAACAGATCCATTGCTGAATTCTATAAGAAATTTAGTGAAGACCTAACACCACTACTTCTCAAACTTTTTAATGAAATTGAAAGGAAAGGAATATTCCTAAATTCATTCCTGAAAGCAAGCATTATCCTTATGCCAAAATCAGAGAAAGACATAACTAAGACAACTACAGGCCAATCTCCCTAATGAACATAGAGCAAAAATCCTCAGTAAGATACTGGCAAGAAGATACAGCAACTCATCAAGAAGATTATACGCCATGATCAACTGGGATTCATCCCAGGGATGCAGGGATTGTTCAACATATGTAAATCAATAAATGTAATATACAAAATGTAATATACAAAAACCATATGATCATCACAAGAGATGCAGAAAAAGATTTTGACAACGTCCAACTCCCATTCATGATAAAAACCTACAGAAAATTGGAACAGATGATCTTTATATCAATCTGATAAAAACTGTCTATGACAAAAACTGAAAGATTTCTCTCTCAAATCAGGAACAAGACAAGAATATCCACTGTCTCCACTCTTTTTTTTTTTTTTTTTTTTTTTGTCTTTTTCCTTTTTATCGGTACCAGGGATCGAACTCACGACTGCCTGCTTGCAAGGCAGGCGCTTATGCCGCTGAGCTAAATCCCCAGCCCCCCACTGTCTCCACTCTTAACAACATAGTCTTGGAAAGTTTAGCCAGAGTAATTAGACAAGAGATAGAAATAAAAGGAATAATGATAAGAAAGGAAGAGGTCAAATTATCATTGTTTATAGATGGCATGCTAATTTACACAGAAGACCCCAAAAACTCCACCAAAAGATGCTAGATTTAATAAGCAAATTCAATAGTGTATCTGGATACAAAGTCAACACTCAAAAATCAATAGCCTTCCTGCACATGAATAATTTCTCTAAAAGAGAAATTAGGGAATCAACACCTTTCACAATAGCATCCAAGTAAAAATAAAATACCAAGGAATCAATATAATAAAGTAAAAGACCTCTACATTGAAAACTATAGTACCCTGAAAAAGGAGATTGAAGAGATCATAAAATGGAAAGATATCTCTTGCTCTTGGGTAGGAACAACAAATATAGCGAAAATGAACAAACTTCCAAAATGGTTATACAGGTTTAATGTATACATTCATCTCAGACTATCAATCAATCAGAATTCCAATCAAAATTTCAATGGCATATCTCACAGAATTAGAGAAAACAACACAAAACTTTATTTGAAACCAGAAGAGATCTCAAAAAGCAAAGGCAATTCTGGGAAACAAAGGTAAGGCAGGGGAGGCATTGCAATCCTTGACTTGAAATTATACTACAAAACCACTGTGATAAAAACAGTGTGGTACTAGAAAAAACAAAACAAACAAGCAAAAAAAAAAAAAAAACAGACCTAAGGATCAGTGGAACAGATTAGAAGATGTAGAAACAATTCCAGCCACATTATCTTGGACAAACAGGCCAAACACATTCACTGGAAGTAAGATAGCCTCTTTAATAAATGGTGCTGGAAAAAGTGGCTTTGCACATGCCGAAGATTAAAATTGGACCCATATCTTTCACCATGCACTAAACTAAATTTGAAATGGATCAAAGATCTAATATTAAAACAGAAACATTAAATCTGCTGGAAGACAAAATGGGTAAAATTCTTGAAGACACTGGTGTAGGGAAAGACTTTATGAATAAACTCTGCACAGGAACTATCACAAAGAATTAACAAGTGGGATCTCATCTTATTAAAAAAAAAAGTCTTTTCATGGCAAAAGAATATGGTGTTCACAATCAGATACTGTATTTCTCCTGGGCCCAGCAGCAACCCAGCACTGATTTTCAAAAGGCTGCTAGTTCTCTTATGGAACAAGAATGTTTGAGGTCAGCCATAGCCAAACAAATTCAAGCATCATTTTTTTCCTCCTTATGGACATAGCTAAACCCATGGGGACCACTGGATTTGCTATAGTGAAGTGTGGAAAAAGGAAGTTTTTTTGGAAAAATTGCACCTGATCTTGCCTGTCACCGCAGCTCTTACCCTACATGCCGAAGACCCAAATGTGGGGGTTATATAAACTACCACATATATCGACTTCAGGCTCATGGTCCAGGCCTGGAGGCACAGTAGAAATGTTAGGACCCATAACTTGGCCAGGATTCCTGCTCATGTTTCTCTAACAGGGTGATAAGGAAACTAGGTAATGATTAGATCTATGTCTCATAATATTTGAAGTGCTTATATTGGTAAACAGTTACCAAAGTAAATGGCTATAGCTCTCCTTAGAAAAAGCCTGGGAAATTTCACCAAGCTCACCTTGGTGTAATTTTAGAAAATTATTGTTTACTTTTCTTATAGTATCACAAGGTTCTTCTGTCTGGGAACCCAGATTTCTCTTTACTTAGTTGATTCCACATTGAAAAACTAGCTGAGGTCAGAAGCTGCACAAAGGATCATGACTATTTATTGGTTGGCTTCTTGATCACCCACTCTTGACATATGTTGGTGGTTTAAACTGAGTAGCGTATTTGTTGATTATTTTTCCAATTTGTTCAGCTATGGCATCATTCCCCATAACCCAGGATTTCCTGGTTACTCACATTGACCTTTCCACTGACTGTCGTTGCAATAACTGAATTCACAAAAATTCAAGATTTGGAAATCATCAACTCTTATCTTCATATTACTAGTCACCATCCCCGTTCTTTTCCAGCCAGGGCTCTAACTGACATAGCAGTCCTGCCTAGCTGAAGAGATTCCCCCTGTGGAGCTCAGTTAGTCCCTTAGGGCTTGGTCCACTGCTTTCTCTGTTCTAAGTCTAGAGAGTTTCTGAGCTTGTATGGCTTTCTGTCCTCTACAGGATACTGGATGTGGCTGCCTGGGGAGGGGCTGACCTTGGCGAAGTAGCTTTTATTACAGACTGCATGGATATGTCTCCCCCCCTCCAAATTTATATGCTAAAATCCTAACCTTCAAGGTGGTGGTATTATGGGACGAGGCTTTTAAGAGATGATTAGGTCATCTGGAAGGACCTAATGAATTATATTTCCTCATCAGTGTGCTCTCTCACCTCGTCCCACAGGAGGACACAGCTGGAGGACAGCTGTTCCTGATTCAGGAAGTGGGCTGTCACCAGAACCAAATCTACCAGCACCTTGATCTTGGACTTCCCAGCCTGCAGAAGCATGAAAAATAACTACTTGATATTTAGGCCACTGGGTCTCTGGTATTTTTGTTATAGCAGCCCTAGGGACCCAATAGTTCTCTGTACCTTTGGCAGCACCTAAGGACTGACCTCTCAGGCTGTCTGCAGGCACTGCCAGAAGCCCAGGCATCAAGCCCCTCACTGAAATGGGTCTTGTGGAGGGACCTTGTTTGAATCCCCCTATCCCACCCCTGGTCATCAAGTTTGCAATAAAGAGACACCTGCAGGCTTTATCAATTATATTTCAAATATTTATTACTTCAGGTACTCAGATTCATTTACAAATATGCCGAAGAAATTACATTACAAAATTGTCATTACAAAAATGTCACTCTTTTCCAATGATTTACTTTCCATTACTATGTAAAAATAAAACGCATTAGAGACACACAGGCAATGCACTACACATACATGCATTCATTTCAACTGCCATACACGGCTGTAATGCTGGGTGCAGGGAGAGCCCAGCTCCTGAGGACAGACACTCACTGGGTGTCTGTATTCGCTCTTCCAGGATCTCCTCTCCTTTCAGGACGCCAACAGGCTTCCATTTTAAAATCAACCAGAAAGAGCAGCTTTGGAGGTGGTGACAGCATCATTCTCACTTGACAGCGTCAGAGCACTAGCAATGTGCTTTTAATACGGAGCAGCTGGTGATGCAACAGATGTGCAGCGCCTGCTGTCAGATGGAGACAGAAGATGCAGTGCTTGCCAGGAATGACAGCGCGGCCACCCAACCTGCCCAAAGGCTGACCTCACAGGCTGACAGCAAAGCCCTCCCCGTGAGAATGCATCCTCCACCTTTCTAACAAAAAGTAGCTTCCTCTGAGGGGAACAAGAAGCCAGGTGGCCAAGGGTAGCTGTTTTAGACACCTAGGCAGCTTAGGTGTGTCTCAAAGAGGAGAGGAAGTTGAAGTTGGGCGGGGATCTAATTCTGATCCAATCTTTTGGGGCCCTAGACGACAGACAGACCCCGAGGAGCCCTCGCATGGCTAAATAAGATGCTGATGGGACTCAGGGAAGCAATGCTGTTTGTGCAGACGATGGGCACCTGAGTGTTTTAGCTAGTATCACTTAGGAGCAATTGGTTAAACACAAGTCACTGTCGCGATGCATCTTGGCTTCAGGACTTCCCTTTCCCCAGCTGTGTGTCTGCGTAGCAGGGCCCATCCTGATCTCTGCTTGTCAGTGTGACTCCCCACATCTCTCACTGAACCAAAAAATGGCGCCAAGCATGTCACAAACTACTTCTTATAAAACTCTAACTTCCCCACTTCTCTGAGCACTGGACTATTTTGTGCTACCTGCAGCATAAGGGAAAATGCTCTGCAAAATGTTCCCCATCATTTCTACACTTTTGTTCCCATTTCTCTCTGTGAGGACTTCAAATATAATTGTCAATTTTCTTCTTTCTAAAATGAGACTACTGGGTTAACATTATCTCTACATTCTTTTGCTCTGAAGTTCTGTGATACTGTAATTTTAAATCATTCTTTCACCCTGGTAGTATCATTATCCAAAGCTGTTACTTTCTTATTTCGCAGAATCCTTTACAGTTAAGGGTTATAGCACACTTCTATGATTCAAGCATAATGTTTATAATAGGACTCATTGTACAGATACAATGTAAAATATATAAATAATTAGAAGACTATAGGGTAATGGGGTATAGCTGATTACTTTAATGTATCATGCACCATTTTATAATGTTGTCACACAATATAAAGTTTATTTTATGAGTTTTTGACAGCTGTCTTATTTTCCTCTCACTGCTGAGATAAAATAGCTGACACCCAAGGTTAAGGGAGAAAAAGTTTACTTAGTTCAGTTTGTAGAGGTTTCAGTCCATCATCATAAAAGTTTAGATAATTAGCTGACTAAGGCAGGGCAGCACGTGACGGTAGGACAATCATTCATGACCTTGGAAGACAGCAAAAGCAACGAGAAGAGAGAAAGATCTTTCTGTGCTTTATTTTGTACCCAGTGGATGGGAATTAGGAGTGGGCTGATCCAGCAATCACCTACCTTTAATCCCAGCACCTCTAATTCTAGCCACGTGCTATGGGTCATACTCTAGATTCAGCCACTCTGAAAAAGCCCCCACCCCTCATGACTGCATGAGGCTTTGGGGGGACATCTAGACAAAAGCCATAACAGCATTTTTTAAATTCTCTGCTAATTCAGAATTTTCTTTACTGCATCAAACATGTGCCCCCCACCAGACTACTTTTAATCCTATTTTCATGCAAATGATGTATTTCTGAACTTGCTAATAGATGTTCCATACAAAGGGATTTGTATAATCAAATAAATATTGGGAAATGCTGGTTAAATACAATTCAGTAAGTTTTTCTTGCAGGACTTCTCAGAGCCTTTAATGCACTGATAGGGGACGCTTTTTAAACATTTGTTCATTTAAACACCTATTTAACATTTTGTCAAGTAGTGGCCAATGAAATATAATTTAGGAAAAGCTGCCCTGGATTTAGATGATACACACTTTGTGTTCCCATCTAGAACTATATTAAACTAGTAGAAGAGAAGACTTGGTATCTTTCAGAACATACTTTCTCTCCTTTCTTCATTAGGATCCCATCCCTGCCACGCCTCTGGGGTCTTTTCCCCATGCTGCTGTCTCCCTAAGACTGTGGAATCTACACTGTGGAGAGAAGCAGGTGTGCAGGACAGAACAGGAAGAAGTGAGTATGAGAAAATGTGGTAGTAGAGTTTCTCCAGTGTTCAAAACTGGGTTAATATCATAAGTAGATGCCTTTTATTTAAGGAAACATTTACGAGTCTTTTCCCCTCTTAGGGCATTGCTGATTAGTGAATATGATCATAAAGCCATTTTAAAGACTACTAAGTAGACTTGAAACAATTGATGAATATCCTTTAAAAAAAAAAAAAAAACCCTGGATGTTCTCCAAGTTTAACCAGACATAATTTAATCACGCTGGCCTTCCATGTGCTTCTGCGGTGGGCGCTGGCACCCTGTGTGCACCCTGGGCAGAGCTGACACTCTGCTCTCTTGGCCCCAGGCCCTGACAGCCACACCGCACCGGGAACTTTGGGAAGAGGTAGGGCAGGATGGTTCCTTTCCCTCCCCACAAATCCTTGGCTCCGAAATGCTACATTTTCTTCACATTTAGTATGCATTTTTCTCTCACATTACTAACAAGAACCAGGAGGTGATTTGGAACCCTGGGCATATGCAGAGGAGCCCCTCGGTGTGGGAGGGCACCATCATTTTCCTGGGTAAGGACTGCCGGGACAAGGTGGTACCCAGCCCCGTTGCTCAGTGTCTGCAAAGCAGGGTCAAGGCAGTTGTGAGAGCTGGGGCCGCCCTGAAAAAGTCTCCAGAAGCACAGCAGCCAGCCCTGCTGGGGAAACAGAGTTGTTCCCGTGGAGGGGAGCGGGACAGACTCGGTGGGAGTCCTGAACTAATCAGGCCAGGGAGTCCCTCAAGGGTCAAAGGCAGGGGAGGGAAATCAAGTCTGAGAACAGGGCCGGTTCATGCAGACAACACATTTGGAGGCCCCACTGTGGAGGGAGGGAAGATGGAGAGCCACGGGAAGGAATGCACGGAGCGTTCTCTGTCTCCAAGGCCAGCGTGGGTCCTAGCTGGGCTGGCAGGGAAGACGTCCCTTCCTGGACAAGGGGACCAGGAACGTGGCACGCTGCAGGGCGCAAAGCAGGTGAAGGAGCAACGGGGTGCGCTCCCGGCCGCCCACCCTCTGCCACCTGCCGGACTTTCTGCCACTATTACTTACAACCCAGGCTATTATGTACCCAGTACTGTTCTTTAGATCATGCCCTATTTAGCCTAATAAAATTTATTTTATAAGGAAATTTATATTATTATTATAAATTTTAAAATATCAATTGCCATAATTAGTAAATTTAAAAATAAATACATGGCAGTTATAAAATAATTTTCCTTATACTGCATATGCATACAACAAAATGCAGTGAGATGACAAAAGGAAACTGAAAAAAAAATGAAATGGACACACCCACAGTCATAGAGATTTTAGTGTGTCTCCCTGAAGAGTTGATAAATCAGACAGATCTGAGAGGAATAAATTAACAGATATGAATACCACTTATTTTTTTTTTAATTTTATTTAAGGAGAAAAGAAAAAAAAAAAGCAGAGAAAGGGTACAAGTTATACAGATTTACAGAAAAAAAAATAAACAGTAGGAAATCACCAGTTAATGGATTACATATTGTCATCTTAGAAATAATTGTTCAAGTCACAAAATTAAAGCTTGTAAAGTGGACATTCCAACAATGATACTGCAAACAGTTCTGTTCAATGATCCAATAAAACTCCGTGATATCATTTTCTATCTTATACACTTAAATATACATGCAGTTATATAGTTTAGAGCACTTTCTTTTCCTCTCTTTTGTACAATGACTATTACACATTTTGGGTTTCATTGCTCCCACGGTTCTTATTACTTTTTTGGAAGAGAGTAAAACCAAATGTGACATAACAGAACAGAATCGGTCAAGTCAAAAGGGTGGACATAATAGATAATGCAAAAGCAGAATACAAGGTGATCAACAATGGTTACCATAATGCCTCCCGCTATCTCTAATAGAATTGCCTATATCATTAGCTATAATAAAATTGAACAAAACAGTAAAGAACAAAACCAACAAAACCAAAACATTGGAGACATTGTAGGTCTTCAAAAGTAGGTAAAAGTCAACGAGAATGGGCGTTATAATGAATCTCATTATCTTCACAGCTGATGCCTAAACTAAACAGCAATAATACAAAGACAAGAAGATGATAAGAGGATCCATAACTTAAGGATTAAGAACATAAAAGAAGAAGTAGGGACACAAACAAATGAACTACCACTTATTCTTGTATTTGAGCAAATACAAATTATTTTTTAAAGTGCCACATACCAAGTCACAAGGCAGGTCTCAACATATCTCTAAAATCTCTGCCCTACAGATCATGTATTCTATAACTTAATGAAGTTAAAAATGAATAACAAAATACAACACTCCATATGTTTAGAAAAAATTTTAATGTCTAAATAATCCATGGATTAAAGATGATATAATGAAAATTAGAAATCAAAATTGAATGCTAACATGTCAAAATTTATGATAAAGCTAACATAGTATTTAGAACTATATAGTATCAAATTAATACATTGAAAAGAAGAAAGCTTATAAGTTACTGGGCTAGGAGTCTAATCAAGAAGGGCTGGGAATGTAACTCAGTGATACAGCACCACCCTACCAAGCGTAAGACCCTGAATTCAGGCTGGATATTGTCAGTAATCCTAGCACTTGAAAAGCTGAAGCAGGAGATTGCTACCAATTTTAGGCTAACTTGGGCTACACAGTGAGTGCAAGGCCAACTTGAACTACCTAGCAAGACCTTGTCTCAAAATAATAATAATAAAAACAAAAGACCCTGGATTAGTTCCGCCAAACAAGCAGACAGAAAAACAGAGAGACAGAGACAAAGACAGAGACAGAGAGACAGAGACAGAGACACAAAGACAGAGCAAGCAAATCAAAACAAAACCTAGAAACTCTCAATTAAGAAAAAAAATTTTAAATAAGAAGAACAAAAGTTAATCAGAGAACAAAGAAACTTTACAAAACAAATCAAAGAAGCCAAACATCAAACTGATAAAAGGAACAGCTGGGTGTGATATTGCACAGTTGTAACCAAGTTTGAGGCCAGCCTGGGCCACATAGTGAGTTAAAGGCCAGCCTGGACTCTCTGGACTGCACAGCAGAAGCCTCTCTCAAAAACATCAGAAATAAAAAGGGAAAACAAATTTTTTGCAAGACGGACAAGAGATCTGGGACAAATGAAGATATCAGGACTGGGAGGAGGGCCGTATTTGTATACAGAAATGTGAAAACAAGAACTTTTTACATTGAAAACTGAAACAAAATGAATAATTTTCCAGAAAAAAAGTATAACATGAACAAAAAAGGAAAAATGCAAATAGACCTAGAACAATTACATACTTTTGATTAACAGTTTAAACACACATTCAGGCATGTGTACACGTATCATCCCTAACCTTCACCTACAGTCAGTTAGACAAAGTCATTCTTGTAAAGATATATTACAATGGCAACAATGAATTTAAGATATTTAGGAATAAATCTAATGGAAGATATACAAGTGAGAGTTATAAAATTTTAACAAAGGATATAAAGAAGAGCTATATAACATGTACCCTGCTCGTGAAAAAGATTTGATACATAAAAATGATAATTCTCCCCAAATCGTTCTATAAATTCAATGTACTTCTAGTCAAAATCCTAAAGAAGCATTTCACATAACTTGACAAGGTGATCTTGAAATTCAGATGGAAGAGCAAAGAACAAGAATAACCAAGAAAATTTCAAATGAGTAGACTCACCTACTAAGGAACTTTATTATAAAACTGCACTTAAATTGATCCAGATAAAAGCAAACAAAAAACTGAGAAAAACACCTACATGTAAAGAACTTGGTATTTGTCCAAAGCAGGACTATAGATCTGGGGAACAGGACAGAATCCCCCAGAAATGATGCTGGAGCCACAGGCCATGAACCTAGATCCTACCTCATCCCACAGAGGCTGAGAGCATTCAGGTGAAAAATAAAACTTCAAGTATAGGATTCATTTTCAGTTAGAAGTGACTATATTAAAAGTGAAAATTGAGGTTTTGTGTGTAGCTTAGAGGTAGAGCACTCATCTAGCATATGCAAGACCCTAAATGCCATTCCTGGCACTGAAGAAAAAGTTTTTAATAAAAACTTTTAAGTTAGGCATGATGGCACATACCTGTAATCCCAGCTACATGGGAGCCTGAGGCAGGTGGACCACAAACTCAGGTTTCCTCAGCCTGGGAAACAGTCAGCAAAGCTCTGTCTCAACAATTAAAGAAAAAAAGTTTTAAAACAACTGCGAATGTAACTAAGTGCAAAGACCCTAGGTTCAAACCCCAGTAACACAATAAATAAACAAAAATAAATTTTAGGACTAGACATAGGTAACTTGGTAGTTGAACAGATGCTCATATATAAGCATATAGCACATAGGAGGTCCTGGTTTAATCCCAACCACTGCAAAAAACAAACCAAAAACAAGCATAAATGATGTGAAAAGATAAATCTCAGGATAGAAAAGATATTTGTTTCCTATCTATAACTGAAAAACATTCATGCCTAGAATATGTACAGAACTTGTAAAAATTGCTAAGAAAAATTTAAAAATAGGCCAGAAGATGAACAGGAAGTGCACAAAAGGGAGCGTCTACTTGCCCAATAAATAAGAAAACATACTCAACCTCACTTAAAATAAAGGTCAAACACACAAATTCAAAATAAATTAATAATAATATTATAATCCAACAAATAACCAAAAATTAATAAATATTATACCAGGTATGTTGGTATAGATGTGGAAACACATAGATTCTTCTACATTGCTTCGGGAAGTATTAAACAGGCATAAATATTTTGTTCAATAATTTGGCAACCCCAGGTAAAGCTGAAGATGTGATTACCTTGGGACCAGCAATCTACTTTTTAGAGATCTCAGAAATGCGGAGTGGATGCTCAAGTTGATGGAAGACACTCATAGTGTACTATTGTCGTAAGAATAGAAAATGTGGGTGCCAACTATTGTTGGGGTTCAGAGTCTTCTATTCAAAACATGACACCTTGGCATACTGAAATATTTCTAGTTGGAAATTGCAAAAAACCACAGAAGCAGGAACGTTACTCAACCTTCCCTCTGCCTGGAACTTGAATAAGAAATCTCTGACCTTCCTTCCCTGAAGTCACGACATGAGGTCAAAATATCGTCATGTCAGAGGGGCTAAGAATCAAACAATCAGTGCTTGCTTAGCCCTGGTCATTACTCTCAGATAACACCCTTGATCCGTCAGTCACAATCTGTACAATTGCCCCCCACCCCCAGATACTGATTTCCCTTCATTCTTTGTTTTTGAACGCTTCTTTGTTATATGAAATTTAAATAAATCCCTTACGCTTTTTCTTATTAAACTGTTTTTGTTGTAGTAACCTCAGCCATAAACCCTGAGGTATGGAAAGGGTAGTACTCCTTTGCCCCTACTCTATCAGTGGAAAAATGGATAACTAAACGGGTTTATTTATAAACTTGAACACAATAAAGAGCTATTAAATTATTTACCCCTATATATTTCAACATAGACGTATCTTAAGTACATAACTTTGAGTTAAAAAGGAAAGAAAAGCAAGTTGCAGAAGCATTTGTTCAGTATCTGCCAGTTATTAAAAACTTTAAAAAAAAACCAACACATACTCTAAATTGTATAAATAAATACACAATACTTATGCATATTTATAATTTATATACACATGCACACAAATATCTGCAGGTCACCCTGCTGGGGGGAATACTGGCTAAGGTCCACACTGTCAAGATGCTACCCACATTCCCACACACTCATGGGTCTGGCACACCCAGCTGCTCACCACAGATGACTTTCATACTGCTGGAAAGCTAAAGCCTCCTTGAGGCCAGGCCTGGATGCCAAGGAGCTCATAGCCAATGACAGAAGAGAACTGGCCAATCAAAACTCCGCAACATGTCTGCACGTCTCTCAGAGTCTCTGGGGAATTGACATCAGTTGCGCTGGGGAACAACCTGCCAGTTCCTACAATCCAAGTTAACTTCCTTTCCTTCCCAAGATCATCTTTCTACTTCCTCGGTTGCTTCTGGGATCAGTTACCAAATAAGCTACTTGCACTCAGATCCTCACCCCAAATCCTCACCCTTCTGCAGATCTCAAACTAAGATGTTAATCAGCATCAGGAGAGGGCCTACCTCTAGAAAGAGAAGAAAGAAAAAGGACCAAGGGCATGTTTAGCTGTATCTGTGTTTTATTTCCTTATTTCTAAAAAGAAAGAAATACGAAGTAAATATTAAGAAAAATGTTAGAATAGTAAATTCATGTGTGTTGCTTTATCTTGTATGTTTTTGGGCTTTAAATATGTTAATATTGTCAATAAAAAATCCTAAATTAGTTAACACTGATGAATCAGTGGAAACAGGACATCAGTTCTGCATTTGATGAGATCCTGTAAGTCCTTCTCTAAGATGTGTGAGGCTCCAGCTAACTGTATTTTCATATGTTGATTTTAAAATATTAGGAAACACATGGGGCCATGCAAAATAAAGTGAGTTATTAGTGAGCGTTTAGAAAAACAGGGAAGAAGTACTGTGTATGTGTTACAGTTCAACAGACAAAAGAAGATTCATAAGGGTCAGGCACCGTCTCTTTCCCTCTCCACTATTTCCTGGGGTTCCTGTCATCAACCACACCATTCCTAAATAATCATGTACGCCCTAGACATGAAGACAACGTAGCAATCGTGTTTTATTTACAATGCATGCCTCTTTAAAACTGGTTTGTGACTTACATTTCCCTAATGCCACTTTTAAAATTCTGAATAATGCATTAAAATGTAAATGTATTTTAAAATGCATCACACACACACACACACACGAATGCATGATATAGCATCATCCACCATGGCCCATGAATGGTGATTTCCAGTGATTCTCTCTAAAGTCTCAAAAGTCTCTCACTGTCCTCCATTGACCATAATGCATTTCCTACTCAAATAATGTAGGAAAATTCCATCAAAAGAAAAAAAAAAAAAAAGAATGTAAGAAAATAAAGACAATCACTTGTTTTCTGGTTGTGTTGCAGTTAACATTTGGAATTCTACTGCATAAAGATAGGACATTACATCTTCCAGCTTTGCCTTCTCTTGAACTCTTTAGGTGAAATCAGCACATTCCTAAAACAGTGTCTTTTTCAGTGTTAACAGAAACCTTCCCTCCAAGGGCTCCCCGCAAAAAGGGTAAGTGAGGGGCATGTTAACCCATTAGCACTAGGAAGGTCCATCCCAGGCCAGCATGGCTTAAGATTGACCAGAGAGAACACGGCACTGCCACTTCCATCTATGGCAAGAGACAATATGAGAGGGACAAGACCACTGGCTTGGGGAATTGTCATCTCAAACACCCTTGGACACAGCACAGCCACCCTTAAAACTGTTTGACACGTGGCACAGATGGATGGAGAGGTGGGATAACAATCCTCAGCACCACCAGTGAAGGTTGCATGGGGTAAAGGGTGCCTGCCACCATCCTTTCCACCTTCAGGGTACAGGCCAGAAGTAGCGCCACAGTTAGAGCCAACATATGCAGCTCAGGTCAAAAAGACAAATGGACTATTAGTGACCCAGAAACAAACTTTATCCTTACCTCAATGTGAGAGTACCAGCATAGGAGTATCCTTTAGCACCCCAATCTCACACATATACTCCAGAGTCACACAGGCTCATACCTGATTTCCAGGGAGTAACTGCTGACCAAAGAACTGGCCAGATCCTTTTGCTGGAACCAAGGATCAGAGAGATGCTAACCTAAGCATAATACAGACATCTCACACAGGAAGCTGATGTAGATCAAGATTTCCTATAATCCTCTGGTCTAGGGTATACCCGTCAGGTAACCCATTTTAGAGCAGATAGCACTCTGGCTCTTTCATCTATATTCTTCTGTGCCAACCTTCTGAAATATCTTTTCAGCAACACCATAGAACATGGGTGCTATCTTGAAGTCTAGTGACATGACTTAAATGTGTCCCCCAAAGTCAGAAACATAATCATCAAGGCAGTGGTGCTGAGAGGTGGGACTGTAAACAAGTGACTGGGTCCCAGGGTGGCCCTATAGATTTTGTTATTGTCATGGGAGTGGTTTCACTATCACAAGAGTGGCTTTGTTATAAAGACACTTTCAGAAGTTGCTCCCCCTCCTCCCTCTCCCTGTTCCCCTTCTCCACTCCCTTCTCCCTCCGGGTCACCCTCTTCTGTGGAATGACACTTGAAGAAGAATGACACTTGGTGCCAAATGCCACCACCTAGATCCTGGACTTCCTGGCTTCCATAATTGTGAGAAATTTTATTTTTTTATGAATTACCTAGTCTGTGACATTGTGCTAAGGTAACACAAAATGGACCAAGACATATAGAACCGTTCAAACACTCTAAAAATGATCTTCTATCTGCTTGCATAAATGACCTAGCTCATGATCCTTTTGCAGGGGATGTGTGCATTTCTCCCACTAGCCCTCATGGGGAAAACATCAGAGCAGTTAATTTCCTTATCCAGCCCTCTAATTCTCTCTCCTACTCTGAGTCTTCTCACCAATTTAGCCTTTCCCTCCCATTTCACCTTTTCTCTGTGAAAGAGCAAAGCTCCATTCTAAGTGTCATTCCATTAAATTTCTAAAGGAGCCGTCCTGCATCCCCAAATCAACTCTGTTCTGGAAGAAGTGTAAACGGCTTATCAACGCATAATGTACTTGGCCAGCAAAATAAAATTCCTCACTGGAAGGTATATTTCCTCATTGTTGTGCTTGGGGGGATCAATTAATGTCAGAAGCCTGACAATTCTCTGAATATATCCTTTAACTACAGATGCTGGTGTGACAATTTCTGACATCTGGGCATTGCTTTCTGCCCACGGCTCGCTCCTCTCACCCTGATTTCCATGACATTCTGATACTTGCTTCCTCGTTCCTTTCTCCTTCTGAGGACAAAGAATGTGATGGGAGTGGATCCTTAGCTGATTAGATACCCTGTGACACGCTGAGACACCGTATGTCATAGTGTGGTTTCTCTCTCTCTCCCTTTGCAATAACAAACTCAAACTTGAAAATTAGCAAAACAATATCCTCACAATTCTGTCCCACATTTCTGTAGGTATAGAATAATTTGGAGGTTGTTTTTTGTTTTGTTTTAGAAATGTTTTGGTTGCTTTTATTGGTTCTTATGAGCAAGGGTATTGCAGTGTAATCCTTAAACTCAATCCTCCTGCCTCAGCCTCCCAAGTGCCAGGATAAAAGGCTTGTGCCACTGAGTTCAACTAATGATTAGGTTCTTAAAGAAAGCCTTCAATCATGTAAGCTTTCAAAAACGACAGCTTTAGAACTAGAGGACAAGATGATCATTGGTGCTTCCTTTCTTTCTTTCTTTCTTTCTTTCTTTCTTTCTTTCTTTCTTTCTTTCTTTCTTTCCTAATAGTACCAAAATGAATTCCATTCTCAAAAGACTCAATAGTGAGATATATTTCAAAAACTGAACTTGAGCCAGGCTTTGTGGCACATATCTATAATCCAAGCACTTTGAAGGCTGAAGCAGGAAGACTACAAGTTAAAACCCAGCCTGGGCAACTTAGTAAGATCCTATCTAAAAATAAAAAATAAAGGCCCAGAAATGTAGCTCAGGGCAGAGGCAGGCTGCTCCAGTGGGTTAAAGGGCTAGAGCCAGCCTGTAGGGATATAAGATCCATTTGTTTTCTTGCAGAGAGAAATGTGTAGAGTCCAAACTGAGGAAATAGCTTTGCGCTAAGTCCCAGGCTCGCGTGGAACTGCCCGTGGTGTTCCTTGGTTCCAAAGGCCCCACTGACTCCAGGCCAACATGCAGGCAGGCCGGAACCCCAGCCTTGGGCCTGCCCCCTCACTTTCTATTTGTGATGCCAGGTGATCCCAGGTACAAAGGTGAGAGCGATGCCCAGAGGGATGATCCAGCATAGCTTGGAGTTGCTTCCTACAGCACAGGAGACCGGCTGTGAGAGGCCCTGGAAACACAAATGAGCCCAAAAACAGCAAGAGGGAAACGCCACTGCAAACAAATGGAGAGAATTTTCTTGTATCCCATGATCTGGGTGAGAAAAAGAAATACTGCTTGTTTAGAGGAATCTGACCTTAAGACTTCATAGAGAAGGAAGGTGCAAGAGGGGTCATCCGTGAAGAAAATGCATTTTTCTTGGATTTTTAATGTCAGTTCTGTAAATGGGTCAAGCCAAGGTGAGTTAAGAGATCAGTAATTTGGTTTTATTTTTCCTCCCACTATTAATCCTACCATTATCTTAGTCCCACTATTCTCAATCCCCAGTTGTAAACATCGTTGCACTTAAGATAAATTTGGAGGAGAGGATGGGGACCTAGGATTATGGTTTTAAAACTTCAAAGCCTTTTCCTTTTAAGCACAAACTGTAATTAACATTTAAAGAACACTCCAGAACAATCCTTCCAAAACCATAAGCAGGAGACACAACACAAAGCAGCAAGAGATGTGCCTGCTGGCAGTCCAAAAAAGATTAGAAGCAAGCCCAAGAAAAATCTCCGCAGTGACAAACGGCCCCAGCGCCTTCACCTTTATGCCCCGGTGACTATGAAATGGCAGTGTTGTAAGACAGAAACACGGTCTGAGCCCCAGGAAAACAGTTCTTTCCTGCTTTTCCTAAATTTATAAACCCAAGAAGGGATCTCAAAAATTTTATCACAGTAGTATTTTTACAAATACAACCTTGACACTGGTGCCTTGGGTGTCAGGTGTAAGGATGCCCAGTATTATCTTGGAATATGATTCTGCTTTGATATTCTATAGCACTCAGGTACCTTGGAGCGCATCTACATAAATCAGCGGAGAAAGGAATTCTATTAACAGTGACAACTGCGTCCTATTCAGTGATTGAAAACTGCAACTATGTTTTCCCATCTGCCCACAGAGATGGAAGTGTCCTCGTGTGCAGTGAGACATCGTGGATTATAGTCCCTGGGCCTATATGCTTATGAGGCTCTTTTTGCATCCAAGCCAACGATGATTTGATTTTTAAATTGGTTTCTGAATTCCTGCCTGTAATGCTGAAAGCCACAGTGTATTTATTCAAGGAGAGCTCTGCAGAGGTGAAGCAGGTGATCCATAGAGACTCCCCCATAACTTTTCCCAAACTGCCATTCATTAAACATGTTCCATCTCATGAACCATGAATCATTTCATTTTTAAGTACTCTTTTATTTCCTTTAAATTTATCTAAAACTTTATTGGATTCAACTGGCACAGTCCTGACAGACAGCCCGCATACATTTTCAACCTTCCCAGCGGAGAAGCATAAAACATTTAAAATCTATATTTGATCTGACAACAGAGCACAGTGTTTGAATTAGAAACAGATTAGACATAATTGAAGATAAAGAGGACGCAAGCACCACTCCCATTCTGGTGAAGTGGGCTTTAAATTATCAGATTCATCCAGAATACATTACCAAGAAACATTGAATTGTTATCTTTAGACAGCCTTTTCTAAGAGTTTACAATTTCTCAGTTCAGTGAAGCTTACCGCCAGCTTGTTATCAGAACAAAAAACGAAAAATCATTCGGTTCAGGGCACAGAACCGATCTCACCTCAAAAAGTACACATTTCCTTCTGATAACAAGCACTTCATTGGACAGCCGAGGGGCCGCTCGGAGCCCAGCCTTTCCAGGCCCTTCCTCTTCCCAGGCGATTCCTGAGCCTGGCTTTGTTTACCAATAGGGCTTCCAGACAGCCCCGCCTCTGTCCCTTAATTACACATCACACGCGCGTGCACACGCACACACATGCACACACACGTCCCACAGCGCTCGCTTCTTGGCTCTACTTCAGTCCTTCTACCTTTCTCATTAATAATGGAGTTGAACACATTATGCAAAGCAAATTTACAAAATTTAATTAGTGAAAGTTAAATGAATTACGTTTGGGTACCACAGCATGCTGTGTTTTTGCTTTTTGGTTTGTTTCCATACCAAAAAATAAAATCAGACTTTGGGATAAAATTTAGGGTTTAATGCAACCAGAAAAATACATTCATTAAGAAGCAAGCTACTGAACATGAACTCAAGCTATTTTCATATATATATATGTCATATATTGTTATACATTATATAATATATACTTACACATTATATATAATAATGTATATTCAAGTTTTCTAATGACAAAAATAAGGAAAAGAAGGCTGGGGGTGTAGTTCAGTGGGCCTAACTAGCATGAGCAAGGCCCTGGGTTCCAGCCCCAGGATTTAAAAAATGTCAACAAGGAGAAAAGAGAGGAGACATTTAATTATTTTGGATTTTTTTAAAGAGAAAAAAATAAAAATAACAATTTCAAAACAGTACCCATAGAAGAGTTACAATAATTAATACCATGTGTATTGTTGTCTTCGTAGTAGTTATTCAGAGAACAAGATGTAGGCGTGATATATTTCTTGTCCAGACAATATTAGCACAAGTCTTGCTTTTCAGTGAACTCAGAGGATCTGGCTGTGTCCTATCTTAACTATCTTGTGCATGGATATGTTTTTTCTTTTCTCCTTCCCCATCCCAGTTGTTCTTTCCTTTCTCTTTGCCCAGCTCACAGTATCTGCGGTACATTTTGGATCTCATTTACTCACTTCAGGTTCTCACGCTACCAGAACAATACGACGTTCACACATGTGCGTCTGATTTATTCCACTTATGAAGATGGTCTCGAGTTGCATCTGCTTACCTATAAAAGTCTTCAGTTTATCCTCCATATCTTGAAACTTGGGGTCCAGCTAGGTTACAGAAAGCTCAAATCTCTATTGTGTGAGCCACATTTTGAACTCTAACTTTCAGTCCAAAAGTTTCCAATGCAGGAAAACAATCATCTTTTACAAACAACCAAAAACACTCTCCATCCCTCTCTCCCTCCCCTCCTCCAATCTCCTCTCTCCTTTTCCTTCTCATAGATTATTGATAGATGATAGATAGATAGAGAGAGAGAGAGAGAGATATCTTCGTTCATGAACGTAATTCACTCCACATTCTGTGGCCACATTCATGTTCCTGTTTGTGTGAGAGTGAGAGTCACAGTCCTCTGTGTCACTCGGTGCAAAATCTGCAGACAAATACAAAATTTTGCCAAACACTTCTGTTTGCAATCCAAACTGTTCACAATTTGACCAACTGCTGCAAATATAATTTATTTTCATTCTACCAAGTGCTGATCAGAAGCAAAGGGTTGCAGAACTCTGCTTTTAAACAAATATTACACTTACCACACCATAGGCATTTAATAAGCATTGCTAGAATTAAAGCTCCACTGACTATCAAGACTTTTTTTTCAGTACGGGGATCAAACCAAGCATCTTGACCACTGAGCTACATCCCCAGTCTTCTTTATTTTGAGACAGAGTGTTAGTAAATTGCCCAGGCTGGCATTGAATTTACTATCCTCCTGCCTCAGCCTCCTGAGTCACTGATATTACAGCCACTCACCCACAGCCAGTGCTGACTTCGCTTGTCCTGTCTCCTAATCATACTTTAATGTACCCCAGCTCTTTCTCTAAAGCACATCCTTTTGTTTTCTGTGTTGCATTGCTTCCTAGTAGCATTTTTAAGTTGGAGAACTCTTGAAGTGTTTTGTGATTTCCAAATAATTCAAATGAAATAATCAAAATTTGAATCGAGGAAGATCTTCAAGACATAAGTATAGGCAGACTTAAGACACAAGGGTGCATGCATACAGGGCAGGGCTGAGCACGTGCATGTTCCCGTACCATGAGGAAAGTCACTTAGGCTGAAAGTCAGAAAGTCTTTATTTTAACCATGCAATTCCCAGAAGGCAGCCTTCTTGACTAGGAGAGAACACAAACTGGGAGCCACGCAGGCCTATGGACAAACACTAACCCTCAGTCTTAACCAATGAGAAAAACAAAGGCCAACTACCGGTCCTGCCTTCCCCCCTACCTGAGGAACAAACCTTCCTGCCGTGCTGTCCAAAGGTTTAAATGACATCACATCATTACAGGAGTTTTGGAGCAAAACCTCTGGCTCCTGGGGTCACAACAGACCAGGAAGGGCCACCTGCCCCATAAGGATGTGCACAGTGGGGAAACACAGGACGGATCTTTAATCAGCATGGCCACACTGTGAAACACAGATGGAGGGCCAACATCGGGATCTGAGGAGCTGACACAAACTTTGGGGTTTTACCGAAACGAGGAACAAAGGGAAGGCTTGGGGTCTGCATCACGGAGGGTTGCATAGCTGACAGCACAGGTAATCCTGGTTAAGTCAGGTCCTGTTGATCAGTATCACAGGACTGATTCTGTGAGGTACTAGCAGGGCCATCTCACCTGAGGGGGTGCTTTGGCTCCCATCATGATTTGGTAGCTACTGCCTTGGGGGTGAGAGCCTCAGTTCCCATCAAGGAAAAATTGCCCCCGCCCCCTGCAAGGAGATCTTGTCATAGGGTGGTCTGTGGGGCTCTGTTTTTCCTGGAATCCAAGGTGGCCGCAGGTATAAGAAAATGACTTGAGACTTCTGTGCATCGCTTCGGGGGTTGAAACTGAACATTGTAAAAGCTAGCAATTAGATGTTCCCGTAAATCCTGAAGATTACTTTACTCACTCTTATCTTGGAGTCCTCAGACTTTGAAGGGGGATGAGATGATTAACATTCCTAGGTGCAGAGCTGAGCAGGGGCCTGGCCAAGAGTTTTAAGCACAAATTTTTCCATTTCACAAGCCATCCAGCTTGTTTCCTTATCACCACACAGGCCCAAGCACTCTTGTCTCCTTCAAGTATTTGCCCTGCCCTTCAAAGCCACACTTCCAGGCAAATGCAGCAATCTGCGAGGGCGGGCTGAGCCTCCGGCCAGTACTCTTCACCTAGGGAATCAGCAAGGCTGTCCCCACACCCAGATTCAGAGCTCCTAGGCCCTGGGAGAGGTTTGTGTCTTTCCTGTCCGGGCACTTCCTCTTGGGAAGCTGAGACTTGAGGCTAAATTATTAAACGTTTGTGGGTCAGATCCCCTGCTTAGCTAATTCTAGGAACACAGCAGCAGCCCAGTGTGGGCGGTGGGGAAAGTCTCACCCACAGGGTGCTTTCTGAGGCTGGACAGGGAAATGCACAGTGAGTGCTGATCCAGATCTCTGGGGACTCCCTCCCCAGTGTCAATCATGCAGAGGCAGAAAATGAAGAGGGCTGGCCAGGTCAGTCTGGGGCTGGAAGTGGACTGGATGCTTGTTCTGAGTGCAGACTGGGTCACCCCATCCCTGGGAAACCTGTGAGGATCAGGCAGAACTCGGGTCTGGTCTGTTACCTGCCTGCCCTCAGGAAAGCTAGAAGTCACGCTTAGCCCAAGGTCCTCAGTGGAGAGTTAGAGTAGCGGTGGCCCCAGGCAGGAGCAGGCACCTGTGTGCTGCAGGACAGCAAAATGACTGATTTGGGGGGTCATGAGGAACACAGGCAGAGCCTGGCATCAAATTGTAGTCAAGTAGAGAGACAAAGTACTGGGGTTTGCTCTCAGAGACACTTGCTTTGGTCACGCTGGGCCCAGATTTGGTCATCCCTGGTGGCATTAAGTACCAAGAGTGCACCTCGAGGGGGACACATTTCGGGAAAGGCCAGCAGCAGCTCATGTTTTGTAAACAAATTGATTATTTCATTTTATTACTCCAAATGGTTACATGGTAGACATGACTACTTGAAGGCTTGGGTTCTATTTGTGACCTGTTTGTGACTTGAAAGTTGCTAAAGTCAAGAGATCATCTGTAGGGGCCGGGGATTTAGCTCAGTGGCACAAACGCTTGCCTTATAAGTAGGCAGTCGTGAGTTCGATCCTCAGTACCAATAAAAAGGAAAAAGACAAAAAAAAAAAAAAAAGAGAGAGAGATCATCTGTAAAAAACAGATAAGAAATCTTTGTTCCTTTTTCCCATCCTCCAAATTAAGCTCTCCATCTAAAGAAATATTAGATAGCTACATCCAGGTAAAGAACTAAAAATAGCCTAGTTCATGTGCTAGAAAACATATCACTTGTTATTTTCGTAGGCATTTCTAATCCCTGGAAATAGAATGCTGTAGTCTTGGGTGTAGCCATTTGAAAATGAAGGTGTACATGTGGGTCATGAAACACAGAACACTTCACAGACCTCAATTTTCACAGCACAAAATCAGACTTATCCATTTTTTTGTACTAACACCTTTTATCAATATAAAAAGAACTAAGTGGAATATTTAGCTTAGAGAAGAGAAATATTAGCGAAGAGAAATTCTAAGCAAAATATTCCACCACAAAAAATCATGTCTTCCCAGAGAGAGAGAAATTATGCCCTTCCCTTTTCTATTAACTCAGTGGATCTATCACTGATTTTACAGTATCTCTGCTTAATTTCAATTTAACACAGATATTACAAGGTCAGATGTGAGTCAATAGCTGCTAAGAACCAAATTCACTTGAAATCAGATCAGATGTAGTATAATTTAATCTACTCCCCGTAGGCCTCCTTAATTTCAACAAAACTCTGTATGGTAATCAAGTTCTGTTGTGTTTACTCCTATATAACACTAAGATTCATTTGAGGTTCATTATGGTTTTTTAATAGATTCTTCTTTGAGCTATTTTTGGATGAGTTTTGTGTAATTGGGCAGGGCTCAGCTTAATTCAACAAGTTAATAAACTGGATGCTGGCTCATTTAATTTTTTGTCTATTGGATTTTTGTTACTGTGGTTTAATTGACATGCAATAAACTTGCACTTACTTAAAATGTGAAATTTAACACATTTTAATATAAATATACTGAAAGAACCATCACTACAAACTGAGGACAAATCCCTCACCCCAAAAGTTTCCTCATACCCCTTTATTGGACTCAAATTTTAGCTAACAAGAATGAAAGAATCTATAACTCTTTACTGTACTCTCTGTCTCAGAAACTGAAATTGCCAAGAAATCTATTTCTGAGCCTTATCTGACTTTTATTTGGGCAAGTGGAATAAATGCATGCAATTTGTTGACAATGAATTCATAAATGAATGCTACAAGAAATTTCTCTTTAAATTGCCTTTTCAAAGAAAACATTTTCATAGTAAACTCTATTTGTCCCAGGAAGTATTAGACTACTTGAAAGATGGAAATTGAAAAGTAAGCAATCATACTTTGAAAGGTCCCTGGTTCTCATTTCTTACGGGTCTCCAAATTCTTCAGAAGCCAAATTTGACCAAAAACAAAGAAACAAACAAAAAAAAAAAACCCAAGCAATTTCTCACATGAGTAGCGGATCCCACCACACCCGTACACACACTACTGGGAGTTAGAAGGGAATTTCCAACCTCGTTTAATTTTTGGAAACCACATTTTATAATTAATTTGTAATTAAATAGCACATAAGAATTGCTTGATAAAAAAATCATGTTCCAGACAAAATAGTGTTAACAGCACTATTAACACTGTGGTTTGTTTAAATGGTGAAGGGAACAGGGAACAGGGAGGAGAGAGGAAAGAAAGAAAAAGTAAGCAAAAAAGAGGAAAGAAGGGAAAATGGAGACAAAGCTTTTATAAATAGGCAGAGAAGGAGGGAGGAAAGGTTGAAGGAAGGGTAGAGGAATGGGGAAAAGGTCCAGGTACAAATTCTCTACGAGGAATGTGATCATCATGTGTACCTAAAATGTACCAATAACATTTGATCAGAAGAAAAAAAAAAGATTTCTCTTTCTATTGTCTCTGCCTCAACTGGATTCCTAGATCCCTAGGGTTGCTGATTACTAACTGTGAGTGCCCCAGGAGAAGGAGTGTTTCCTAAAGTTGGTTTCCTCATCTGTAAGGCTGGTGCCATGAAACAGGGTTTCCATGAGATACTAAGTACTCAGATGCTGTTAACTCCGTCATGGTGTATGTGCCGCTTTTTCTCATCATGCTATGATAGGCTAGAGGTGACAGATAAACACCCACAATGTCAATGTCGCAGACAATCTGGAACAAGTATCCACCATCACCAACTTCTGGTCTGCTTATGAAACTTAGGTGTCTGCCTATGACCAAGTAAACCACTGCCCCCGCTTCTTTTGATTGAAGAAAAGAAGAAACCAACACTCATGTGCCAAAGAGGAGGAAGTTGTACAAGGGGTCTTGCCCACCTTGGGAGGCTTGGTATTGTCCAACCAGGCTGAGACAGATTCCATCCATGTTGGAAGGGACTCCGTGGGGGTCCTGTGTAGACAACCCTAAAAAAACCAGAACAGACTTGTTATGGTTTAAGTCTACTCATCCTCCCAAAGCCTCATGTGGTCATGAGTAAGGCTTTTCAGGGGTGGCTGGATCTAGTGTGTGATGCTGGGATCAAGGGTGTGAGGTTACTAACTTAGTCTACTGATTGGTCTGGCATGCCCTGGTGGAGAGAGCCTCTCTGGGTGTGAATGTATATACTCCTCTCCCTACACAGAGACAGGAAGGGGGCTGCTCTTGCTGTTCACTGCTGCTCGCTCACTGTCACCCACTGCTTTTCTGTCTCCTGCCTGCTTGCGGTGGTCTCTTTCTCCCCAGCAATGCCCCTCTGCATCACACCCTGCCTTAGAGCCAGCTGATTACAGACTGAAACCTCTACAAACTGTGAATCATAATAAACCTTTCCTCTTTTAACTTTGGGTGCTGGGTATTTTGTCTCACAAATGAGAAAAGCAAGTAAGACAAGATTCCCTGTTAAACAACTATCTTGAAATGCTTTTTTGCATTGTACGCTAAAGTCCTAAAAAAAAATCCCCACATTAGATCTGGAGTTTGCCCTGAGGAAATCATCCAAAAAGCGAGACAACAAAGAACGACATAAATAGAAAGGTAACTGCATTTCAGCTACCCCCAGGGACTCAGAGGCAGGTGACCCACAGGCCTCCCTTAGGGAAACACTGGCCTTGGTCTCCCTCACTTTGGTTCCCTCTATCATTCCTAACTGACCGAAAAACATGTTTACATTCCTATCAGTTTGTTAAATCAGAACGTTCTCAGATGGAAACACTGATACGTGATTAATATGTAAACTACTTTCCTTACATGCATTTGATAAGAAATTTTATAACAGTATATGTCATAATTATATTATAGAATGCAATAGTATGTTCCAGTGAGTTACACATGTAATTATATTAAGCAGTAGTTAGGGCAATTATGTCATTTGCTGAATTGTTGTAATTTTATTAAGTATGGAAGTCTGTAATGGATTAAATCCAGAAATGCTAAAATTTTACAGTGACTCTCCTTGAAAAGTATTAAAGATTAGGTTTGTATTGTTCTGCTGAGTCCCAGATAGGGACTACTCACAACAGGTAATTAGATGAAATCTACCTTGTCCAACCTCTGTGATTTTCTTCCATCCCCAGCCCCAACTCCATACTTACCTTCCCTCTGACAGCCCTTGGCCACTCTCACCGGTTTCCCTGAGCCTAACTCCCCCTCTCTGACACTCAGCTCCCACTGCCTTGATCTCCAAGCATTGAGATACTGCCTCATCTCAAAGGCCCAGGCTTGACTTTGATTTACGTTTTATGTGAACTCCTAGCCGGTGAAACATTGCAACTCATGGCCCTTCCTGTGAGCACCAGAGAACTCTCTGGACCTGCAGACTCTCTGGCCCCACTGTTGACTGCTGAGTCCAGACTGACCTTTGAACAAGATCCCAGGTGATTCCCCTGTGCTTGTGCTCATGACAAGCCCCACTCCAAAGCCTAGAGTAGACCAACCTGTTTACCTCCTCGATGAAGAAACCAAGATCCAGAGTGATGAGCTCACTGGCCTAAGGCTCTGCAGCTGGTGCTTATCAGAGTCCTACTGCAAAATAAAGCTTTTACTCCATTATTATTAAGTTTAACTAATAGTTACAGTGAAGCACTACCCTGATCTCTTTTAAAGCATTCAACAAGCCTGCAGTGAGGGTATTAGTGATCCTTCTACAGAAACCAAGATGGACACGTACTCCAGGGTGTAGTTAACAAAGTTTTAATAACAAATATTTCCAACTTCAACATCGGTGCTCCCAAGAACATGCTTTTTATTTCTAAAAGTAAGGCTATGTCAGACTAAAGATTCATTTCTCCTCTTTCAGGGGCTATCCTTCCCTCCCCATTCCTCATCCTGAAGGAGATGTTTTAACTCTTTTGATACCCACCAGCTCTTATTTTCCAAAGCACTGTGCTGTATTTCATTTACCTCCCAAGGCCTCACTGGGCTGAGTCCAGATGTCCCCTGAAGCTCCCATGTGCAGTTTTCTCTCAGTCCCAACTGGACGTGTGGAGACCTCGCACAGAGGTTGAGACCTGCACCTGAAGAAAATGAGAAAATCCCACTCCATCCACCACAGTTATTCAGCTACTACAGCTGAATGTCATACACGAGAGAACTTTCTCACACGCAAGTCTGGAAGCTGAGAACTCCACGGGCAAGGTGCCCGCAGGTCTGGTCGGTGAGCGGGCTCTGCCTCCTGTTTCACAGATGCTTCCTTTGTACAGTTTCCTCACATGGAAAAGCGGGTAAGGAGTCATTCTTGGGGCTCTTTTATAAGAACACTAATGTTATTCATGAAGGCTCCACTCTCAGGAGGCAATTACTTCCAAAAGCTCCGCCTACCAATACCACCATTTTGGGGGATAGGATTTCAATGCATGAAACTTGTGGAAGACATAAACGTGGCAACCATCCCACCTTCTGTGTTGTTCTGGCGATGTCTTCCCCCACTACCTGTCCACATTGCTAGCCTGGGAAGGGGTGGTCTTATTTTCCATCTGTGTACCAGCGTCTTCCACCCCCTTCTTTTTCCATATTTAGTTTTGGTGAAATTATTGGTACTCAAGAGCCAGTAGTTTCCATCTTCTGCCTTTCTTCCATCCCTAAGTGTTCATTATTGTCCCGTTTCTTGATGAACTAAATGCCATTCACGTTCTTCACCTCATATGAAGCAATAATTGAGAACTATCAACTTTGAGTTCATTCATTCCACAGCCCCATAGCTCCTGCTCCTAAGAATCAGAAAAAAAATAAGTTTACCAAATAAAATAAAATGAAATTAAAAATATAGAAACCCTGCACTCTTACACACAATTTTTAGATTCCAAAAGAAAGCTTGAATTCCTGAAAAAAAATCTATGATACTCTGGCTCTTTGACTGTTCTTTGTCTACTATTGACTTCCACCTTCGCATGGGTATTTTACTCTAGGAAAAGTGTTTAATTTGATATAATTATATGTAGCACCATTATCCGAGACAAATGAAGGGAGAAAAATTTAACGGTAGCTAGAGGGGCAAGCAGTGTGGAATGAATGTCTCGTGTTTACACGTGGTAAAGGAGCTGTTCAGGTTCCCCAGGCCTCCTACCAGTCTTACCAAGTCTCCTTCCCAAACCCAAACCATTTTGGTTTTTCCCCATCTTCAAATGCTCTTTGTCACAGTTCAGAAGCAGATCTTACAACATATTTTTAATCATGTATTTTAATCGATCTTATGAGAAATCCTCTGTTATGATGTACATAAAGAATGACCCAATTTTTGAAATACCAAAGTAGATTAAACATGATACAAACAGATCATTACCAATCGTAAAGACACAAAACAGATTGTCTAGTTAAATTTAACACTTCTTTTCTATCTCTAATTTACCTTTGCAAAACAGACATGAGCCTTGGTGACGCTTTCCAGGGTGGGGGTGATGCCACGTGGCAGGAAACTCAGCATTTTTAGTCTTGGCATTTAAGGAGTAATAGCCACCACTCCTCAGACAGCAGCATCCCTCAAAGACATCTGTTCATTCCAATAGAGATTCCCAACAACTTCAGACCTACATGCAGATGTGTCTACGGCTTGGGAGAAATTAGATCTCTCATGGTCAATTCTATTTGTAATCCTGACAACTTTCTTTGAACAGGTCCAAGTCCCCTAGGTGGCCAGTTCCTTCTCACCTGCATGACCCTTGTGACTTCCCATCCTGGCCTTCCGTGGCCTCTGCTCCCACTAGCAATCCTGACAGAGCTTACCGTCTACATAACTGGAGAGGAGAAAGGTCTTTGGTTTTATTGCTTACGTTGATTCTGTCCAAAAGAAGATAAGCAGCTGATAGGACTATAATATGAGAGAAAAGGGAACTCAGCTGTTACACAGCTATTAGCAGAAATGAGTGCCAGCCAAATTGGTCCACTAAATTGTTTTCACTTAATGTTATTAAAATACAATGTGAAATGTCTTAAATGGAAAATGTCCAGACTGGTATGAACTTACCCCACTGGTTTTATAAATACTGCCAGTTAGTGTAACAAGTCTATCACACAGGGAAACAAGACTATTAAAAAAGCAAAAACCAGGTAGGGGTTTCTTAATTCCTTTCCCTCAGCTGCTCCCACATTAATCCATGTAGAAGAAAAACATAAACCTTTCAACACTTCATTTAACTTGGAAAGTTATCTCTATTTAACTCGCCTTTGTTTATTTTATTGACCACTTCTTTTGTGCATTTTATTTCTAATCTTTGACGCTGAAAAGAAATACCTTATATTTCAACAAGCACATACTGGCTGATGACATCACAACAGATTCCATATTATTACATTTAAGCCCCCACAATAGTCCTCTGAGGAAATACCCTTAGATTAACTCACTCATTGCTGAATGGCTGGAAATTTTTCAGCAGACATCAGAATCTCTAATTTCCCCTTCCAAACTCTCAAACTTTTCTATTATACAACGACAATCTTTAAAAATATAGTCCATACTTAAGAGACCATGAATCCTCTTGATTTATGGTTTGGGACCCAGTTGAAGAAGAAAGATACCTCCTATCTCTCAGAGATAATCCCGCTTTCTGAAGCATATGTCACTTATATCCATACAAATCTCCTTTAAGCTTTCATTGAGTAATCAAAACTATAGAGACTTACACTGGGCGGGTAGCTCAGGGATGGAGCACCTGTGAACGTGCATAATGCTCTGGGTTTAATCCCCAGTGCTGCCAAATAAAAAACAGTATTCAAGGGCCACCTCCTGTGCTGTCTGGCTGCCCACAGCTCCCCAGTCAGCACCCAGGGGGCTAAAACCTCCTTTCCCTTTCTCTGCTCAACCTTTTCTTATTTCGTCAACAAATTGTTCAGCTATACTAACATGTAATGTGTGAAAACGCCAGGCTCCAAGTAGGGATGAGCCCGTGAAAACTTGGGAGAAGCTACATTTCAATTATATTAATGAACATGCAAGTGTAATAAAACCTAAAGGATAAGCATTGTGTCAAGTTTTTACAAGAAGTGAATTACATTTCGCATGCATGAAAGCAACTCTTGTAACTTACAGAATACAAGCCTAAAAATAAGCACGTGGGAGAATTATTAAAATACTTATTATTTGAGTTAAATTAGAATTCTACAAGGCTGATTTCATCAAATGATTTGTGTTATTTTAATTTCCTTTCACAATCAGATTCAAATTATTCTACCTACAGGTTCCATGGTTAAGCAGATGCCCCTTAAACGTCAACTTCCATTTTTAAAATAACATTCATCATTAATTTTTCAAAGGTTTGGTATTAGCCTAGAGATCACCTCTAAAATCTTCTCATTTTTTAGATTATCAGGTCCTGCACATAATGTTTTGTAGATTCTGCTCTTAAAGAAAAAAATTCTCTCCAAAGCAAAAGCTTTATCTTTCAAAATGCTTTAGGATTTAACAACTATCCTTGGAGCCGAAAAAGATGATGCCAGACACAGCTAAAATTCAATACTTGTTCTTTAAAGAGTGCTGGGTACAGTGTGGAATCCTGACACTCCGATTCTGCGTGCAATTCTAGGGTCTCAGCACCAAGAAATCACCAGTGGAGCAATAACTGCTTCATGAATTCAGTTTTATCATCCATCCATAAGTAGCTATATTTCTTCAAGTAGCTTTGAACCTTGCAAGCATTAATGGTGACTGATGGCACCCTGCACGGGGTTTCCTGGTGCATTTCCTCTAGCACATCTGTCTGAGCCACATTCCTTCCTAACGGGAAAATAAAACTGAGAAAAGCAATAAAACTGGGATGCTTTAGAGGTGGGTGACTAGTTGGACTTGCCATCTTCTAAAGTCCAACCCACTAGGTGCAAGAGAGCTTTCAAAGTGCTGCATGTTAACTGAATTATTGTAAAGAGAAGCACATTCTGAGTATGAAAGAGGGTCTTTTATTTAGGAGAATATATTGTGAATCAATTTGTGAAGTAGAGAATTCTTTTGGAGAAAAGAGAAACTGATTCATTTAATTTATGTTTCACATGGAAACAGAATGAGTTCATCAAAACCTGTGCGCAACTAAGCCTACGTATAAGCGAAAGTAGGTCATCATGAACATCCATGAACTATAAGAACTAGACCCCGACGGTGATAGAAAGCATGAAGGTTTCTCTCCGAAGGCATCCTCTCCTTACCACCTGCAAAGCTCAAGGAAAGCAGAGCCGTGTCACCACGTTTCCAGAGGCCGCTCTGCTGCTTTTTATTGTCAACGATCCAGACCTTCCCCAGATGCTGCTGTGATGAGGATGATGAAGCACAACGAGACGACTGCCTGGTGGGATTTTGAGAATCATTGCCTTCCCTTTCCTCCTTTCTCTCCTGGCCAGTACCAACCAAACTGGCCAAGATTTATGGTCAGTCCGTGAACGCTTGGTTTCCATTTTCACATCCGGTTCAACATTATGTCATCCTTACTGAGAAAACTGGGAGGAAAAAGTGGAGAGACTTCAGGGTCAAGTCATTTAAATCATTTTCATTTCACCTTTTTTAGCAATATATTAATCACTTTTTCTAAACTTTTCACATTCTATGTACAACACATTGTGCCAAACTCTGTAGAGATAAAAGATGTAGAAAGCAATCTATAAATGTTCAAATAACATTAGGAAAATGTTGAGACACCACCATAACTGTCAACTTGTGAGTTCTGGAAATAGAGAAAGAAGGTGAAATTTCAGATGATATCACGAAGGTGACCTTTGAAAAATAGGTAGGATTTAAGCATGTGAATACAGATCCACGCCATGTTGGATCTTAGGACGCTGGGAAACCAAGCAACCAGCCTGCTTCCCTGCTAAGCAATAGTGAACCTACTGGTGCATGGCCTAGAGTCAAACATCCCGCTTCCCTTACCCCACTTTCCTTGTCCTCCCCCCACCCCCCGTTAGCAAATGGGAACCAGAAATCTGAGCATCTCCTGGGAGGTTGACCATAGCAAATAAAGGAAATTTCCTTCTACCATCTCTTTGAAGGCAAATATTTTTATTACTGTTTTGCTTTATTCTGATTAATGGTACTGCTCTATTCAATGTTCTGTTTTGATAAGTTCTATAATGTTCTGTATTTCATTTTATTTTTATATAAGTGATTGAAAGAACAACTATTGTGAAGATAATGAGATATACTGTGATACCTATTACTGTTATCCCAGTAACCCGCTGTGAAGTTCTGTACCAATTGCACTGCATTGTCTCAGTTGGCTTTATTCTGTCTTGTTCTGTTGTACTTTACTACCTTCAAAATAAAAAAATTTTTTTTAAAAAGCCTGTGAAGACAAAGAAATATATAACCCAAATGCAAATTTATACCCCAAGAATTTGATAGAGTACTTTCATACATATTATTTCACTAAATCCTAGCAAGAGGCCCCAAACTTCATTACTTTCTTCCATGCAGTTTATTGGAGCCTTGTGAGTTTGGTCACCAGGATGTAGATAGCAGTGAACAATGCAACTTTCAGGCCTCAAGTCCACGCACACTTCCCTGCTCATGTGAACAGCTTCAGGCTTTGCAAGAGCAGGAAATAAACCTTACTGTGTTAAGTGAACAGCATTTGAAATAAGCTTGCTATAGCAGTTAGCATGGAAAAAGGAGAAATAGGAAAGCTCGGGACAAAAGCAGACACAGTCCAGGTTCAGAGCCCTTGACAGGCAGATCCCACCCAACATCCCAGCCTTTTCTCCTGTGCCACCCCCTGCGCTGCAGGCCACAGGACATGCCATGTCCCCAACATATGCTTGCACGGGAACACTTCTGCTCATGCGTCCCCTCCTCTGGAATCCTTTTGCTCCCACTTGTATCTTTCAAAGTCCAATGTGAGTCATCTCGTTACCTGAACCTCAGTAGCAATGCAATATAGAGAGCAGAAAAATGGGGAAGGATTGCGTCCAGAGGAGAGAGGCACAGATCTGCGGTTTCTCTTTTCATAGCAGGACCCTACCAAATGACCTGAACTTTCTCCATCTTTCCTGTTCTCCAAAACGATTTAACTATCATTATTTCACAAGATCATTGTAAAAACCAAGTGAGATGATGAGTGAAAGGTTTCCCTGGAGACAGAAAATGTGAAATAAATATTCATTCTGTCTATTTTATAGCCCTTTATTATCCTATTCATCCAGATCCTACCCTCAAAGACCCTGACTCCAGAAAAGTGGGAGCCACATTTCATTCATCATGTTAGTCTGCACCCTACTGTAGAGCAGAGGATGTAGTTAAACTTAGGTAAAGCTATATTTGATCAAATATGAAGAGAGTGTCAGGTTCTCAATTTTGTTTTCCTCTCACATAGAAATCCAGAGATGAGAATCCAGGACCTGGAGGTATCTCCGCAGATGTGTCAGGACCCTGCCTCCTTCCAGCATGACTCCCTTCACTGAAAAGATAGATCTCCCATTGGCATCATCCACAATGGAAGATCGGTCTCTAGATAACACATTTATATTCCAGGTGACACGATGGAGAAGAAAGGCCTGGCTCTCCCTACAGGACTCTTCCTGGGCTCGTATATGACCACTTCTACTCACATGCCATGGCCCCAGCTGGCTGCCTGGGAGGCTGGAGAATGATAGTCTTAGGTCTGCTCCTCCGTGTCCCCAATGAGTTCTCAAAGTTCTGCTACTGAATAAAGAAGTCACAGTGTGATATTGGAAGGACAGTTCATGATACCTGCCATACCTAACCCAACTCTGTGCTGAGGAATTGGATTCTGGCAGTGACATGGGAAAAGCTAAGAACAAGAATAGTTGAAATGTTATAGTGATCCTTATGAAAGCTACAGCTTGTTGAGTGTTCACAGACCCTGCAGTAAGCTCTTTATCCCTATTGGCTCATTTGCCACTTCAGTTTCTTAAAGCAGCATGACAATTCAGATTTTAGCAAAACATTTACACTAATGGGGGTTGGCAGGTGGCTTACAGTAGCAACCATTATAGCCTATAATTGTGTACACTGAAAATTTGGGCTGGGCTCAGTTGGGTGAGGCTTCTGTCCACACAGTGAAGGTATTCAGCTGTCAGCTGAGCTCATCCAGAGGGAGGGTTCCACAAGGCTTCCATCATGTGCCTGGCACTTCAACAGGGCTAGGGAGAAGTTGGGCTCAGCAGGGTCTGTGGAGCAGAGGATCCACCCATGGTGTCTCCAGTGTAGCTCTCAGACTAGTCAAGTTCCCAAAGAATGTTCCAGCAGACAGGAAACAACAGTTAGTTTGTTGAGGCCTAACTCCCTAACTGAAACAGTAACATTTCTGCTATACTCTGTAGATCAAAGGAGTCCCCAGGCTGCCTTGATTCAGAGGCAGGGGGCAAAGATCCCACTTCTCAATGGAAGGAATAGAAAAGGATTTGCAGTGATTAATTCTCTACAAGGCCTGGAAGCTCATTAATACCCAATAAATGTTTAGTGAACAATATATAGACTTGGTTCAGTTCTAGACCTGGAAAAATAACATAATTGGAAGAAGAGATATTGAGTGGAGTTGAAGGAGTTCAAAACTAAATACGCGGATTCTGGGCACAGAATCTGATTCTACATTAGGAACATGAAAATGGAGTGTATTCCAAAACCTAAAGGAAGAAAGTTAATTACCGTCTTCTTCATTTCCTATATTTTACCAACAGTTTGAAGTGGCTGATTGCTTTTTGGTATTAACCGGGAATTTCTCCAAGATTCAAGCTGATTACTCCCTTCAGTCCTGTAGACAGGAAAATAAAACCATACAAGAGTGAGTTATTGCCTAAATATGAGCTTCCCTGGCAACTCTTAGACAAAGGCCGTAAAAGGCAGTTGCTGGAAAATGCCCCAGGGAGAGCTCTCATTTGTTGAAAGAACAGTAGTACGTGACAGGTGTCTTTTTCCAAGGTGTCTAGCAACTCCCCTTACAAATGAGGCAACACAAGCCCTGATGAGATGTTTGCTCCTGCCACTCACATTTTTATTGACAACACAGTTCCAACAAGTTTGGAAAGTCATCTCATTGTCATTCAAGATTGAGCAGGGCACCAAATAAAGGAATGAACTTCGCGTTGCCCTTGACACTGCCTGTCAGATGCTGGTTCTGGTATGATGGACCCGCAAGCATTCTGGAGAAGCCATGCAAAATCAACTAATCACAGCGACAGCTCCCATTTGTCAGAATGGAATTCAAGACTCAATTTCTTCTTCTGCTTGAAAATAAGTCAGTGGGAAAAGCACTTAGAGACTTTTTCTTTTCACCTCAGCTAATTGGCCTTTTCATTATAACGGAGTTTTGACCTTTTTTTTTTTTTTTGTTTTTGTACCAAGAATCGAACTCAGGACTCAGGGCTTTGTGCTTGCCAGGAAGATGCTGTACCACTGCTGAGCTACATCCTGGGCCCTGGTCTTTTTTGTTTTTGTTTTTTTTAAACTGGTTTTGACTTTAGCTATTTCAAGGCTTTGTCTAGGCCAGCAAGATAACATTAAATCCTTCCTGGGTGTGGTCAGATTGCACTAGCACTGAAACAAATTCTTTAGACATGAGTTTCATACCCTCCTATGCCAGGCCATGCAAGACTGTAAAAGACTGTAAAAGTTAACACTGTTAAACAGATCCAATCTTGTAAGAGAAATAAAATGTGCTTAAAGAATCCAACCTGTATGTAATAAAAATCAGTAGCAACCTTTCCATGAGTATGATACATTGAATAATATTTCTACAACATTCATTGGAATCCTTAAGGGAAATTTCTGTCTTACATTCACTGGAAGCAAACCAATATTCAATGGTTTTTGCTTAGCAAGTAGGAAAAGCATGAAATGTTACTGTTTATGTTTATAGAAAGGACAAAGTATTAAGGCACAGAGAGGAGAGAGCCAGTGCAAGTGTACGAAGCCAGAGAATCAGTGGGCAAATCTGACTTTTTCCACAATGGCACTGCTGCCCAACCACATGGCATGCTTTGATTGGCTCCCCTATGAGTAACCTACTTTGCCTATGT
This sequence comes from Cavia porcellus, assembly GCF_034190915.1. Lineage (NCBI taxonomy): Eukaryota > Metazoa > Chordata > Mammalia > Rodentia > Caviidae > Cavia > Cavia porcellus. The sequence continues at coordinate 61,346,447 of NW_026947495.1, forward strand.
AAATGAAGCCAAATAGGTGACTTCACCGCCTCAAAAGAGTGATTAGAGTTTGTTATCCAGCCTACACTTATATTTTTAAAATTTCTTGCAAAAAAAAAAAACCTTTCCCATTTGGCCTTTTTCTCTCTCACAGAACATTTCCTCAATTTAAGTTTTATCCATCACTTGAACCAGTGAGAAGCTGCTTAAATTCTTGGGCAACAAAGAATTGAGTTCATGCATTCATGACTATCAAGACAGGCAAACACCTAACACAGTCCATCTCAAGGAAAAGCCGCCATTGCCTAGTCCACCTGCCTCTCATTGAAGAAGCTTTACATTGCCCTTACATTTCTAAGCCTGTTTGCCCAACTTTAGCCATGCCCAGGTTTATAAGGAATGTTTCCACAGCTCATCAAAACCTGCCAAATGGAACTGTGTTGTATGGAATAGCTCCATGGCAAAGGGGAGCTATTTTGGCATGAAATTTTGGCATGAAATTGCCCAGGACAAGCCCAGCTCTGCTGCCCTCTTATTGTTATAACTTGGGGCCAGTTCATACCTTTTGCGTCTTGCTTCTGTATCTGCGAAATGAGGAGCATAATGGTTGTGAGGATTATGGGAAAATAACACATAATTGAGTTACCATAGTGTCTGCACGTGGTAAAGCCTCAAGAAATATTAGCTATTGTTATTTCTAGCTCAGTTGCCAGCTAATGTGCTCCACTTTAATTGCCAAACTGGGTGAAACTGGGGGGGGTCTTAACTACAAGATATCAAATTCTACTCAGTGATTAAATTTTTTAAAAATTTTTTCAGTGACTAAAATGAGGCCTTGATACAAAAAATAGAAATGTTTTTGTGTGTAATGAATATGAAATATTATTTTATTCATCCTGTCTTTAGCCAATGACGTAGAAAATAATTCTTTACAAAAAGAACTTAATTTTTTTAAAAAGCACGTTAAAACCTGGTCATAGGGCCGGGGATGTAGCTTAGCTGCATATTATTTGTTTACATACTTGAGGTCCTAGGTTTAATCCTACAACTACAAAAAAAAAAAAAAGTAAAATTGGGCCATAACTATAGCAATCCACAGTCATCCCCACACTTGGTAAAGAAAAAAATCAAAGCAAAAAAAATAAATAAATAGTCAATCTTCTGAGGGTACAATCACTGCAAACTATGAGTGACAAATGCCCACCAAACTTGGCATTGTCTACAATAGGCAGTGAGGTACAGGTTAGCAGTTCTACAGCAGAAGGGCACACAGGTCTTAATTCATAGCATTTTTTGATTGAAACTTGAGTATAGATTCAAACTGACTACTCAGGCTGGCTTGCATCTCCTGCGGTTTTTTGTTTTCACCAGCATCTGTCAGAGAAAATAGTCCATATTTACTTCATAGACAATGTCTCTTTCAAGACTTCGGATATGTCAGAATCTTTCAAAAATCTGTAGGCATTGTACTTCCTGGAGGAACCGCTGAAAGCTACCCACCTTCACAGCCTGACTGATTTTAACCCTTCACGCTGAGAAGGTGATGTCTCGTTATGAATCAGGAGCGATTTTCCCACTGTCTCACACCGTATGAGAAATATTTACCATCCCCATCAGCCACTGCCAGCCTTTGAGTTGCTCTGTGAAAAGCGTGAAGGAGGGGAGCCAGGGGAACCGAAATTCAGCCGCCAACCTCTGTAGCAGAAAAGATTTATGCCTTGGAAAATGTAGGCTATCACTGTAGAGATCCACCTCTTAATGGCTTTCCACTCTGCAGAAAATGTTGTCAGGAAGATTGAAGCAAGTGCTTGTCATGCAGAGGCCATCTTGTCACTTGCTCCCTGGGACAACAGGAGGACGCACTGTAGGTGATTGTTTCTGCATCCCATTCATCCAGCTTTCCTTGTAACCCATATGCAGTTGAACACACAAAAGGTCTGATCTTGCCCATTAACGATAGGTTCACAAAGTGGGCCAGATGAGTCTCCCATCCGCCCTCACAGCAAACGCAGCCGTCTCTTCCTGGAAGAGGACTCACTGGCACAAAGCACTGTGACCTGCTCCATAGTCTTATGCTCCCGTCCCTGATCCCTGTCGCACTCATTCTCCTCCCCACACACTTTAGCACTTGATTATATGCTGCCTCGTACTGTTCTCTAATTGTTTCTCCACCCAGAGGAGAGGTGGAGTTTCTCCAAGACATCATTTGTTCCCTAACAAGATTTCTATAACTGCACGAAGCTGCTTCTCCTAAGCCTGTCTAGTAATTTTTCTTTCTTCACGTCATAGAATTCAATTTACCCAGATGAAAGGAATAAAAACATCCTCCCACACACAAATGTAAACCACTAATGGAAAAATATGAAGAACATGCACACGTGTGATGTATGGGAGAATGCCTCTCTGCAGGTAAGAAATTCAGTTTGCATTCGCTTCACTAGCCACCAAAACACTTTAGCCCAAAATGAGCACATACCTGTAAGAGTCTCTTTACTCTTCTGTGTTTCCCTATTCTTTCCAATGGGGAGAGGAAGTTCCTAAAATAATGAGCAACATGCCGAGACCACCTCACCTCTGTCCACCTCACCTCTGGATTAAGGTTGGCAGCATACAGTTCACACCCATTATTCCAGAATTGGTTGCTTGAAATGCAGTCTATAAAAGCAACCAGACCCTCTTTCTCAAGGAATATATTATGCTCATTGTGGCAAATGAACAAGCATTTTCAAATACTTTTGGAAAGCCAGATTTTTTTGTTTTAATCCAATTCATTTTTAGACATACGGTGTGGGTCCATCTTCAGAAAAGCTTTCAGTCTTCCCCAGACCACAGGCGACCACAGCCTGGCAAGGGCCTGATGCACCTGAAGTGAGACCACATGCGCTGGGCGAGGAGGCTCCTTTGTCTCTTGTGATCATCTCAGGTTCTCACTGACAAGTTTTCCTGAGGTTCAATGCGCTCTTTAAAAAAAGGAAAAAATGGTTTCTTCACAAAACTTGTATGTGACAACCAGAAAAGGCAAAACCCAAGGCCTCGTGGATACCGTGACCCTCCTTGAATTCTCTACACACTCAAAGGAGTTGTGCAAAGACAGGCAAGTCCTTCAAGCACAACGCCCCTGCCCCGGGCTGCAGGCAAAACCACACACCGGAACCCGGCAGAAAAAGAGGGAGGCTTTGTTCTGTTTCAGACTCTTCAGAGAAACAGATCCCGTCACCTCTTGCCTGTTCATTGTTTATTAACTGGCTACATTACAAAATCAGCTGCCTCTTTGGGATGAGCCCCTGTTGTTCTGCCCCAGGATCCCTGCTCCTCTCCGGCGGGACCAGGTAAAGTGTGCAATGACCTCACAAGACACCTCGTTTAAAAAAATATAGTATGAAGATTCTTAAGATGCCGACAGCAGAGCAGTAAGCCAGGAACGGGTCCCAAGTGACTGGCATGGGGAGATGTCGGATGGTGAGCCCATGGCAGCCCGTCTGTCACATCAGCCTCAGCATGGTTTGGTTCACATTTCTGTCTGTTTGTTTGCTGTCTTCCCCAATAGAATGGGTCTGTCTTATGGCCAGCATCTATGATGGGCACATAGCAGACAATCAATTTGCAGGAAGAGGGGGTGAAATGGAAGAAGGGAAAGAAAGGAAAGAGAAAAGAAAGAGGAGGAAGAATAAGGGGAGAGAGGGAGGGGCCACAGCTGCAGACCACTCGCAGCCCTCCCCCGGCATGTCACCTTCTTAGCTGACCTTTTTTCCCTTGCACTTGTTTGGCTCCCAGCTCTATCTAGACATGTAGGAATCAGAAAAGAACCCAGACAAACACAACTGACGGTACTGAGCCTCACTCCAGGAGTCCCGTCTGTGCCTGTCCTTCAGTACACACAGATTCCTTTGCTGCAGCCAGAATCTCCCGGTTCTGAGAAGCAGACATCCTGTCTCCTTCATGAGAGGCTGACTGTGGCCCGGGCTGGGCCAGGACAGTGCCCAAAGAGTCCTCCTTCCCCCGCCACCATCTCTCCTGTCTGGGAACACCCGCCTGGGCACCCCCACTCTCACAGATTCTCATGGTCTTGCTCCACCTCCACCCCCTTCAGGGGAGGAGTCCAGGGAACCCACTCACTTTTCAGTCTGAATCCCCAGGGTGCCACTGGAGTGGCCAGCTGACCTCTATTCAGGTCACAGGTAGCTGCCCATGCTGGTGGACTCACCAAGCATTTCTCTGGTGCTGTCAGCTTTTCTTGGGGGGAAGGATCAGATGTCATGATAGACAACTTGGGTGCTCATTAAATAGGGTCATTAATGTGGGTTCGTTCCACAGCATGAAGTCCCCACTCTGACCCAGCATGGAGTAAGGCCCTATCGTGCTCATCCACAGGCATGCAGGCGACAAGCGCTAGGGTCAGAGTAGCTTAGCTGAAGCTACAAGACTCCTGCCATGAAGCTGCGTCTGAAACAAAGCACATTTCATGCACTCTAAAAACCAGAACTGCTCCTTCCCACGCAACTCCCAAAAGCCGCCCACTGGGGAAGGCCTTCACAGCCAGCGCCACTGTGACACAACAGCAAGGACTGGGCAGCCCACGCAGCAGGAACAGAACTGTCTCATGGTGCTGGAGGCTGGAAACCCAAACCCACGGCACCAGCAGGTAAGTCCTTCTGGGGACTGTGAGGAGAGGATTCACTCCAGGTCTCTCTCCTGAGCTTCGAGTTGGCTGTTGTCACCTTCCTACAGAGTTATCCCTGCACTTGTGTCTGGGTCTAAACTTCGTTCCACAAAGACACCAGTCACCCTGGACCAGGTCCCACCCTAATGACCTCATCTTCACCTGATTACCTCTAGGAAGACTCCACCCCAAAATAAGATCTCATTCCAGGTACGGGCTAGCTGCTCTTACCTGTCCTCCCATGGCCTCCTGCTGGCCTGCCCATGCAGCCACCTCTGCGCTCTCCCGTCTCTGTGCATCTGGGCACTAGGTTGGCTGTCATGTGCCATGGGCCGGGCAGAACCGCCCTCCATAACGCCTCAGCTGTCCTGTCCCCCAGGCTGGGACAGCCACCTGTCTTGAGGTTACAAGAGGCAGCGTATATCAGTTCTCCAGGTACATGAGATAAATTTCACTTTTATAAATTACCCAGTCTGTGTTTTTGTTTTTGTTTTTTTACTAAAAGCACTAATGGACAAGTGTCACTGTAAATTGTTGACACATCATTTTGAACCCACATCTTGGTTCAATTTCTAGTTCTGCCACTTACATAGCCTTGGGCATTTTTTTTCTTTTCTTTTTTTTGGTGGTGGTGGGGACTGGTACCTTGGATTGAACCTGGGGCCTACACAATGGAGAGATATTTTCACCCCTTTCTTATATTTTAAGACAAGGTCTCACCACACAAACTTAAATACTATATAGTATCTCTCACTTGAGTGAGGCAAAGGACAGAGTAATGAAGGATAGAGAGACACAGGTGAGCAGATGGAGCTCTTACCAAAGGGAAGAGGAACCAGGGAATGAGGGTGAGGGGTGCGGAGGGGAAGCGGAAGGTAGGAGAAGAGAGATCTACCAAGTACAAACCCTCGTCACCTCAGCTAATGTGAACACTCTGTGCCATAGCGTGAGCTAAGACCAGTAATGTCAGTAAGAATGAAAAATGGGGCGAGGAATTGGAGGAGGAGGGAGAGAAAGGGGAGAAGAGGAGGAGGATAAAAAAAAACAAGCCATGATATGTACATGTAACCAGTTCCCCACAATGACTGTAAACTGCATAAAGTGCAAATATGTACTAACAAAATTTTAAAAATTAAAAATTGGAAAAATAGACAAGGTCTCATTATTTTCTAAGTTGCCGGGCTGGACTCAAACTTGCCGTCCTCTTGCCTCAGCCCCCCAAGTAGCTATGATTGCAGGTGTGACCCCTGCACCCAGCCTCCTTGGGTGCACTTTTCAACCTCTCCAAATTTGTTTCTTCGGCAATAAAATAGTCAAAATTCTAACTTCCTTGCAGAATCATGGTAATGTGCCTAAAAAATGGAATAACAAATGTGACAATATGCATAAAACATTAGACCATTACTAACCATAAGTAGTTAGTAAATATCCCAAATGTGTAACCATAAAGAAAAAAGACTGTTCCTATTGCTATTATTGCCATCATCACAAATTTTACCTAGAACTTATCTTCATAACAAACTTATTTCCTACTATTTCCTAATTTAACTAACTTTAGTTGTGTAGAGAGCATTAATTAAATTTGAACAAGAAATCTAATGACTGGATTTGTAAATCAATAGACACAGTCAATTAGCAAAAATAATGATTCAGATTTGGCAAATAATTACTGAACCTTTGCCATTAACCAGGAATATTCTAAGACATTGATTGGTAAAGTGCATTTTTATGGCTAAGATAGTTTGATAGATGTATATGCATAAATTATATTTTATTACCTCTTATATACACATTCAGCTGTTGGTTGAAATTTAGGTTGTTGGCACAAATCCTGATTAGTTTCCAAAATACTTTCACATATATTATCACATTAGACCCTCAGAAAGGTTGGTATTGTCTCCACTTTAGAAATGAAAATACAAAATCCATGGTGCCTCACGTAAAAGTAAAGCCAAGATCTTACGGTCTTCAAATAGATAATGTCAGTGCTGGCAGTACATACTTTATATGCATGTGTACATTTGTATGTGAATATATATGGACTGTACATAAATATATGTCTATACATATCCTGGATTTTTCGTGTGTATCTTACAATTTTGTTTAGAGCAGTAACAAGGAAAATAGTCTTGAGAAGCCTGCTGGGTAAGGGCAGCTTGGCAGCAGGCAAGGAAAGAAAAGAAAATGAAACTGGGCTTCATAAAGAAACAAGTAGGTGTTTCAGGAAGAGGGAAGAGACGACAGCACACAGGGCACTATTAGCAAGCAAACGAGCTCTTTCCAGTGAGGACCCCCGGGCTGTAGCCGAGTGCTACAACACTTGATTTCCAGCACTGTGGAAGAAAGTGCAGGGTCAGAATTAGAAATTGTAAAGATTTGTTGCATATCGTCAATATAAAGCTCCTGCAAATTCTTAATTTCTTACAAAGATCTGCTATATGTTCCCAAAATTCTTGTGAGGGTGGCTTCCGAGAGATGTAGGGAAATGAAGCATCACTTCAGAGCTGACCAGGTCCTGGAGAGAGAGATGGGTACAGACAGGAGCAAGGGACCCAGACAGAGGCAGACAGACCCTCCCAGGGCAGAGGTGGCTCCCACCCAGGAGACAGCAGCCCCGATCCAGTTTCATTGGCATTCAGAGCACGAGCTGGCCGCTGACCTCTGGATTACACAGGACTGAGGTACTTTGAGGAGAGGGTGTAAATTACTTTGTGGATTGCTGTTTGGGGAAGATTTTCAGTTTGGAGGTTTTCATTTGGTTGCTTATTTGTTGTTTTTCTAGTACCAAGGACTAAATCCAGGGCTTTCACACCGAGCTACAACCCTAGCCCTTTTTCCTTTGAGATGGGGTCTAACTCACCAAGTTGCCCAGGCTGGGCTTGAACTTGACATCCTCTGGCCTCAGCCTCCCAGAGCATGAGCTTACAAGTGTGCATCACCATCCTTGGCTCCATTTGGAATGGTGTTGGCCAGAGACAGCGATATGAGATCATTGGAATAGAATAGTTCTTGGCTGTACTTCCAAAGAAACTTCCCAGCATTCAGACTTCTTTGTGAGGGAACGATTAAGCTGAAGGCACTTCAGATCAGAACAATTCTGGGCCCGGAGTGTTACTAAGCAGTCAAATACAGCTTCAAATGCAGTTAAACTGAGAACAGTGGTTTTGAAACTCAGTCCAGCAACAGATCCCTCTGCTCAAAATCTTCTGCACTCCACACAGGAAATTGCTCTGGTTGAAGCTGATGACATTTTGGAGGAGGTTGGGGAATAAACAAAAAAAAGTAAGGGCCTGGGAATGGAACTATGTAACTCAATGGTCAGTGTGTGCTGTGCGTGTGAGGGGCCCTACAATGAATCCCCAAACCACTGCTATTGCTAATAATAATAATAAACTGTATATCGTGCATACACTCTTGATTTTCAGTGACAACAGACAAGATAAATCCTCAAAAGCATTGTTTATTTGTTTGTTGAGACGAGGTCTCACTATGCAGTTCAGGCTGGCCTTGAACCCACAACAAATCCTCCTGCCTCTTGCTCCTAAGTGCTGGGATTACAAGCCTGTGTCACTACACCCAGCATCAAAAGCATGGATTTGACTAGCCACGTAGTGGGAAAACACAGGATGGAGAAAGTCACCTGTAGGGATTGACTAAGAACAGGCCAAAGGGAATTTTGTGGTGATAGTAATATTCTGGTTTTGATAGGAGTTTGGATTTTGTCAAAATGTAGCCAATATGTACTTCAGATTTATAGATTTCATTGATGCCAATGTTATACCCAGTGGAGGGGAAAGCTATAAACAGATATCAAATTCTAGCCATGATAAGCATACTGACGTGTTTATGGGGAGTGTCCAGAGGTCTGCAAATTACTCTGAAATGCATTTTAGAAAATAGGATGGCTAGCCAGGTGTGGTGGTGCAAAACTATAATCCTAGCACTTAGAAAGCTGAGGCAGAAGGATCGCTGTGAGTTCAAGGCCAGCCTGACCTATATAGCGAACCATCCTGTCTGAAGAAGAAGAAGAAGAAGGAGAAGGAGAAGAAGAAGGAGAAGGAGAAGAAGAAGGAGAAGGAGAAAAAGAGGAGGAGGAGGAGGAAGAGGAAGAGGAAGAAAATAAAGAAAAAATAAGATGACTTGATGGATGGAGGGACAGATGGACAGACATATGACTAAGCAGTGTAGCTGATTAGGCATGGAGCTTTCAACTCTGTTGTATGCTTCCAATTTATTTCTAATAAAATGTTGAGAGAAAATGATCCTTATCTTTTAGAGGAACATATCAAAATACTTAAATAAAAAATTACATAATGTCTAGAGTTTGCTTCAAAATAATATGGAAGGTACAGGCATGAGGGAGAACCACGAAATAGGATTGGCCAGAGACTCACAGTTGTTGAAATTGATAACAGGTATGTAGGAATCTATTTACTACTCTATTTTTGGGTATAGTATATATTTGAAATTTCCCTAACAAAAAAGTTTCCAGAAATACAGTTATATTGAATTGGATAATATTTTAAAAAGTTTTCTTCTAATTTCCATTTTTGTATCTACCATTAACTATGTCAAAAAGTGGGCTGGCATAGGCATAGCATGCTGGGGCCCACATATAGTCCCAGCACTTGGGAAGCTGAGGCAGGAGAATCACCACAAGTGAACTCAAGGCCAGCCTGAACAACAGGGTAGTTCTTTTTGTCTCAAAAAAGAACAACAAAAGTAGGATTGAAAACAAAAAGTAACTCTGTGGTAAAGCAATTGCCTCACATGCACAGGCCTTGAGTTTGATCCCTGATACTGTAAAATAAATAAATATTCAAAAGGTTTTTCAAATAAATAAATAACACATTTTTCTCCTATCAGTTGCTATAGTAATTGGTCTTTTCAAATTGATTTAACTAAATTTGTGCCCACGGTGGGAAGGTCCAGCCCCCATTCAGGAAAGGTTCCTCACTAGGAGGAATCCATGAGTGATTCTAAGTTATTAAATTGAACCTGATGCTGGCTCTTGACAGTGGTACCCCAGGACGAGGTAATAAGAGGCTACCACTCTACATGTGAAGCAGCTTCCCGAGCCCTGCACCCCCACTTTGTCAAAGAAATCAAGGTCCAGAGAGCAGGGGCACAGGGGCTGCTCTGTGCAGTACCCACGTTTTCTGACTCCAGAGTCGCGGCCCCTACTGGTTTCACTACTGCATTTCTAGCAAAACACTAGAACTCTCAAGCAGAAAAGAAAATGAGAGACCGGGCACGATAGTGCACACCTTAATCCCAGCATTCTGGGAGATTGAGGCAGGAGGACTGCAAATTCAAGCCTAGCCTACACAACTTAGTGATTAAGCAAGATCCTATCTCAAAATAAAAATAAATTTTAAAAGGGCTGGGAGTGCAGCTCAGTTTGTAGGTCCTGGTTTAATCCATAGGACAGTACTGGAGAGAGGGAGGGAGAGACAGAGACAGAGACAGAGACAGAGAGACACAGAGAGAGACAGACAGAAAGACCAACTTTCAAAATTCATGAAAATGGAATTTCTCCTATATGTTCTCTATGCAATAAAGTTTAATTCAAAGAAACACCTCCACATCCCCACATTCTGATGTTTAGCCCAACCACCTCGGGCTTCACAATGGGGCCAGAAATGTGACAAGTCCCCCGCTGTGTTCCAAGGTCTCCCGGCCTTCCTGCTTGGCATCAGCAAGAATATTTCCCTCTCTTACACTCCTCCCCTGCCGTGCTCCCCCCACCATCCTCACTTTCTTATAGTATTTTAAAACATTGCCTTACGAACCTAAGCAAAACCTGCACAATCAAGGTTACGGAAAACCAGAACATTATTCTTGAAAAACTGGCCATCTAAGAATACTTCAGTGCCTGTGTGTTTGTTTGCATTTTTGGATATAAGCCCAAAGGGCTTTTTTTTTGCTCCTGAGCTGGTTTGCCCATACCTGCACCAGGGAACCACCGTCCCTGGGTGGGAATAGTGCCAGTTATTGTTCTGTAAGCTGTAGCTTGTGGCGTTCTTAAAACACACCCTCCCAAGGGCAGGGGACAGACCTGGAGGGCGGACAGTGAGAACAAAGGAAAGGAGTGGAGACCGTGATCAGCCACCAGGGACCTGATGGCTCACGGGCATGGGACAGCCTTGGCGTGGGACGGGCATGGGACGGCCTTGGCCGCAAGCCAGATATCCATCACCCTATGACCTGAGCAGCAGTCTGCTAAGGGAGTCAGGGGCATGAGAAAGTGAGGAGGCCCTGGGGGAGCAGTCAGAAAGGCCTGAGATGGGTCCAGGGGTGCAATTTGCCATCAGCTGGTGCTGCACATGGCTGAGAGAGGACTCAGAGCCAGCTTGCCTTGGGTTTAGAACTTGGCTCCTCCACTTTGCAGTGGACCCTGAATAAATCATTTGACTTCTCTGGGCCTCAGTTTCCCCTCCTCAAAAATGGAAATAATTATAGCTTTCAATGATCAAGTACCTTTCACAGGTAGGTCCTGATTGAGCTCCGTATTGAAGCTTCATGGCAATCACAGGTAGACTATTGCTACCCACTCCTTAAAGGGCTACATAAAGCCCTCAAAGTCAGACAGCTAAGTGGGGGGGTCCAGTCACAAGGCAGGTGGTCAGCCCCCAGAGTTTGTTTAACAGTTAAGTTCTCTTACCTCCCTTCTAGAGTTGTTGAGCATAATGCTCATTCTGAGACCCTCTGCGCCCCTAAAATTGTATAAAGTAATAACTAAAGGAGTAGCCTTTGCTCACCCAAGAATGAAATAGGCACAAACAACTCGCCAGTGACTAAGTGTCCCAGTCTTATAATGGAATATTTAAGGCTGGGAAATGTATAAAGCAAAGAGGTGCATTTTGGGCTCATGGTTTTAGAGGCTGGAAAGGCCATGATTGGACAGTGTGTCTGATGGGGCCACACGGTGCTTCAGAGCATGGCTGAGACTGGGAGGGTAGGTGGGTACAAATGCAAGAGGGAACAGAAGGGTGAATTTGCACCATAACTAATTTGCTCTTGCAAAAAGAGCTTTCATCCAGTCCTAAGGACTCCACCTCCTAGACACCTCCCCCCAGGCCCCACCTTGCAACACTGCCCCAGTAAGAAGGTAAGGTTCTTCATCTTTTTTTTTTTTTTTATCGGTACTGGGGATCAAACTCACAACTGTGCGCTTGCAAGGCAGGCACTTATGCCACTGAGCTAAATCCGCAGCCCAAAGGTAAAGTTCTGATGCACAAACTTTTGAGGGACACAAACCACAACAGCAATTTACACATAAAACAAACAAAGAAAAGAGGGCCAGGGCCCAGGGGAGGAAGTCCAGATGCTGGAGCCAGGGGACCACCGAGAGATACCAGTGGAGGCTATGGAAACCAGGTAAGAGATGGCTGCAGGAAGTCCATAGGAAGTGAGCAGGGGAACCTACGGGAAGTGCTTTCTTAACTGGTGATCTTGACTTGATAAACAACTGGTGATCCTGGAAGAAACCACAAGCGAAAAGCACCTAGAAGCTAAGAAGTCTGGTTTAGCATTGTGATACCATGAAACACACATTTGGTGTTTTTCTCAATTTCTTCAATATAACTACTAAAATCCTTGGGCTCCCCAGAGTGGTAAGAGGGAGGTGATTGGTGGTTAGGAGCCCCTAGACAGATTCAGGGTTGGGCTGACTGCCAGGGGAGCCAATCATGAGTGAGAGGGTTGGGACTTTCAGTCTGTCTCTTGACAAACTTCCCAGAAGGAGAGGGTGCATGGAGACTGAGCTGATCACCAAAGACCACCGAGGAAATCAGTCCTGCCTCCTAATGAAACCTCCACAGACACCCAAAGGAGCCCAGCATGCTGACGCGCACCTCTGATCTCAGCACTAAGGCTACAGCAGAAAGCTCACAAGTTTCAGCCTAGCCTGGGCTACTTAGCAAGAACCTGTCTCAAGAGTAATAATAAAAAGGCCCAGGAATGCAGCTCAGTCAAAATGTCCTGGGTTCAATCCCCAGTACTAGAAGCAAAACAAAATGAAAACCTCAGCTTGCATCACTTCAGAGAGCCAAACTTGTGGACAAGCCTGGCAGGTGGCACACTCAGAGAGGACCAGGAGGCTCCTCACCCTCCTCCCTCACCTCACCCTGTGCCTCTCTTCATCTGACCTGTCATCTATCCTTGTAATGTCCCTTAGAACAATTGGGGAAATAAAATGCCTCCTTGGGTTCTGCTTCCAAATTTATTGCTCGTCCATCAGAATGGGCACAATGTACTACTTGTGACCAAGCACTCAACCTCTGGGATCTGACACTACCTCCAGTGACAGAGTCAGAACTGAACTGAACTGGAGGACGCCCAGCTGCCGTCTCCTGGGGAGCTACTCAGCATGTGGGGAAAACCACACACATTGGCATGAGAAGGACTGCCCTGCGTGCTATGTAAGAGAAGAGACTAGAAATACTGTAGTTTGCTTTGTTTTTTGTATTCCTCAGAATCACCCAAAGCAAGGAAGCCTGAGCAGAATGGACATGGCCAGCAGAAGCCAGAGGAAGGCCAAAATGTGGCCCAGGAGAAGAGTAGAAAAAGGATTAAAAAAAAAAGAAAAAAACAAAGCTGGGCCCAGTTGCCTCTCAGGCTAAAACTTGGGACAGTGTTGAATGGCTATTTCTTGGGTTCATATTGCAATCTAATACAACCTCTTTCTAGACACACTAACAGCAAAAAACCTGAAAAATGGCAGTTACCATGCACTTAGGGCAGGGAAAGCAAGGAAGTCAGGCTGGTTACAGTGTGCACCCCACTTTTTTGTTGTTGTTTTTTTGGCACTGGGGATTCAGCCCAGGACCTCCACACTGAGTTATACCTCCAGTTCTTTTTTAATTTTTTATTCTGAGATGATTGTAAGTCACTAAATTGTCCAGACCAGGCTCGAACTTGCTGTATCCTCCTGCCTCAGCCTCTCAGCGTGCTTGCAAGGTTGCATTAAATTCAGCTCTAGGAGAGGTGGTATTTGCAAATGAGTGACAAGCAGGAAAATCACCACAACATACAAGATTTAAAAAAGAAATATAGGAGAGCTTTTTGAGGCTGCAAGGTGACCAACAGGCAAGCAGGAGGAGGGTTATGCATTCTGACTTGCTGTGACCCTTAGGAGATACGGGAGCCTGGAAAGATCTAGAGGCTTCACCTTGTAAGCACTATAGACTGACCACACCCCCTCACCAGCCCACAAGGTCTCCTGGGTCCTTTACTCTGCCTGCCAGTCACCCTCCAGCCCATGGAGTCGGCCTCTGATGTGTCTCCATCCTCCCCTCTGTCTCTGTCCCTCTGAGAGTTACAGGGGGAAAAAAAAAAGAGAATCTCTGGATTTCTTCTAGACAAAGAGCTTGGGACTGAGGTGTCCTTGGCAAGCTCCCCACAGAGCAGTAAGGGCCAGCAGGCTGGGGAGTGGACCTGGCTCACCCTCCTCGACCCCTCAGCGTGGACAGACATCCTCGGGGGAGTAGTCAAACGAAGCAGTCCAAGGTGACAGGGAGAGGCCTGCCAGCTGATCTGCAGAACTCAGGAGGTGCAGGCCTAGAACGTTCATGACTGTTGAAGTAGAACATTGAGATATATTTGTTTTTTGCTAATATCCTCCATGCCACACAAGTGGGCTCCAGGACCAATTGTTAAAACTGCTTCAGTCAGGCAAGGAGATTCCAGACAAAAGAGGAGGAAGTCAGAAAAATCCATCCTGCTGTATCTAAACCCTGCACTGAAATCAGCCTCTTTTTTTGCCTTTTGTTTATTGAAATAGAGGTCAAAGACAGTGTTCGTTCTACAAAGAATGGCAATTACAACCATGTGGCACTTCATGACGGAGACCAGACCGAGAAATGCGTCATTAGGTGATCTCATCATGGTGCAAACACTGCCTCATGTTCACACCAGCCTAGCTGCCTGTTCTGCAGCCCACCACCCACATAGGCGATGAGGAGTGGGTGGTGTATGTATGCCTGTGTGTGTGTGTGTGCTGTGTAGCCTGTGCTCATAGGGACAAGCATGACATCAAATCAAACACAAGAGAAAATGATGCACTCAAAAGACATCATAAAGGCCTAAGATTTTTGCTGTGGTTTGGTGTGAGTTTTTGTTCATTTTTTATGGTTCTAGGGATTGAGTCCAGGGCCCAACATGTGATAGATGAGTCCTTTCCTATTGAGTCACCTCTCCAGCCCAGCATATGGTTTATAGTTTTTATAAATAGGTATGCACTCAAAAACTAGAATAAACACATAGTATACATGGTTGGGTACTACTCTGCATAAAGTAGACAACTTTGACTCATTTGTAGAAAAATGGACACATCTTGAGATCAGAATGTTAAATGAAATAAATCAGACACACAAGCTTAAACACTGTGTGGTTTTTCTGATATGAGAAGCCCAAAGAATAACTTAAAAAGCAAAACACAATATACATAATAGGAAACAAGAGAAAGCTTTTAAAAAGGCAAGAAGACCAAAGACAGAGAGGAAAGGGAGAGCAGGGAAAGGAATAAAAATAAAAGTAAGATGTGCTATTTATATGTAGCAACTCTAACAACAAATATAACCATTATGTACTGCAAATGTTTACTAGTAAAAAATGTATCATCCAGGAATTAAAGCTCACTCTTTGGCAATCACCATGGTACTAATATTGTTTCAGGTAAAAGTCAATGGATAATAAAAAGTTTGATGAGTAAAAGTTAAAAAGTAAATATGTAAGATAGTAAATACACAACTAGTAGCATACTGTTTCTTTTCATTATCAAGTATTTGGTACTCTGCATACCTGAATGTGCTATACTTTCGTATGACTGGCAAATAATTGCTTTCAGCATATTATTTAGGTGATGTGTTGCCCCTCAACCTGTGACAGCTATTAGTTATTAGACAATAGGCATTTTTCAGCTCCATTATGATCTGATGCATAACATATGCAGTCTAAATTGGACTGAAATATTGTTATGCAGTGCATGACTGTATACCAAAGTTTTATATTCCAATTTCTGGAGTGACTGTAAAGAAAAAGATCCGGTTTAGAGAAAATGTTAAATATGCTCTACTTCTTTGGTGATTGTTTTGTTTAGCACCATTAAAATTGATTTATAGATGATTTTAAGTGGTTTCACATTTCCAAAATATCTACAATGTGGAACATTTTTAAAAATTGCCTTTTCCTCTCTTAACAATGACTGGTTTGAGGAACAATTTCCTTATCAACCATAGATAAAAATGAGAAGTGAAGATTTCAGGGAGAGTTCGATAAGCCAAGCAAAGATGAGTCTATGACCCCTGGTGTGCAGACACTGCGATCCCAGTACAGGGGAAGCAAATCAACAGATCAGCAAATACGAGGTGTTACTCCGGGCAAAGCAAAAGCATCACCTGGCAGAAATGGCACTCTTGGGAAAAAAAGTTCTGTGTTGACCATATACAGAAGATCCTCTTCATGAAAAAATATATTTTTCCTTATTAATAATGTGATTCAAGTAGATTAGTATGAAAATGTTTACATTCTGTAGGAAATAATTTTTTGAGATGGACCATTTTTCTCCTACTCATGAACAAAGCTATGACCATTATCCTGCCTAAGAAAAGAAGTACACTCTTTTCTACACAACGTAAGAGCTCAGAGTAAGCTGAAAGCAAGCTGAACTTTATTATGATAGCAATTTAGCATAGAACTCAAGGGTCTAGACTTTGAAGCCAGAAAATCCTGCCACTGGACTCTAGCTCTCTTCCCAGAAGTGAGGCCTGCGGCCCACTTCTCTTCCTGCACAAGGCCCACCTCATAAAGCTGCTGGAGGAGCCAGAGAGGCCACTCTGGGGGCATCTCAGTGAAACACCCAGAGAGAACACACACTTCCCTCCTAAAAGAAATAATAAGCTCAGGGGGACAGGGAGTGTGAGAGGAAGTCATAACGAGCCACAGAATGTGATCTACCTTTCAGGACACAGAAAGTGGGTGGAAGAATGGTAGTGGGTGTCTCTGAGACAGACAGTAATGAGGAACAAACTGTGTCGCTGTCCCAGAGGCCGGGAAGACCTAAGTGTTGAGGCCCCAGGGCCGGAAGGCAGGGGTGAAGCACAAAGGGGAAAGGAGGCTGAGGGGAAGGGCGAGGCAGGAGGGCGGACCCCAAGTTCCCTCCTGACCTCAAGTAACAGCCGACTCCCACACTTCCATCTCCGGAGGCGATCAAAGCCAGAGTCTCCAGAGAACTGAAGACACACAGGCGTGAAGGAGCATGGGCAGGGGCTGGGGACCACAGAGGAATTCTGTGCTGGGCTGTGGGCTGCATGGTGAGAGCTGGCTCCTTCCTCTTCCCTGCTCTAGGTATGGACACTCGGCCACTCTTTCAGCCTGAACCCCACTGCCACGAAGGATGATAGGGTTCATACTTAGAGGAATTGAGCGACTTCAAAGAAAAGTCCCCCATTTCGGGTACTCCCCTGCAAAAGTCAGTTAGTTCCTAATCGCTGCTGCTCATTGTCCGGCCTGTGCACTGTCAGAGTTGCCTGTCGGAGGCCACAGCCTGGATCTGGAATCTCAGAGTACTCAGGAGCTCCACAATGTATAAACCGCAGCCTGAGTTCCAGAGAACAAAGCAAACATGGGAAAGGACTAAGATAGGAAGAAACATTCCAGCGGCTGAGATATATATTTTGCAATATTTAGAAACAGAGGATCTCATAGCCTAGAAACTGTAACAGGACAGGTTTTTTTAAAGAATTAGAGAACATAACAAATGTTCTATAGTTGGTAACCCTTGCGTTACCATAGTTATAGCCACATATTACCCACGTGGCTATTCCACACAAATGCCTTTTCTCAAGTCCACTGTACAAAGACCCTGCAATCTTCACTCTCCCCTGCTCCCACCCTTGCACCCCAAGTGGCCTGCAAGCTTTCCACTCACCTTCTGCTGGAGGCTGCTTCGTGGCCAGCCCTCTCCTCAAATCCCTCCCTAACCACAGTGCTCCTGCCTCGCACGCCTCCTCCCGTTGCCCTGCTTTCTTTTGTCCGTGTCACTGTGTGAATCATGTGACTCTCTGGTGCCCTTCTGTCTCATCCAGCTCAGCGGAGGACAGACCCCGGCACATTGCCCCAGTGACTCAGACCCAATGGTCCTCCGTGGGAGATCACTGGGTCTTATTATGTTACAGGGAAAGTCATGACCACACATATTCAACAGAGCACATAAATCTAGATTTATAGATGGTGGCACTAGGCTTGGGGTAGAGAAACAACAGTTCTGGTTAGTGTGAGGTAACTGGAGAACCTGGTGAATGATGAGACTCTTCCAGTGCTCATCCTGAGCCCTTCTCTCTGGTCACTGCACTCGTCCAGACAGCCTTCACACCCTCTCAGAAGCTGCTTCCTCTACCAGGACCCCATGCCTTGCAGGATTCAAGCTTGGCACCCTTCTAATCTCTGCTTCCATGTCGTCTCTTCAGGAAGGACTCTGTTCAGCCGTCCCACCTAAATAAAGACAGCCCCTTTGATTCTCCATTCTAGTGGTCGATGTCCTCCAAAGGCTCATCATACTCTGGAATCGCTTGACTTTTCTTACCCATTTTCCTCACTGGAACATAAGCACTACAGACCAGGCACCTAGCACAGTACAGGACACTTAATAATACTCAATGGAAATGCATCCCAAATCGAACAACAAAGGAAGGATTGGGCTGGAAAGGTGGGGAAGCTCTTGTCAGAAGCCAGGAAAATAAATGTACAGGGCTTTCTAGGAAGGAGCAGCAGCGCAAGAATAAACACTGGGCCCAGGTATATGCAAAGAAGACCAGCAAAGCAGCCTAGCTTCTGAGAAGACCCTCACCACCTCCCCAGCCCAGCCACATCCCAGCCAACTCAGCTCCCAGCACCCAGGCTGTTCTACACATGAGGAACACCATGCTCACCTGCAGGAGGCCGGGGGGCAAAAGAGGCTTCGTTTCCTGTTGCACACTACCTGTCCAGGGCGGCACATGCTAACCAACCTCCCCAAGGCTAAATGGGCAGCTCAGACGGCCCTTGATGCAGCAGGAGGTGAAGACCAGGACTAGAGTTGCAATGCACAGCATCAGAGTGGGCCAGGCTCCTGTGCACATTAGGTCTGTAAAGCCATCTGTAGAAAACGAGAAGAAGGCTGGGGACACAGCTTCATGATACAGAACTTGACTAGCAAGTCCTGGGTTTGATATCTAGCATCACAAGAAATACAACATTAAAAGTGCAGAGTTCTTATACATCCCTACTTAGTTTTCCCTGTTATTAACATCTTACATTAATATCGTTTACTTGCTATAACTAATAGACCAGTATTCTTATTAGCTGAAGTCCACATTTATTCATATTGCTTTAGTTTTAATCTAAAACTTTTTCTATTCCAGGATCCCATCCAGGACACACTGTCTGTATGACTCCTTCAATTTCTCTTGGCTCTAACAAGTTCTTAGATATACATTTTTTATGACACCTGCAGGTTTGAGGTACACTTGTCACTTGTTTGGGAAGGTGTCCTTCTCTTGAGGTTACTGGTGCTTGAGAGATCACATTTCTCCACATCCCCCCCAGGGGACTGACTTCCCACACGACTTTTCACATTGATGCTGAGGCAGGGCTCGGCAGGCTCCTTTACCACACAGCTACACTTCTCCCCTTTGCATTCTGTGCCTTGACAGAGAAGTCACTCTGTGCGGTCCACACTTAAGGAGTGGGGAGTTGTGTCCTCTCCTTGAAGACAAAATACCTACATAAGTTATTTGCAATTCTTTGGCACAGATTTGTCTCTTCTCCTCCATTTATTTTTTACTCAATCCTTCATTTATCAGTGAGGTGTCTTGGATGCTTCTCTTAACATTTTGGGTTAGAAATCACTATTACTTTATGTATATTATTGTTCAAAGCTTTCTAGTTTTGACCATTGAAAGTTCTTTCAGCTGGCTTCTGTGTTCCTCTGACATGTCCTCCAATCATTGTGGTATTTGGTTTTACTTTAAGTACCTTCTTACTCTGCACCACAAGATGTAACTTGTTTCCTAAATCATTGCCTTAGTAGATCCTGACTTAAGATAGCTTCTGAAGTAGATTAATAAAAGGATGACTTTGTTTTAATTCCATGGAAAGGTGCATTGCTAGATTGTCAGGCTCCCTATTGCTTGCTTTTATCCTCTCTCAAACAGAAGTCAAGGGCACAGGAAGCCATCAGACAAGACGTACTAGACTGTAGAAAAGAGAAGCACTAATAACACAGTCACTAGGTTTAGGATCTGCTGTAGCTATAGAGTGACCTAGAACAGACCACTCCACATCTCTCAGCCCTGTACTCCATGTATTTCTTGCAGGGCTTCGTGAATATAGTACAGAGCCACACCCAATGCTATTTCTTTAAAAATTGCTTGGCCTCATCAGAGGAAGAGAAATCATGACCATTCTACAGGGACTAGGGTCGGAAAAACAATCTGCTTGCTCCAGTCTGTCCAACCAGCCAAGATTCCATCAATTCAGAGCTGAGCAAGTGTCTCATGAATTCTAATCCATTATTCTAGACTCAGCTTTCTTCTTCATGCTAGGAGGCCAAATTATAGTATTTCAT
Organism: Cavia porcellus; assembly: GCF_034190915.1. Taxonomy (NCBI): domain Eukaryota; kingdom Metazoa; phylum Chordata; class Mammalia; order Rodentia; family Caviidae; genus Cavia; species Cavia porcellus. Next base: position 61,366,693 of record NW_026947495.1, read on the forward strand.
TATTTTGACTTTTTACTGTGTATTTTATATACCTCTGTTGTGCTCCCTGGTATTTCTGGCAATTTTCAAAAGCCCTATTTGTTCCCACCTGCTGTTTGTATTCTTGGTAAATCTTGGTATCACACCTCTCCCAGTCTTCAGGATTTCTATACTGTACTCCTATTACATGTTAGCTTCATTAATCTGGAGCTGGATTATGGAATTTCATGCCCTGGATTGACTCTGATATTCTATTAGCATGATTTTCATTATCTGGAATCACAGGTTCTTGGACATAGAGGCTGCTCAAGGTAGTACCCACCAACCAACCGCCAATCGAGTACTTGACAAGTCCTGGTAGAATGGAGGTGCATTAGATCAGACTCCTAACCCTGCCCAAAATAGCAGTGCTGTCATCAGCTGTCCTCTGTGTACAGAGCCCCCGAAACACAGGGCAAATTAGTGACTGACCTTGCATCACTAAGCTCTGAGGAGTCAGCACCATTTGTTTGTTTGTTACTGTATCCCCACCATGTAGTTCAGGGTCTGACACATAGTAAGAACTTATATCAGCCAATTTCCTGTTGCTGAGACAGAATATTGACATTCACAACCTGAAGGAGGGGAGGATTATTTTGGCTCACAGTTTCAATGGGTTCAGTCCATAGCCAATTCCAAGGCAGAAGCACTATCGTGGAAGTTCATGGCAGAGGAAAGCTGCTCACATTGTGGTTGACAGGAAGCAGAGAAAGAAGGCAGGAGCCTGGACAAGAACACACCCTTCCAGGTCAATGCCCCAGTGGCCTGCCTCTTCTTGCCAGGCTCTACCTCTGGATGCAAAAGACTTGGGGCACATTTCAGATCCATGCCATAACAATGCTCAATAAATATTTATTGAATAAATAAATGGGTTTTTCAAAAATGCAGGCAGCCCAACTTTTCTTTCATTTCTTGATAGATGCAAGGACATGCTCTTGTCATGAGTCCAAAAATGACTCCATTTTCTGTGGCCTGCCATGTTGATTGTCTTCTAAATGTTAATTTCAATTAGAGATTGGAAGGCAGTGCTACCCTGCAAAGCACAAGAAGAAAACTAAGAGGAATCTGAATATGAACCTTCTCTCACCAACTTCCCCTTTGAAACAGTCATCCAGACTTCATTATCTTTTCAGGCTAATTCCTGGCCAGCACCAGGCTGCATCTCTTCCCTGACTGGCCACTCATCTTCCTCCAAACTTACAGCATTAATGGTTCATAAGGCTCCTCCACATGACAAAACACACTCTCAGAAGATTCCTCTTACACTATAATCTTCTTTCTTGTAATCTAATCCTTTATGATGGCTTCACTCTTTGTGTGTTTATATCTTATCTTTCCAGCTTTGCTATAAATTCCTTGACAGCAGATTGGGTCTCATATTTCTTTATCTTTCCCTCAACCCTGGTATCACCTCTGGGACATGAAAAATTCTTTTTAAAATTGTCCACTCTCAAGCCAGTAACCATTAATCACTTCATCATTTCACTAAAAAAGTAGAATAAAAGAGGATGATGAGATCAGAGAAAGGGAAGAGAGAAGACTGGAAAAATCAAAAAATATATGGTCAGTAAATAGAAAGAATTGAGCCAAGATAAACACTAATATGTTAGGGTAAATTTAATTAGAATAATGAGTGGATTAAAAGACCAAGACAGCTAAAGAAAAAGAGGAAACCATTGTAAACCAATTTAGTAGTCTGTTCGCTACCTTCTCACGTACATTTCACTCCTGAACAATACAATCCCCTGGACCCAATCTCTAACATACCAGTCTCCTGGTACTCCAGTAGCATTCCATTAAACATGATGTGAAGCAAGGAGATACTTATCCACCTGGAAATCATAGACCCACAGGCTCTTCAAGCTTGAAGGGCTACAAAAAAGTAGGCAGCGTTATAAATCCAAGCCTAAAGTCCAATGTTGCCTTACACACTGTGCATGACTCTGGATATGGTATGAAAAATCTAGCATAAGCCTGTGTAAACTCTTCTGGGAAGAGGAGGTATAAATTGGTCAGATTCTTAAGGGGTCATACAGCCAAAAAGTTACAGATTGCTACTCTGGGCTAAGTCTTTGATGTCACAGACCAAAGAGCCCTGACCCAGAAGGTTAGGCAGGGTGCCCAAGGAAATACAGCCAGCCAGAGAGTCTGCATGGTGACCCAGTTTCCCTGGCTCCTGGCTGCCATTTTCTCCTGCACTTCCGCCCTGCTCCTTTTTTGTTATAAAGAGATTTTCTTTGTGGCACCAATTGCTCTAACAGGATTTGACCTGTGGTGTTCTGGATGCTTTGCTCTGTTACATTTTAAGTATCTTCCATTTGCCTGCTTCCCTTCACCCTAATGATGCCCACAGAGATGTAATTTTCTCACTTCTCTTTTCTTATTACCACCTTATCTGGCCTTTGCTCACTCTCTTTGCTGCTGCACATGGCATGTGCTGGGTGCCCTTCTGTCCTCCCATTCTGATTTTACGAGAAGTATTTATTTCCATGTTTTCTGTATTTGCCTGGATGTATTCTGACCGAGCTGATGGTAAAACTCTTCGCTCTCAGCGGGAAGCTGTTGCTCACAGCAATTACGCCTGCTGTCTGCCTTTTCATTTGCCTTCAGCTCTTGATGAAATTGGCTTCCAGAAACCCTGTGAATCCAGTCTCGGGCTCTTACATAACTCAGTGAACTCGGCCATTTCTTTCCCATCTATATATTTTTTATGTTTGGTTGGGCATTTGTCTTATTTGCTCTCCAAATAATTTGGTGTCTATTTGATCTGCAGTTTCGCACACTGCAGATGAGCTCTCCCATATCCACAGGGGTGGCCCAGACTCCAAAAGGCCCAACTGGCACTTGTATCATTTGCTGTCCAGTAAGTCTGTGAACCTACGAGCTGTGTTCTTTGTGGCCCTGTTTTGCTGAGTTTCTTTTTTTTTTTTTTTTTTTTTTTTATTTAAGAGGAAAAAGAGAAAAACACAAAACAAACCAAAGCGGCGTAAGGGTACACGCAATACAGAACTACAAAACAAAACAAAACAAAACAAAACAAAAAACCATAACAGTAAGAAATTACCTGCTAGTAGATTACACACTATTTTCTTGAAAATAGTTCCTCAAATCACAGTATCAAAGAACACAAGGTGGACATTCAAACAGGGAGACTGCAAACAGCTGTGTTCAATGTTCCAAAAACATTGATAAAGTCAGCTATTTAACACCCCCAAACACACTTGCTGTTATATCCGTTAGAGCTCTTTTTCTTTTTTTTTTTTTTTCCCTCTCTTTTTTACAACAAAATTTACACATCTTGGATTTTATTACTCCTTAGTGCTTATTACTTTTGCTGAGTTTCTTTTGTTTGGGGAAAGTCGTTTACTTTTTTGGGATAAAGGAATGTTACTTTGGGTTCAACATTACGGATGAAATTTGAAATGTGTTCTTGTACTCCAAATTACAGTGTACCCTTTTTTTCTTAAAGAGTTGTTCCTCAAGTAAAATCTATGTCTGTCTGTCTGTTTGTGCTTCCAGGACTGATTCTAAATTGATTTGGCCAGCTTTCTGTTGCTATAATAAAATATCTGAGATAATCAACCTAAAAGAAAAAAGGTTTATTACGGCTCATGGTTTTGAAGGGGTCAGTCCTTGGGCAGTTGGCCCTGTTGCTTCTGGGTCTAGCGTAAGGCAGCACATCATCATGGGGAACACATGGTGACGTGGCAGAGGGAAAGAATGAAAAAGAGAAAGAAAAGAGGGGGCAGAGTCCCAATATCCCCTTTAAATTCATGTGTCCATATGACTGGAAGACTTCCAACTAGGTCCACCACTTAAAATTACTGCCACCTTCCAATAGCACCGTGGGCTAGGAATCAAGTCTTAAAAAAGGTCTTGGAGGAACACTTTTCCAAACTGTAGCACGGAGAATATTTCACTGGGGCTAAAGCACAGTTTCAACATCTTCTCCATAAATCAATACTGGAGAATACTTCCTCCCACTTCCATTCCCTCTCTGCCCCTTACCCTTTCCGTGAAGGTTAACATTCTAGCCTCAGAGAGAGTCACTGGCAAAATAAAGACAGAAATAAGGCCCTTTTTTATAACACTAGTGCTCAGAACAGCTCAATAGGATCATAGAAGGGAGTTGGGATTGCAGGGGGTCCAGGAAGAGAAAGATGCAGATCCCTTTCTTTAGGTTGTGCACTGATAGCAAATGTGTCTTAAGAACAAATGGGACATTAAATGACTGTAGCTGAGCCACTGGATTGTGAGATAGGGAAGGAACAAATTCATTTGAAGCCCCACCAAACAGACAAGAGAGTGGTGGAGAGATAAAACTCAGCCTTTGCTCTATTTCCTGTTTGGTTCAGGCAGGACAGACTCCACAAGAAAGTCATGACCAGCTCCCCACCCCCACTCCCAGGAATGAGGCAGAGCCTGATAGCCTGGCCATCACTATGGCAACTGCCTACATCACATCCGTCTCCTCTGGATAGCATGGTGAACTTTGAACGCTGCTGGGGGTGCCATCAAAATTTGATCGATGTGCAAGCTGCATTTTCTCTGCCATTGCAAACACATAATAGCAATGTTTGCCAGATAAAATCTTGAGCTGAAAATGGATCATGGTATGTAGCCTAGGATCCAGGACAAGTTTCTGCCAGTAGAAAGAAATAGACATTGTATAATGTCAAGCCATCCTTGAGAAAACCCATATCTAGTGCAACACACTTTACCTTTGATCTTATGGATTTACATGAAGGTACAGCCTGGTCAGTGACCAGCTGTGGGCAAATAGCAAATAAATAATATGATGCTGGCTGTCAAAAATTTTTTTCAATTTTCTTCCTCTTCCTTTTTTTCCTTCTGCTTTTTTTCCTTCTTTATGGTGGCATTCACCTTCAGGTATGCCATTTAAAAAAATCAAGAAAAACATGATGGCATAAAGCTGTAACCCCAGCACTCAAGAGGCTGAGGGAGGAGCATTGAAAGTTCAAGGCCAGCCTGAGCTACATAACAAGACACTGTCAAAAGAGGGAGTTGGGGGGATACATAATATATTGGTTTAATCCAAGTTTTACCTAACACAGGAGACTTTATAAATAAAGACTCAAAAACCCAGGGGAAGCTCTCTATTTTTATGATTAAAATGACTAAGAATGGACAGCTATAGAGACATGAACTGGACAGAATATGGAAAGAGCCTGAAAAGGAACCCCATAAGGCCTGTCCATGTTTTCTCAGTCACTTTGTGTAGAATTCCTTACTCCTGTTAAGGGACAGGAAGGGTCTTTGAGGGGAAATTGAGAGAGTGGTCTTTGTCAGTGCTATGACTTGTTTTGGTGGAAAGAGGTTCTAGTTTCTAACATCTCCCTTGGGGAACAGGAATTCTGTCTTGTATGATCTGCTTCAGGACAGAAAAGAGAGATAGGAAGAGGTCAGAGAAACCTGGCTTTTGAGCTCTTTATTTCAAAGTATTCAAGAAATTCTCCCACGCTTTTGGGTATCATATTCTGAGCCCCAAAATTTGCATGAATTCAGAAAGAATCAGTGGAACAGATGACAATTTTATAAGCCCAGAAAAAAAAACTAAAATTAATATACAACAAATTCTCTTTCTCTCTCTAAAAATACCCAAAATATCACCTACAGAATTTTGGGAGACAGATTAAGGAAGCAAATGCTAGCCTCAGGAAGAAAAGGCTCTGACCCTGCCTTTCACAGGACACATGGCCTTGGGAAGCCCTGAGCTCTGGTTACCAGGCACCTCATCCAGACCATGGAACGGGATACCTGATCCTTCCAAGCAGCCTCCTTGCCAAGGCCAATTCAAGAAAAATAAACACATCAGTGGGCTCATTGTGTGGCTTTGCCTACTCAAAATGCAAGTTGCTTCATTGAAAAGGTGAAATTACCAACATAGTATATTATTTTATAGTGAATTTACTGTAACAAGTTGTGATTGGAAATATGAATGATGATATAATAATTGCTTTTACTCTATTAAAATATTAATATCTGGATACATTTTAGAAGGGGCAATAGGGACACAGCTTTTAACCTTTTCATGCCTACACCTATTTAAATTACATCTGAACATTTACAAACATATTCACGATCTTTATTTCTTCTTCCAAGACACCCTGACAGAAAAGCATTAATTATGACCCTTATTTTATGCATGGGAAAACTAAGGGTAAAAATAAATTTTTTAAGCAGGTGTAATGCTGTACAACTATAATTCCAGCACTCAGGAGGCTGAGGTAAGAGGATTACTGTGAGTTTGAGGCCAGCCTGAACTATATGGCAAGACCTTATCTCAAAAAACAAATGGAAAAAATATACAGAAAGAGTCTCAGGGTATAATTCCCTATGTAGTTTAGGGAAAAAGTTTAGGTAGTTGAGCTTACCATGAAGCCCAAGATGTCCTCAAACTCATGGCAATCTTCTTGCCTCAGCCTCTCAAGTGCTGGGATCACAGGTGTATACCCCCATATCCAGTTAGAGATATCTACCTAAGGACAGGAATTGGAAGCAAAATTGAAGCTAGAATCCCTTCATTACATATAACACTTGGGTACTAGTGTCAATTTTTTTATTTTAAAGGGAATAAAACAAAACAATAAAACAGAACCAAACAAAACAGTGAGAACAACATTGGGTTTCAAAAACAAGACCCAAGGAAACCCCCATAGTTGCTATGATGCATATGGTTATCCTCTAAATGGATGCTCAGACTACCAGCTATAGGCCTGCAAAGTCAATCAGACAATATAAGCAGTAAGTTGTTTTTTACTTCGGTAGCTATTATCTGAGCCTGTGTTCCTCCAAATCAGCCGGTTGCTGATGGGGGTGGGGCGAGGACTTGGTTCTCCTGGTCTCCCAGCCCGACCAAGTTTGAAAACTGCTCTAGAAACAGCTAGCTATATTAATATTGGCTAAAACAGATTTTTAAGACAAAAACCATTATAAAATATAGAGAAGTCACTTCACCAGGAAGGTATAATGATATTAATTTGTGTGCGCTTTTTTAAAAAGGCCTCAAAGTACATTAAGCAAATAAATATACAAATCACACAAGTTACTCAAAGCAAAATAAATAAATAAATAAATGTACATACAGAAACTGGCAAATCCACTATGGTAATAATGGAATATTCCACCCCATCTCTCCCAATTGCTGTTAGGCCAAGCAAGGAAAATAAGTCCAGAGAATTTAACTGTCAGGTTCTGGCAGAAAAGAGATGTGACCTTAGAGACCAAGATAAATCCTTTTTCCCCCTCTGAAGGTGGGAGGCACTTAAACTATGAAATAAGAATGGCTTGATGGGGGTTCTGGGCAATTTTAGGAAGCAGTGACAAATGGTTTAGGGAAATGAACAAGCCCAAAGAACAGACACTGGCCTGGGACACAGTTCCTCTGGCTTGCAGGTGTGGCATTTGATTTTCAGTCCCTGGACCAGTGAGATGACCTTCCCAGTTAGTGAGATTTCCTAACAAGTGTACTTCTTTAGGACTGGAACGTACCTTGGGCAGATAAGGGAGCTTCAGAAAAAGCTCCACTCATCTTGAGAGAGAAAGAGGATCAAGGATGATGGGGAGATGGACAGGTCTAGCTAAGGTCGATAGAGACCTTAGTTCTGAGCCATTTCTCCAGTACAACTTAGAAAGATCCATATTTTGGAGCATTATCTTTTAAACCCATTCACAACAAGGCCCTAATTTGTAAGCCTTGCTGCCCAGTGATTCTGAATGACCGGTGGTACAGGCATGACTATGCCATGGGGTGGCACGAAACAGTCCCATCAAGTGATGCAAGCTGTCCAGCCAGACAGTCATGCCTGTACCATTGGTGATTCAAGATGGCAGGCGCATGTAAACACCAATACTACTGCAGAAGAGGAGAGAGGGGAGAATTCAATCAAGAACTACTCACAGGGAAAGGACAAAGTTAAAGGGTACCGAGGATGGACACAGAAGCACTTCTGGGGGCAACAGCAGAGCAGGTTCCCTCCCTAGATCTCAGGATGAATGAGGATGTGGCCAGCAACACCAGTGTGATCAGTTTGGCTGAGGGAGAAGAGACAGCCCTGGAGCCCATGGACAGGGAATCACAGTCTCAGGCAGAACAGGAGGGAGCTAAATGACTTCCTACTAAACCCCTCTCTCTGCCGCCTCCCAGTTGCTTCTAGGTATCTAGGGCAGGCAAGGACCGAAGAAGCCAAGGACAAGGGTCCCTGAATGGTCCCTGTAGTCAGCTTCCCTGGGCACAAAGCAGGACAGGGTATTTTGGAGGGTAGGTAAGGAGGGCAAGTGGAGAACAAACGGAGGTGATCTGAGCACAATTTGCAGGATGAGTTTACTGGATGAGATTCAAACCCAGGATCCAGCAGTTAAGGAAAATTCATTCTTCCTAGGACTCATGGGGAACATTTACAAAAATGATCACAACTCTAGACCAAGAAGTAAGTCAAGAGATTTTTTTTTAGAGCTTTGTATCAAGCAGAGCCTGTCCTCTGATCACAGAAAGATTTGATGTTGTAAGATTAGAGTCAATGACAAAAAGATGGGGAAGAAAGAAGCCTAAGTATTTGCAAATTTTAAGGAATAAACTTCTAAGAGGCCGGGGATATACACACATTTACCATGCACAAGATCCTGGGTTCAAAAAGAATAAAATTACTCCAACAAAAAAAATCATACAAACTTAGATACACTCAGAAACTAATGATGATGAAAATTTGACATATCAAACCTTGCATCAAAAATAAGAGAAAGAAATGTATATTCCATATTAGACAATGTTAAAGGCCAAAATCTGGAGAATATCTAATTTAGGACATAAGAAAAATAACACAGAAGGTGATAAAAAAATATAAGTATAAAATATTAATGAAAAGAAGACAGAGGTAGCAAAGGCCAGTGTTCGTTGTCTGATAAGATTACAATAAATTGGTGAGGCTGACTTAGATAAGAAGTCAGCAAGCAACGAGACAAAGTCCCACTTCCGCCCTCCCGGCCACACTTCACCTCCCACCCTGCAGCCTTCCTCCTGGAGCTCGGAGCTGAAAGGATGGGTGTGGAGTGAGATGCCGCGCTCCCTACAACGGAAGTAACAACTATGTACTGCAAACATGTACTAATAAATATAAAAATTAACAAGGAAAACAATGCAATGATAGCCTAGATGAGCAGAGCTCCCCCGCCCCATGAATTAGGTGACATTGATAGAGTCTGTTGCGATTCTGCAGGATTCACTACAGCTCCTGCCTACCCTCTAGACTCCAGCCTTACACATGTGGGGCTGGGGGGTCTCAGGTATCACTGTCTAAAGGAAGATGAAGCTGGGTATCGTGGTGCCAGCCTATAATCCCAGCACTTCGGAGGCTGAGGCAGGAGGGTGGCAAGTTCAAACCCCACCGCGGCAACTCGGCAAAACATCTATCTCAAAAGTAAACAAGAAAGGGAGGCCAGTGGTAGTGGTCCTTGGTTTCAACTCTCAGTACCACAAAAATGATAATAATGAGAATTAATAAATAAAGGGAAGTGAAAACAGTAGATGGGCTACAAAACTGGGGTGGGGAGGAAGCAAGCAGTGCCAACCTGAGAAGTTAAACAAGCAAAGACAGATGGGCAGCATGGGCTTCCATGCTCTACGCCGGCTCTGGAAATCATCTTTCAGGAGGTGTGAACCGCCATTCGGGTGGGATTTCAGGTGCTGAAGGGCTACAGAAAAATCTCTTTGTTGTGCTGTTTGGGGCATTTTCTTTGGGTTTTTGTATTTTCCATTTTATGCTACTGCTTTATAATGCCTTTTCTACCGGGACTCCCATGCCTTCACGGTGCTCAGGCGTCTCTGGAGCTGGGGAGGCCTGCTGATGTGTGCTATCTTGCCATGCATGGGGCAGGAATAAAACCTCCACCCAAGTCATCGGAACCCCTGGGTGTTCCATTCATGGAAAACTAAAAGGTAGAAAGAACTGAGAACCAGATGCAAAGAGTCATTTCCAGCTTCATAATTACTGAGGGGAAAATGCATTTCTAAACACTAAGTGTGGGACTGAGGTTAGCGCGGAGAAAAGCCCCATGACACAGGGTAAATCACTGCAAACCACATTGTCCATCACGAATGAGGAACCGAAACCCCAGACTTCAAAACCTGTCCGTTATTCGTGTTTCTCAAACCATAGCTGGACAAACTTAAAATAGAGCTACAATGCTTCATTTCCTCTATGAAAAGCTGTTAAAATCCTTTTGACTCTTAAAATGATGTCAATAATCTTTTTTTTTTTCTTTGAGACAGAATCTTTCTATCACAGCCCAGGCTGCAAAGTCATGATCCTCCTGCTTCACCCTCCTATGTACTGAGATAATAGGGGTGTTACTCCACTCAGGCACTTTTAATCTTCTAAAATGTTCAGGAAAAATCCTTGCATTCCAACTTATTGGAAAGTCAATTTAGAATTCAACTTAATACCTCAATATTCTTCATTCAAAAAGCAACCTCCATGTAACGCTTTCATTTCTAATTTTAGTTCAAAGAACAGGCTAAGAATTCCATGTTCTGTTGCTGTATTTATCCATTAAAAAGCAAAAATGCTTTTTAATAAACGGTGCTGGAAAAACTGGCTTTCCACATGTCAAAGACTAAAACTAGACCCAGGTCTATTACCAAGTACTAAACTAAATTCAAAATGGACCAAAGATCTAAATGTTAAAATAGGAACACAAAGTGTACTGGAAGAGAAAATAGGTAGAAACCTTGAAGACAGAGGTGCAGGCAGAGACTTCATGAACAAAACCCAGAATACAAGGGAAATATTACAAAGAATCAACAAATGGGATCTCACCTTATTAGACAGCTTTTGCACAACAAAAGAAATCACCAACAGAGTGAAAAGACAACCCACAGAGTGGGGAAAAATTATAACCAATTGCCCCTCAGACAAAGGCCTTATATCTAGAACATATAAAGAAATGAAAAAATCAGACCTCTCAAATTCAAAGACCCATTCCAAAACTGGGCATCTAAGTTTAATACATACTTCTCATCTGAAGGAATACAAAGGCAAATAAATACATGAAAATATGTTCAATATTTTTGGTCATTCATGAGATGCAAATTAAAACAACACTGAGATTCCATCTTGTCCCAGAAACAATGGCTATCATCAAAAAAAAAAAAATCAACCAATAGCAAATGTTGATAGATTGTGGGAAAACAGGAACCCTTCTCTACTGTTGGTGGAAGTGTAGCCTGGTGCAACCACTGTGGAAATCAGTATGGAAATTTCTTTTTTTTTTTTTATTTTATTTAAGGAGAAAAAAAAGCAGAGAAAAGGTACAAGTTATACAGATTTACAGAAAAAAATAAACAGTAGGAAATCACTAGTTAATGGGTTACATATTGTCATCTTAGAAATAATTGTTCAAGTTACAAAATTAAAGCTTATAAGGTGGACATTCCAACAGTGAGACTGCAAACAGTTCTGTTCAAAGATCCAACAAAACTCAGTAATATCATTATCTATCTTTTATACACTTAAATATACATGCAGTTATATCATTTAGAGCACTTTCTTTTCCTCTCTTTTGTACAATGACAATTACACATTTTGGGTTTTGTTGCTCCCACAGTTCTTATTACTTTTTTGGAAGAGAGTAGAACCAAATGTGACATAACAGAACAGAGTTGGTCAAATCAAAAGGGTGGACATAATAGATAATGTAAAAGCATAATACAAGGTGATCAACAATGGTTACCATAATGCCTCCCGCTATCTCTAATAGAATTGCCTATATCATCAGTTATAATAAAATTGAACAAAACAGTAAAGAACAAAACGAAAACATTGGAGACATTATAGGTCTTCAAAAGTAGATAATTGTCAACCAGAATGGGCATCATAATGAATCCCACTATCTTCACAGCTGTTGCCTAAACTTTCGAACCTGGTACTATCAAGCAAAACAGAATAGAGGAACATCAGTCAAAACAAGATGGTGAGAGCAATACAGGGCTTTAAATCAAGATAATGGAAAGTCAAAGTATCCTGCTATTTTTTATTTATTTTCCCTTAATTAAAAGGATAAAAATTTAAAAATAAGTAATAAAATGGAGATTGAGATAAAAGAGGGCATAACAGCAAAACAGCGCAGATCAGAACATAACCATTTAAGCAAAATAGTGTTTCACCACAAGATAATCCCAACATAAAAGTAGTTACCATATTGTCTCTTTCCTTGAAATCTTTGAGTATAACTTCGTATACTGTAGCATCAAATATATCAAAATAATGTAAAACCATTTAAAAGAATGACAGTATTACAGGGTATTTAGAATCAACTAACAGAAAATGAACAATGGTTTCTGTATAATTTCCTTGTCTATAAAAGTTTTTGCTTATACTATCCTATATAATAAAATCCAATAAGATACAACCTGTTTAGACCAATGGAGACAGAAGAACAAAAGCTTGATGAGACTTCAAAACAAGATGATACTAAATCAGTATTAACTCTTAAGACGTCATTTTCTCCAAAATAGCTGTTCCTATCATCCAATCTTCTCTGCCTCATTTCTGTTGAGCTCTTTTTCTGTCATTAGTTGTCAGTTTGTCTTCTTCATTTTGTTTTCTGCTCCATTCATTGTGGCCTCTCTGCCACTATTTCTGGATTTTTCATATTTTTCTTTTTTAGAGTATCTTGCAGTATTCTCTGTAGAGTTGAATTGGTGGTTGCATATTCCCCTAGTTCCTCTTAATCCTGGAAGCACCTTGTTTTTCCATCAATTTCCAGGGATAGTTGTGCAGGATATATCAATCTTGGCTGGAGATTATTATCTTTCAAACTTGAATTATTCCCCCCCATGCTCTTCATGATTTGACGGTTTGTGCCAAGAAGTCTGCTGTAATTCTGATGGGTGTTCCCTTGTAAGTGATCTGTTTCTTGTCTCTGACGGCTTTTAATATTCTGTTCTTGTATTGGATTTCTGGAATTTTAATTATTATATGCCTGGGTGTTGCTCTGTTTGGGTTGTAGGTGGCTGGGGTCCTGTATGCTTCATACAACTGAGTATCTTTACCTTTTGCTAAATTAGGAAAATTCTCCTGGATTATTTCTGTGAGTAGCTTTTGTAGTTCATTTGTTTGTGTCCCTACTTCTTCTTTTATGTTCTTAATTCTTAAGTTATAGATCCTCTTATCATCTTCAAGTCTTTGTATTATTGCTGTTTGTTTCTTTGTTATTTTTAAGAAGTTTTTCATTTCATGCTCCCATATTATAAATCTGTCCTCCAGTTCAGATAATCTGTCCTTAGTTTCTTTCAAGCTGTTATGCCAGTTTTCGATAGAGTTTTTAGTTTCCTGGTAATCTCTTTGAACCTGCTTCACGTATTCTATGCTTTCTCTATTTTCTCCATCAAACAATTCTCCCCTCTTTTTCTGTTCTTCCATTCCACCATCTGTTTTTTCTTGGTTGGTGCTTAGCATTTCTCTAACTATTCTGCTTATGTCTGGCTTCAGGTCATTAATAACTTCATTCCTGAACTTGTCTATGAGGCTCTGGAGATAGTGCTTTATATCTATTGGTGCTGTGTCTGCTATTGCCTCTTTCTCAGGATTGGGGGCTGAGGACCCTTTCTTGTTGCTGCCTCTTCCCATATTCTTTGTTCCTTATATATGCAAGCATATATAGGAGGCCCAGCTTCCTTCCCTGAATTGTGCCAGATAGGTGTTCCTGCCCACCGCAGCACACCAGGAAGTTGTAGACCAGGCAGCCTATGCAGGGCCCGCCCCTCCAGGTCACCTTCAGGCGCTGGGATCTGGGTTGTGCTAGCCTACTGGGTCTCAGCCAGCAGCGTCACGTAGGCTAGGCACTGCTCACCGTCCTGCTTGAGAGGGAGATACATGACTGAAGTCACTGCAGAGCCCTATTCCCGCAAGTCTGACCGGTCCCAGAATGTCCTCTGTTGGAGTCTCCTAGACCGTGGAAGAGTCCCAGTTTCTCTCACTCACTGCAGGTCTCACTCAATGCACAGCTCCCCGCCCGTCCTGCTTTCAACTCCGTTCACAGATTCCCGTTCTCAGAGCTTTCGCACGTCTCTCTCCCTGCTGAGCCAATGTAGACGCAGCAGCGGTGGTGGGAAACCCAAATCACAGCTTCCAATGGCACGGGCTCCAACTTCCACACTGAGGCTTTTCTGTTCCTGTTATACCACCAGGATTGCATTCCCAGTTGGTTTCTCTCAGCCCAGTTCATCCTTGGGTCAGCAGGGCATATCTCCTCTTGCTTATGATTCCTTACTCCGCACCATTCCTGAATTCTAAGCTGGGTCTTTCAGAGAGCCTCCATAGCTGCTGCTATCTGTCCGCCATGTTCTCCTGGAAGTCCGAAAATTTCTTAAAAATCTAGGATTAGAGGTCCCATTTGACCCAACTATCTCCCTTCTGGATATCTTCCCCCCAAAATTAAAAACATTATACTATAGTGATATATATGCACTCATGTTTATAACAGCACAATTTGTAATAGCTAAATCTTACAAACAATCCAAGCACCCCGAATAAAAAAGATTTTTAATATAATAGAGTACTACTCAGTCATAAAGAAGGATAAATTGAGACTTTTGTAAGAGAAAAAATATATTTATAACAAGATAGTTAAGATAGTTATACAGCTGGTTTCTCTTAGTTCACTGAAAGAAAGGTTTGTGCTAAAATTGTTTGGACAAGATATCATGCCTATATCTTATACTCTGAATAACTACTACGAAGACAGCAATACACAATGTATTGATTATTGCACCTCACCTACTAGCATGTTTTGAAATTGTTTTACTGTTACTTTTATTGTTTCTCTTTAAAATAAAATATTTTGAAGCAAAAATGGTTTAAAATTTATTGACATTATTCTTGTGATAAAGACTTCACAGTTCACCCTCTGATCATTGATAATCACTGTAAGTAGAATATGTGCTTTACTTAAGTACTAAGAACAAAAACCTTGTTTTCTCCCCAATAATTTCCTTAACATATTAGAACTTCAACATGAAACAGCATTTTCTTTTGTTTTAACATCAGGGTATGCTGAAATCTTCATGGATCAGTATTAGTCTTTTCTGTATTTTTATCTTAAATTTGGACCTTCTATATTTTTTCATTCAATGCTACAGAATTCAGAAGCTAAATCTATAGATAATAGCTGAAATTATTCAATAAATATAATGCACAATGATTTCACTGGTCACTTCACGTTTGGTTTCATGCTGACCTTAGTAATCCTACTATGAACCACAAGACGTGGATAAGGTAATAACCCTCTATCCTACAGCTTAATATTCAAGTCCGTAATTCTTCTGAGTTCTTCCTTAGAATTACCATAAGCAAAGTCTGAATGTTTTCTTGTTTTGACTTGCTTTTCCTCCTTTGAGACCCGAGCATTATTTTCATTAAAAATTGTAATGTGACTCCGTGATAAGTTACACTGCAAATAGTTCAGGAATATATGCAGGCCTGCATTTAGAATGGCAAGACCTCGTCTTATTTAAATGAAAGCACAGCTCCTATGCAAAAGCCATACTGAATCTTCACCCCAAATTGCAGAAGTCTAGCATGTAAATGAAGTGCTCCCTGAGCAGGCATTAAACGGGCATTACGAGGGAAGATCATAACAGTCCATCATTTCAATGGTCCCAGCCCAAAGGTGCTTGAGTCACTCTGACACAACAGAGTGTGACAGCTTCATAGGCCTTGTTTCAGGCCGCTGGGTCCAGGCCCAGCGGAAAAGAGTGAAGGAAAATGGCCCAGTGAGACACTGATGGCTGTGGCCCAGACCCTTCGCCCCAGCTGGCACAGTGGATGGCTTTTCCAGATGGCCTCGCCAACCTGACCCACAGGAGGGAGGGCTGCGTGTGGCTTTGCTTTAAAAGAACAGGAAGCAGCAGATGCAGAGAGAAGTCAATCAGCACACTTGCTGTTTGAATCTGAACTCTAAGCAGGGTTTTTTGCGGGGCTCACCACATAGACAGGCCTTGGCGGGAGCAGCAGAGGCAGAGCTTGCCTGGAGTTGTTGCTCAGGATTTGCAAATAACTCACCTCTCCCTAAGGAGACCAGGGCTGACAGCATTCCACACTGCGGCAGCCCTGGCTTAATAACCTGTGTATCTTTCCCCCCAAATAGGAGTCTCCACATGTAACACTCCATGTCCAATAATAAAACATCTATTCATGCAGGAAAACAGAGCCAATGTTACCACACGCAGTGCCTTCCCCCTTGAACAAGACAGGTACTCAAAACTACGTGGCACAAGGCAACCTTGGAGCACCCCTTTGACTTGGAGGTGGATCTGGACCATCCAGCCAAGTACCTCATCCTCTTCCCCTGGTCTGCGTCTCTTTCTTGTATCATCAGCCCTCTCAAATTGCCACTTCTTGGTTAAATTATTGAAGGGATATGCTTTAGAGCTAATGATAACGTTAAATGTCTTATTGATAACACAGAAAATACACTTCCAGGAATTATATAGACATATTACAGTCACCTGGCCTCATATGTTATTTTCCATATAATGTTTTTGTTTTCAAAGGATAAATTTTGATTTTCATTATTTTTATGACATTTCTTCTTTTAGTGTGTGAATTCTGATAATGTCACTTAACCTTTCCTTAATATTTAGGGTTCACCTTAGACATGCGAGTTAGTGTTCACTGGTGCTCTGGGGGCCTATTTATGGACGTAGAATTCCCTTTCGCAGATTCCAGGAAAACCTTCGGTTCCGGGGAGAGTTTTCGGTTAACCGTTTTGTTTGTTTGAGCATTTCCGTCTCCGCCCTAGGAGAGGTTATCTGCTGTCCTGCGTCTGTCTCTGCCCTGAGTCGGCTCCCCAGAGAACCAGAGACGCTAGAAGCCAGCCCTGCAGGAGGAGACTGTAGGCTGCATAGCTTCACCATAGCTGACTGCTCCGTGAAAGCCAGAAGCCTCAGAGCAAGAGGAACCCATGATGCAGCCCCGGTCTCAGACTGAGCCCCGAGCCCCACGGAGCGTCAGTGGGGCAAGTTCACGGTCAAAGGCTAAAGAAGCTTCATGTCCACCAGCGACAGCGGCAGAAAAACACACCTGGAGGGGAAGGTGAGCAGAGCACAGGGCCTTCCTCCTCCTGCTCGGTGGCTCTAGCTGTCCCCGCCTGCGAAACGCCCTGCAAGCATGAAGGGCAACCTTCACTGACCCACAGGCGGGTTGACTCTGGAACCCTCACAAATGCACCGAAAATGTGCTTTACCAATTCCACAGGCGCCCCTCCATCCAGGCAAGCTCACGTCCAAGATCAACCCTCGCGGCCTCTAACAGTCTTCGTTCCCCTGACCCCAATCCTATGACTGCAATGAATTTTTTTTCTCCAATGTTTGTTTAAACTGCTCGTTTACTTCATTCTACAAGTACTTAATGGCTCTCTGTTATTCAGCCAGTATTGCCATGAGGATGACATGGAACACTTTCTTATGGGAACTACACCTGGTGAGTAAGCATTCATCAAAGCACCAGGTAAGTAAATATAAGAACCCCATGGAGAACACAAAAGCTATGGAGCAAGAGAGATTGCAGAACTGATCAAGAGGCTCAGGAAGGAGCTCTTCAAGATTGTGATGGCTGAGCTGAGACCCTGAAGAGCTAACTAGTGTGGGAGGGTGTGAAGAGCATTCCTAGCAGAGGAAAATATGTGCAAAGGCCCTGTGGTAGAGGCAAACACAGGAAACCTACTGCATAGGAAGAGGACCCTGTCTCTGAGATCTAGGCCTTTTGATCTCTATTTCAACAACAATGACAGACTGCAGAGTGAGGAGAGGGAGATGGGAGACAGAGTGTTTGCATTTTGAAGTTGCAGAGCAGAGGACTATGTGGATGTGGATAGCAGGTGTCAACGGCAGTAAATCTAAGGAGGAAGTCCTGGTGGCCTAGACTGAGGCAGGAGTTCTCAATCCAGAATCCACAGACTTCCATGAACAGGAGGGAAAACAAGCACCTCTTTATTTTCACTAACCTTCCACTATGTTTAGTATCTCCTTCCTTTAGGAACGCAGACTACAAACCACAAGAGTATTAGCAGCTCCCGTGACCCGGCCAGGAGCAACCACGGCGGTTTCAGATCACACCCTGGTTGCTGCAATGACAAAGCTCATCACCGCTTGAAAAATCACTATGCTTGTCAGGCCGCCACTATATCACATTACATAACACACTGGAAAGAAGCATCTAGGGTATCAGAACTCAACATTAATATTTTGATAGCTGCATTTTAACATAATCAACTTTCTGTGTAATCTTCTGTATTTTATTGCATGCATCGAAAGTCTTCTTCCAGAAAGGGAGGATTTATCAGCCTGCTGAAGACTGTCCTTGAAAAAATATAAAACTAACAAAGCTCACGCAGGCCTGCAGGTGAAGAAGGGCGGAGCGTTCGTGAGCATGCAGAAGGTCAGGGTGGCCTGCCCTGGAGCAGGGCGGTGTGCTGACACAGGGAGAGGCAGGTGCCTGGGATGGTGCCAGGGCCTGGTTCATGTGAGCAGCGGACAGTCGGGACAGAAGACATGAGGAGACTGAAGAAGACCACAGAAAAAGTACACAGGCTCTGCGCGACAGATCCCGGCATCTGGTTTGGCCATTTTTTTTCTCACTTTCTGGTTCTTAGCCAAGTTGCAGCTGAGAAACACTGATCAGTGGAAGGTCACCATGAAAACACACACACACATACACACACACACACACACACACACACCGAGGGATCACTGTCCACAAAAAAACTATAGGTTTAGGGGACTGGGGATTTAGCTCAGTGGCATAAGTGCCTGCCTTGTAAGCAGGCAGTCGTGAGTTCGATCCCTGGTACCCATAAAAAGGAAAAAGAAAAAAAAAACTATAGGTTTTTACTCATAACATAATTTCATTTTATTTTTAAAGTTTTATCGGTACCGGGGATCAAACTCACGACCCCGCCTGCTTGCAAGGCAGGTGCTTATGCCACTGAACTAAATCCCCAGCCTCTATTCAACAAACAAGAGCTGGGTATGGTGGCACACACCTGTAATCCCAGCACTCAGGAGGCTGAGGCAGGAGGATCACTGCAAATTAAAGACCAGCCTGGGCTGCAAAGTGAGCTTAAGGCCAACCTGAACTGCATGGAGAGACCCTGTCTCAAAAAGACCAAAAAAAAAAAAAAAAAAAAAAAAATCACAAATGAAACCGTTATCCAAAAGGCTATTTTCACTTCACTGCAAGACTCTCAAGGGACTGAATGTCTCTTCCTGGGGGCTCAGTTTTCATTCATATCTTTAGGTAAGCACTGGATGTCTTCACCCCTCGTCTTCCTTTGCTGGGCCCCCATTTCCACGGTATTTCTTCAAGATCAAAACTTCTACAGCGGCTCCTTGAAACCATCGGGATGGCACTGACCCAGATCTGCTCATTACTTCTATTCCTACAAAGGACAACAGACTGACTGCCAAAACAATGAAACCCACATCATGAGTCACTAAGCAAATAGCTCCTTGGTGACTTCATCCAGCCCTCCTGCCAGCTATCCCCGCACACATCTGTTGAGTTCTGGACAAGGGAAGGTTGCACACAGCGATGGGGGAGCCGTTAAATTCAGGGATGTGTCTGTATTCCGGCTTCCGCTCAAATCTACGCAAATCTGAACACAAATTCATTCCAAGTAAAGTTAGGAGTAGCAGAGGTTGGGACTCTGCAGAACTCAATAGAAAAACTCATTTTCTTCTGGTTTTTGTTTGTTTGTTTGTTTGTTTTGCCTTGCCTAAGAAAGGAACATTTCAGACAAGAACAAATTCAAAGGCTCATAGATGGTATTTGAGGGAAAGTGATCATGCATATGGCACGGGTCTTATAAATCTGAACAGTGATACAGTGTCTTTCTCTCCTGTTTTTAACTCACTCAGCAGGCCCCAACATTGTCCTGCAGAAAAAGAATCACCAAGCTGATTTTATTTTCAAGCCTCTCCCTCTAAGAAACTATGATTTATACTACATTAAGCGAAATACATCTCAGCTGTCCAGCTCTCAAGTGTCCGGAATTTAACACGAAGTGTGAATATTTAATTCATGTATCTATTTAGTGTTCCGTTGCTACTTTGATCACATGCTCAAGACAAAAAACCAAAAAGGTTTTCAAAGGAGTCACTGCTCTAAACAGGCTGCTTCTTGAAACAGCCAGTTCTGCTCTGAGCTACAGACCATTTCAACAGAAACTTCTGGATCTACTGGCAAGTTTCTTCAGAAATATTTCAGATTAAAGACTGCCAGGAAGTTGGGCAGTTAGCCAGGTTGCTACACACCTTTCCTGAACTTTCTTTTTCTCATTTGTGATTACATAAATCACAGAGGATAATGTGAAGCTCAGAGACAACTTGAGATATCTTTATAGAGTGAGACAGAGATAGATACCATGTTTGTACATATTTACCTCACCCAAAGTCTACTCTCTAAGGCAGAGAAGGCACCTTTGATTAGTTTGTTTAGCGAACAAAGAAAAAAGCTTGCATGAATTAGAACTCTTATCAATGGTTTATTGCAAAACTTCAAAACCTTAACCAACAATGAAGGAAACAATGTATCACCAGCTAACCCTGGAGTGCAGGAGGCAGGCAGCCACGTGGGCGTGGGCGCAGGCAGAAAGCCTCTAACCCCCGTCAGGGACTCCTCCCCCTGCTCACTCCTCTTCCCGGCCTGCTGCCTTTGTATCCCCCGCCATTCTCCACCCAATGTTAGGAGTAGAGCCGTTTATAGTTTACGCACTTGCATCTTCCTGCATCAAAGCAAGAAAGTAAAGAACTCCTACCAGTTTCTGTCTCTCTTCAAACGGCAAAGAAAGCAGAAAGTGATGGTGCTCACCTGTCAGCCAGCATTCTGCAGGCTGAGGCAGGAGGATCACACGTTCGAGGCCAGCTGGGACTAGAGAGTGAGAGACCCTGTCTCAAAGATAAAAACAAAAACAGCCAAGGAAAGATTCTGCACCGTCTAGTTCAGGATACATGCCCATCTTCAGACCAAAATCATTGTTGCCAAGGAAATTGTACTACAACAGGTCCAACTCACGCCAACTTCCTGCCTGGCACCAAGCATGATGCCAGGGAATGAGGTCACATTTTTAAAATATCAAATATTGTATAATACCCGAGACTAGCAGTTTCCCAAAACAGTCTCAGAAGGGAGGGCGCTTAGCAAACAAAACAATAAATGTTTACTCCGCTTATGTAACAATCATTACTCTCCAGTGTTTATCAGGTAAGATTTTTTTCCCTGGTTCCTCATAGAAAGCAATTTAAATTATTTTATATCAAGGATCTTGTTTCTGCCAAACAGGATGTGGGTCATTGATAATGATCCACTTTGAAAAGGAGTAATTCTATAGTGACCTTAAGCAAATACATTTTCTCCATGTCTAACATTCTCCAACATCCAAGTAGGTCTTTCTGGAAGTAAAATATTATAAAACATGGAGAATTGTTTTCCCCCTCATCATGTATATCAGGTTACATGAATAACTTTATAATCCCACTCATGATCTTCCATGTAAAAATAAATGCTCTCAAATTGTTCAAATTCGGTATCATTGCAGTACCTGAGAAGCAAAATGAAAGGGCCATAAACACCAGCGAGCTATTTCCTTACCAGTCACACACAGCTGCGTAACAGCAGGACCCAGTAACAGGCATGCTTTCCACTCAGTGTTGTGTGCCTGTATTAGTCAGTCCCATATCAATGCAGTAAAATACCTGAGGTGGACATTTTTTGAAAGAGATTCACAGCCTTAAAGTTCATAGTTCAAGACTGGGCGGCCCCACGGATCTGGGATTTGGCCTCAGGTAATGGCGGTGGCTGATGTCACATAACGGCAGGAACGAATGTAGGACCAAGTGGTCATATTTCAAACCAGGAAGGTGAGACAGAAAGAGGGAAGGAGAGGGAGGGAGGGGGGAGGGAGGGAGGGGGGAGGGAGGGAGGAGGGAGAGAGGGAGGGAGAGCTGGTTGCTCCTTTTCTAACAGTCCTCTCATAGGCACTCAAGGATCCCCAGAGAAAAGCCTTTCAGAAGGAAGGCAGGGTCCCTAACTCGTTAAGGCCCTCCCACTGGGCCACACCTCCTTTCACTGCCCTGCGGGTGTCACCACCTGGGGACTAAACCTTCAACACGTGGACCCTTGGAGTCATCCAGGCCATGGCAGTACCACACCTACTGAACCGGAAGAGCCCGGGTGCCACCGCCTGGGGGAAATTGCTTCATTGCCATGTCCTTGTCTATGAAAATGACAGCGCTGGATCAGGTGAACCTTAAGGTGCGATGCTCTAAAAATATAGTTCTAAGGGAAAAATCACATCGAGACATAAAAGACCCATTTGTTTTATTCCTTAAAGCCAGCTGTCAGGTGTCACTGATTAAACGTTTACACAGCCCCTTGCCACCTTGTGGGCACATTGCAGTCCTTGTCCCTGAGTGTTGTTCTCCCCACCTGAGATGTAAGATGTGAGTGAAGGGCTCTTTGAACTGAGAAGCCAGGTGTCACTCTAAAAGCTTTGCCTACGTTAATCTTTGAATCCCTCCAACCCCTCGGAGTAGAACTGTCACCATCCCCATCTCACAGGTGAGTAAGATGAGGCTGCCAGACACTGAGTGACCTGCCTAAGATCATCTAGCTGGTGACATCACTGCCTCTGACTGAGCAGCAGGGAGATGGAAGTCAAGTCTGGGTGGAGAAGCCAGTCTTGATCCCTGAGTCCAGGGGAAAATAGGAAGGCTACACAAACATGGAGTTGGGGAAGTGTATTAGCTGGCTTTCATTGCTATGACAAAACACCTGAGAAAATCAATCTAAAAGGAGAGAAGGCTCACGTTGGCTCAAAGTTTTAGAGGTCTCCACCCGTCACCAGCTGGCTCCTGTGGTTGCTCTGGGCCTGCAGTCAGGATGTCCACATGATGGGAACACATGGTAGAGAAAGACACTCTCTATGGTGGCCAGGAAGCAAAGAGAGAGAAAAGGAAGAGCCGGGTGCCAGGGCTTCCATCAAGGGGGCGCCCAGTGACCTTACTTCCATCCCCAAGGCCCTGCCCGTACAGGTTCTCTTCCACTCCCAGGAACAGCACAGCTAAGCCTTTAGTGTGTGGGCCTTGGGGGAGCAGTGGGGGCAAACCTATGGCCCCGGTGCCTCCGCAGGCTGTTTGCATCTCTGAAAGACCCGCAGTCACTGCTCTGGATCCAAACTACACAGGAGAAGAAGTTGAGCTCTGGTTTCTGGGAAACAGTTGCAAGTGGACCGGTCTTTGGGAAGCACGAGGTTGAGGGGTTCCCAGGAGGAGCCAGGGCCTCAAAGCCTGGGAGGCAGAAAGTGCTGGACGCCACCCTCCTCCACACGGGGCCTTCTCAGGACGGGTGCTGCTCCTTTAACCAGGGCCAGCCTGGTTCTAAATGTTGGGGGCTTGGGTGTGTACCCCACACAACACCCTCGGCCCCATCCTCATGCTTGCCTGTAGGCAAAGTGTGCTGGAGCCTGGGAGCCACTGAGAATTGCAGCTCTCAGCCCCACTCGGATCCACGGATCAGACTCTGCGCCTTCACAGGTTTCCCAGGCACCCTGTGCATGGGAGCAGGGGAACAGAATCGCCAACTCTGGGACTGTTGTCCACCCTCAAAATCAGCTCCCTGCAGACCCATTACCACTATCCTAAGCAGACATCTCTGCAGAAAGAGAGAAGGGTTCAAACCTGGATGGACAACTCTCAACAGTGTGGAACAGGACCTCCTGAAAGGGTCAGGAACTCTCTGATCTGAGCATGTGCCTCGCTCAGGACCACTCTCCCTCATGTGCCCTGTGGTTGGGGGACAGAGTTTTCAACACCATGTGGTCCTGAGCACCTATCATGTGCCAGGCGCTGTCCTAGCTGCTGAGGATACCACGGTGGGGTGGAGGCTGCTTGCATTCTAATAGAGAAAGGAAATAATTAGTAAAAATATACACTACACCAGACGGCGTGAGTAGTGGGAGGAACATAAAGCAAAAAAGGGGTGCAGGCGCATGGGTAACAATGTGGGCTTTTCAGATAAGGGGCACAGAAAGTGATGTGCCCCTGAAACTCAAGGAGGTTGGCCAGATAATGGGGAGGCGGAGCATTGCAAGCATTGCTGGGCTGGGTGCAGGGCTCCCTTAAGAAGGCACAGGACTCTGGCTGGGGAGAAAAGGCAGGAGAGGGGCTCAGCGCGGCAGCACAGGGCCAGACCCGCAGGGAGAGGCTTTGCTGTTTCCACAGGCGAGACCGAGCCCCTAGGCAAAGAAGGGCCTGGGCAGAAGAGTGACCCAGCGTGGCTTCTGCTGGAACAAGATCACTGGCTGCCGTGTCAGGGCCAGCAGAGCAGGAAGAGCCATTAGGCAGCTCGCTACCAGAAGCATCCAGCCAAGAGCTGGTGGGAGCCTGGAGAGGAGGTGGGGAGGAGAGGCTGGATTGGACAGCGCAGAGGGAGCCAGAAGGGCTTCCTGGCCAGCTGAGCGTGGGACGACTCCGGGCTTTCTGGCCCGAATAACTGGAAGATGGAATTGCCACCATCTGTGATGGGGAAACCATGGGCAGGGCAGGCCAAACAATCTGGAGGGGGAAGGATGTCGCAGAGCCCTCAAGGAAAACCATGCGTCATATCTTTATTTTGCGTGTTCTGGGAGCAACTGGTTCTAAGTAGTTGGAAAAGGTAGTTATGAGGCTAGATTATCAGATTACCAAATCCATGCCAGATGGCAGCAGGGAGCTGGCTCCACATACCCCAGGCTAGGCTGTCACTCCAAACACACATGAGCGCCAAGACCCCACCGACCGCAATGAAAGGCCAGGGTGGGGTCCACCCCCGGAGCACCCACTCTCCACCACACCCTCTGGGACTCCCTGCCCCCAGCTCAATTGTCTTAGAGTGAACCTTTAGCTAATGCCAGGTACCTGACTTCTTCAGGCATGAGCCAGTGTCACCAGCACGACCAGGAGAAGACCTGCCCAGTATACCACAGGGTCCGGCTTGATTATCACTTGAAGGAAGACCTTTATGGCTCAGTTTGGAACCCCTTATCTACATGCTATGGTCGAATGTGTCCCCTAGTTTTCATGTGTTAGAATTAGTTCCATACTTATATGCTACCTGTAATCCCAGAACTTGAGAGGCTGAGGCAAAAGGATCACTACAAGTTCAAGACCACTCTGGGCTACATAGTGAGGTCAAGCCCAGCCTCAACTACATAGTGAGACTGTCCTAAAACAAACAACAAATAAAACCCAAAGCTTATGGTGTGTGGTGGTTATGGTAAAGTATTAACATCACCCAAGTTGGGATCCATCCAGGGAGCACACTTCCGGGTGGCTCATGGAGATATGACCCTGGGCATCTATGCCTGGTCCCTCGTCCCTTTCTCTCTGGCTCTTTTCACCTGCTCTGCCTCCCTGATATCAGAATCTAGGCAGCTTTGTTCCACCACATCTCTCCACCATGGTGTTTCTATCTTGGAGCCAACTGACCATGGACCAAATCCTCTTAAAATGTGGATTTCTCCTCCTTAATTATGGATGTCAGGTGTTGTGCCCATTAATGGTGATTTGAGGTGATTAGGTTGTGAAGGCTCCATCTTCATGGATTGATTAAGCCATTTGTGGATTAACAGATTCATGAGCTTGAAGGGAATGCCTTTGGTATAAAAGCCAGCTCCCTCTGGCATCTGATACTCTTTGCTGTTATGTTCCAGCAAGAAAACCTTCACTGCATGCCAAGAAAATATCTGTTGGATTTTGTAGCCTCCAGAACCATAAGCTTGGTTTACTTCCATTCTGTGTAAATTGCCCACTCTCAGATATTTTGTTATAGTAACAGAAAATAGACTCAGATATCAACCATTGTGAAAATCAACAAGGAAGAAGACAAGGCCACCTTTTTATTTTTATTTTTTTTGTTTGTTTGGGTTTTTTTTGTCTTTTTCCTTTTTATCAGTACCGGGGATCGAACTCACGACTGCCTGCTTGCAAGGCAGGCGTTTATGCCGCTGAGCTAAATCCCCAGCCCCAAGGCCACCTTTTTAAAAAAAGGTGGTCATCCTCTTTTCAAAAATGACAAATTTATACACAGCCCTCTGAAGAACATTTGATTTGGTCATGCAATCACAAATGCGTGGGTCCTTAAAAATCATTGATTTAATGATTTTGTGGATGGTGAAAAGTCTGCAAATTAGCTGGAGTTAGCCAGCTAGTTAAGAGCAGAGCCAAAACAAATCCCTTATCACCACAGGGCCTCTGGATCCACACAGAGCAGCTCCCTGCAGCCAAGGCAGTGGTACAGACATGCCAAGAGACAGTGACAGTCTCCTGCTCTTATAAAGATGACAATCTTGAACCATTTGAAATCTAGGTTATTGAAATTATATTTGATGAAGATTTGTATGACTCTGGAAATATCCTATGACTTGACCTCTGAGACCTAAGTCCTTTACTACTGAGCCCCAGAACTACCGGTTATAAT
This sequence comes from Cavia porcellus, assembly GCF_034190915.1. Classification (NCBI taxonomy): domain Eukaryota; kingdom Metazoa; phylum Chordata; class Mammalia; order Rodentia; family Caviidae; genus Cavia; species Cavia porcellus. The sequence continues at coordinate 61,393,242 of NW_026947495.1, forward strand.
TTTATAATTTTTTTTACAGTGGCCTTAAAATATACCAAGGCAGTGTCTTGTACTTTCCATTCTGGAGCCCCTGATGATCTTCCATGCCTCTTACAAGAGAAGTCACCGTGGAACTTCCATGTCAAAGGGAAGATGCTCTGTGGGAATGTCCTTTGTGGAAAGAAGACTGTCCCCTCCCTGGGCACCGGCTCCACTGTGACCTGATCCCTCAGGGACACTGGGTTCAGTGAGGACATCTGTGGGCTGTGACGGGCTTTCTGGTGGTCCACATTCAGGTTGCCCAAAGCTCCAAGTGGTTGTATTGTTCCTCAAAGTCTTTCTTTCCTTACTTGTAGTTCCATTTTGAAAGACTTCTAGATCCAACTTTCAAAATGTTTTTAGGCATAAGAGACGTGTAAAAAAAAAAGTCTGGCACGAAAGACACATTCAAAAAGTGTATGTGGGACCGAGGAGTTAGCTCAGTGGCACAGTGTATGCCTGGCAAATGTGAGGTCGTCAGTTCGATTTCCAGTACCCTCCCTCCTAAAAAAGTGTGTCGAGCATTACAAGAAGCTATGAATTTTAACTGAATGCTATAGAGGATTGTCCTAAGCAGAAAAAAGAAAAAAATTATTGGATCATTCAGCCAAATAAAAAACAGCAAATATTTGTTAAATGGTTATGCTTTTTAAAAATAGATTCACTGAGACTAAATCAAACAGAGATCTATCGACACATTATCATGAGATTGGTATGAGCTAGTATGTAGAGTATTTGCTTAATAAGCCACAGAATAATCCCAAGCAAACAAAATAGTAAAACCTTTTGTTCACTGGTTTGTTGCTTTATCCATTTACTGAAATTTGTACAACACAACAGTTGGAATAACAGCAAAGTCCTCCAGCTAGAAGAATACAGCTGTAAATTAGATGTTTGTATGTTTTGTACCTTTACATTCTCCAGAGTTTCTGTCACATACAGAGTACTTAATTCTTAAAGAGTTATTTATTAGCAAGTTTTATGTCTGCTCTTATATTAAATTCTTGGTTTACTTCCTTCTCCGAGGAGTGAGGAGGATATATATGGATATGCACGCAGTATTAACTTCACATAGCTTGAACACCATGCTCTTCTTTTAAAAAGCTTTTGTCTTTCTTTACACATTGAATAACCAATACACACTCATATGTACACACACACACACCCCTGACTTATCCCACTTCTGGGATGAGCACACTGCACGTGGATTCGGTGACTCATCGCCACTCCAAATCTTCTGCACTGTCAGAGGCCACACATAACTGTCCTTTATTAGTCACCCTCCAGCACTGTCAGCGACCAGATGCTGCTGGGCACGTACAGCCTCGCTATCTAAGATTTCTGGCCTCAGACCCTCACGGTAGGCCAGGATGATGTCTGTGCAGAGCCATCATTTCCAAGACGAGGGTAGAGAAGAAGCCCACACGACAGCATCCAAGGCAACGTGGACAACACCCCAGTGGCTTAGCGACAAGAAGGCGCCCTGTGGCACTGGGTTTCCAGAGCATGGAGCAGCTCCCTGATGCCTCCAGGGAATGTCTAACACTTCAGCTGCCACCTGAGTGAGTCCAGCAGTTCCCCAAAATGCTTTCCTCATGTCCCAGCAAGCCTGCCGGCAGACTCAGAACTCCTCAGAGAGGTGGCCACCCCATCAAAAAAACATTCTCTTCGGGCCACCTCGACTCTCCAGTCCTGCTCCTTGCAAACACCTCCATGCAGTCGGAAAGACCATCGCTGACAAGTGCTTGCAGCCAGGACTCACTGCCAGGCCCCTCTCTCCAGGTTTCCAGGAAGCTCAGGCCCAGGCACCAGCTCCCTCTAGGCATATCCTGTCCCCAGCTGCCCCTACTCTACTCCTCTCCAGCCCCTGCTGGATTCAATTCCCCACCTATTTCCCAAAATTCAGACAAATACTGGCCCCTCTCCTAATCCACTGGAGATGCTGCTCCCTCCAGCAGTGCATGTCTGCCTTTCCTCTCCCCAGCTGTGGAAGAGCTCAGCCACTTTCCATGAAGAGCGAGAAGCAAGGACCTGCAATGCAGTTCCAGGGTGACAAGGATGATCTTGTGTGTTAGAGGGTCAGTTGCTGGGCAAATGATTCCAGCTCCAACTCAGGCTCACCAGGCTTTGCTTGTCTTCAGTTTAAGCCCGCCCCCTCCTGTTATTTTTAGATTTGACTTTATTGCTTGTAAAAGGCCGGCAGTGGGGAATTGGGGTAGGGACGGAAGGGAAAAAAATGATTTTTTTCTTTTTTAATTAAAAGCAGATGACACAGACAACTCAGTCATGGAAAATAACAGGAGTCCAACTGTCTGTCGCTCCCATCAGAGCATTTCCTCCATTAGCCACAACCACGCAGAACAGCAAGCGTGCTCACCAAGGCGCTCTGCTTTCTCTAGAAGACACGCATTATCTACGGGACCACAGGGCCTCGCTAGAAAACAGCCATTCTTGCCACACCATTCATCTGAACAGAACAACAGTAGTTCAGAGCTGAAAGGAAACGTCTAGGATTATCTTCATGCTCTCAGAGAGGTGCACAGGGGCAAAGGAGGTCACAAGGCAACAGAGATCTCCAAACTCTTGCTGGAGTCTCTTTCTACACACTGAGCCTGTCTGCTGAATCCGGGACCCCAGCTGCTCTGATATTCAAATAAATGAGGACTCTTTCACTTGAGGACTCCTGCGTTGCCTACACTCATCCTTCTTTACAGTCTCGATGTTGTTAACCTCCTTTCCAACCACTTTCTGTTTGTTTTTCCTTCTCCCCACCAATTTAGCCAGCAGCATACTCTCTGAGCTTAGAAGGTTTGGTCGCCTGCCTGTTTGTTGGCTCAAAAAGTCTAATTCTACAATTTTGTACAAGACATGCTTTAGATTCAGTTTTCAAAGTCACATTCTTAAATGGGTTTACAGATAAGGTGATTTCCAACTCCCCTGTAAGAATTCAAAAGTCCTGGGCTCTGTTCCCAGGAAGCTCACTCTTAAGAACTGGAGCATAGCTCTAGTTGTTGGTCATAGCATGTAACTCAGATTTGTGCAGTCGGACTGTTACCTTCCTTCCTTGTTCTAATATAAGAAGTCCATGGAAGTGAGTGACCAGTGAGCCAACTGGAGATAATTAACCAGGAAAGTTCCAACGAGGACAAATTCATGTCTCGAGACCACGAGGATCATAAATTTGAGCCCAGCCTGGTAACTTACTGAGGTACTGCTTACCCAGTCCTCTACCCCACCCTGCCCTGGCCCTCTAACTATGTATGTCTCAGACAAAACAAAACAAAACAAAAACATGTTTAAAGGCTAAAGGTGTCATCTCCAGTGTTTAAAGAAAAAAAAATCCACGTCAGGAAAAGAATATTTTCTAGAACCTCTGCCCTGCTCACTGTCCAGATATAGGATGGGGTCAGAAGTGGGAAAGTAGGAAGATGACAACTCTTAATTGCAAAAGACAGAAACACAACTCAAACTAACAGGACCAAAGAGAGAAACTTAAGCCAGGTGTAGTGGTCCCAGTAGTCCTAGAGTTCAGGACCAGCCTGGGCTGAATAGTAATTCAAATCCACCCTGAACCACATAACAAGACCATATCTCCAAACCAAAAAGGGAAACATCAGAAAGCTGATATTTCATCTGGAAATAGAGGAAGGGTGCCGAACACCAGATCAGAGAGACTCACAAGCCCCTGCACATGGAATCTCTCTCTGTCTCTGTCTCTGTGTGTGTGTGTGTGTGTGTGTGTGTGTGTGTGTGTGTCTCCCTCTGCATCTCTCCCTGACCCACCTTCTTTCTTCTACACTGGCCATGTCCACCATGAGTTTGTCATTATTTCCAGCCTAACAAGGATAGGATTGGCTCCCTTTCTCTAATTTCATCTGCAAATCCCCCAAGTAATGACTCAGTGGTCCGATAAAAGCTAGGGACTTACTCCTAGCCCTGGCTATTGAAAAGAAACCACTGAGCCCTCCCCATACCGTACCTCACATCTGCCACCTCTGGTGACGATGGACAAAGACCTTCACTTCTCCAAGTGTTGGTTTCTTCATTGTAAAAAGAAAAGGCTACTGAGCGGAGGCAACAATGACAAACAGCTGCTGGTCACTCTACACGGATAACCAATGTTGTAGGCTGGCGTAGTATCTGCTATATATGAGGCATCAAAAAATGTTACTTTTTCTTCCAAGGTGAATCTTAAAGTCAAGGAAGAAGTCAGCATGTTAAAATAGAGAGGGAAATTACTTGAAGCGCAGGGAACTGGAGGGGAGATAGTGTACAATTCAGAGTAAGAGGCGCTACAGGAATTGTTAAAAGGAGGGTAATTGAACCTTAAATCATCGCTGCCCATAAATCACCCACAAGATCTGTGTTCTAGGAAAAGGGGGGCCAACACCGGCTATTGGGAACCTGGAATGTCAGGCTGATCAATTAATCTGTAGCTGGTAAGACATCTTTCACTATCAAGGGGAAGATTATTTCAGTCAAGTAACATTTTAGGGCCAATATAAAAGTATTGTAAAAGATTTGGATTTTGATGAAGTCTGAGGAGCACAAGCTGCGTTCCCTGCGGTTCCCTTTATGACCGTTTGGAGTCCGGCCAAGGAACCCTCCCAGCTGTGCAGCAGGATAACTGGATTTACCGCCACTTCCACAGAATGGGCCCCGTGTTGTCTTCCCTCATACATCTCATCTTTAAGTTTTATGAGAGGAAAAATAGACTTCATATTAAATATCTCTTAGGTAAGATTACTGCACCTCTGGAGCACAAAATCCATAGATGGTAAAATCTCCAGTTTTCCCAAAGCTTTAAGACTTCAGCGTACCTAGGACTTGGTGTTTATACTGAGTCGGTTTGATTCACACCAACATCTGTTTTTGATAAAATAATAGGAAATGTGATATCTTAATGGTGGACCAGAATCAAGCTCCACCCTCCTCCTTGTTCTTTGTCTTTCTCTTCAGTACTTCCCATCACGTCTGCTCCTCCGGTTTGTAAATGACCATGATGTCTAACAACTCACTGGATCCACCTGCCCTGGGTTTCCACTTCCCCTAACACGCGTGGGCTGCCCACGGCAGCGAGGCCTGTGCTGTGCGGTCTTAGAAGGTCGGTCTCATGATTTCTCAGGTTCGGTCCATGCACGGAGTGTTGACTCAGGCCAGATCCCGGCTCTAATCCTCGCATCCTCCAGGGAGCCTCAGCCCTGTACACGGACATGTTCTCCTCCAGCTCTTACTTGAGGCATTAGCACTTTGGTCTTAAAGAAAGGCTGCTTGGAGCTGTGATTTAATTTTTTTTTCAGCCTGCATCTGAATATTTTTTCATCAGTACCCACGCAATGCCTAACACGATGCTAATGCATCGTACGGGTGCCTCCAATGTAGGCCTGGATGAATGAGAGGTAGAAACCTGTCTGCATGCGACAGCATCTTTTGTCTTTGGGGACAAAGCTGTGTGTCAGATTTCAGGCTTAAAACAGCAAATTTTGGGTGAAACTGTCCATCACTTTTATACCCAATTGTTTCATGGATCTGGAAAAGCTATGATCACATATGAAGACAGAGTGAAACAGAGTGTCATTAAGGGGTGGCATTCGGCTGGGTCCAGATATAGGATGTGGGAAATGAACAAGTCATCCCAGATCTGGCCCAAAAATTGATTAACCTGCCTTCTGTCCTTGCTCAAACACACAAAGCAGGTTCTGGGAAGTCACCTGATCTTCCTAACCAGATTCTACCTCTTCATCTGCAGAACAAATTCCAGCAGGAATCGGAGGCATCCATTTGAAGATCTAAGTTTCTATGCCATGGGGCCATTGTGAACCTAACCTAGCCCAAAACTTCCCACCCCAAAAGAAAACTTGCTTGCAGTTCTCAGAGCTAGTGGGATAATCGTGATGAGGTGGACAGGCCATAAGACCACTGAAAAATGACCCTTAGAATTAAGGACCAGCTGTCCCCTCTTCCTAGATATCCTGGACACCCAGGCATCCTACTTTGTTAGAAACCAGTTTAATGAAGAAGGGAAAGAGAGAGAAACTCCTAATCAATAAAAGCCTGCACTGCTTTAAGTCAGAAATACTGGGTTACCCATCTTTAGTTTTCAAATTTAAATTCTTCCTCAGAACTTAGGCAGCTTATTCGCCCGACCTCTTGGTGATTGCCCCTGGCGTGGGCCAGGAGGAGAACCAGCAGCTCCTGTGAGCCTCCCGGCACTGGGGCTGAGAATTAACATCCACCCCCCACCGTAGCTACTGGGGACAGATGTCTCAGCATCTCTTGGGAGGATGACCATATGCAATATAGCAAGTATGAGGGATTTCCTTCTATCTTCTGTTTGAAGGCAAAGCTTGTTTTGTTTTGTTATGTTTATTTTGCTCTATTCAATATTCTCTTTCACTTGGTTTTATAATGTTCTGGCTTTGGTTTGATTTCACTATACCTAATTGACTGGACAACTATTGTGAAGATAACGAGCTATCGTATGGTACCTATTACTGTTATCCCAGTAACCTGCTGTGAAGTTCTGTACCAATTTCACTGCACTGCCTTGATTGGCTTTGTTCTGTCATGTTCTGTTGTATTTTTACTACTTTCAAAATAAAATTAAATTCTTCCTCAGTTTCCAATTCATCTACTGAATGAGATTAAAAAATAAGTTGAGCTCAGCTGTATTTTATAAAAGAGAAAGCCCTACAGTACTATAGAAAGCCACCATTTGGGGACTACACTCCTATGCCCCGGGCCCCAACTAGACTAAACATCAAAATGGAGTCGCTCGTGCTGGGCTCCACATCCCCAAACTGAAGCTGAGTCATTCCCTGGCCTCCCGTATCTAACAGCCAAATATCCAAAAGCAAAACAGGCCAGTTTGTTCTGTATGATAATAAAGTTCCCTGGATCTTAACCCTTGCCAAAAATAACCTGAAATCTCCAGAGTTAACCCATCATCTGTCTATTTTTCTGTCTTATCTTTGTTATCACCATCATAGAAGGAAAATAACAGAAATCACTGATCCACTCTTTGTTCTTAGATTTTGCTTTGTTGAGCCAGCTCATTTTACTTTATAGAATAACATGTTGTTAGATCCTAGAATTTCAAATAAAGTCATTTAAGATGTTTAAACTTTTATTTCACACTGTCTACTAGAACATCCAGTACTTATGGTCAAGCTGAGTCTACAAAAATGAGGAAAGCCCTGCGATGTATGGAAAGAACATATTTCTCTCTCTCTCTCTCTCTCTCTCTCTCTCTCTCTCTCTCTCTGTCTCTCTTTATTTTTTTTTTTCTTTCCTTTGTTCTCTTTCTTTCATTACCCTAAACCACAAGCAATTCCAAAGTCTAAATTTAAATATTTGTTATTCTAACATAAATTCATGGGTCTGATGCTTTACTGGGTGTTAGCTTAAGATAATGTCTCAAAATATCCTGAGGATAAGAGACGTCTGTTGGCAAAACTCAGTTCAGGCTTTGCCACCTGAGAGACTTAATTAGAGTGGGACTCAGGGATCTTTGGGGGTTTTTTTCAGGGAAGGGTTTTTTTTTTTGTTTTTTGTTTTTTTTTTTTGTTTTGTTTTGTTTTGGTTTTGGCCATGCTGAGGATTGAACTCAGGGCCTTCACCCTGAGCTACCTCTCCAGCCCAGTTTTACTTTTTGAAACAGGGCCTCACAAGGTTGCTAAACTGCCCAAGTTGGGCTTGAATTTGTAATCCTCCTGTCTCAGCCTCCTAGAGAAGTAGGATTACATCCATGTTACATGGCTTTTCTTTTCTCTCTCTCTCTCTCTCTCTCTCTCTCTCTCTCTCTCTCTCTCTCTCTCTCTCTCTCTTTGATGGCCCCAGGGATTGAATCCAGGGCCTCATGCAGGCAAGGTAAGAGCTCTACCACTGAACCACATCTCCAGTCTTCTGTTACCTGGCTTTTAAAGCAGTGATTCTCACTGTGTGGTCCCTGGACCAGCAGTCTCAAGAAGTTATTACAAATGCAAATTCCCAGGCTCCACCACTGCCTTCTGGAAATGATAATCAAGCAGTCAACAAAAGTTTCTTAGCAGACCTAAATGCCACTCACCAATGCACAGCCCCACACACCTCTGAAGCCAGCAAGAATCTGTGCAGCATCTCTGCTCCCCATGCTGCGGGATGCAGAGACAGAGCTCCTGGGCTCTGCTTCAGGTGAATCTCTGGTGGAGCCTTGTAAGCTCTGGCAGCCCAAGAAGCACCTCAGAATCCAGCTCTCAGTGTGGGGCCAGGCACTAAGAAAGGTTTAAAGCGCTTGGGTGACTCCAGGGTGCAAAGTCTATAAATCACAGCAGCAGCACCTATCAAAGCCCTCACCAAAGATAACAATTACTAAACATAGGTGAGTGAGGGATTAACAGAGTCTAAAGGGGGCCCACTCGGAATTTTTTTCATTTATCCAGGGCTTCAAAAGAAGTGTTTAGGATCAAGGGCACCTGGGAGAGGAGCCAGGCCATCACTAGAGAGCTCTGAGCACACCCACATTCTCCTGCTGGATTCCAGAGACCCAAGAAGGTTAGAGCAGAAGTGCAGGAGTGGGTAATCCTTCCTGCCTGGACCCTCTCTGAACCAGGGGAATGGGAGCGCACTTTCACTAACATCTGCCACAGAGCCCGGAAATGGGGATGAGAAAGCCAGAGGCGAGGGGAGAAGAAAAACCAACCTAGGTAAGTCCCCAGACTGGCCTCGGGGCCTCAGTCATCTCCTGTTTAACCTCACAGAGCAACTCCACCAACTCAGCAGGGAGGGAGCTGAGACCAGGACAGGTGCACAGCTCGGGTCATACCTAGGAGGGCCTAAGGTATTCATCCATCAGGACTGGAAGGCTCAGGATGGATGCAGGGCTCCAGAGAACAGGAGAGAGAGATGGAGAGACTGATGGGAGCCGCTGGGTCAGATACACGGAAGTGGAGCTGGACCAATGCAGGTGTGTGTCTGGGTCCACTGGAGGAAGGGGTTTCCCACAGAGTCTGGAGCAGGGGGCTGGGCAGGGCGGGAGCCACCTACCAGCAAGGACAGAGGAAGTCCCCATTTAGACAGCCCTGGTTTAACCTGGAACTGATGTACAGCATAAGAGTTTTATGGTTTAGGACACTTCAGTTTTTCAGAGCCCTTTGGCATCTCCCTAACTTACCTTAATGAGGTCCCAGATGCCTTAACTGAGCCGCAGGCACAAGCGCATTGAGCTGAACCCCTGAAGAGGTAGCTCTCCCGCCCCTAGAGGCCCATGGGTACTCTACACTCACACACTACTCAAAAGTCTTTCGTGAAGCAGTCAAAGAAAACTCCTATAGCATCTGCTGCAGGGAAAAGTTGAAGATACTGCCCAGGTCAAACCAGGGCAGATCTCATCAGAAATATTTTTCTTCCTTTTCCTTCCTTTCTAGAAACAGTTTGTTTTATCATTTCTGAATATGAGAATTAGATCCTAATTGTCCCTCTCTTTCTATCTTCCTATCATTTCTTAAAGCTGTTAGAAAGGACAGAGCAAACTACAAATGCAAATGTATGTCAGGGCTTTATAATTTATACCAGGAGATCTCAAAACCACTTTTGTTTTTTTAGATCTTGTCGTCCCCATTGGGAAAAATTTGAGAACACTTTATGAGAGACATGCAATTATTTATTTACTTGTACATTATATCCATGGGCCTCTATCATCCCCTGATAGTGTAAATCATGAGGCCAAGGCTCACTGTTAGTGACGGGGATGTTGATCATTGAAAGGGGCCTTCTAATAATTCTCAAGTCATTTCAGCTTCTTCCTCCAGACACAGCACCTTGCTCTGTCATTAAGTTCACTTTGAACGAGGTGGACAAAGGTTGGTCTGAGTGGCAGAAGCACCAGCCCGGCCATTTACAAGTTGGTCTGAAGGTAACGCTAGCATGACGGGCAAAGCCAGCAGTTTCTTTGCAGGAAGCTGCTACCCCGCTTCTTGAGGATGTTCTTGAACATGCATGATGCACAGTAGAAAGCCACACAGCCGAGCACACTCATTACACATGGCTGCAAGATGCCTCTGCCTGCAGAAGGCAACTAGACCAGTGAGGCTGCTCCACCAGCCGAGGTGTGCAGACGCTGGCCCCCAGCACCTTGGGGCTCGGTGGCTTCTATGTCATGGGCCAACAGTGTAATAATCTGCATGTTAAATATTATTAAATCCCCTGATGCCTCTCTTGAGGAAAAAAATGACTAAAAGGAATTAAAGTTGTAATATAGATATTTTTTCTTTCCACACCGCAAGTTGTTACACACATGTGCACTGTTGGGGCCCTTGTCTGCCTTTATCTTTTTCTCTTTACCTCTGTTGTCCCTCTTCCCTCGCGTCCTTTAAATTTTTACTCACCAGTAGTCTTGCCTGGGCTCTCAGCAAATCTTTACAGAATGAGAGCACACACGCTTATGCGCTAAGAACAGAATGGATCCCAGAAACTGAACAAGGGCTTTCAATGACCATCTTGTTGTCTTCGCCAGACAGACGTTTAGAAATTGGTGCACTTGGTCCTGTCAGGCACCTATACTGGCATCTGTATTCAAGGTTACACTCAGAATAAAGAGGAGCTAGCATTGGTTAGCAAGTGAAATTGAAAGAGACTTTAACAAGATGTTAATTGTTTACCAAAGCAGGTGAAGATTGGTGACAGAAGCCTGGCACTGTGGCACATGGGCTATCGTCCCAGCTACGCACTTAGCAGGCTGAGGTACGAGGATTGTTTATGCTCAGGAGTTAGAAGCCAGCCTGGGCAATGAACATAGCAGAACCCCACTCTAAAACAAAAATTGATGACAAAACTCTCACTCTAGATTTTATTCCAGTTTGTTTGTTGAAACACTATACAATCCAGACTAGTCCTGAACTCCCTACGTATGCCAGGCTGGACTCACATTCACCATCCTTCTGTCTCAGCCTCCCGGGTACTAGTGTTGGTCTCATTCTTATATGTAGAAAAAATATTCTTTGCTAGGAAAAAAAAATTTCTAGATTCTTCAAGGTTAATATGGATGCCTTGCAAAACCCCATGGAGCTCAAGAACTTTCCAATCCCTCCTCCGATAGGCGCATCAGCCTGTGGTCTAAGATGACAGCTGCACGCACCGCATGTGCCTTTGCCAGGCCAACGGCAGAAGGGAATGGGGTGGTGGCCCTTAAGGACACCCCACAGGAATGTTCCTACCACTTCCCCTACATCTCATCGGCCAACATACAGTGAGCCACATATAGGTGGGTGGGAAAGGCAGGCCCTAAAACTCAGGGAGCACAGTGAGCAGGCACTACCACATCTGCTTTTCAAAATTGAGATTTTAGGGGGCTGGGGATTTAGCTCAGCAGCATAAGCGCCTGCCTTGCAAGCAGGCAGTCGTGAGTTCAATCCCTGGTACCAATAAAAAAATTTTAAAAATAAAAAAATAAACTCAGGGAGCCAGTGAGAAGACTCTGCCACATCTGCTTTTCAAAATTGAGAGTTTCATTAGCAAAGTACAGAATCTGACATTAGAAGTACATTCCAGAATGTCGAGTTTTGGTTGTTTTTTTAAAATTTTGTGTTAGTGTTTGGTCCCTCACAGAGCCATTCTCTGTCACCACCTGGGGGTATTTAAGAATTATCTTGGGGATATACTGTATAAAACAGAAGCCCTGGAAAATATCTCAGCGAATGCACAGTTAATATTAGCCATGTGTTTGGACATACGGAAAGGCAAACTTTCTGTGTCTAATGGAAACCTGCCACGGCTTGATATGATGGTAGCCTCCTCAATAAAGACATAAGCTTTCGCAAACCTGATCCTCCTTCAAATGCTTGAGGGAAGTCAGCTATTTAATGAAACCACAGTGAATCCTGGAGGGAAGACTCCCATCTTACAATGCGAATAATTGCACACTATACATCTAGATCAGAATTGGAAATGTTCATGTATCAGGTTTTTCCAAAATCATCTCATGGGTGATTTTAGCAGACTGAAAAAGACCTCTGAAACAAACTCAAAATGCAAACCTCACCCTGGGTCATTATTCCTCCTTTGAAATCTCATCTCTGCCACCCCCTAAGAGCCCACTGGTCAGTGGGTTTTGCTGCTTCCCTGCAGATCTGAGGCCCACAGCTGGAGCCATGGGCAGATGTTGAGGGACAATCATCCTCCTGTGACTAAAAAGGAGCCAGGGAGAGAATTCACTGTGCTGTGACACACATTTCTTATCTTGTGGGGGCCAAATGTCCAAATACTGCAAGAAGCCCCTCACGAAATGAGACAGGCTGTGACCCAATAGTGAGCCCTCCCTACTTTTGGGAGCACCTAGTCCAGTGAGGGACTTTGCAGTCTATAACCAGTCACCAAGGGACCAGGAAACAAGCAGCTTCTCATCTCCCAGGCCTCGCTGTCCCCCAATAAACTGAGAGCACTTGCTGGCTTAGGTCGCAGAGTACTTTAGGCTCTAGAGAGTTCCACTGAGCTGAAGAGGAAAGCTTGGGGCAGGGCTTACATTTATCAGAGTACCTTGCGGGGAATAGAACTGCCACCCCAAGAGGTGGGGTTTTCAAAGCTGACACCACGTGAGGCCATTTGCCCACCCCATCACCATGACCGCCAATCCAACGAGGAGAGGAGGGAACTTTTATCTCTCTTTCATGTTTTTCCCCTTATGAATTTTAAGGAAAAGAAGAAAATTATAAAATCAGGAGCCTGCACATCCCCTGAGACACGTATATTTAAGCTGGACCAAGCACTACCCTCCTATCACAGGCAACAATTTCACCCTGGCAGGGAAATGGACTAAGTGACTTAATGGATATTTTCCATCTCTAATTTCCATGATTAAAAGAAAGAGGTTGAGAGGGGTACATGTGGAGCCTATTGTGAGTTTGCCAATGAATCCTAATTTAGATCAAAGAGAATCTATGTGACACTGAACCATAAACACCCTAGTGTGCGTTACTTCAAGGAAGTTGTTAGTGTGTTCCCGATGGCTATTATGTGATATAGTTGCGCTCTATAGCCTGCACCCTTTAATTACTAATATAGAAGAAAATCCCATATAAGAGGGAGGAATGTAAATGAGACCTCTGCTCTTTTGAACCTTTTATGCATTTGCCAAATTAAAATTTGCTGTGGACTTTGGTTTTTTCCCTGATCGCTGTTGGTAGTGATCAGTTAGCTCATGGGATTAAATCTGACTTTCCAACAACTATTTCCGATCAGTGTGCAGATTTCAGACCTTTATGTTTGCTTTGCACTAAGACATGGATCATCAGAACCAGATTGGGAGCAACTTTGAAGTTTTCAAAGGTATGGAAGAAATCCTCTCCCATTCTCATCTTTCCTTCTGCTGATCATTGTTCAGGTGCAGGTTGGGGGCCTGCAGCGGTGAGGGGGCCCCAAGGGGTCCAGAGCCGCAGTATTCCACCGCACTCCTGCACTACCTGCAGTGGGGTTTCAAGCAGAGGACTGTGCTTCAGCAACAGCATCCGGATTGCCAGACACAGCCACACTCCTGAAGCGGGGGCTGCTCACACTGACTTTTAAAGCACAATTCCAACACGAGGACAACCATAAATGTCAACCACAACGGCACGATTTCGATGATACTTGTTTCTCTAGGATTCTTCTGCCCTCAGCCCACAGGCAAAAAGAAAATTGATAACAGCTTTGCACTTAAATGAAGAACTAAGTGTGGGAGCAGGCCCTGTACGAAAGCGAAGATGCTATTAGACAGAATGACTGCCGAAGATGTTAGCCCGTCAGTGAGACTGCCGGGCCCTGTTCTGTATCTTGTTCAATAACGCAAACTCCTTCTTTGCCATCTGTCTCTTACTGAAAGAGATAATAATAAAATCATTGCTTAATGAGTAAACTAAGTAGAAGATAATTCCCTGGTAGATCATATTGGTTTTCTTCTCCAAAGGATGCTATTTTCTCAATGAGGCAGAGAACACGGGGGAGAGCGTGTGATCATGCATAAACAGGGACATCTAAAATCGAAACCCAGCACAGCATATGTCATTATTTAAAGCCCCATCAAAGAAACATCCAACTTTTCAGCTGTAACCCAAATATAAATTTCCCTTACCCTGTCAATTAGCAGATTACAAAACTTCTGTAGCAGGAAGACCATTTTGCCAGCAGAGCTGCCGTGCTTGGACTGGGTCCAGGTCAGACAGATGGCGGGGAAAAGGGTGCAGTGAGACGTTCCCTATCGGCAGTCAACTGTTTGGTGCAGCAAACGGAACCTCCGAAGGGCTGAGCCACAGGGTGAAGCGCAGCCCCCGCACAGCTGGAGAGGCATACAGATGTGTAGCCGTACCAGAGGAGACAGGACTAGCACAAGAGTCTGCCAAGGGAAGCATTTAAACAGGAAAATATGCAAAACATTAGATAATTAGAAACCTTGTTCTTTGGCACCTAAAAGGTTCCTACCCACCCATCCTAACGGATGAGCATAAAAAGCAGTCATGACTTCTCCAAGTGTGGTATGATTGTGTAAGCCACGGTAATAGAGTTCTTACTCCCTGTGGAACACTGACTACACCACACACAATCAAATGACGTGACTGTGGGGGGAGGGCACACGTGCTATACTGTGTTAAACGCCACCTGTCCACATAATGGTCTATTTGTAAAACTTGTTCTCATGAAACCAGAAAAGCTTGATTCAAGGGATGATGGCTAATAAGGTTATTTCCCTAGAAACAACAATAATAGCTTCCTGATTTTCAAAAGTGATTTTTTTTTTTCCTTCAGAGACAGGATCTCTCTATGCAGTTTAGGCGGTCTTTACCTTGTGGTGATCCTCCTGCCTCAGCCTCTCAGGTACTGGGATTACAAACATGAGCCACCATGCCCAGCCTTTAAAAGTGAACTTTATACCTGCCTTTGCAAGCAGGCGGTCGTGAGTTCAATCCCTGGTACCGATAAAAATGAAGAAGACAAAAATTAAATAAATAAATAAATAAATAAATAAATAAGGGCTGGGGATTTAGCTCAGCGGCATAAGCAGCTGCCTTACAAGCAGGCAGTCATGAGTTCGATCCCTGGTACCGATAAAAAGTAAAAAAAAAAAAATAAATAAATAAATAAAAGTGAACTTTAAAATGAAAAAACACTCACTGATGATATTTAAAAATTTTTTAAATTTCCTTTCATAAGACCAAATAGATAAAATTATTTCATTAAAAATATTTTAGATCAGTGAGTGTCTTTACTTTTCTCTCATTAACCACTTAGTAGTTTATCCCAGCATCACTCAGGCAGTGATTTACACACTGATTATCCTGAGCATCTCTTGGACTGGGGTCATTTCAACCAGTCAATTCTCACATTAAATAAACTATTGTCATTTTTATACTTACTGTTATAAAAATTTTTTAATGTGCATTTTCAGTCACACTGTATTTAAATCATTGGACTGGTAAGTGATTAAATGAATCATGATTAGCTACTTGTAAATACCACACTTGGAGAAGTCATGACTCTACTTTTTATGCTCATCTGCTTAGGACAGGTGGGCAGGAAATTTTTAGATGCCAAAGAACAAGGTTTTCAATTATCCAACAATGTACCAGCACTTTACATGTGGCAACTCACGTAATCTTCTAAACGACCTTGAAAAATGAAATTATTCCCTTCACCTTCAAGAGGTTAAAGATCCAAGAGTGGACTCGGCCACATTCTGACAGTGACACACAACCTCCACTCCATCCCGGTGCCCCAAGGAGGGAGGCAGCTGTTGGTCACAAGTTCCAAGGCTGACTTGGTCTTTAGTAAAGCAGTGCCACCTGGGGCCCGGTGGATCAGGGACCTTACGCAACCCAGCTGGTTGCCCTCATGTCAGAGTCTCTAGTTTGGCCGGCTCAAGCTCTTGGCTATTGGAACATGAAGCATTCTGTTCCCAAGCACAAGAGTCCTGTCTTTTAGAAGTTCTTCCTGAAAGTGACCCTGTAGGACCAAGAATCTGCTTGTACCTTGACACCTGTCTGCCAAGTAAGAGATTTGTAAACAGGAAAGATGGTCACTGTACTTTTGATTTTCATGGCGCCCTTTCACTACCAAATTTCAGTTCTTTTCCTTATGCTCTTTTTTGCCCACTCATCCACAGTGGCTTGCAGGCAGTGGGCTTCCTATATTGAGCTACAAGGCCCAAGGAAGGGTCTTCTTATACTGAAATAGTGCAGAGATACGGAAATCATGATCCTAATGATAATAATAATGGATTTCATTTTTTTCCCAGTTGTTTTAGCAAAAGTTAACCCTGCCTTCATATACACGCTATCTTTGTTTTTGCTTTTTGACATGATCTTGACCAAACAAAATAGGAGAGAGAAGCCAATGCCATGCACTTCTACAACAGACCTGATTAAAGAGAATGCAAACCTGGTGTTGCGTTCAGTACCATAGGAACTGCAAAACCTAGGCAAGGTTGACCTGGCAAGCCCGCAGGGGCATTTTATGATTAGCACTACCATTTTCAATTCAGAACTCCCATAAGACAGACGATCGATTGATTAAAACAACAATTAACGTGGTCATCAGTTCAAACTCTGCAACCCAGGCCTCTGCTCTGTCTCCACACCCCATGAAGAAGAAGGGGGGGAAAAACACAAAAGCCTCATAGAAACAACAATTGCCTATTTTAATCTTGGCAACTTATAACTGACAATTACGTTGTTAATTGATAGTTATTTCACTGAGTTGTCATCCATGTAGATTGCTCAGATTAGCAATGTTGGGTTTGCATTGTGATTAAGCCACTGGGTAGCTGCATAAAAACTGTTGTATTCTATTACAGATCCATTCTAACATCGCAGAAGAGGAAAAAGGCCAGCCCTGGCTCACAGGCACAGATGACTTGGGAAAGAGGTTGGGAGGTTCAAAGTTCTTGTTGAAAAATGACTTTGAGCAGAATTGTAGGTTAATGAAATTCAACGTTTACAGAAATTTCTTGGGGCTAAAGATTTAGCTCAGTGGCTCAAGCGCTTGCCTGATAAGCTCGAGGTCATGAGTTCAATCCCCAGTATACCCTCAAAAAATAAAATAAAGAAATTTCTTTTTATGTAGATAAATTATTAATTAGGAGGAAGTGACAGTCAGCAGCAAAGCTACTAAGCATGCCAAGGAAAACACTAGTAATGCCAAGAATGAGGCTGATAGGGACCCAGTTTTGTCACTGGAGCCCTATCAATCTCAGGACAAGTGTCCATAGTGGATAGCTACAAGTAGATACAGCTGATTTCTTTTTAGGGCTAGAAACCAGAACAAGTAAAATCCCAAAAAGGATTTCCCTCTGAAGATAGAATTTAGAATAAATTCATAGCCCCAAACAAGATAGCTTTTGTCAATATTATGTCTTTAAAAAAAAAATCAAAGATTTAAACAATTGTATCCATACTACATTTAAAACGTTTAAAATATATCCTTTAATATGTATGAGTCTTATGGCTTTTTTTTTTTTAAATAGGGCTGCTATGTTGTCCAGGCAGGTCTCAAATTCCTGAGCTCAAGAGACCCTCCTGCTTCATCCTGAATAGTTGAGACTGCAGAGGTGTGTCCTTGCAACCCAGTTCATTTTTTGCTTGTTTGTTTGTTTGTTTTGGTATCAGGGATCAAACTCACGACCTCAGCTTGCCAGGCAGGCACTTATGGCACTGCGCTAAATCCCCAGCCCCTTCCCAGCCCTTGTAGTGTGGCTTTTTTGGAAAAACAGATTGAACTCTGAAGATTTTCCTAGTGTAAGCTACAGCTACTTCATTAGTCACAGGAAAAGGCAATTTTGGACAACTGCTGCCAGCAACTCAAGAAGGCCAAAGTGGTCCCTCCTGTGCCCAGGCAGTGCTGGATACAAAGGTGGCAGCTGCCCAAATCATGTGCAGAGGCCCCTGTTGCAACTAAACAGAGATGACAAGTCATGGCATGAGTGTGGACAAAAAAACATTCAAGTCATCAAGCATCTCTTTCATTTCTCTTAAATTAAGTCACACTATCAAGCCTGGCAATAAGTTTTGTGAAGCAAGGGAAACATTCTTCTTTGTATCAACTATACACACATTTTTGATCCATGCTTTTGTGGTAGTCGCATGTACAAGGTGTTCCTCCCTCACACCCTTGGCCTGCTGACATCACAGGTACTTGTAGGTCTCACCTGCACAGATTAAGCTCCCTCTCTGCTGACCCCGCGACTCTAATGTTCCTTCAGATAAGCACTTCTCAGCCACACCATGCTCCAGTTCAGATGGGACAGTCACCACCTGCCAGGCTCCAGAGCACACATGTAACCAGTCAGGGAATTTCATGCAACCTAAGTGCTGTAAATGAATTCGGGCTGAGGACAGAACCGAGTCAGTCTGATGAGAGTCCACTTCAGAAGTTTCTCTTGAACTCCTGGCTGGGCAAAAGGAATAACGTGCTCCTTCTTCAAGCGCTGTAGGGAGCAGGGGGAAAGTAAGCTTGGGGATGCTGGGACACCTTGTGCAGAGAGCCTGACCAAGAGACAGGCTTCCATGAGAGAAGGGGCGGAGGGGTAGAGGCACAGGCTAGCAATTCAGTAACTGTGTTTACATGAAGGTTGATCAAATATAGTGCAGGTAAAGTCAGCCAGGTTCCCAATGAAGAAGTTTATAAAATAGGAAGAGGAAAGGCTAGAATGAACCTTGAGATCTTGGGATTGGAATTGCGGGTACTATATGAGTTTATAACAGTTTTCAATTCATACCCAGATAGATAAGGCAGAAATATAGAGGTGTATATACATGGGTGAGTACACACGCTTCCCAGCGTGCCTGCTGAGATTTTGATGCAGTGATACCCAGGAGCAGTGAGTGTCCTAACGCCCACACCTGGGGATCTAAATACCATCCTCCAACAGTAGCACCCGGGTTCCTTGGAGAAGTGAATGATTCTCAGGCTGGAGTAGGAAAACCCAGGATGAGTCTGTAGTATCTCATGGTACTAGAAAGTAGGGAAGGGCTCCGAAAAGGTCAGAAACATATCAAAGGGCATGAAAAGACGCCCAGCAAACCTTTTGCGCAGCCTGCTGAATGCCTGGATTTAAGAAGGTGTGTTTCTGAGAAATTAATTGTAAATTAATAATTTCAGTTTAATCATGAAAAACATTAGATAAGCACAAATTAAAAGACATGCTTCAAAATAACTGGCCCATGTTCTTTAAAGTGTCAATCAAGTCATAAAGACAAAAATACAGAACAAAAAAGGAAACGTCACAGAATGGAAAGAACTAAGGTGATGGGACACCTGGAGACCCTTGATTGGATTCTGGAACAAACTTTAGTGGGAAAATTGGCGCAATTTAAATAAAGCATTTGGCTTAGTTCTGCTGCACCATGTTAATTTCTTGGTTTTGGCACTGTATCATCAGGCAAGATGTCCGTGTTAGGGGATGCCAAGCGAAAGGTATACAAAAATTTTCTGTATTGTTTTGTAACTTCCCCATTCAGTTCAAATTATTTCAAAAATACTTTTAATGGAGATGGCAAAATAGAAAGGCACTGAAAATTAAAGGCAATAGAGCAGATAGAAAGAGAGAGCAGGGCTTGATGATACTGTTTAAGCTCCTGGCCTGAACTAGGAGGGAAGCTAATTTACTCCAGGACTTCAGGGTTCTCGCTGAATAAAGGTGCAAGTAATCCAACCCTAATGATATACTAAATTTGGCTAAGTATATACAGTCACAAGCTATTAAAAATAAAGAAGGGAGGAAGGAGCTCATCAAGGAAAACATGAAACATGAAAATCATGTCATTAGTTGTGTTTTTAACCAGCCTCTGAAATGTTTGTAAGCCTGACTCCTCGGTTGGCCCAAAACTTTTGAATGCCACATTGATTATCAACTGATTTTGCTTTTTCCATAAGCAGAGTGCCTGCATCAATAGTGTGCTTGAGAAATAAAAGGCTCAGCTCTACATCTTTCCACTGGCCATGCCAGTGAACATAAAAGGCACATCATCTCCTTTCGGGGTAAGGCCTTAAAGATTTCTACCAAAGTGTAAACACTACGGGGAGACTATGTCCTGGATATATCATTAACCAGTAGCAACTTAGCATCAGTTTATAAACTGGACTCACTTCTGCCCCACGGGATAGGGTCTTGGAGCAATGGTGTGTAAGACAAGAAACTGGGGGGCTGGGGATTTAGCTCAGTGGCATAAGCACCTGCCTTGCAAGCAGGCAGTTGTGAGTTCGACCCCTGGTACCGATTAAAAAAAAAAAGGACAAGAAACTTAGTGAAGGATATGAGTGAGGAAGATCTGAAAAGGTGAAGACTGGATAGTATCTTTGGGATCCAGTTTAAAGGAACCAAAAGCAGAGAAGCCAGAGAGAGGAGCAGAGGGAAACGCAGAACTGCCCAGTGCTGAGGGCAGAGCCGCCAGGGATAGGAGCTGTTCCCAGTAACAACATGTTGTTCCCAGTAACAACATGAGCACGGTGAGAGGAGCACAGCAGATCCAGGCCACCACACAGATATGCAGGCTTTTCCCAGCCAAGAATACAGACAGCCAAGCCCTGCATCCTGGAAGGACCTGTCCCAGCACAAGGTGACATCTTGTCTAACTGTCCCAGCGGTTCACATCGCAAGGCTTTTGTTCCCATAGAGGATGTGTTGATAGTGCCTCTGCCCCTGGCTGCCTTCCTGTCCAGCTATGCACCTGAGCCTGGAAGCGTCGGAGACTGAGCATGGGAGGAGGCCGGCACTCAGGAAAAAGCTTTGCACCTCAATGCTCTTTGATGACAGAGCCATGGAGACAAATTCTACCGGACATTTTTGTGATATACCATCTGAGGAGGTGAGAAGTAAGGGACAATGGAGGAAAAAGTCCTCCTATTTTTGAGTAAAAACTCAAAAGTCCACCTTTGTCCCGTCTTCTATTGATTGCAGAAATAACTAACATCAAAATCAAGGAATATTTCACTTTCCCAAACTCTTTTCTGCAGCTTTTTCTCTATCTACAGTCATAGCCAAGCCTCATTTGGACCAGTGGTGACTTGGTGTCGGCTCCGTGGCACATCACACACCCTTGGTGGAACCAAAGGGAAGCCCACGTCCACTCCGATGACCCTCATGAGCATCTACCTCCTTTTTCCTTTCGATATCATAACCAGTGACAGAATGCAGATGCAGAAAACGGAAGAAAAGCCCACTCAGACACCTTAAGGCGCAGCCTGCTCGTAAGCGCCTCCTCCCAATAGCAGGCTGCTGCTCGAATATTTGCTTCCACATAGACCAAGGCAGCATGTGGCTTTGGAAGGACAACGCTAATGTGAACAAGTATTTCCTGCCTGCCTGTTAAACTCAGTAGGTTCTTTCAAGCTGGAAGGAACAGCGCTGAGCAAAATAGACACGCAGTCCCTGACTTTTTATCTGCTCGGCTCCCTTCCCATCTTCCGATTTTGTTGCTCCTTCTGGAAGCCAAACTTCTGACGATCCCCAGCTCTGGCTCAAGGGGTCCCCCTTCAATTCTGTGACTTCCTGTGTGTGTCCCATGGCACCTGCACGTGGAAAGGGAGCTCCTCTTGCCCAGGGTTTCACTGGGGACAAAGATTAGCTTACACGTCTCCACATCTCCGTCATTTTCATTTCTGTTGTAAAGGACCGTATACAATACTCTTAAATCATCCTTCTTAAATACTACTCAAGGGAAACGTTAATATTCAGTGCACAAAATCTGGAAAAAAATAAAGCCTACATCACTCATAATGGTAAATGTGGTTGTGGATCATGAATCTGGTCTAAATCACTAAAATCCATAAAATAGTTATAACTTGTTCATAAAACACGTCTTGCGAGACTTTCTATAAGAAACTTAGGGGGTAATGAAACCGTAGGTGATGGAGAAAGCTAATTAATTCTGCCAAGGCCTTGATAGGCTCTGCTTTATTATCATAATTAGGTAGATCGTGACCAGTGTCCTCCCTGTCACACACCTTCTTCACCCAGCTTTCTAGTATCGATGGCCAAACACCTAGAGCTCTTTTTGCTGCCAGACTGATATGGCCGAATTTCATTCTTTTTGTTTTTTAAAGCAAAACAGAAAAAAAGGACAGAAATAGTACAGAATTTCAAAAATTAGTAAGATATTAACACTAGTTAATATGTTGCATATTGTTATCTTTCTTAAGCTTCATAATGCATCTTTTTAGGTCTCCCCATGTGCTCCCAGGCCACCAGACAGAATGATTTCAGTAAGCAGATTCTATCATGGGGAATGAAGGTTGGCAGGGGCCCAAGTTTCATGTTCAAAATGTGAAATTAAAGCCAGACCTAAAAACCATAGTGAAAGATGTAAAACCAAAGTGAACTAGAAGGGAGAAAAATTATCAAGTAGACTTAAAAAAACCCTCCCATCTAGTTTCTCTCATAAAACATGGTAGTTTTGGCCGGGTGTGGTAGCTCATGTCTGTAATCCCAGCACTCGGGAGGCTGAGGCAGGAGGATCGTTGCGAGTTTGAAACCAGCCTCGGCTACAAAGTGAGCTCAGGACCAGTCTGAACTGCATAGAGAGACCCTGTCTCAAAAAGACAAAAAATAAAACAAAACGTGGTAGTTTTGGGGGTGGAGGTGAGTCACAGTATCTTAGACTCAGACAGTCTTTCTTACAGAGATCTGTCCCTTGCTTTGTTTGTTCAGTTTGGTTTTTGGTTTTTGTGGGCTTTTTTTCCTTAACATATCAGTCTTGGCCTATATCCTTAAGTTTTCCAGATCCCTTAGCTACTCTGTATGATCGTGGTATTTATTATCATCTCATGCTCTTGATAAAAGTAAACAGGCAATTTTCCAGGATAGTGAAATATTTGCTAAGTAAAGACAAACACTGAAGAGAACTAATTTTGGCAAGATAAAATAAGATTACTGAGGATCCAGACTTTATAACTACCCACTTGATTTCACAAAATAATTCAAAAGTAAGTAGAAAAACCCGCTAACTACTGCCAAAAACATATTAAAAAGCATTAGGCTGGGTGTGGTGGTACATACTTATCCCAGCACTCGGCAGGCTGAGGCAGGAGGATCACGGTGTTCAAGGCCAGCCTGCCCTACATACTGAGTTCAACACCTGTCTGAACTACATAGTGAGAACCTGTCTGAAAAAAAGGATCATGGTAGTTGTAAAGCTGCTGGGTTGTTTCATAAAAACCTTACTTCTTTTGTATCTTCTTCCAATTTTCATTCAATACTTACTCTAGTCACAGTACCCTTTAATGGGTAAAAGCTGCTTTGATAAGTTTGAAGCAGGAAAAAAATAATTACCATGTATTTATAACAAAAGGTGTATTGACATTGATGCCGTGATTATATATCATCATGAAGAATGTTATAAAAGACAGCTTGCTTAAAAACATGTAGGAGATGATTTGGGGACATTGTCAGGGACATAGCAATTTGGCAGTTGGAAAATAATTTAGACAGCAAGCAATGTGTTCTGCTTACCCAAACCACAGAGAAAATGGAATTAAAGAGGGAATGGATAATAGGTCGGTTTTGCTAAAACCAACAACGTGGATAAGGACTTCCCAGCTATCACCTGCTCTTGTCACAGATGTGGACACAGGGAAGCGTTGATGCAAAGCGCATGAACGATGGCAGAGCCGCCCAGACCGTCCCTCTTCCTGGTGTGCGGTGAGAAACACCGGAGACAGCACACGGAGCCAGAGAATCTCAGTGCTTCATCCCTTCGATGAAACCCTGCCCTCGTCCCCACGTTGGTCTTTCAGCAGAAGTAACACCCAAATAACAGAAGATGGGAAAAGTAAAGAAACTTGCCGTAACCATAAAAAAGAGAAATAATGATGTGGAAGCAAAATATCCTTTCCCTTTTCTGCTTTCCTGGGGTCACTGCAGAAATACCAGCGAGATATATGGTAGGAGTGCTAGGGAAATCTCCATGCCCTTTACCATAATTTATTCTACTACTGGAATTTTTTTCTTCATAAAGTTCAAGATTTACTAGAGACTCTTGAGTTCGCACAAGAATATAAGCCCAAGGTTTTAAAACAAAAAAAAGGTCAGCATAACTTAGTTATATTTAACTATCTAACGTCTAACATCACCACACCATACTCAGGACTAGAGGAGTGAGTTATGTTTCTTTTTAAGGTCAGGCTCCCAGCGGGAGGCAGAGCAGGTGAAAGGGAGAGCGTGTGTGAACTGAGGACGCTGGCTGCCTGCAAGCTAGCTGGGAGCTGGGATAAGGCTTGTGCTCTGTCCTCCCACTACAGCAGGGCACCCAGAGAGTGCGCTGATGGTGCGGATGGACCAAACAGGTTGTGCTTCATTAACATCTAATGGTCAACTTGTAACATGCAGCTGACCTGACTCAGCGTGGTGTGGAGGGCCACCTGAGGACTATTGCCAACAGCATAAAAGGAGAACCTGGAGGGGAAGGTGGTGTGCTGTTGGTTCTCTTAGAGAAATTTGCTGTGCTGGTTTTCCTGATACAAACTCAGCTGTTCTCATTGGCGGAGGAACTCTAAGTTTTTGCTGTCACTGAGGATGGCTCAGTGGTTCTTTATGGGGGAGCTCTGCTCCTTACCTTGAGCATTGCTGCCTGGCTCCAGTGCAGATCCCTCAGCCTGCTGGCACAGATCCTTCCTCCTGCTGGTGCAGTCTTTCTAAGCATCCACCACTGACCTTTGGGCCTTCCCAGTGCAGATCCTTGATGCAGACTTGCATGAGACATTGTCATGGCTCTAGGCCTCTAGCTGGACTTATGCAGGACATTGCCATGGGATCCAGGCCCTCAGCTGGATTCTTTAGGTCTCTAATGTCTGGACAGATCTTCCACACTCATGCATTTGACTGAGATCTCCCCCAGAAGACCTGGCTGGGCTGCCCCTTTTCCAGCTGGGGTTGACTCTCTCCTCGTGTACCAGAGGTACACTAGAAACAGTTTGAGAAGGAATAGAATGCAGGGTCAGTGTGAATACCACACACAGCAGGTGCAGGGCCCAGGCTCACAATACGTGTAGGAACCCATGAAAAAAAATTTTTTTAAAAATCAGGAAAATTACAAAGTCATGGCCCATACACATACACAAAAAAATAAATAAATAAAAATCAGGAAAATTAGCTAAGTATAGTGGGACATGCCTGTAATTGCAGCATTTAGGAAGCTGAGGCAGGGGGACTGCCACAAATTCAAGGCTAAATAATGAGTTCAAGACCAGATTGAATTACATAAGCAGGACCTTGTCTCAGTCAATCAATCAATCAATCAGGAGAATAGTGCATCCAGCATTCCATCTGTAGATATCTACCAGAAAACAATTGGAAAAAAAAACATTCAAATAAACATCTTAATGCAAATATTCATAACATCACTATTGACAGTATCAAAAAGTTATCACAGTACCAAATGTCCAACAACTGACCAATGGATAAATCAAATGTATATACCTACTCGGGGATATTATTCAGCCATAAAAATAAATGGAGAATTTAGGGCACTGAGCAAGAAAGCAGCATGCCCGCCTTCCTGGTAAGCAGCCGTGGCTCGAGTGAGCGGAGGGCAAGCCAGGAAGAGAACCAGCCAGCATCTCCAGTGAGCCTACGGTGCACGGGCTGAGAACCAAACATCCTATCCCCATCACCTTCCACCCGTTAGCAACTGGGAGCCAGAGGTCTGAGCATCTCTTGGGAGGATGACCACATGCAATATAGCAAATAAGGGGGATTCCCTTCTATCTTCTCTTTAAGGCAAATATTGTTTTCACTGTTTTGCTTTATTCTGATTGTTTTGCTCTATTATGCTGTTTTGATGGGTTTTATAATGTTCTGGTTTTGGTTTGATTTTACTATAATACCTGATTGAATGGACAATCTTTTGTGATGATAACGAGCTATCCTATGGTACCTATTACTGTTATTCCGGTATCCTGCTGTGAAGTTCTGTATCAATTTCACTGCATTGTCTTGATTGGCTTTGTTCTGTCTTGTTCTGTAGTATTTTACTACCTTCAAAATAAAAAAAAAATTTTTAAATAAATAAATGGAATACTGACACATAGTATAACATAGACAAGTCTCAAAACATTATGCTAAATCAAAGAGTCAAAAGTCCACATTCTATGTGATTCCATCTACGTGAAATATCCCAAACAGGAAGATCTGTTATGAAGAAAAAGTTTCTTGGTGGCTACAAAGAGAGGCCAACAGGGAGTGATTGCTTAACAGGTTTCCTTGTGGAGTCATATTTTGTAACTATATAGAGGTGGTGGTTGTATAACATTATGAATATATTACCTTAAAATGGTTAATGGTATAATGTGATGACTAATAAAAATGTATTCATATACTTGAAAATTGATAAGAGTAGATTTTAGGGGTTCCCACTCAAAAATACACACACTTTATGTCAATTAAAAATATTTTAAGTAGCTGATGGTTATTTTTATGCTAGGTGAACTTCATCTCAATAAAAGAAATAAAGCCCTAAGACAGTATTTGTTTTATACCAACCAATACAGTCATAATTTTAAAAAAAATTGCATAAAGGAGTCCATAAGGCAAAAGTATCTAGAGCCCACAAAAGCCATATTTCAGTACACATAGGTAAGCCAGAAGGAACCCGAGCTATCTAAGGGCAGGGTACAGCAGCATAGCTGAAGCCCAGTCAGTGCAGGAGATTCACCAGAGAGAGCCCAGAAAAACCATGAGGCCCAGCCAGGCCATGCCAAAGACTCGGGGTACTTACTGTGTGAGGTGCCAACCCAAGGTTTCGAGGTGATTTTTTCTTTTTTGATAGAAAATTAGGCCCAGGGACTTTGCACTGAAACACATCTCTAACCCTTTTTCTCTTTTTACAATGACATAGGGGCACACAAAATTGCCCTGGCTAGGCTCAAACTTTCTATACTCCTGGCTTAGTCTCTCAGAATGCTGAGATTGCCATGACTTTTAGCTGAAACTGGTATTTTTCAAGATCACTCCAGAACTCCCACTTGGAGAACAGAGATCGCAGGAAACCTGACGTGGACCCTGGAGGTCAGGGGAACAGACTGTTCCAAGAAGAGGCAAACAGCCACCTAATGTGGACATCCCGAGGTCAAGCAGGACAGGAGGCCCTGCAGATCTCTCCGGGAGCACTGTCAGTGGTGTGACAGAGCAGAAGCCAGCTGGGGGTACGCTAAGCGTGGGAGAAGAGCAACTGGAAAGTGGGCGCGCAACTCTTTCAGGGAGCTGTGGGGCCAGTGAGGAGGTGCCAGGAGACAAGCTAAGTCTCTACTTTGCTTACCAGTGGCGGCTGCCCCGGGGCCAACAGGGAGAGAGGGGCAGAAGCAACTTGCCCCAAACCCAAGCAGCTAGCAAGTCAGTGCTCCTAATCCTTAGGAAGCAGTGATGAGCATGATGTGTGTCCTTCTGGATGCCACTTGGCAGAAGTCTAGCAACTTGGTAGAAGCCGTGACCCTGTTTATTTTATGACTGCTTGCAAAGGGATAGTTTGCTGGACTCTGGCACAGAGAAATTCCAAAGAGAAATTTAAGCTCCTTGCTCCTTCACAGCTCTGAAATTTATGAGGAAGCACCTCACGAACAAAGGTGTGCGCTCAATGGATCAGAGCGCAGAAAGCCAGGTTCGAAGAAAATTAAGACTTTATACCAGCAGGAAGCAGCAGCAAGCGGCAGGTTTTGTGCGAGACTGCGGGCAACTAAGGCTCTATGTTCTGAGTGTCATAAAAGGTTTAATAGGTGCCCTCATGAGCAGGACCACGCCAAGAGCCAGAGGCCTACGCTCAGGCTCTCACATGCTCGGGGCGTGGGTTCCAGAGGTCACATCTGTGGACATTTAGCAGGGTTAACGGGTAGCCCTTAGAGGAACATATTTGGGGGGAGGAGCTAGTCTAACCCTAACTTTTAAATAAAAGGAATATATTGCTGTAACGGGAAACACACAGGAAACTAGAGGAACTAGGTAGAGAACTTTTAAAGTCAGAAAAGTGACTGTAGCTGTGTCCTCGGCCTCTCAGGCCTTCAAAACAGAAATTATGAAAAACAGACCTACAAATTCTGTAAGACAGACGTGGTACCTGGAATAAACACCCAGAATCTGAAGTCAGAAAATCTAGAGCAGCACTGTGATACCCACCCGATCCTCACCTACAGGCGGAGATGAGGCTCTCCGAGTGTTGTAAAGGGGTCAAGAAAGGTTACACGTGGGAAAGCAAGGGGAACGAAAGCCAGCAACCGGTCAGCGAAGCCCATCCCCACCACTGCGGCCCACTAACAAGCTGCCGATGCAATCAGGTATTTCTTGTAAAAAGTAGAGGTGTAAGAACTGGAAATGAAGGGACACAGGTTTGATCTGAGAAAACATTGTACCTGTTTCCAAAGAAAATCTTACAGAAGCTACAGACTAGAACTAGCAAAGAAGTATATAAGTCCATCAGACAAAAACCAATAGCCTTTATGTTCATCATTGCTAATCAGTTTACACATGTAATTTTATTTTATTTTTTTATTTTGGTACCGAGAATTGAACTGAGAGCCTTGCACTTGCCAGGCAGGTACCGTGCTGCTGAGCTATATCCCCTGCCTTAAACATGTAATTTTAAAAGCCTGTTCACTATAGCAATAACAAAATAAGCTGTATAGGGATAAATATAAGAAAGGAAGTGCCAGACTTTCCAGGTGAAAATAATTTATGAAAAGAAGACTCGCAGTTGCATGTGATGGTGCACCCCTGCAATCCCAGCATTCTGATGGCTGAGACAGGAAGACCATTATGAGTTTGCCACCAGCCTAGGCTACACAGTGAGTTCAAGTTCAACCTGTACCACAAATGAGCTTGTCCCTATATATACAGACAGACAGACAGGCAGGCAGGCAGGCAGGCAGGCAGGCTGAAGATAAAGCTCAGTGTGAAGGCCTTGAGTTCTATTCCTTGAACCACCATTACTGCTGCCTGACTCCCCACCAAAGCCTTGAATAAATGGGTAAGAACTTAATGTTCTTACTCTTAAATTAATGAAGAATTGCAGTGTGGCTCTAATGAAAGTATTAATGTGATGGATCAGACCTGATAATTTAGTGCTAAAATCCAGAGAAAGAGCTAGGGCTTAAGGACAGCCAGAACTATTTCAAATGACAAAAAAAAGGGGCAGGCGGAAAAGTCTTCCTTATCAGATATCAAGACTTTAAAGCCATGACACTGAGAGTACGGTCTCAGGGCCAGCCCGAAGGGAGGCGAACAGATGCACACGTGAATGCAGTCTTGATCAGTGACAGAGGTGGCATTACAATCAGTGGGGACAGGAAGGACCATTCAGTAAACTACAAGGTAACTGATTATCCACGTGAAAAACATTAGGCTTTACATCATGAACAAAAGTAGCTTCAAAGTAGATTAATAAGCTAAACTGAAAGGCAGAATAATAAAAGGTTTTAAAGAAAGGAACTACAAAGACATCAGGTAGAGAATTTCTTAAGAAAGACAAGTTTTGGCTCACACAGACAATAAAACTGAAAAAAGGCCACAATTCATAGATACAATAAAAGTGCAAAACAGCCAGGCACGGTGGCACACACCGATCATCCCGGCACTCAGGAGGCTGAGGCAGGAGGATCACTGAGTTCAAGGTCAGCCTGAGCTACCTAGTGAGCCTAAAGCCAGCCTGAAATATATAGTGAGACCTTGTAACAAAGGACGAAAACACACAAAATCCCACAGTTGAAAGTATCACCTCTAATATAGTATGTATGCAGAATTTATTAACAGTATTTTTAAAAATCAATGCAAAAGAGCAAATAGGCAAAGGATCTCAATGGTCACTATGGGAAACAGCTGGCTGGACTTACGTCCCCCCTTATAATATTCAACCCCCAAATGTTGTTTACTGTGTAGAGACCCCAACAAGTGAGAAGGAGTACCTGGCCAGGGGTTAAACAAGTCAAAAGGTGGGGCTGGAGAGAAAATCACGTCCTGTTTCTGCTTCAGCTAATGTTTAGTTATGCCTAAGGATATCTATTTATATATATATATATATTTGCTTAGAGCTGGTAGGTGGAGGAATCATTTTAAAATTCTTAGTTATACTTGCTTGTTTTCCCAGATGAATCTATATTGGTCAAATGCCTCCCAAATTCCCTTCAAATGGTCTCCCAAATTCTAAACTAAAATTGTATTGTTTTCCACTGGAAAAAAGTATTTGCCAAGACCAAGGACTAGGAAAAATGTGAACTCTCCAGAACCACTGGTAGGAGTAGAGCTGATTATGCATAACGTGGTGATTATCTGGCAACATTGTACAGGGCACCGATTCAATTTCTAGACATAAACCTCAGAAACTACCACACACGTGCACAGGTAATCACGCCAAATACTGCACTGGAGGGTTGTTTATCATAGTGAGACACTGGGAAAACCTGACGCATCCACCAACAAGAAAATTGATCAATTTGTGATATGCTCATTCAATGAACGATAGCAATAAATGAATAATTCAGAGAAGCTAGCAAAGCAGTATCACAAAAACAAGGGATGACAGCAGAAAGTTACAGAAAGGGAACCATCTCAGCTTCAAAAACAGAAAAACAATGCCACATAGTAACCTACTCATGACATCATTTTAATAACATCAAATTCATAGCAGTGTTACCTATGGATAGAGGGGGTGAGACAGGGCTATACAGATTTGACATCCAGCACTAGCAATATGTGCTGCCAAGCAAGCACTCTGACCAATTTTTCAGCAAAACAAGCAAATGTGAGTAAAAATGATATGAATGTAAAAACTGAATGATGAAAACACAAGTATGTTTATAATGCAGTTTTAAAAGTCACCAAATACTAGAAGTTCTGTTAATGTTTGCTGGTAACCAGGTGAATCAAAGTGAATGAACCCACCAACACGAGGATAGTTCTAAGTGGAGGAAGCATATTGGTTTCTCCAAGACTAACATTCATAATAACACATGGTAGGCACTGTGCAAAGTGGTTAATGTGCATTAACCACGACATTATTTATCTGCATAAGTGCCTCATGGAGCTGAGGCTATCATCGCCTTGCTACAAATTAGAAAATGAGGCACAGAGTAGGAAGGTAGACTCCAAGGTCACACAGCCAAGCTGCAGAGCCAGACACAAGTCCAGGTGTGTATGATCCTGTGGCTTCCTTGCTACCCTATTTTATCAAAGGCTTCACCTTTCATGGACGGATCTCACATTTACCAAAACTGAGGAAGATACAATTAACACAACTAGGAATTTTTAAGGAATCAAGGTATGAGGAGAACTAAGTAATTAGGATAAAATAAACCAAATTGAGGGACAGCCAGGCACTGTAATACACATCTGTAACCCCAACTACTCAGGAGGCTGAGGCAGGAGAATCTCAAATTCAAAGTCAGCTTGGGCAACTTAGCGAGACTGAAAATATAAAAGACAGAGCTGGAGGTGGTCGCACATGCTTGTAGTCCCAGTACTCAAGAGGCTGAGGCAGGAGAATCACTGTGAGTTTGAGGTCAGCCTGGGTTCCAAAAGGATTTCAAAGCCAGTCTCAATTGCTTAGTGAACTCTATATAAAAAATAAAATTTTAAAATGGGCTGCATTGTGAGCTCTGTGGTAGAACAAACCTAGCTCCAGTACCACCAAAAATAAAAAATTTAAAATTCACAAATTCATTTGGAGTTTGAAAACCTACAGGGAGGACCATGTGGTCTGAGGTCAGGCTGACACTGGTAAGGTCAGCATTCCTAAGACTACACAGCCCCAGCAATCTGAGTAAGAGGGTGTCCCAAGACCCAGAGGAACTTCTAAGTCTCTTAATCTGTGTTTGTGAGCACTACATTGGTCCTCCAGGGTCCTCACTTTCTGACTCTTCCAAGTTCTAAAGCTGCTCTCCACCTAACCCTGACTTACTTGGCACCATCTTCCTGTTGGTATTTTCTACAGGACCAAGATGCCAACTATTTCAAACTATCATGTTTTATGCCAGAATGCACTATATCTCAGATATTCTCACTGGCATTATTTGATAACAAGTAACAAACTCCTTAACATTAAGAAAAAGTTGAGTGGTGTCTCATGCCAAGTTGTTTTACCAGACAGGGCTCTGTAAATTGCTGAACTGCCTAGCTTGGGCTTCAACATGTGCTCCTCCTGCCTCAGCTTCCCAGAATTCTGGGGTTACAGGCTTGTTGCCACCATGCTCAGTCAGCTTCACAGTAAGGTTTTAACAGTTTAGAATTCCAGAGGCAGAAAATGCAGACAGGCACAAACACGAGGATAAAAGCTGCAGTTTTGAGAAAGCAAAGCAACCACGGTTCTTTTTCTTCCAAGGCTGATGGTCTGCCATCATTGCTCTATCCTCCTGCCTCCAATGCATTTTTCCAAATTGTCTCCCAAATAACCATCTTTCTCATCCCATGCTAAGATAAAGCACTTCAATGGCTCACCTTTCACCAAATGTCCATTACTCGCCCAGTAATATACACGGTTCCACTCTGAAGGCCACGGAAGTAATACTGAGGAGAGGTGCACACACTGGACACATGGCCTGAAGGCATCTGCTCTCCCCCTTCCTGCACCTCCTTCGTCTACTTTCTGCAATTGTAGCCACTTGAGAAATAAAGCACATTTCAAAGATTTCTTTCCAAGCTTTAACCACTAAACACTAAATTTCACCTTCCAATCAAAATGAACCTAAAAGTTCTTTGGCTGACTCTTGTAAATACTATAATTTCTCTATCAGGAAAAAAATTCAAGAAAAGACACTTCACCTCTTTTTCCATCCTTTCTGAAGAGGCAGACATGCCAGGCTATCACCCACTATCCATCTAGACTCAATGCTTCCTTTGCATATTTTGCTTTAGAAACAAGAATTCAGGATGAACCAGAGTCAAAACAATAAAGGTCACAGAACATTGGTCTCTCTCTGCCAACTTGAGTTAATGTGGTAGACATGTGGAATCCTATGGAGTTCTCTCTGTAAGCCCAGCACTGTGCTAAAGGCTTACGTTTTAATCCTTGCCACTGTCCTAGGAGTACCATCATTAGATGTATTTTTTGAGAACTGGGTTTTAAGAACACAAGAAAACTATCCAACGCATCTAGTACGTAGCTTACCATGTATTAATACAAGTAGGAAATGGAGCCGCGGTGGCTCTTTGTAGGGTGTAGTCTTTTTCAGCCCTTTTCCTACTTCTACTTTGCCAAACTCACTCTGCAGAGCGTTTTTTCCTACCTTTAATAAATGTGAAACTTTGCTGTTTTTAAATAAAAAGTAGGCAATGGGATAGGCTGAAGGAGACAAGACTTCCTGCCAGTACCTCTTAACACAACACATAAATCTTAGTGATAGCACAGCATGCAGTGTTTAAATACAGTAAAACCTCAGTTCACAAATGCTTGTTTCGTGGGACGTGGTGGCTCATGCCTGTAATCCCAGCACTCTGGAGGCTGAGGCAGGAGGATTGTTGCAAATTTGAGAGGAGCCTGAGCTACAAAGTGAGCTCAAGGCCAGCCTGAACTGCATAGCAAGACCCTGTCTCAATAAGACAAAAAAAAAAAAAAAAAAAAAAAAAAAAGCTTCTGTTTGCAAACAATTCAGTTTGCAAACAAAAATGTTCAGCAAAATTTTGCTTCTGTTCACAAACTCAGATTCAGGTAACAAATACGACCATGGCCATATTCTCCACACAAACACAGAATCAGCCATTTTTCCCCAAATCATAAAACAAAGTTCATAAACTGAGGTACACCATACGGTGTTTCAAAAAACATACCACAAAGGCTTATTTTACAGTACAAATGAAAATGAATTTTCAATTGTTATGTATTTTAAAAGAAAAAAAAATTGAGACAATGGTCATTTCTAGGTGGTTTAAAGTCATTTTAATTTTTATACTCACTTCCCAGTATTCGTCAATATACAACTGTCAGCTAAAATTTTTCCAACTGTGTCTTTCACTAAAATATCAAATTCTATCCCAAAGACATCAGTCAACTAATATGTGCTGTCAGATAACAAAGACTTAATATCCATGCAGGGCTGTAAGCTTTAAACATAGTATCTGGTGAAACAAAGCATTCTTTTATACTGAAGCCAATTTTTACCAACTTCACATAATTTAAACTGAAAAACCAAGAAGTTTAATAGGTAGTATGATTAACACGTCAATCTAATTTTAAAACCAAGTATGACCAAGTAATTTATGCAATAATCCAAAATCTCAAACAATACTGAACAAATTTAACAAAAGGAAACTCCAGGGAACCTGTAGAGGCAGTACTAGAATTTAAATTATATGTAATTCAGATTGTAAGGGAACACTTGCTTAATTTTAAGCAATCCTAACACAGACTGTTTATCAGAGCCACTTGAGGACCTGTTGCAAACCATGGTAGGTCAAGGATGAGACCGGCAGTTTTGTTCTGTTGAGTTCTATGTAGTACAGACTGGCCTCTGCCTTAGCCTCTCAAGTGCTGGGATTACAAGTGTTACCACACCAAGCTCCACACTTTTAAAAAATGCTCCCCAGCATTTTTTTTAACAATACTGGTTAAAAACTATTTTCTACTACTGAATGTTTGGCATGCCTTCAGCTTATCTGTACATGTATTTTTAAGTATCTTAAACATTTTCACTATTTTAAGGGCCAAATGAATTACAAGACACCTGACTGTAATAGGTGTAGCTCTTAGAAAGGTTTATGCACTCAAGTTGAGTAGCTTTTCAAAGTCATTAAACATCAATCTAGAAAATGAGATGTACTTAAGTGATTATTTCCTTTGAGGCATAAAGGGTACAAACACCTAATCTACTAGATGACTACGCTACAATAGGAATTACCTGTTACATAAACATATTAAATATACTAGTAACTATAGGCTAACAAAGTAAATGACAGAGAACGCCCTTATGACAGTACACATTTACATGTTAGACTCTCATATGCTAATTTGGATTTTGTAGCTATAAAAACCGGATCTCAGAATAATGCTTCCAAGTATTCATTTCAAAAATAGAAAAATAGAACTATGTAAAACTGCTTAAAGCTGAATACTGTTAGGAAAAGGATTAAATTTCACTAATATATTCCTACTATTGAGAAAATCTAGACTTACTCTTCTTCCTTGCATTTAGTCTCTTAAAAGTTTAGAAATTCTTGAACCGAGTGCACGATCAGCCCATGATAAAAATTTCAGTTACTACTTAAAAACGCCTCTGCTATCACTCTAAAAAGGTTCACCCTCCTGATTCAATAGATGTTTGGTTCAAGTGAGCAACATCAACATAATCTTGTCTTAAACAATAAATTCTGCAAATTAATCTAAAGGAGTTTGAAGATTGAAATTCTTATCTTTGAAACTTCCCCTGGATCATTGTGATAATTCCACACACTACACACTACTTCCTTTTCCAAACCACAAGTCTCACAATTAGAAAACCTATCCATGTTTGTTTTAGTTGTCTTATATATTCAATAATGAAGTGTCAGAGTGCACCTGCAAGACAATGAAAACCTTCACTATCACTGTGTATGTGGAAAGGAATCTGATTTTTACTTACTTCTCTGCCTTTATCATAATTTTTGAACAGCTCCTGTGTTCGTAGCAGTTTTTTTTTTTAATGCTATCATTTTGAGTATTATTTATGTAAATTGCAGTTTTTGGTAAATCCAAATACTTTGCACTGCTTTAAAATAGGAAACACAAAGGTTTTCAAAATGGTATTGATAAATGACCGGGCATGGTGGTGCACACTTGTAATCTCAGCACTCAGGAGGCTGAAGCAGGAGTATTGCTGTGAGTTCAAGGTCAGGCTGCCCTACATGGAGAGGTGTGGTCTCAAAAAATTCCACCACCCAAAAAAAGGTATTGATAAAATTGATATGAATTCATGTAAGCTAAAAGTTAACAAATTTTTTTCCAAAGAAGTTAATTTTCAGATGAAGTGTCTCTATACAGCTTTTAAAAAAATAAATGTATGTTTACAATTACAGTATCTGAAATCAAGAATCTGAAATTAAAAAACTAAATTAAAGAAAAAAATGACACATTTTCTTACTCCCCATCCAAGAGTTTAAATGCAGAGGAACACAACAAACTCAAAAGGAAAAAAAATAGTGTTTTATTAACTACCACACTGTTATAATACACTTTAAACGTACAATAAGGTAGCCTTTAAATTTGAGGTGGTCTTAAAGGTAACAAATGAACAGAATTCCAAATTTTTGAAATAGGTGAACTGCTGCAGGTATAGGTATACATTTAAGAAAATTGTATAGCTCTTACAAGACCAGCAATGTAACTTTATTTTGTACATTTTAATTGAAAATATAAACAATAATTAAAAAATAAAAAGAAAATACAGCATAATAAAAAACATACATTTCTCAATTAAGTGTATTGGATACATATAAATTTTAAGGGAAGAAGCAAAAAAGGAAAATGGTTGATATTTAAGTGCAGACTGACTACCTAGACAAAAAAAAGACTTAAAAAAATATCATAAAACCTCTATTTTTCTATGACTAATATCCATATGGTTGGAGTACAGTCACTATGGAAGTGATTTTGTTATGTTTGCATATGTTATACTTTACTGGTAATTTACATAATGGCTTTTAAGGCCCTGGCAGACATACGGTTTTTGGAAACAAGATTCAATAAAAATCACTGCTAAGACGCAATACACCTTATTTTTTTGGTCCTCCAATATTCAAGAAAAGGGATAATTCACTATAACATTTTCTTGCCACCCAAATGCCTCAACCTATACATTTGAACTTTTTTAAACAATGGTTATATTGCCCAGCTTCATTACTGAAAGAATATTAACAAGACATTATTTTGGCAAATTAAATCTTAAACATGGCTTTTCAACAGGATTTAAAAGGTGACTATCCCTAGAGTTCCATGTTAAAATGTAGTTTTCAAAATCTTACAAGAGTAATGCTTAAAATATTGTACATAGTTAACCTAATTAAAATAATTAGCTTCAAAATGACAAATTGATAAGCTAAGTAAAGCCTACACTATGTAACATTTGCTTGGAAACTTGATTTGTCAGTTATGCATAATAAAAATTCCAGTCATCAAGAAAATTACAAAAATTTTTATCATAACATGATTTCTTTCACCCACCAACTTTTTTTTTTATCTTACAATAGATAAATACCAACATGTTCTCATTTTTACACTAAACCACACAGGATTGATGCATTTGGTTAGACTACCATTCGCATTGTTAAATTCAATTTTCTCTTTATATAACTTGGTAAAATTTCATTTCTTCTAGATTCCAAAAGTACCTACAAAACCCATGCAATTTTACCATTTTTAATATACTATGGAGTATCATACAAAGTAAGGCATTTCAGTGTCATGTATAACCAAGTTACTGTCAATCCAAAAATTTTTGCACATCAATAAAAAGATATCTAAGAACTTAGGAACAATATTCTTCTCACTACTGTATAAAAATAACCACAAGGAATAAGTATTTGTGTAATATTTACTCCATTGTCTCATTTCCAGAAACTGTGACAAGCTGTAAAGGTATTTCAGTGTTGGTAAGGATATCTTGATTGCTGGTGGCGGAAGTATTAACAGTTCCTATCCCTGAAACAGAACCTTGTTGAATATTTGCAAGGATAAGTGTCGTTCCTCCTGCAGTAATCAAAGTATCATCTCGCCCAGCTTCCACAGATGCTAGCACTGCACTGCTAGAGTGAATAACTTTTTTATTTTGATGTGTTTTAATATGTTTGGCAAGGTGGTCACTTCTCATAAAGCGTTTTGAACATTCTGGACAAACAAACTTCTTCTCACCTGTTAAGAAAAAAATTCAGTTACTTAGTTTTTAAAATTCAGCTGTACGGGCCCTATCAGTCTCTCTCCTAAAACAGCAAGTAAACTAAACTGAGTTGGTAAAGAGCAGGAATCTGTTAACATTATATTCGTTTCACAAGTGTTCCTTGTTTAAAATTTCTCTTACACAATGTCTGTCTCCAAAATAAATGTTATTTTTAGTTTTCTGATGAAAAGCAATCCTCAAATGTATTGTTTGCATATTCAAATAAGACTTCAATTCCCCAACTATTCTAAGAGTCTATTTGAAATACCGCTATTAAAAGAAGCAAAAATAATCTTTTATAATAGACTTCTTTAAAGTCTGAATAAATAGGGGCTGGGGATTTCGCTCAGGGCATAAGTGCCTGCCTTGCAAGCAGGCAGTCGTGAGTTCGATCCCTGGTACCAATAAAAAGACCAAAAAAAAAAAAAGTGAATAAATAAAAAGCATTCTTTTGAACTATAAATATATTAACCTGTTATGGTTCATGATACTAAACTTCCAACAGATATAAAACCAAATAACAGAGTACTTCTTGACTGCAAAACAGAAGTAAACTCAAGGTTCAATAAGATTAATTCTAAGAATGGAATTGGTTGACTGATTTGATTTCAGATGGATAACCAAGAACAAACTTAATGGTATTAACCCAATGCATTAATATTAAAGTTGCTAACATATTTTTCCAGCATGAATAAAATACCTTTAAATAAAAGGCAGGCTGAATTTCTATTACATCAAAGATCTACTGTGTAAAGAGGAACATGGAAAAGGCAAAGCTCAACCTAGAGAGAAATAACTCAAATCTAGGAAGTATTTCCTTAATTTGTTTTTCCTTTCTCATTCCAGCACTTTTATTCTCGGTAGGTTCATAATACATTTCATGCCCAACTATCATCCTAATCAGAGGCCTGCAATCCAACAAATCCATGCCAGATTCTCTTCCTAAAACACCAACCTTTATAGACTTCAAAAACCACAACTCTATGTACTAAGTGCTAAGGAAAAGCAAGGGTAACTTGAAGGTACAGCTCAGATGCCCCAGTAGGTTACATAAAAAGTCACATAACCTATTAGCATCACAAGTGGCCTCTCGCTTTTGTCAACATATCACCATTTTTCAAGGTGATACTCCTCTACTTCCTGAAGTTTCTCTTGGGCCATCAGTCTATACCAAATGGCACAATAATCAAACGATGTTGGGAACTGCTATATACTTCTCCCACTTAAAAAGACGCTTAAATTTAAAAGTCTAAGAAAGTACTGGACTGCCTTATACACAGGTACTTGGTACTCTCTGTAGCCCAGTACTTATGGGAGCGATCAAATAACCCATTTATTTGATCCAAGACCTTTCCCCTTATTTACATGATTCCTTTTTACAACCTAATGATCACATTCCACTGAGGAAAATTCTGTTATGGGCGTTTTTAAGGTCTACTATGTCAGTTCACTATGCAAGAACAGCTTTTTATAACAAGCAATAATTTTCTTTCCTTCTGAGCATATTCAATAGCACAAACTGCAACACAAAATCTTTTTTGTTATATCTAATTGTATTGTTTATTGCAGCTGTACACGGGTTAACAGGTCAGCCTCATCTGGCTAGCTACCTGGTAACAGTTCAAAATGAATGCAAGCAGAGAGCATTTATGTTACATATTTCATGGGTTATTTTATAATTAATAAAATATTTTTTTAAAAATGTTTTTGAGACAAGGTCTCACTATGTAGTTCAGGCTGGTCTTGAACTTAAAACGATCCTCCTGCCTCAGCCTTATGAGTGCTGGGATTACAGGCATACGCCATCATGCCTGACCATTTTATATGATCTTTATGGTCAAATTAATTGTGAAGAACTATCAGAGACAGTGTATTTACGTGATCTAATACAGAACTTGGATTGGAAGATGGAGTTGATTTCAAAATCCTTGCTATTTTCCATTTTACCACACTTCTTCCTTCTAAGTGCTCAATGATTTTAAATACAGGTATGTATTTTTCAATTCTTTAGTGTTGAGCATAGGTTGGTGGATACTCTGTTCATTTACTGTTACCATGGTAGCAGGAGAAAATTCTACTAAGTCAGACTACAGTTTGGGCCAGGCCTAAGTCCAACTCACAATAACCATATAATACCATGTAAAAACAAATGAGTATGAACATCAACAATGCTGTGGCTACTCTTTGATGAAGGCCTTTCCCTTACTTTGCTAATACCAAAATAAAAAAGATGAAACACAAATTTATCAGAATTATT
The DNA here is from genome assembly GCF_034190915.1 of Cavia porcellus. Lineage (NCBI taxonomy): Eukaryota > Metazoa > Chordata > Mammalia > Rodentia > Caviidae > Cavia > Cavia porcellus. Next base: position 61,433,329 of record NW_026947495.1, read on the forward strand.
CTTATTACAGCATTAAGGAGGAAGAAATAGAAAATGGACCAAGAGCAAAAGCAACTAAAAGGTATGCTACAAAAAATTTCAAAGAAGTCATATAACCCTATAATTCACTTCTGTCTATTAAAAGCAAGTTATTAGAAAGGCTGAGAGGTATGGCTCAGGGGCAGAGTATTAGTATCTGCAAGGCCTAGGGGTTTGAATTACTACAATAACAACAAAAATACTAGTAACCTGTGTGTGTCCTTCTGTGCCTCTGCAGCTCATCACTTCGAGTAAATCTTTTACCACAGAACATCCAGTTACAAATAAAAGGGCGCTCTCCAGAATGCCAACGCAGGTGTGCCCTCAGATGCGAGGTCTTCCCATAGACTTTACCACATCCTGGTATGTGACAAATGTGTTGTTTCTTTTTCCCAAGATTGGTACCTCTAAAAAACACACAGAATAATACACACTTTCATAAAAACATTCAAATAGGTATTACTGTTTATTATCTCATATTTTCATGTTGGGTTTCAAATAGAAGACATTATCACCATGAGGTCAATCAGAAACCAAGACCATTTAAAATCTGTTTAAAAGAAATTTATGTATTTCAAATATAATTTACACATTAATTTTACTCTAGAATTAATGACTGCTGTTAAAATATAAATGTTCTCAAGAATTATGTAATTAAAAGGACATTTCAATGCTCACTTCAGCAGCACATATATTAAAAGGGCATTTCAAATATAAAGATATACAGCAAAATTAATATCCCATCGGAACCACTCATAAAGACTGTTCATGGGCTCAATTCGATAAGTTCACTAGTCTTTATTTGAAAAACATGGGCAACCAGTCTTTATTTGAAAAGTCATGGTTATTAGGTAACTTAAAATATATATAAATCAAAGAATATACACATAATTGATCACAGATACAATAAATGCAGATAGTTTAATTAGCATTAAACTAACATGACTTAAGCACATTTATTCAGTCAAATGGCAAACCTGAATATTATACTGAGTTTTAAAAAAAAAATGCAGCTAAACGCTGTTGTCTTAACTCCCTTAGCATTCAATAAAACAAATGTAAATCAAAATTATCTTCAGTTAAAATTTATCTCCTATAAACCATGCAAAGATACTCAAAATTATACACGACTTATAACAAATACAACTTTCTCCACATCACAAAATCTGACACTACATTTCCATATGTGATAGCAAGAACAGAATTTGAGAGACATGTGCTTAGATGAGTGAACCGAAGCATCTTAGCCTAAGCCAGAAGTAAACTCCTGATTCCAGAACTGATATTTGAATAGTATTAAATTCTACACAAATGTTATTTCTGGAAACAAAAATTAGGTTCATTACTACATAAAGTTTTAAAAAGCACAACTGTAGACACTACAGTTAGCAAAATCACTTCGTATAAACTTTATAATGTTTATCTAAGATTAAAAGAAAAAAAGTACATTTAAATCCCCCAATTCCCTCCCTCTTCCCCTAATCTCAGTCTAAGTGTAGCCTCTAAACCTTCTACAGCCTATACATCCTCCTGCATACAATACACCTGTTGTTTTTCAAATCTTACTAGAAAATGCATATTTCACCACATTTATATTTTAATGTACTCACACTCAGTAGTATGGAAAATTGCCATAGGACAAACAGTGCTAAACGATGCAGTGCTGGCTGTTAGATGCCATAGGTGTTCTGAACAGGGACATCAATGTGGGCTCCAGTAGTTAGAGAAGGCTTCGTGGAGGTGGATAGGATTTAGATAGAAAGGAGGGAAGGCATTCCGGGAAGAGGGACAGCATAAGTAAAGACAAGGAGGAGTCATGCTGTTGTCTCACGGGCAAGGATGTCATCATCTAACACAATTCTAGTTTCTGCTCCAGTCCACCCCCACTTCCTACAACTCTCTTCAAACAGGTTTTCTATTTCACTGGCAATGCTAGAGACTTACTGGTTACAGTTAATTTAGCCTTTTAAAATTTGTGTATTCTTAAATCCTCCTAAGAGCAATGGTTGTGGCTAGAGGGTACAAACAATTTTACATACTGGTATGCATCATAGCAACTTCACAGAGAACCCAATTCAGTTCACTCATCAACTCACAACTTCTTGCCTCTCCTCTAAGACCATCTTAAAGCAAAGTGTTTCTCTATATACTCAAAAATGCTACTTCACAAACAACAAAATTTAGTTTGGGAACTCTAATAATAAGCACACAAAAACTAAACAAATTAATAACAACAAGGTTCTCAAAGGTCTAAGAAACAGTACAGAAAGGTATTTTCAATTAAATTATAAGCACAAAGAAATATTCATCGTTTGAAAATAGAACACACATCTAAGGAAAAAAATGAGGGCAGAGTTACACGTAATTTAACTGCTTGTAATTTTTTAAGGAAAACGCTCAGCAGTAAGAACAAAGTTTCTCCCTAAATAGAAAATCTGATTTAAGATCTCCAAATGCTAGATATATAAATTAATGGCCTGTCCTATGAAGAAAAGAAGTGAAGTGAATTTCCCAACAGACTTCAAAGGAATCATGTTTAATCATGCTTAGTTTTTGATAACACATGATCATACTACTAATATTTATTACATGGTCTGAAAATATTAGCAATGTTAAATTTGTATTTCTAAATGCATAAACTTGTTCCCAATAATTTAACAATATAGTGAAATAGAATAAAATAGGTAAACTCTGGGTGGAGGAGTTAAGAAAACATTCAGTCTTGCTTAGGATAGGAGAAACAAGACATAAGCTGAAATGCTGACAAAGAAAACAAGATTTTGCAAAATCATTTTATATGGATTGATGATTAATCCATACAAAACCTACACAACAATGCCTTTAGAATTTTATTTATTCCAACTGTCTCTCCTACTAGTCCCTGAAGTTTGGCTCTGCTCAATAAAAACTCGCTAAATGATTGTAATTTTTCAGTATTTTACTTTCTATCTTTTTAAAAAAGGTGTGAGCATTCACTCTCTAAAAATGAATGCATGAAATGAGTTCTCTAAAAATGCCATCTTGTCCATATTCCTTTTTTAAATGAGAAGAAAAGGTCAAAAATCCATTTTTTAAAAAACCTTCAGTGCCACCTAACTCATCTTTGTTTTGGATTCAATATATTTCTATTCATCAAATAAAACAACTGTATATATCCCAGCACAGTGGTGCATGCCTGGCACTTGAGAGCCGGGGTGGAGCAAGAGGATCCGAGCACTTGAGAGGCTGGGTGGAGCAGGACTGAACTAAATAGTGAGTCTGAGAACAGCTTCAATTACATGGTGAGACCCTACCTCAAAAAACAAACACAAGAACAACGCAACAGTACATACAAGTGTGCCTGTGTATATACTAAATGAACTCTAAGAAACAATGTAGTTTTTTCCTTAAGAATCTTAATTTTTTTTGCTTAGAGAAGGCTATTAAAAAAGAAAGCCCACTCTGGTGTTTCAGGCTTGTAATCCCAGCACTTCAGAGGCTGAAGCAGAAGGTAACTCCATTACCATGAGTTCAAGGCCAGCCTCAGCTAGATAGCAAATATAAGGCCAGCTTAGACTACACAGTGAGACCCTGTCTCAAAAATGAATAATAAGAATTAAAAGCTTAAAAAAAAAAAGCCCCAAAGATTTTTATACTTCCTGGGATAAGTACAGTTTTTAACAGTACAGTGATGAGGCATTTAATAAAAGATCAACCAACTTAAAGTTTTGTGATAAAAAGTTTAAAAACTCTTAAGTGATACAACTCCTTCGTCTATATTGCAATTTGTAGGCCACTGACGAACATAGTTGAAGGTAATGTAAAAATCACAAAACATACAATTTGCACATACAATTAATACACAAACAGTTAAAAAAAAAGTTCACAAAATAAATTTTAAGATGGTAAAATAACACAACAAAAAATGTGCAGCACCACCAAGTCATTAAATAAAACAGCAAGCAAAACAATATGTGAGGAATTATTTTCACCTATCAAACTTCAAAAGGTTAAAAAACACAATGAAAATCCATTGCTGGTCAGCATATAGGGAAGCAGATACTCTAATTCACTGCTGGTAGAGACAGAACCTGCTACAGTCTTTCTAGCAGACAATTTCTTTTGACCTGGCAATTCCCCTTCTGTGAACTTATACTTAGATAATCAGACAAATGTGTAAAGACATGTGTGAAGATTATGACAAAAAGCCTGCCCAACAAAAGATGTTAAAATTATTATACATTCATACAGTAAGAATACTATACAGTCACAAAAAATGATGCAGACTTGGAACTATGATCACAAAAATTATCAAAAGAAGAGACATGTAAAACTATGAAAAGAAAATGATGCTAATTTACATCTAATGTCTAGAAGAAAATGTTTACAATGGTCATCTTGAAATGGGTGGAATTTGGGTGCTTTTTAAAATACTGATTACCTGTGAATTTTTTGGACCAAGTGTTAATTAACATAAATTAACTAGAAGATTTTTATTTTAAAGAATAAGTAAAACATTGGCCAGACTTGGCCTCCCAGTAGATCTGACTTACATAAATAATTATATCCTAAAGAGTCTCATTAAAATAAGAGTAAATTTTACAAAAGATACTGCCTAGCCAGGGTTCCACACTGGAATAAACTAATGATTTTAAACAACTGAGTTACAATAAATACACACATTTAAAGATCAGAGGCTGTAAAGTATAATCGTTGAGGCTTTGGAGTAAGTAACTGGGTCTAAATCTCAGGTGTCTATGCTCTTAGAAGTCACTTAAGACTGTCTCACTTATAAGACTGTCCAGAACAAAGCAAGTTCTCAGTGTCAGCGATTGTTAGACATGATTATTAGTATTACTGCAAATGGGTTGGCCAACATATAAATCATCTACTAAGATTAATCCAAAGTGGCAGAAAGACAGTAACTTTGTAAACTACATATTTACATCCTAATTATACTGTGCTGTCATCTATCTGCACAGTGCATAAAAGCTAAGACTTTTTGTTATGGCTTGAAGATTTGGCTGATGTGGCTTTGGAGTTCTATCAGATTTTACTCTACTCTAAAGCTGTGAAAAAAGTACCAAGACTAGTAAAGCTTTATTAACAAGAAATACACCCTTATCTGTTTATTACATGTTTTCTACTTTAATCCCCCAACCTAATATTCACATTACTATCCAAGTTTTCTTTTTCTCAACATTTATTTGCCTAATCTTTCTTGATTCATCTCTCACCATCACTGTGTCAAATATTTAAGGTGTTCTTTATAAAATTATCAGTATAGATTTTATGAGTTTTTAAAAAATAGTGAGTCTCAATCTCTTAATTCATCTTTGAGTTTATTGTCATTATTTTATCTTTCATGTTTATTTTTAAAAACACTGAATTGAAATACTACAATGACATCTTTAAATATTAAGGCTTTTTTTTCCCATTTCTGTTGAAAACAGAAATGTTTTACGGTTATCAAACTATTTGTAATTTATTTTTTATGTAACTGCAATTCTCAAGCCAAGAATCAACTTTTCAAATTTTTACTTAAGCAAAATTCATTGCTAGTGCACAAACAGGTTAATTTCTGATATTAGCCTATAAACCTGTATCTGACACACTGTTTAAAAAACTTAACACTTCAATCCCTGCACTTGGCAGGCTGAGGTAGGAGGACTGCCATAAGTTCAAGACCTGCCTGGACTACCCAGTGAGACCCTGTCTCTAAAAACTTTTAAAAAATTAAGTGACACAGCATGTAGTGTTTTTTTAAAATTAGGGTGATGATATTCACACTTTAAAACAAACGAACGAACAAAGAAAACAACAACAAAAAACACCACAGAGTATGGTTTATGTTTGCATACCTCCCACCACCTTCTTTACAATTGGGACAGGTACAAGCTACCCTCCGAAGTCGTTTTCCTTCTTGATGTTGTTGGTCCCCTTCTTCATCTACCACCTGAACTCTTAAGTGTGTTAGGTCATTGGTATTCAGTGTAGAATCACCACTGAGCTGCCACTCTTCAGGATCAGGTTCTTCTTCCTTGATCCTAATATCTAAAGAAAAAAACACAGATGAGAAATCTTTGCTCCTCATAGCTTATTCCTTACCAACCAATCTACTAAATATCAGAGATAATAAATTCAATAAGAAAGTAAACTTTAATTAGTTGCTCAGTCAACAAACCCAATAATCATTTCAGACCAGAACAAATTCTAATGTCCTTAATCTTTCACAATTTGCATCCATTTCACTTTACAGAACACAAAAGAAACATTCATTGGTAACTGCTAAATGTTAATTTGTAACTGCTAAGCACAAATTCACAAATTTAAGCTTAAAAGTTAATCATTATTAAGAGATTTATAAGGTCCACAACATGACTATAGAGGATATTCAGAACTATAATTTTTATTCTTGAGGGTTTTTATTATAAACCAGACAGAGATAAAGTGAGCATGCATTGGTGAAAAATAGTGTATTTTGCAAGAGTAACATGTTTGCTCAACAGAGAAAAACATCTCTATCTATGCACTGGTAATAATACAACACCATAATCTAAGTCTAAGAACCAATGAACTGATGGGGTTTTTTAATCTCAAAAAGCTGATTAAGGGGGGGGGGACCCTATTTCAGAAAAAATACTTAATATAAAACTGTCTTTGGTGAAACACAAATTCCTCCAAATTTTTCTTCACTGCAGGTAAACTAAAATTCTTATTTTAGATCTGTAATACTTACGGCAAAAATGAGCTTAAAAATCCAGTGTGCTGAGCTAGGGTATAGTGTTGTGGTACATGAAGTGTGCTTAGTATGTATGAGGCCACAGGTTTAATCTGTATCACCGCAGGTAAAATAGAAAAACCAAACGTATCTAGTAACTTCTGTATTTGCCATCAATAATGAAAACTAGAATGCATAATCAAGAATCAAGAAAACTGTCTCAAAACTACATTAAGAATCAAAGGGGGATAAAAGAAAAAAGAAGATTCTGGCTTGCATAAGAGGTAGATGGCCATCCAATGAAAAACTCCTGAAAATGAATGGTCTAGGTGGAAAAGGAGGTCAGTTAATGAGTACATGCTTGAACATGACAGTTTCAACCATCTGTAAGACACAAAAGTTAAAAAAAAAAAAAAAAAAAAAAACACTACACCTACAGGTCTGGAGTATCCAGAAAAAGACACGTCTGCTAAAAACAAAGCTAAGAATTATCAGTATGTACACAGTGAAGAGCCCTGGCTAAACAAGTTGTATCACTCACAGACTGTGAGATGAAAAGGTGGCCTATGAGGAATAAAAACATTTAAGACCCGGGAAAAGACAGCAGGCAAGAAAATGTGCTACAGTGGAAAAGAATACGCTTCAAGAAAGGAAGTTGTCAACATCAAGTGCTGCAGGAAAAATCAAGAAAGAAACTGAGTAAAAAAATGAGAAAGTACTAACAACAGGTATAGACAACTTTATCAAGTTGAGCTGAGAGACCAGCACACAGCAGCATACACTAAGGAGAATGTAAAGGGAAAGAAAGTGTTCTATTGTGAAAGGTAAGATAAACATGTTTAGGGTTGGGGATTTAGCTCAGCGGCATAAGCTCCTGCCTTGCAAGCAGGCAGTCATGAGTTCGATCCCTGGTACCGATAAAAAGGGAAAAAAAAACCAAAAAAAAAAAAGATAAACCTGTTTAAATGTTTATGAGAAAACTTCCACTACAAGGCCAACTGAATTTCCTAAAAGTCAGAAAAAGATGATAATCTGGAGCAATTACAGGTTTAGCTGATGGAGCACAACCACCCTTTCCAGGTAGAACATGGAGAAAAGATAAAGAGCACATTCATAACAGATTCATAAATATCTACTATCTGCCCAAATGCAGTGAATTTCATTTGATAGGTGTAAATTAAGGAGAAAGTGAAGAATATTCAATCTGTTGTTTCTATAGTCTCACTGAAGAGATGAAGTGAGAGTAAAGCATAAATAAAATCTTCCCAGCTGGATGAGGGGCACACACCTATAATCCCAGCACTCCAGAGGTTGGGGCAGAAAGATCACTGAGAGTTCGAGGTCAACCTACGCTACAAAGTGAGTTCAATGCCAGCCTGAACTACATACAAAATTCTTGTCTCAAAAACTAAATAAATAAGTAAATCTTCCCAGACACCAAGTAAGTCTTAACCTCTGTTCCTTTATAATCAGGTACTCAAATGTGTATCATTCTAATCAAAACACTGAACAAATATTGCAGTTTTTACAAAATGAATAAAAAGCAGTACATAGATATCACATACACGTATTTAAGTTTTAAGTCTATAAAATGAAAAGGTTTACTACATATTTTTAAGCTCATTTCAATTTAATTTCCATTCATTGAATTTCCATCCATTGAATTTAAATTCAATCTATGATATGATGGGGGAAAAGCGAGGGCAAAATACTAATAGCAAAAATGGATGATGTCATCCAGATGGACCTCAAAGAATAACGACTAGCTAGCTAGGTGCAGTGGGGCATGCCTGTAATCCCTGCTACTTGGGAATTTAAAACAGGAAGAGTGCGCCTAGACAACTCAACAAGATTCTACCTCAAAATAAAAAACGCTGGAGTTATAGCTCACTGCTCCCTGGGTTCAATTCCCAAAACAATTACAAACAAACGAACAAACAAAAAGTAAAATTGGCTAGATTTTATCCTTACTACATTTGGGTAAACCATAAGCATGCACAATTTAACTGAAAGTATTTTGTCCACTCAAAAACTCTTACATTACTTTAGCTATAATCAATCTAAGTACTCAAATTATCATCTTCACTTAAGCTCTACTAGTCCATTCTCAGACTCTCATCTCTAATTCATCTTCTACTCTGCTTCCAAACTGTTCTTCTAATAAAAATATAATTGCATCACTTTCTTAACTCAATACCTGCACTAATGCTCTTTTCTACAGCATAAAGTTCAACTCATTAACCAGGTATTCAATCTGGCTCTCCCCTGCTCTTTCAACTGTTAATATTAAAAGACTAAAATTCTCATCATTTTTAGAACACATATCCTTTCTCAATGTAACATACCTTTCCGAGGGCTATCCCTCTTGCGAATTTCTCCTTTAGCTCTTTTTGTTATTCAACTAACATCTAGCTATTCTTCAAGACTAGTCTAAAAGTCATCTCTTTTATATATGCTTATGGTAGTTTACTATATTTATTTGCTCATTATATCCTACATAATGAATGTTTTGCTTGAAGGTACTCAGAACATATTGACCAAATGAACCAATATCCCTTTAGGAAAAACTTCCAATACAGGTTATAATCTACAAGAGGAAACTTGGTCTTCTACTTCTCTATGTGCAAATAATAGAGGAAGTTTTTATAAGATTGTCTGTTTATATAGAAAAAAATCACAAAGTGCTCCCACTAAAGATAATAAATTATTGCCATGCAAGTACCATACTCAGTTTTAAATAATTGCACTTACTCGTATGCATTGATTATATTTTAGAATCCTAGTCATAAAATTAATCTACCTTGTCTTTACAAATTTCCCTCTGCCAAATTCGTATCAATTAAACATAGATACAGGATGAGCATCCCTAATCCAAAAATCCAGAAAGCTTAAGATTTTAAAGTGTTTCAGACTTGCGATGCTTCACTGGTAAAGTTTATGCCAAATATTACCAAATTTTTTAAAACTCCAAAATCTGAAATACCCAAGCATTTTTGATAAGGGATTTTCAATCTGTACCTTAAAAGTAAGTTTTCAATAAGTCAGTCAAATTTATCTTTTCAAGTTTATCTTTTTCCTTGTACTTAACAGAAAAATATTTTTTTTTACTGCACTGTGTTAGTGCCTGACATGATACCTAAGTATTCTCAGAAGTCTGTTTCTAAGGCTGGGGAAAAAGACAAGTAATAATGCATTAAAATGACCCACAATGTATATAAAGACACTAAATACTAGACATAAAGGGAATAAATTTAATTCACAGTAAGTTTTCATATCCACTAGAATGACTGAAAATTTTTAAATAGACTCAAATATTGGCAAACAGTAGAACTACTAACAATCCTACACTTCTGATGGGTCTTTAATTGTATAGAACCACTTTGGAAGATGTTTCAGGCATAACCCGTATCAACTAAACTTGAGTCCATCTATATCATAAGGCCCATTCACTCCTAGGTATATATTTAACAGTAACAAGATGTGGCCAAAAGCTATGGTGAATGTTTAAATATAAGAAATGTACTACAGTGCAAGATACATTGCCATTAATAACCCTCAAAATACTGTCAGTCAATCTGAACACATTTATCATTCTTGCCACTTTCTGAAGCAGTTCTAGAAGTCCTTTTTTTGAGTGTCTACAGTTGCTCTGTGTAGCTGCTTTAGTGTCTTGAATCTATTAAAATGTTTACCTTTCATGGGTATTTTAATTTGGGGGGAAGAGTCAGAAGTTGCACCACAATGCCAGATCCAGTGAATGAGGTAGAGGAGGACACATTATGTTTTTATAAGCCTGATTATCCGCTGATAACACTTGACACCAGCATTCACTGTAATGTTGATCATACCTCATAAAGATAGTCACAAAATAAAACTTCCATTAAATGCTACAGAAAGTGGTAAAAGCAACAGGGCAAGTGTGTTCAAAGATAAGGGGAGTGGTTTTGGGGGGTATTAATGGCACTACATCTTTCACATTTTAAAAATTCACACATTCACCAAAAAAATGCACAAAATTCACAGCAATATTATTTTAACCATCTAAATAACAAAACCATCCACATACCCACTAATATGGAATTAGAAAATATTCTTTTACACAATGGAACATATTAAAGCAATAAAAACTAACAATTTACATGCAATGATCAGGAGTGAATCTCTTTAATTTTGAACGTCAACATAAGTATTTCCCTCCATATATACTAGGAATAGGACCACGATTTTTAATGTAATTCAGTTATAATACCTCAAATCGACAAATTCTGACTCCAACTCTATGACACTCTCAAAAAGGCAAATATTGAGACAGTAAAAAAGATCAGTGGTTTCTAGGGTTTGAGGGAAGGGAGAAATGAATAAGCAGGGCACACAGGAATCTCAAGGGAGTGAAAATACTCTTATAATGATAGATGCATGTCATATATTTATCTAAATTCATAAAATATACAACAGCAAGTGGGAACCCTAATGTAAAGCATGAGCTCTGAGGGATGACGCACAACACATAAACCACTCTAAGAGTGGGTACTGACAACAAAGGAGGCTATGACATTGTGGAAGCAGAACAGGACACTTCTGTACCTTCCTTTTATTTCTGAGAAACTCAACTGCTCTAAGTCTTTAAAAGGGAAAAGCCAGGTATAGTGGCACATACTTACAATCTCAGCACTTTGGAGGCTGCGGCAGGAGCCTCCTGCGGATTCAAGGCCAGCCTGGTTTACATATTGATCCAAGTCAGCCTGAACTATAGTGAGACCTTGTCTGAAAAAACTAAACAAAAAGACAAAGGGGCCAGGGATACAGTTCAGTGGCACAGCACCTGCCTAGCAATCGCAAAGTCTGAGCGCTATTCCTGGTACCAAAAAAAAAAAAAAAAAACAAAACGAAACCAAACAAAACCAGAAAGAAAAGACGTAAGAACAGTAACTACTTTTGCCAGGTGCATTGGTGCATCTGTAATCTCAATATTCAGAAGCTATGGTAGGCGGGGTGCCATGAGTTCAAGTCTAGGCTATATAGTTCAAGACCAGCCCAGACTACATAGTAAGATCCTCTCTTAAAAAAACTAAAAAAAACAGTGACTATTTCTGAGAGGGACAGTATCCGGTAGAGGAAGATTTCTGGGTTGCTGATAGAATCCACCTTCTTGATCTGGGTGACAGTTTATCCTATATAAGCAAACCCTGTTCTAACAAAAACAAAAACAAAAACAAAAACAAAAACTACAGGAATTTCTTAACAATTGTTGAAGACAATTTCTTTTGTCGTAGTTTTACCTCTAATTTCCATGTAACTTTCTGTTCCTTTCTCTGTTTATGGACAAGTCTAAAAACTTAAAAATAGTATACGTTAAACATCAAAATCAAAATTTGATGTTTAGAGTGTAATTTCATTCTTTGAACAAACAGGTAAGTGGTAAATGCCAATCACGCTAAGTTCTAAGGAGAAAATAGTTAACAGTGTAGTTTGTGTCTTTATGGAGCTTACCTTTAACTGAGAAAGCAGAACAAACACCCAGTACTTGAGATGATATTTAAAGAAAAAGAAGGATAAGGAGAGATAGAAGCTGAATTGAAATGAGTAGCAGCCTTTAGTCTCAAACTCAGGAGTCTCGTGCGTCCAGCTCTTACGGAGCCTGGATTCTAAACTGGTACCACCACACTGAACTGAAAACCAACACCTGCTACTAAAACAGCATGGACAGGAAAAGCTTCTACTAATGAGATGACACTGAACCTAAGGAAAGCAATAGGGCAAGTCCAGACAAAGGAAAAAGAAAGCTGGATATATGCTTGCTATGTTCTGGGCATCTAAGTAAGGAAGCCTAAGTCACTAGAGTAGAATGAATGTAGAGGGAGGGCAGTATAAAGATCACAGAGGTAAAAATGGGGCAAGGAGTCACATTATACAAGGAATTATAGGCCACTTTATACTTTTTCCCCCTGTGGAAAGTCAAGAAAGATTGAAAACAATAATATAATTTGACTTGCATTTTACTGAAATAAATCCGGGATCACTTCAGATGCTGTACAGTGTAAAGAGGCAAGGGCAAAAGTAGGGAGACCATCTTAGGAGGCTACTGTAAATCATTAAAGCAAAAAATGATTGCAACCTTAAACCAGGATTTTGACAAGGCAGTAGTACAACTAAAGCACTCAGAAAACATTCTGAAAGTAGAACCAAAGATAGCTGTTAACAGATTTGATAACAGGTTACTGCATGAAATGTGAGAACAAAAAAGAACTAAAGACGCTTTGAAGGTTTCTTCCCTAAGCAACCCGAAAGATGAGTTGCCATTAACCTAAGAGTACATTGTAGCTAGAAAATTGTAGAGACAGTGCCAAAAGGAATCAATACACCAGGCAAGACAAGCAATTAAGTACAAGGGAAAAAGGGAATCAGCAGTACAATACAAGGATAGGAATAAGTGAGTATCTAATAAGTTATAAACATCAATGTGAATGGTCTCAATGTACCAAAGATATATATAAATGAGCACAACAGATCAAATCCCAACAACATAATATGCTGTGTACAAAAACCACACTTAACCCAAAAAGAAATCCATAGGCTGAAAGTCAAAGAGTGAAAAATGATATTCTATGCAACAGTTGCCTGAAAATAAGCAAGAGTCGGTACTCTATTTTCAGACAAACTGAGCTTTAAGCCAAAATGATCAGAAGAGGCAAAGAAAGTCACTACATACAAATCAGAGAATCATCCAACAGGAAGAGACAGCAATTATAAACATACAGGCATCCAAAACTGGTATACCAAACTTCATTAACCAAACACTCCTCAACCTAAAAGATCAAATAACTCTAATTATAGGAGTGACTCCAATAGCCCACTATCACAAATAGATCAACCAAACAAAAACAATCAACAAGAAATATCAGAGTTGAACTTTCCTTTTTGATACAGGGTCTCATCGTATAACCCAGTTAGCCTTCAATTCATAGTGATCCCCCGCCTCATCTTTCCAAGTACTGAGATTACAGGCCCGGACTACCACACTCAGTTGAATCAAATTTTTAAACAAATGGATCTAATAGTGTTCCAGCAACAGAATACACATTTTTCTTGGCAGCACATGAAACTTTCTCCAAAAGATCATATGCTAGCAAATCAAACAAAAGACCTGAAATTTTACCATGTATACTATCAGATCACAGTGCAATGGAAACTAGCAATCAATGGTAAAATGAACCACAGAAGTCAAAAGCACCACTTTTGAATAATCAGTGAGTCACAAAAGAAATTTTAAAAAAATACAGTTCCTAGAATTAAATAATTCTAGTACAACATACTAGAACTTAGCAGACATAATGAAAGCCATCCTCAAAGGCAAGTTGATAGTTGTGAATGCCTACAGAAACAAGAGTCCAACTCCAGAGGTAGGACAAGCAAAGAAATTATGAAGAGCAGAGCAGAAATCAGTAAAATGGAGTCTGAAACAATACAAAGAATCAATGAATGAAAGACCTGATTCTTTAAAAGATAAATTTGACAAACCTTTAGCTAATCCTTATCAGAAAAAAAATCAATGCAATTAGAAATGAAAAAAGTGAAGTGACAACAGACACTGTCAAACTCCATATTATTACCAGCTACTTCACAAATCTATACACCAATGAATTGGAGAACCTAGAAGAAATGGAGTAATTTCTAGATACTTAGTGAATTACCAAAACTGATTGTAAAACGAAGATGTAAAATTCCTGAATAATCTAGTAACAGGCAAAAAACATTGAAGCAATTAAAAAAAAAAAGCCCAGACCTGATAGATTCGCAGCCAAATTCTATAAGACCATCAGGGAAGAACTAAGATGCCAATATTCCTCAAACTCTTTAACGAAACTAAAAGAGAAGTCCCGAAGTCATTCCTACAAGCTTAAAATACTGATTCCAACACCAATCAAGGATCCAACTGAAAAAGAGAACTACAGGCTAATCTCTAATAAACACACTACAAAAATCCAGTAAGATACTGCCAAACATGTAACCAATTATCAAAAAAAAACACATACCATGACCAAGTATGCCTCACTCCAGAGATGCAAGAATAGTTCAACATACGCAAATAAATAAATGTAATTCATCACATAAATAGGACAAAACCCATATGATTTCAATAAACGCAGAAAAAACCTTTGACAAAATCCAATATCCAGTCTAATAAAAGCTATTTATGACAAACCTACAACATCATATTAAGTGGGTGCAAATTGATGGCTCTCCCTCTAAAATCTGGAACAAGACAAAGATGACCATTATTACCATTCCTGTTTAACACAGTCTCAAACAAAACATTAGCCAGAGCAATCATGCATGAGAAATAAAAAGGGTACATGTATGAAATTGGGCCACTACAGTACCCAGTGCTGATCCCAGTGTCATGATGTAAAATCCAGCAAAACTATTTATTCTTTGTTCAGAGTGATTTTAGCTTGCTTTGATTTGTTTAATCTCAACATAAATGAAGATATGGATAACTGCATGTATGTTTAAGTGTATACGATTGATAATCATATTACTAAATTTTTGTCAGATAGTTGAACAGTACTGTTTGCAGTCTTGCTGTTTAAATCCCCACTTTATATGTTCCACTTCTGTATCTTGAACAACTATTTGTAAGAGGACAATATGTAAACATCAACCAGTGATTTCTTACTGTTTTTCTTTGAAAGTATGTATCATTTCTACCCATTTTCTGTTGTTTAGTCTTTCTTTAAATAAAATTTTTTAAAAAATGAAATTGAGCATGGCAGCACACCCATGTAATTCCAACACTTGAGAAGGTGAGGCAGGATGATCACTGCGAGCTCAAGGTCAGACAGCCTGAAACTAAGCAGCAAGATCCTGTCACAAAACACCAAAAAAAGGGGGGTAGCGGGTACATATAAAAAAGAAAGAAATCAAAGTATTATTTGCACATGACATGATCCTCTACTTAACAAGACCCCAAAACTCTACTAAGATTCCTAGAATAATTAATAACCAAATTCAGCAAAGTAGCAAGATTCAAAATCAACAGCATTCCTATACATAATAAGGAACTTACTGACAAAGAAATCAGGAAAACAACACTATTTGCAACAGCATCAAGAAAAATTAAATACTTGGAAATTAACCTAAGCAAGGAAGTAAAAGACCTCTATGATGAAAACTACAGTATTTTGAAAAAGGAAATCAAAGAGGACATCAGAATATGGAAAAATATCTCATGTTCCTGGATGGGCAGAACCGATATACTAAAAATAGCTATACTTCCCAAATTATAATACAGATTTAACCTCACAGATCTAGAGCAAACAATCCAAAAAGTTGAGTTGAACCAAAAGAGATCCAAAATAGCAAAATCAAATCTAGGTAACAATAGCAAAGTAGGAAGTATTGGACTAGCACATTTGAAGTTATATTACAAAGCTACAATGATAAAAACAGTATGGTACTAGAACAAAAAGACACATGGATCAATGGAACAGAATAGAGAAACAATCCCATACACATTCAACTATTCGATCTTTGACAAAGAGGCCAAAATCACATACTAGCGGAAAGATATCCTCCTTTACCAAGTGGTACTGAGCAAACTGGACATTCACATGCAGAAGATTAATCCTAGACCCATTATCTCACCACATACTAAACTAAAATCAAAATGGATCAAAACTCTAAATGTTTCTACCTCAACATGGTCCTGATAGAATGACATGTCTAAATCAAAGGCACCTTTCCCTCTATCTCACCTGGGTCCTTAAATATGACAGTGCCATGCCTCCTCATCACATCTTGTCTCTTTGTTTTTCCAGTCTAACATAGGTGCATTCACCAGTGAAGTTGTCCTGGCTAAAATACCTGGCACCAGCTTCTACCTGGGCATCAACCGTCATCCCGTCTACTCCCCTAGGCTCCAGTACAGCACCCTCTGCCAGCAGGAAGTAGTTAAAGAGAGAAATCTTCATCCCTTTTCATAATAATAATCATAAGATGGGATATGAAAGGGTTTCGGCCCAGACAGGACACTGTAGCCAGGAAAACCTCAACCAGAAGCAGGGAGCCCCTATCTCCCCCGCCCCTAGGAATTTACCTATGGTGCCAAACCTAGAACCAATGGGTTACCTGTGCATCCCTAATGCCCTCCTTAGGTTCTACCCCAAACCGAGGCTACTTACATACCCCCACGCTGGACGGACAGAGAGATCGCTGGATGCCAGCGGTGGAGGGTGCCGGTCATCTCTCTCCGTGTTCTCTGAATAAAGGTCACTTTTTGTTTTATACTTCTCATCTTTTGGAAATATTTTTCATCTTTTGGAAATAATCCTATCAGTATCAAATTAAAAAGCTCCCACACATCAAAGGAAACAACCAACAGTTAAGAGAGAATTTACAGAATGGGGAAAATTCTGCCAGCTTTTCCTCAGAAAAAGGACTAATACTAGAAAGAGCTAAAAAACTTAGACCTATTTCGACCCAATCAAAAATGAGTATGTGGGACCGGGGATTTAACTCAGTGGCTTAAGCGCCTGCCTGACAAACACAAGGTCAGGAATTGATCCCTGGTACTTAAAAAAAAAAAAAAAAAGAGCATGTGAAATGAACAGACACTTCTCAGAAAACAGCCAATAAATACATAAAAAAATGTTCGGTATGGCTGGTCCTTAGAGAAATGCAAATTAAAAGAACAATGAGCTGCCATCTTACTCTGGAAAGAATGGCTATCACTAAGCAACAAACAACAAATGCTGGTGAGGCTTGAAGGGGAGTGCCCCTACATTGCTGGTGGCAATGTAAACTAGTATAACCACTATGGAGATTCCTCAAATTCCTTTGACCCAGTTATTTCCCTTCTAGGAATCTTCCCAGAAGATTTAAATTCATGTTACAGTGATACATGTGTACCCATATTTATAGTAGTATAATTCATAATAGCTGCATCTTGCAAAAAGCCAAAATACCCATCAACAGATAAATGGCTAAAGAAAATGTATTTTATACATGAAAGACTACTACACTGCCACAAAGGATAAACTTGAGGTTTGTTTAGATAAATGGATTTATCCTGAGACCATGATATTAAATGAAATAAATTAAGCACACAAGTCTAAATATTACACGGTGTTTCTCAGATGAGAAACCCAAAATATAAGGAAAATAAAAAGCAAAAATAAAGAACAGATAACAGAAAGTAAAGAGATCTTCAAACAGGCAAAGGAACAAAAAAAAGAGGTGGGTAAGTAAGGGAAAATAATTTTAAAGAATAAAAAAATTAAAAAGAGGGCTGGACATGGTGGAATATTCCTGTATTCCCAGCACTCAGAGGCTGAGGCAGTAGAGAAGCATTGCAAGTTGAAGATCAGCCTGGGCTACGAGGTGAGCCCAAGGCCAGTCAAACTGCAAAGCAAGACCTTGTCTCAAAAAAAGAAAAAACGAAGAAATACGTGAAAGGGATCAAGAGTTGTAGGCTGGTCATGGTGACACTCGCCAGTAATCCTAGAACTTGAGAGGCTGAAGCAGGGGAGTTCACAAGTTTGAGGACAGCCTGGGTTACATGGTACATTTAAGGCCAGACTGCACTACTACATAGCAAGACCTTGTCTCAAAAAACAAACAGAACAAAAGAGTTAGGAGAGTTCAGAAAAGGATGGGAAGAGACAAAAAGGAATTAAGATGCGCTATATATATGTACAAACTTCCTATGAGTAATCATTATGTACTGTAAACATGCATGGTACTATTTAAAATAAAAAAGAAAGTTTGAGGGGGGCAATCAGGAGCCTGTTTTTTATATATGACAGCTCTGAGATGCGTTTTAAATATCCAGTTTAAGATACTGATCAGACAAGGCATAGGCCTAGAGTTGAAGGAAAAGACTGCTATCAATATAAATGTGGGTATCACTAGCATATATAGCTGATACTGAAAGGAACACAGAACACAATGCAGGTAAGACAGAAACCCTGAGGCTCCTCAATATGAACACACAGAGAAGACAGAGTAGGTGACGAAGAAGGAAACTAGTACTCAGAAGTCAAATGAAGAAATCACTTTGAGAACATTACCATGTCAAATGCCTGATAAGTAAAATAAAAAATAATTTGCAGATGTTAACAATGTTGATAATGGTAATTTTTGTCTTAATTTCTTACTAGCATGTTTGCAGTAATAATGATTACTGTGGAGAGTATCGTGGAGAGTCTGTACATATTCATAACGCATCTGAATTTTTTTATTCCCTTCCCTTTCCATCTCTCCCTGGTCCCTCCTACTCTTAATCTGGACAAGAGCTGTTACACTTGAAGTAAGAACAGTAAATTAAAAGAAAATGGAAAGACAAGTATATTCAACTTTCTCCAAAGAGTCTTGCTGTAAAAGCAAGTTGGTAGTTAGAAAAGCTCATTCTCCAGGGCGGCACTCCTGAAAAGTGGAGGACTCTTTTAAGAGGTGGAGCTAATGAGAACCCAGCTCTTCCTTTTTCTTTTTAGTTCTAAGCCATGAAGTGTTACTCACAGTTTCCCCACACACTGCCCCAATAACGCACTGCTTCCCTCAAAGCAACAAGCCCACTGATCACAAGACTGGAACCTTCAAAGCTGTGAGCCAAGATAAACCTTTTTTTGTTTACGTAAGTCGGCTATCTCAAGTATTTGCTATATAACAGTGGCTAAGTTAACCCAGCAAGCAATAAAAAATGACAGTAAATTTCCTCAGTAGAGTTAACACATAACGAGTACCTGAAATATTGAAATGGCCTGAAATATTAGCAGTAAAAAGAAGTGAATGAGCTTAAATGACAAATTTAAATATCGTATTTAAGAACTTTACAAACGAACAGTACTGGGGGTTTTTTATGTTTATTCTCCATCTCAAAATGTTTGCTGGATGAGGTGGCACATTCAAGTAGGATAAAACACACATAACACAAGGATATTATATAGCTACAGAAATAAAACTTTCAGTATTAGTTAAGTAATAATGCATGCCTATAATTCCAGTACTCAGGAGGCTGAGGCAGGAAGATTCCTGCGAGTTCCAGGTCAACCTGAACTATATACAGCAGGACCCCAGTCTCATTTTAAAAAAAAGTATTAGTAACTCAGGATATGTCTGTATTTCCATTAAAAATATTACCAGAAAAAAATCCTAAATACCTGTTCCTACAACTAGTTGCTAATTATTTATCAATACAGCTAACAGAATATTTAAGGAAAATTCTTAAGTGGCTTACCAAGTCTGGAAGGTATTTTTAATTTAAACAGCTAACACTAAATAAATACGAATTAGAGTGCTATTGATAAAA
The DNA here is from genome assembly GCF_034190915.1 of Cavia porcellus. Lineage (NCBI taxonomy): Eukaryota > Metazoa > Chordata > Mammalia > Rodentia > Caviidae > Cavia > Cavia porcellus. The sequence continues at coordinate 61,453,353 of NW_026947495.1, forward strand.
TGAGACATTCTTCTTTATCAATAGTATATCATTAGGAGTTTGTTGTTATTAAAAGTCTTTCATTAAATCTTTGCCTTCAATTCTTTAAAGCACTGATGAAATTACTTCATTGGATTCTAAGTTTATTTACATTTTCCTTTTAATCAGTGTCACCTGCTATAGAAACTACCTAAATAGAATTCAGCACAGTCCTGTAAGATCTCATACATTGTTCATGTTTTCATAAATACTCAAATTCGTATGGATTTGCTTCAAAGGTACCAGAAGGTCTTTTACTTTTTTTCTTCAGCTTTTAAGGGGATAATATTAATTATAAACATGGGTTCCTAAAAGCTTAACTTCATTAGTGTAATCTAAAAACATTAACATTTTAGGAGCCAAATTTTAAAACCAAATTTTACTTCCTTACTAAAATATAAATACACCATGTTATCTCTGTTTTGAAATTAAGCAATCTCTTTCCACAAACCCTATCTACTTACATGGGAATCACTACTCTTATTATGACTGCTTCTTTCCCTGAAATTAAGATTATTCTTTTACTGATTTTTTTTTTTTGATCTTCTGCTTTTCATAGCTCCTTTCCAGATTAGCTGAGGAACTGGCTATTAAAAAATCTTTTCTAACCCTTTGGATATTACACATTAACAGGATCACTATTCCTATTGAGAGAATACAACCTTATTAGAAGATACACATACATGCACACAAACATACCTGGAAATAACTGGTTTTTTGGAATGCCTAGAAGACCTCATTTTATGTCTTACTAGAAAAGTGAGAAAAAGCCATATGGCCTGCAACTAATACACTGAACAATGAATTATCTGCTTTGCCTGTGTAATCTACTAAAGTACTACATAAATAAAGAGAACAGTGCAACTCTTATCAGATGATGGTGATGATGGTGACAGCCAACACATTAAGGTTTACTACTTGTCAGGTACTCTTGTAAACATTTATATTATCTCATACATGCTCCCAATTCCCTGGAGATTGTTATTTCCCTAGAGATGATAAAACAAAGAGGTTAGTTTACCTAAAGACACACACTTAAAATGGATGTGGCTGGGACATTAAACAAAAAAATGATACAAAACCACAGTACTTCTGTTACTGAAGATCCATTTTTTACCAGGGCCAATCACAGAAAAGGCAGCATTAAGTTAGCATTCACTACATACTATACATGATTTTAACTGTAGTTTGATCAAAGATTAATGTCACTTTAAAATTTACGAAGGACCAAGAAATTTTAAGTATATACCATATCATAATGGGTATTATCCAACCTTAAAAAAAGAAATTTTTTTCACACGCTGCAACATAATAAGTCTCAAGGACATTAAGCTAATTGAAATAAACCATGCACAAAAGGACAAATGCTGTATGGGTCCATAAATATCTAAACCATCTGAAGTAGTCAAAATCATGAAAACTAAGTAGAAAGAAAGTTGCCAAAACTAAGGAGTAGAGCACCTGGAGCTGTTATGAAATAGATACAGAATTTCAGCTTTAAGTTCTAAAAAGTTCTAAAGATCAGCTGTACAACAATGGGAATATACATAATACCACTGAACACTAAAAAATGGTTATGACTGAGGGGCTGGGGATTCAGCTCAGCAGCCTAAGCACCTGCCTGGCAAGTGCAAGGCTGTGAATTCAATCCCCAGTACCTGCCCCCCAAAAAAGTCAGGAATTTTAAAAAAATGGTTATGATGGTAAAGTATGTGTTTTGTTCTTTTTTAAACCACAACTGAGAAACTCCACAGGGACTGGCCCTCCTCCACTGCTTCCCACTTTACAGAGGACTATCACAGATAAAAATCTTCAAAGATTCAAAATAATTATAAAGAATGTATATAATATTATTATAGGTTATGATAATAATTTATTTCAGATTTGCAGTTAACATACTTTCATAGGTTTTATTTATTCTACTTCTTAACTTTTAGACTACTTTTCCTGGCTCCTTCAAATTAAAAAGAAAAGACGACGAAAGTTTAAGATAAAAACGCTAGTCACCAATAAATTCCTAACTGATTTCCAAGAAAGTGATTTGAAGCAAGTCAAAGTGGCACACATTACTAATTCTAACCATTCAGGAGGCTCATAAATTGAAGTTCTACCCAAGCAATGTAGCAAGACCCTGTCTATAAAAATATAAAAAGGCTGAGGACATAACACAGTGCAAAGATCCCTGTTTAAACCCGTACCACTGAACGAGTAAATCAATGATTGACTTTTTTAAGGATTAAGGATGCATCTTCATGGCAAAGCATTTGCCTAGCATACATGAAGCTCTGATTTGATTCCCAACGCCACAAAAAAAAATTTTTGAGGGGGGGTAACTAAAGATGATTTGAAGTCATATTATTAACAAGGTAAAATAAGAAAATTGGGAGACACAATATTGCTCTTGTGCTTAAAAAAAAAAAAATCACCATATCATCCTTCCAATCTGCATCTACCAAAATCAGCTTTACAGGTAGAAGTCAGGACTGTTAAAACTATTAGATAAATTAGGCCTAAATAAAGGATCTGAGGTTACTCCTGAGAAACACAAACTCTCCATCCAAATGAAGCTGCCCACAATGGCTCCAACAGACTTTTAAACTGTTTCCTTAAAAGATGGATAGTAGAAGGGGCTGGGAATTTAGCTCAGCGGCAAGTACCTGCCTTGCAAGCAGACAGTCGTGAGTTCGATCCCCAGTACCGACAAAAATGAAATGAAAAAAAGACAAAAAAGATGGATAGTAGAGATGAACAGACAGAGTCAGTCCTCCTAGAAATCAGAGCAGCCCATTTAATACCAGTTTTATATGCTGAAGATGAACCTAAGGCTTCATTTGACAAAACAGTACTAAGATTACATTGCTGCCACTGCTGCTGTAGCTTTAAAAAAGGAGAGGAGAGGGCTGGGGATTTAGCTCAGTGGCGTAAGTGCCTGCCTTAGCAAGTTTGATCCCAGACACCCAAAAACAGGGGCCAGTTACAGTCTTTCTCCTTCATTAAAAAAAATACTTCCTTTAAAACAAAACAAAACAAAATGACCCCTTTTCCTCAATCTTGTGTTAGAAAACCATATTAATTTTCTAAGGATTATTTACAATACTTTCTATAGATTGAAAACAATTCTAATTTGGGTTGGAATCAGCAGAAACAGAAAATGATGGTTTAACAATCCACTAAGCCCACCTACACATCACTATGGATAATTACTTTAGTTATAAGTGTTGCTGCCTTTATTTTTCTCACCTACTTCCCTTGCCATATTCTTTAGGTAACAAAGCACTTAAGTTAACAGTGTGGGTCAGCTACTTGAAGGAGCATGAGCCAAAAAGTTCAATCTAGCCAGTTTTGTAAGTTGCACATTTTTCTTTTGCCCTCAAATTTCAATGTATTTAAACTCAAACACTGATGAAGTGCCCAAAATTATATTCTGAATCATCAGTCAGGACTAGTAGGTTTGCCATAGTAAACAACCTGCAAATCTCAGCAGCTTTTTACACAAAAAAAAGATTTGTCAATAATTGACATGTCCAATTCTGGTTGACAGGAAACTTGCTCCCAACAGTCCCTCCAGGAATCTAGGTTCCACTTGAGAACTCGAAGATTCCCTTACCAAGGAAGAGAAAGGAGGAATTTGTGGCAAATCACATCCTACTCTTAAAATTTTCACTCACATTTTACTGGTTAAAAGAAATGCATGTGACCATGCTTCACTTTAAGAATTAAAATACACCATAATCTCAGCACTTGGGGAGGCTGAAGCAGAGGGATCCGTGCAAGTTCAAGGCAAGTCTGGGCTCCAAAGTGAGTTCAAGGCCAGCCTGAACTACAAAGACCCTGTCTCAAAAAGACCAAGAAAAAAGAAAAGAAAGAATGATTTAAAGTGGTACTTTAGTTCCCAACAATTCTTTCCATGATTCTGGTGGCAAACGCAACCGGACAAGAACTGAATCAAACTTCCCCATAAAGTCAACACTGAACCTAACCAATGAATCTAATTCTGTTCTCAACCAATTCAGTTTGCAAGCACCACGGAAAGAACTGAGTTCATAAACCAAGGAAGAGGCAATTCTACCATACATTTAAAGAGAACTCGACTGTTCATTAAAAATCATGACTACCAAGTCCCTCTGCCACTCAAACACTCAATTTACTTTTTTCCAAATGTGAAATACACCTATTCTCTCCCACTAAGATAAAGATAACTCAAAAATCTCATCTAGTCACAGTATTAAGTTGGAAGATCAGGACTATAGGTGATTCACGACTTCAGTATCAATTTAAATGTGGTAGAATTATCTACCTACTTACACACACATACACGTGCATACTTATAGTACAAAATGACAGAACAAGTTGAAGAGTAATCATAAAAACAGTCCTTAGTTACGTTTCTTGCACTGCTGACAGAAAATACCTAATGCTCAAAATTAGCAAAAGAAAGGTTTATTTAGCTCACAAGTTGTGGAAGTTTCATCAGCTTGCTCCAAGGCAGGGTGGCATGGCACAGGAGCATGGTTCATGGTGGTGAAGAGAGCAAAAGCAAAAAGGGAGGAGTGGGAGCTTCTTTCCCTCCCTTACATGGTATGCAGACTGCCTCCCAGGGCAGGTTTGGCACTCACACTCATAATCAATCACAAATTCTGGAAACCTGCCCCCCCCCATGATTGCACGAGGCCTTGGGGGGACATCCAGACACAAATCATAACACAATCCTATTCAAAAGACAAACATTCGCTGGTTCACAGCAAATCATAAATCCAACTGAACAGATAGTACAAAGGCTCTCTCCTTTGGACAGATGGGAATACACTGACCAATCCTTGGAAGGAATTTCTCAGTCCACTGTTTCCTGTGCCTCTTCTGGGAAGTTTTTCCTCACCTATTACCATCCACCACTAAGAGTGGAGCAAACATCAGGTGTGAGCATCAAGCTGAGCAGAATTTGAAGCACTCAAGTAGAAGGTAGGGAGGGATGGAGCAGAAAGATCATTAACTCTCCCAGTTACTCTTTTTCCAAACTTTTGTCCTTCCTTTCCTGTAGTTCCTTTGCCTATGTGACTTCCTAAAAACTTACAGAAGGACTCATTTATTTGATCCTATCCAGTTCCATGTACCAGTATCTAGAACCAGCTTTCTTCCTAACATACGCCTCTTAGGTTTATATTTGTTTGCATTTTTGCCACATAAGACTGCATGTCTTTTTTTTCTCTACTTGTGAGTACCTTGGGCTTACCTAGCTTTAATAGAAAATCCACACCTTTTCTCTCTCTTCTTTTCTATCCCAAGTAAATCTCCCCCACCCCTACTCCAGTCACCTTAATCCTTTTGTGATACCTCAAGTCCTTCCACAAAGGAGTTAAGGGTCATAACCTTGAATGCCAAAAGACTGAGTTTTATTGATTTGCTTAAAAAGCCTTCTGAGATTCTAGAGTTGAAAAGCAGTTGCTTCTTCTAATTCAACAAATTTCTAGATTCTTCTTCAATTATCTTCTAATTTCTTCAATTATAATGTCTTATTGAATACAACCAGTGCTAGCTAAAATACAGTTTGTTCTACAATCTCTTTCCCTAAAGCTACAAACACTTTGGGTACATAATTTGCCTTTCAAGTTACACAGGCAACTTTTACCAAATGTTCTCTCAATCCCATCTTCTAAATCTCTAATATTTCTGTCACTTGATCACTTAACAAACTACAGTTAAGATTTCTGGTCAGAGTATACTACTCTGATTTTAGTACACTAGAAGCATTTTCCAACAGAAATAAATTAAGTCACAAAGTTAACACCACTAATTTTGTTTTATTTGATCTTATGTACAAAATAATTACATTTCAATCACAATCAATACAAAAATTACTGAGACATTTTACATTGTGTTTTTTATGCTAACCCTTCCAAGTGGTTTGTATTATATACTTTCAGCACACCTGAATCCAGTCCAGCTACATTCCAAGTACTTAAGGGCATCACAAAAGCTGGTGGTTACCAAGTAAGACTGTCTAGGGCAAAATTAAATTGTAGGAATGACCTCTGAAATTGCAATAGCTTTACAGGCCAGTTTATTTTTTATTTATGTCCTTCATAGGTTGGCTGGAGTGTATTACATGCTGTCCTCAATCAACAGTACCAGAGCAGTCACTGCAACATAATTCACTAACTAAAATAAACTACAGGGCTACACCCAACTCTGGTGTGTCCATGAAAATAATCAGAAGTATCAGGTAGACAGCACTTGTGACTACTATACTCATTTTTTAAAATAACTATCTAAGACTTTCAAACTGTTTTCAAGGAATTCTTTTTTAATTTTCACCCCTTTCTTCAATACAAACCTTCTCTAAAAAAACAAGGAAGCCAGGCGTGGTGGCATATACCTGTAATCCCAGCACTCAGGAGGCTGAAGCAGCAGGATCACTGTGAGTTCAAGGTCCCTGGGCTTACCTAGTGAGCTCAAGGCAAGCTACAAAGCAAGATCCTATTTCAAAAAATGCATCTAAGGAGCCAAGTTTAGTAGCACACACATGTGGTCCTACTTGGGAAGCTAGGCTAAGGCAGAAGATTCCCTGAATTCAGAAATTCAGACTAGACCAACCTGAGAACAACCCGTATCACCAGAGGGGGAAAAAAAAAACAGGAAAAAGGGCTAGAAATGTAGTTCAGCAGTAGAGTGCACACCTGACATGTTGCAGGCCCTGAATTTGACCCCCGGAGGCACTACACACACACACAAAGTTGACAGTTACAAGTGACTACATAAATGTAGGACAAATAAAATTTCTTTAAAATTTCCTTTCTACCAGGTTTCTAAAGACTTGGTAAGAGCCATGGAAAAGATGTAAACAGAGCTAAAATGCTATTTGTTTCACTTTTGGTAAATGAGTACTTCAAACCCATTTAAAGACTTCTCTTGCAAAGAATTTCTGATTATTGCTGCTGAAATGAGAGCAGGATGAAGGAGATCCGGTGGGAGAGAAAGACCACATTTATTCCTCAAAAGTGCAACAAAAGAAAATAAACAGGGGAGCCCAAGAAAGGAGGACTGCCCTCAGTTCAAGTCCAGCCTGGGCTATATAGTGAACTTAACACCAGCCTACATGACACGGTTTCAAAATAAATTTAACTAATTAGTGAGTTAAAAGGGAACATTAATCAAAACTAAAGACATTTTTACCAGTTTTCAGAAAGATTTCCTCATAACCTTTACAAGTTAATTTCCTACCATTTAAAACTAGAACAAATACCTGTTTTTTTATCCAAGAAATAAGAACCACAGCTAAATATTGGTTTCACAAGTCTAAGGCTGAAATTCCTTTCTCCTATAAATAAATGTTTACACCTTACTCCATCTTTACTTAAGCATTCAAGAAAGAATCATGGTATACTTGGGGACCATCATAATGACTGAATTACATAAAATATTAGGAATTAAGTAGTTTTAAGTGGTAAGCAATATAAAAGCATCACAAGAAAGGACTTACATAAATATAACAACTGTTACTTAGGGGTAAAAATGTACTGGTATACATGTAGACAGTAGCTAATGCTTCCCTGTAAAATCTTTGTTTTAAGGTTGGTGCCATGGGGTTAGGAATACAACGTAGGAGAAAGCACTTGCACATTTGAGGCCCCAGTACTGCAAAAACAAACACAAAAGACCTACTTAAGTTGGATGGTCTAACTTACTAATGACCAATCTACGATAAAATAAGCCTTTAAAAGAGGTAGATATTATCTAGAACTGCTGGGACAATCTGTACAGGTATTTTTCTGAAGGAAAATAAGATGACAAAACCAAAACTAAAACTGACTGATTCCTAAGTAAACTTTCTAAAGAGAAATATGTCAGGAAAGAGAAATCCTATGAGCCCAAGAAATTTATTATCTGCTAATAAAACTTTAATTGTACTAAAAGACTACCTTAAAATGATATCTTAAAAATGAAAGACTATCTTACTGATGCTGATACCGTGGTTAATTTGTATCTCCACTCAACCCTCAAAATTTCCTGAAACATCTACCTTTATTAACTCTGTTGCTTCAGTTTATCTAATCTACCTATGTCAGTATCTAATAGGCATGGTGGTGCACACCAGTAACCCTAGCTACTTGGGAACTCTGCAAGACTGTCAAAAAACAAAACAAATCACCTAATTAACAAAACTAGGGCTGAAACAACTCAGTGCTACCCAGATTCAACCCTCAACATTGGAAAGAAAAATGTCTAGTCTCTACATAATTCTAGTCCTATATCCTGAGTTCAGTCTCTTCTATTAAGTATCATTTCAACCTACCAACACATATTCAACCAATTAAAACATAACAATTTGCAACCCTCAGATCAGTTGCTCCTTTAACTGTTAAAGACCTTTCTTAAAACAATGGATATGGGGCTGGGGATTTAGCTCAGAGGCATAAGCGCCTGCCTTGCAAGCAGGCAGTCGTGAGTTTGATCCCTGGTACCGATAAAAATGAAAAAGACAAAAAAAAAATTAAAAAACAATGGATTCATCTTATTTAATCACCAATCTACAAATTTCTATGAAATGTCTAGCATCTTTATTTAATCCCTGAATAATGAAAGCGGCTTACATGTACTTGAGTGCTAGTTTTTTCCCATTCCAACCTATTCCTTAAATATGTCTCCCAAACACATGTTACTTGCCTTCAGAAACTTTCACTTACTCTTTAAGTCAGCTGAAAATAGTAAAACTTTCATCACTAGGAGCTGGTGACCTATTCTCCTTCCTACTTACTCAACACATCCTATTAGCCACTACTATCAAATAGTCCAGATTGCTATTTATTTCCCAAAGTACAGTAGTTCTCATAAGTAATTCAGTGACATGCAAATCACCTCTACAGACGTATAATCTAAAGTCTAAACTACTTTGAGGGACATGTTAAGCTGTTAAACTATCGTCCCGTGTATAGGCTGCTTCTAGTCTCACTCACTGCTTTACCTTGTTGATTAATCACATCTTCCCCTCACTTCTCCACCTATACATAAACCCAGACTCCCCCTCTCTATAGTTCAAGTTCTCTTTTGTCTCCCAACACTGATGCTCTTTGATCTTCTCAGTATAGTACTTTTACCATTTCTTGCATTATACAATTAGTAACTTTGTACATTTTTATTGTCAGTGATAATTTATATTACTGATTATTGACCCATGTCTGGCCTAAATACCTTAAATCAGTAAGCTTCTTGAGAATATGAACATATACATATTCTTTTACACTACCCAATGTGAAGATAGTACTCACATAACACAGTATAGTTCCATTCTAAGAAACTTGTTCACAGCCTCTGTTTCTATAAGTTCTTGAGTCTTTGTCTTTCCCCAAACAAGTCAGACAAAAGGTAGCACTAACTTTTATTTTAAAAACAGTGGCTTTCAATTGGGTGTGGTGGTGCACATCTGTAATGCTAGTACTCTGGGAGGATCCCAAGCAGAAGGATCACAAATTAGTAAGGCCCTGAATCAAATAATAGAGGACTAGAGAGACAAGTGTGGTGGAGCATACCAGTAACTTCAGCACTCAGGAGGCTGAGGCAGGAGGATCATCATAAATAGGAGGCCAGCTTTGGCTATGTACTGAGTTCAAGACCTACTTGAACTACATGAGAGAGCCTGTCTCAAAAAAAAAAAAAAAAAAAAAAAAAAAAAGTGGCTTTTTCCTCATGTGCAAGAAAAACCAAAAACACTTCATTACAGGTTAATGTGAGTGGCCACTCCCTGAAATGTATCAACTACTAGCTTCCTAATATGAGAGATAAAGCAGTAAAACAATCTGGAGTCAAAAATTACCTTCTTCTAGACTTTCACAGAAACAAAATCATCCTCCCTTGTGTGAGAAAAATTAAGGTCACATCTTGCCCACGCTTTAGTATGAACAAGGGTCAGTAACACAAATATCACAGGGAATTTTGGACACCAAAAGTAAAGTCCAATCTTAGTAGCATGTTGTTATTTCCTTATAAAATTTGTAATTCAAAATTTCCATTCATTAAAAACATGAGAAAACAAAATGTTCTCAAAAGCTTTTTACTGTCATAAATAAAAAATAAGAGGGTGCTGGGGATGTAGCTCAGTAAGAAAGTTGAGTTCAATCCCTCACACCACCAAAAAAAAAAAAAAAAAAGAAAGAAAGAAGTTGATAGGACTGGGGATTTAGCTCAGTGGCATAAGCGCCTGCCTTATAAGCACGTGATCGTGAGTTCGATCCCTGGTACCGGTAAAAAAAAAAAAAAAAAAAGTTGTTTATCATATAAAACCTCAATATGTGCCAAAGTGGAGTAGTATATATAACAAACCCTGATTGCGCATGACTGTGCACGCCTATAATCCCAGCACTCAGGAGGCTGAGGCTCACACCAAGTTTGAGGCCAATCTGGACTACATAGTTAAGACTATTAACAAAAAAATTTAAGAAAACAACTACTACCACCACCACAACACCCCAATGTACCCAGCTTTAACAAACTGTGGGTCAATTCTGTTTCACCTATTCTTTTTTTTGAAAGTAGTAAAAATGCAGCAGGACAAGAAAGAAAAAGCCAATCGAGACAATGCAGTGAAATTGGTACAGGATTTCACAGTAGGTTACTGGGATAGTAGTAATATGTACTATGGTTTATCTCTTTAACTTCACAATAGTTGTCCAGTCAATTAGGTAACAAAATCAAACCAAAAACAGAACATTATAAAACCAATTGAGAGTACTGAATAGAGCAAAAGAAACATAACAAAACAGTGAAAACCACCTATGTCTTCGAACAGAAGATAGAAGGAAATCCTCAGTTTTGCTATACTGCATACGGTCATCCTCCCAAGAGATGCTGAGACATCTATCCCCAGTAGCTATGGAGGGAAGGGGCAGGCGGGGGAAGGGTGCTTGATTTTCAGCCCGCATGGCACTAGGTTCACAGGTAATGGTTCTCCTCCAGGCCCACGCTGCAGGTGCTTACCAAGAGGGCGGGTGAATAAGCTGCCTGAGTCCCTCCATGGCCGGATCTCCCTGTTTCACCTATTCAAACAGCCTCCATTTTTAAATAAAATTTTTTATTACTTTGGGGGGACAAACCAGAATTGAACTTGGGCCTCGCACTTGCCAGGCAGGTGCTGTGCTCCTGAGCTACATCCCTAGCCCCATATGTTTTAATTCCAGATATAACATTTTATCCTCAATATACATTCAATACATTTTACCTGCAAGATTATAAAGAAAGTACATTTTTAAAATATTTTGTTAAAAAAAAATCTTACATTATGTTACACTTAAAATACATGAAATCTACCATGATGGCTTGGTACTCATGATTAAAAATGTCTCCAGGAGATGGCAAACAAACTGTTTTGACTGGAAAGGCAGTGAGTTGGCAGGCAATCCACACCAGTAGTTCTAGCTTACACAAATACCCAATACAAAATATTCATGTCAAAATGTATTGAGTTATCAAAACTGACCAATTTCCATTCGACAGATGCAAATTAAAACACTGAGATTCTACCTTGCCATGGAAAGAATGGCTAGTATCAAGAAATCAACCAATAACAAATGCTGGAGAAGCTGTGGGGGAAAAGGAACCCTTCTCCACTGATGGTGAGAGTGCAGATTGGTGCAACCATTGTGGAAAACAATGTGGGATTCCTCAAAAACCTAGGATTGGAGGTCCCATTCAACCCAACTACTTCCTTCTGGGTATCTTCCCAAAACAATTAAAAACATCATGCCATAGTGATGTATGTGCACCCATGTTTATAGCAGCACAGTTTTTAATAGCCACATCTTGGAAACCTAAATGCCCATCGACTGAGAAATGGATAAAAAAGATGTGATATTTTTATACAATGGAGTACTACTAAGCCACAAAGAATAATACACTGGACATTTTTATAGGTAAAACCGATGCACCTTGAGAACATACCCATTAGTGAAATAAGACACAGATGCAAACATCGTACTGTTTCATTAGTGTGACAAAATAAAACACATATATGTGTATGTATATGTATATAAAAATAGTTAAGTTATACTTAGAACTCTAACACCACCAAAAAAAAAAAAAAAAAAAGAAAGAAAGAAGTTGATGGGGCTGGGGATTTAGCTCAGTGGCATAAGCACTTGTACTTAATCAGCTATACTAATGATTTCTCCGAGTTCGCTGAAGAGAGAAGACTTGTACTGGTATTGACCGGTCAATCGAAGGCAGATGTCTTGTACGCTGGGTAAATGAACTGGGGATGACAATGTGCAATGTATGTACTATTGTTACTCCAATTGATGTACTTAAAATTTTTGTTGTCTTTTTCTTCTTTTTATGTTTGAATAAATGGATTTAAAAAATAATAATAAAATGTTTACTGGTTGTTAAAAAAAAAAAACTGACCAATTTCAACGCAGTCGTGTACCAAGGTATGACTGCAGTACTAAAAAGGATTTTGAGGCCAGTCACTGATTCTCCAAAGTACTTCCTACAAACTACTTCCTTACAACTTTTGCTTTTTTACCTACCCACATTCCCACATTATTGAAACAACACATTTTTTTTGAGACAAGGCATAGTTCAGACTGTCCTTGAACTTACTTATGCAGCCCTGGCTGACCTCAAAAGTATCTTCCTGCCTCAGCCTCTCACTACTGGGATTGCAGGTGTGCATCACCCTGCCCAGCCAGTTTTCTTAAAAAAAAATAAAAATAAAAAAAACTATAATGTTAGAGCTGGGAGTACAGCTCAAGTGGAAAAGCACTTGCCTAGCATGTATGAGGTTCTGAATTCGAGTCCCACATTACAAAAAAAAGAAAAGCTGTTTTAACACTATTACCCAATCCACAGTAGTATAAATACCGCATGCATCTCACACATGTGAACAAAGAATTGTATCAGAATCAGACATAGTTACCACACAAATTTAAGCTCATTCTGTACCACTAATAACATCTGTTCGTTTTTCCATTCTTAAAAGGAATTAAGAAATGATCACTAAATCTCAAAAAAACAAGTTATGCTAATGGTAACAGGTATACTGCAGGATGAAGTAGTATCTGAGGCAGGCCTTTAAAGATGTCCAGCTGGAGGTCACCCTAAAGCACTTACAATATGAACGTACCACTTATTAAAATAATACGTGAGTCATCTAAAGTTTTGCATCACCCAGTGGCTCTCAAGAGAGGGAGAGGCATTTCTGCCTTCCATGGAACATTTGGCACTGTCTGCTGCCACTTTTCCATTGTCTAACAGGCAAAGGGTTTTATAAGATTCTATGGCAATGCTATACAACATTCTACAATGCGAATCAGTGAATCAGACCCAAAATATCAATAAAGCAGAGGTTGAGAAATGATGGTCTAACTTAAAAAATTATGTTACTTTCATGCAAGAGCATCTTCTTATCAGTGTGTAGCACACAGTGGCTCCACACATACTTTGTAGACCTAAACAGGGGCTAATGGTACATGATCTGTATTTAAGTAACATGAATGACACAACTGGACACGCTAGCACACACCTGTTAATCCCAACTCCCAGGAAGTTGAGGCAGGATGACTGCTCCAAGGCCAGCCAGAGTTCAAAGCCAGTTTGAAATGCATAGTGAGACTATCTCAAAAGGACAAAAAAAAAACCCACAACCAACTTCTACTCCCAGAAATTATATGCTTCAGAGATACATAAAAGGGAAAATATACAATTGTACAAAGACATTCACTATTTAAAATGAAACTGAAAATACCCATCAGCAAGTTGAGCTGCTGTTGTTTTTGTTTGTTTGAGACAGGACCTCAGTATGGAGTTCAGTAAACTAGCCATGAACTCACTATGCAGCCCAGGCTGACCTCAAACTGTGGTGGCCTCAGCCTCTTGAGTGCTAGGATTAGACGCATGTGTCAACACATCCGTGTAAGAATTCTTATTAAATAAATTATACATTCTCTGGCTCAATACTGTTATTGTAATTTCTATGCAATGATACAGATCTATACATGTAATATTAAAAGGGATAAAATAAAAAAATTTTAGATTCGGAAAAATGAATATTCATTTTTAAGGAACGACAGAGAATATACAGCGATGGCAATGTTTGTGTAAATATATCCCTCCACCAGGTATAATTTTCTTTCTCCATACTGGGGACTGAACCAAGCATCTTTGTGCTGTGCTATAACCCCAGCCTCTTTTATTTTTTTTTTTTATTTTTATTTTTTTGGTACTGGGGATCCAACAGGCGACCTTGCACATGCCAGGCAGGTGCTTATATCACTGAACTAAATCCCCAGCCCCGCAGTCTTTGAGACAAGAGCTCACTAAATCGTTAATCTGCCCAGGCTGAACTCAAACTTGTGATTCTCCTGCCTCAGCCTTTCAGAGTATTTAAGATTACATGCACACATAATTCATCAGATAGTCTACATTTTAAACCACTACAAAAAAGAAGTAAGGGATTAAAATAATGAAAGACAGGGTGGTGTACACACTGATAACCTCAGTACTCCAAGAGACTGAAGCAGAAGGGCAGATCTGAGCCCAGCCTGGGCTATTTAACAATTAGTGAAACCCTGGCCCAAAATAAGTATTTCAAAAGGACTGGAGATGTAGGCCAGTGAGAAAGTATCACAATGAGAAAGACCTAGATTAAATGATTTAAGTCCCCAGTACCACCACTACCAAAAAAAAGAAAGAAAGACTTTATTGATTTGTCTTTCTCTCTTTTGAATTCCAGCCCTGTGTAGGTGGTTGCCTATTCAAAAATGAATTTAAAAAATAATTAAATGCAGTGGAAAGTGGAAAGATTAAAGACATGGAAAACAAATTAAATACCATAATAACAGCCTACCAGAGTAAGCGCCAGACTAACAAAATGAGAATAGAGAGGAAGAACAGTTCTTAAAAATATGATAAGAGACCATCTCAAACCTGGAACTTTCTGCTAGGGAGTATAGAAGAAGTAACCCTGAACCTATACCCTAGCAAACTGCTATAGATAACTGGAGAAACAAACATGACTATGCAAATTATTCAAGTGGACACTCAGAACCACTGCAATTGTTTCACATTTCAATTTCCAATTTTCTCAGATGACCATTTTACATACTCTTCCTTCTCAAATTTCTAATATCTGTTCCCCTTACTCATCTACGCTTATTATAATAAGAAATTAGAAGATACTTCTTGACAGGATTGCTTCTCATCAACTTATCTGCATCTGCAAGCTATATCTATACCCTTCCCCGGTTACAACACGACAATATCCACTTCTACACCCAACCCCTTTACCTGTGTGTTCTATACGTGTTTCATCTTGCTCACCTACAATCTTTTCTCCATTGTACCTTCTTTCTGGCATCAATTTCCCACTCCTCAGGAGATATTCCAAGAAGAGAACCTCTCTCAACCAACTCCATCTGCAGCTACCATCTTCTATTTCAAAGTTTTTCCTAACAGAAAGCCTGTAAAATATTTGTGTATAATTACTGACACTACCCCCATGCTTCTTTTTAAGTCATTCTGTTCAGCTCAGTTTTAATTCCACCATACTCCACTGAAACCACTTGTTAGTAAGGGTCACCTGCAACTACTATCTTGCGTTTATCTTCCATTCTCTAGTATTCTATCTACCCTTCCTGTGTATGTAAAAAGTATTCCCTTCATCTTAGTTTACTTGGTCCCCAGGTACTCTAAGACCATCATTCTGTACCCTCTTAAATATTGCCTGATGCCTCAGAACATAGCCTCAAAAATATTTAGTTTTGGACCTTTTACATTTCCTGAATTCCTACCTGGTATTTTTTTGGTTTTGTTTTGTTTTGAGACAGTGTCTCCCTCTGTAATGCAGGCTGGCCTTAACCCAGGCTCATAGCAATTCTTGTGCCTCAGCCTCTCGAGTGCTGGGATGACAAGCCTGGCTCTATATTCCTAAATTTCTACTTGGTTCTACAAATCTACAGTGTTACTTCTGTTACTACCTGCAACTCTTAAAATTTTCGAGTTTGACTCTTTTATCTCCTAGATCAGTAGTGGCAAACCTTTTAGAAACTGAGTTCCCAAACTGTAACCCACATACTGTATTATCACAAAGCACCAACACTGCAATTAAACCTGAATACTGAGGTTTTAGTTTAGAAAAAACTCATACATTAAAAGAAAAACATAGTAACAGAGCATTCAATGATAAAAACAGCTCACTGTGGCACATGTGCCATAAGTTCACCACCACTGACTGGACCATACTATGTTTGATAATTTTACCGTGTTTGATAATTTTAGTTCCAATGGCCTATTTCTATTATTCATCAGTTCTTTCTCATGGTATTCTCATGTCCTCACCATGAATAGCACCTTCTATTCTGTTTTAAACATTACATTTGAAAACTGTGGAAAATAATTTCAGGCATGGAATGATACTATTTTCCAACTTCTCTGTTATACTACTTCTCCACTAAGTTAGGTAATTTAAAAAAAAAACTATACTTCAAAATCCCTTGGAGACTTCCTTCCTAGACCCAAGCAGAGGAACTGATTTGGAATTGGGAAAAAGATAAACACAAACTGCTGCCATTTTTTCTTTTTTACAATTCCAAGAGAATCTACCATGTAACAAAAGGTTAAGAAGCCATGACCTAAATAATTTCATCTAATTACATCTACATCCATAATGACACCCCCACATCTTATCACCAGCCCAACTTAAACTCCAGATTCTAATCTCCAACTATTTAGTTAAACCATCTATCTTGTCAATCTAATAAAAACTTTAAATTTAACAAAGCCAAAACTTCCTCTTTCCTACTCCACCTTTCTCCAATCTTCCTTACTATTGGCCTTGCCAAAGTTACTATCTTCTTTTGCCCATGTTATTTGGTCAGTCTTGTCCTTATTCCACTGCAGGAATCTGCTCCTAAGGGATAAGAGGCAGTGAAAGCATCTCAAAGAGGAAACCAAAATCAGATTTACTCCTCTTTAAAGGCCAGAACAGAAATTATTTTTTGTTACAGGAAAGCTGTTTTTTAAAAAAAGGGCAAATTCTAGAATTCTGTGGGGTTTTACAGGGTAAGAAGTTGTGGGGGTGGAGGAGTAGCTTTCTCCTTGTACCTTAGTTCATGAACTTAATTCTTTCCATCATAAATGGACTTGCACAAAGAACTGATTACCCATAAGGGTAACACTGACCCTAACCACTGAATCAGATTTGGTTCTCATTCAATTTAGTTTTCGACCAGAATCAATGAAAAGAATTGAGTTTGTGAACTGGGGTACTACTGTATTTCAGAAAATTGTTACATTAATTTCATACTTATCAAAAATGCAAGCTAAGGATGTCAAAATTTTAAATGTTTTCTTCTCAGGTATATTACTCCATCTTAAAAAAAAAGAGCCAAAAGAAGCCGAAAATTACCTCTTTGCGTGGGGATGGGTACCAGGGATTGAACCCTGAGTCTTGTGCATTTAAGACCACAAAACCACTAAGCTTCCCAATTGCTATGTTCCCTTCTTGTCAAAAAAGCACAATACACCAAAAGTTCTCCTAACACCTCATATTCTCCAAATGAAAGTTTACACTGAATACACTGCACTCCAATTTGGCATTTTAATCATTATTTGCTTTATTTTATTTTCTCAAGATCTTTCCCCATCTCTTCAGTGTTGAAACAAAATTCAAAAATCACAAATTTTCTACAAATGTTTAACATATCAAGCTCCATAACAACTTTATATAAATCATTTAAAACTGTTTTCTAAAAATTATTTTCAAATGTTTTAAGAATGTTTAAGAACTTTCAAATATTTTAGACTGTGTCATTAGAAATCTGTCAACCTTACTTAGCTTAGTTTGGGCTTAGTGGCACAAATCTGTGATACCAGCACAGGAGGATACCTGTAAGTTCCAACCAGGCTGGGCTACACAGTTCAAAGTCAGTGACTACACAGTGGAACACTGTTTCAAAAAACAAAAACCAAGGCTAGGGATATAGCTTAATGGCATAAGTGCTTGCCTGGCAAGTACAAGGTCCTGAGTTTGATTCCTGGTACAAAAAAAAAAAAAAAAAAAAAATCCACAAAAAAACAATTCTATCACCTTACCCATAGTCTTCCACCTTTTTATCTCAGGACACTGTGTTTTGTGTATGTTGAATGCTAAAATTAATAGCCCCACTCATGTTAGCATGTACACTATCATTAAGTTACATTGCTAGCTCAGGGATCATTTTTAAACTCAAAAATAATATTAAAGGTCTCAAAAAAACTTTTGTTCACATAGGATAGATAAAAAATGCATGTGTATGTACAGATGAACACATAAATATTTTACCATATTAAAAATAAGGAAATTTTAAAAATTTATTTAAAAATAAACAGTAGAGCTGGGGATTTAGCTCAGTGGCTTAAGTGCCTGCCAGGTCATGAGTTCAATCCCCAGTACCAAAAAATAAACAAACAATGGAGTACTGTTTGATCCTCAGCACCAAAAAAGTCCATTACGTGCTAATTTTAAGAAAAATTATGCGCCAAACAACAAAAAAATTTAATGAAACCAAAAAAAAAAAATCACCTTTTATATCCTCACAAATACATGTAGCTGAAAAAGGGAGGAGTAATTTCCCGAGTGCTGCAGCGTTCAGGAGACAAGGCAGGAAGACCTCCCTGATTTCCACACTAGCCTGGGCTATGCAGTGAGTTTAGAGGTCAGCCTGAACTACACGAGACCCTATCTCCAAAGGGGGGGGGGGGTAATTTTTCTTTCTTTTTTTTTGGTACCAGGGATCAAATTCATGACCTCACACTTGATCAGCAGGCACCTGTGCCGCTGAATCCCCGCTTTAATTTTCACTAGAAAGGCCATTTTTTATACTGGCAAGAAACAGATTTAAGTGACAAGCTCATGCTTTTGGTTTAAATATCAAAACCATAGTTTTGTCAGCTGGTCTTTCAAATAAAAATGTTTCATGAAAATAGTCTAGTTCAGCCTGCAACTCACAAATGGGAAATAGTACTTTTCTTCAAAGCCAATTATCTTCTTTTGGTATGCAGCAAATGCTTTATACTTCCCTGCTGACACATTCCTATAATCTCATCTATTTGAGAGGCAGAAGCAGGACACCAGCCCAGGCAATTTAGCAAGACCCTGTCTCAAAAAAGGATGCAGCAGGCCAGGGATTTAGCTCAGTGGCATAAGAGCATGTCTGACAAGTGCAAGGTTGTGAGTTTGATCCCTGGTACCAAACACAAAAATAAAAACTAAAATTAAATTTTAAAAAGGGATGTAGCTTAGTGGTACAGTTCCCAGTATGGAAAACACATAAAAGATGTCACAAAGAAATTACAAAAACATGCAGTGTGAAGTGCAAATCAAAACCACAGCGAGGGGTACAGTAGCTCAGTGGTACAGTGTTTGCTTAGCATGCATGAGGCCCTGAGTTCAATCTCTAGTATCACAAAATCAAATGAGGAGACACCACTTCATACCCACTAGAATGGCTATTAAAAAATGGTCAGATGCCAGGCCTGGTGGTGCACATCTGTAATCCCAACATTCAGGAGGTTGAGACAGGAGGACCACTGCAAGCTCAAGGTCAACATGGGCTACACTGTGAGTTCAAGGTCAGCCTGGATTACATGGTAAGACCTTGTCTCAAAACAAAACAGAATAATAAAATAAAAATTAATAAATTAAAAACGGTCAAGGATCAAATGTAGCCCAGTGGTAGAGTACTTAAGTAATGTGCTCTAGGTTCAACCCTCAATACCATCAAAAGCCAAAAAAAAGTCCGTAATACACATTGATGGGGATATCAAGAAACTGGAACAAAAAAAAAAGAAAGAAACTGGAACCCTTATATACTGCTGGTGAAAACGTAAAATGGTGCAGTGTCTTAGCAAAAAATATTTGGCAGTTCCTCAAAAACTTAAAACACAGAATTACCATAAAACCAAACATTCCATCTTTAGGTGTACATTCAAGAAATTATATAATATCTCCACCCTCCCCAAAAAAAGATACAAAAAAATGTTCATCTCATATTTGTCCTAACAGCCAAAAGGTAGAAACAATCCAAATGTTTATCAACAAAAACATAAATATTAGTATACAACGGAATATTACTGGTCATAAAAGGAAATGAAGTACTGACATATGCTACAACATGGATGAACCTTGAAAATATGATACATAAAAAGAAGGCAAACACAAAAGGTCTCATATTATATGATTCTACTAATATGAACCAGCAGGCAAATTCAAGAGAGAAAGATGAGACATTGTCGGGAGCTGAAGGGAGAGAATCATGAATGACTGCTAATAGTTACAGGTTTCTTTGAGGGTTTTGAAAATGTTCTCAAATTAGTGATGATGGTTGTGTAAATCAGTGACTATAACTTAAAACTACTGAATTGTATGCCTTACAGGGTAAATTTTATACTATGTGAATTATGTCCCCCAAAAGCTTTTTTTAAAAAAGATACACAGTAATTAAGGGCCAATATTTAGTAAAAATATTCATTTTTATTGGCTATTATGGATCTTTCTTTGGTAAAACTGAATTTTGCTACAAGTATATGATCATGAATATAGCAACTAATAGTACATTTGAAGCCACCATCAGTGAAAGTGTGAATAGACACAGTGGAATAAGCAACTCCTGAGCATTACTATGACAAATGCTTTAACATGAAGAACTGGATCCACAGATCACAATGAGCACCGCTGCTCTAAACCCAGCTTTAGAAGATTCAAATGCAATTAAAGGGATTTCCAAATACAGATCTGAGAATTCAGAACAATTTCAATTTTCTACGCATATATCAAAAAATTCTTTGAAGAAAATAAGAAAGATAAATCATCAAATGGAGGATGGAAGTTACTACTTCCATTTAATTCAAATTCCCCTACTGAGTTTGGAATCACTTACCTAGTGGAAAAGTACACTATGGTAGTATAATCTCTACAGCAATCCAAACAAAAGGAGTTAAATAATAAAATTCACATTAACAGAGTAACAAGGATGCTATCTTTTTTAAACTTTAATTCTTGTATAATATTCAAAGAATAGATTTAAGAAACTTCTGCCCATACTTATCAATAGCTATTTCTAGCAAATCTAATGTAGTTTTTTGTTTTGTTTTGTTTTTTTAAAGACAGACTCAAACTATATACCCCAGGCTGGCCTCAAAGTCATGGTGATCCTACTGACTCAGTCTCTCAAATGCTAGGATTACAGGCCTGTGCCATCTCATCCAGTTAAGCACATCTAAATTTAATGCCCACTATCACAGAACCAAAGAACACTAATATTTCTAGCATAGCAGAATTTAACACCTTTCCATCAGCTTGAACCACCAGTGGTATGTGCATGACTGTCCTATCTGGTGGCTTTGATACTGGTGGTACAAATGGATCTAATCACTTTTATCATCTTTTTACTAATAAAAATAAGCCTATAAATGAACCAAATCTAGTTAGTTGCTTGACTCAGAATTATTGCCTAAATATAAATACTATTCATACTAATTTAAATTATGTTTACGAAGTTTATCAGTAATTAATCCTCTAAACTTTAACATAGGACTCTTAACAAGTACCCCACTGCTAATGTACGTAATTGTACATTTAACATTGCTGTACCACAAATTACTTGCATTACTATTTTTATATCCTTTTGATGTTTTCCTTTGGAAAGAATTGTAATATTAGGACACCTGTTCCACTAAATCAACTTTTTTTTGCATTATTGTAATTAAAAATCCCATGAGAAACAGTAAAAGCCAATCAATGGGAAAGTCGTACATGTATCACTCATGGTTCAAGCCAGGGAGAAAAATGCATTCAAATCAGAGCCACTCAGCAACGACATGAATTACCTTTGTTGGGAATGTGATAATGCCCACTAACACAGATTCAAAGAATTTTTAGTCTAAAAGGTACCCTAGGTATAGTTACCTACTCCAATACCTCATTTTCTTAGGACCCTGAGTTTGTGGGAGAAAAATACTAGCTAGTAGATGAGACAGCTACCTAAGTACACTTTACTCCCAATGCTGGATTTTCACTGTGCCAACTTGACTGCCCAACCAAATATAATACATAAAATACTCAACCCAAATCAGATACCATGACATACTACCTACCAAATAAAAATTCTGTAATGCTTCAAAATACCAATACAATTTCAAAACAAGCGTTAAACTGTTGTGAGAAAATATTGTGAACTGATATATTAGAAAAATGAGTCCTTAACTTCGAAAACTGAACTTTCAATAAGGAACAAATTGAAAGATACTTTAATATCTGCTTTCACATACAAATACAGGGGTATGTATCACTTTTAAGGAGTCTGTGTTGATAAACATCGAAAGTTAAAAATTTTTCCATATATTATCAGTGCACTTTTCGTAGCATATCATGTAAGACTCACCTGCAGGACTGTCAGCATTCTCTCCTGGGTGTAGCTGTATACCAGTAGAATCTATAGAGTTTACAGTAACTGTCTGTAGATTTGGCAACTGACCAGTGCTTAGACTAACTGGAGTTGACGTCAAGGCTCCACCTGCAGCGACTTGACCAAGCGTGAGTGTCTGAACAGGCGTCAAAGTTATTTGTTGGGCAGCAGTGTTCTGTATTTGCAAATTCTGCAAGTTCTGGACCCCTTGTACTTGAAATGTTTGCCAAGTTATCTGTCCAGAAGGGGTCACTGTCTGTGCCTGAATTAAAAAGGTTCCCGGATTCAGCTGCAACTGAAGATTTTGCAAAGCCTGTTGTGATATATTTTGACCACTAGCTTGCACACCATGGATTGTCTGTGGTGTAATACCTTGCACAATTTGGGCTTGACTGGTTGGCTGCTGAGACTCTTGAAGTTGTAGATGTTGTACAACAGGCTGTGCTGTAGAAACCTGAATATTCTGAGCCTGTGTCTCTTCAGAAACAGGCGACTGGATATAATTTCCCTGAAGATCTGAAGAATGAACTTGCCCACTAGAAGTAGTCAAGCTATTTGTGTTTTGCTGTAGTATACCTGTACTGTCTATTGTAACAGGCAACTGTGATGACGAGGATGTTGGCACAAATAAATCTGTATCAGTATTAGTTTCATTAATATCAGGAGAAACCCTCTCACCAGTCCTTTCAGAATTGTCTGAACTATCCATCGCTTGTCCTGTGTTTATCAAATGTCCATCGGCATTAATGCCTGCAGTCATTGTCTGAGAACTGCCCGAAAGTCCCAAAGAATCTAGATCGACACTATTGATTGGTACAAAGGTAATATTTCCTGGCAGACCAAGAGGCACATTAGCAACTACCTGGGTTTGGCCAGGGAAAGATGAACCACCAATTGCAACTCCCTGAACCTGGACTTGACCAGTCTGTGGCATGAGATTCTGGATATTAGCAGGAGGTGTTCCAGAGGCAAGTAAGGTTTGATTAGAGCCAGGAATAATTTGAATTTGACTGCTTTCTTGATTTAAACCCCCATTATCTGAAGAGCCTGTGAAACCAATCTGAACCTGCTGACCATCTGTTGACTGAATTTGCGGTATTACTTGATATTGAACACTGGACACTGTACCATTTGATGAATCTGATCCTGGAGCAACTGAAAATATTTGTTGATTCTGCAAATTCTGAAGGGGAAGGACATACTGCCCACTCGAAGTAGCAGCACTTGGAATCTGTACTAGATTACCAGCTTCGTCTTTTATAGTTGTAGGTGTGGCTGACAAGACCTCCCATCGGTTTGGTGCTCCTCCTAACTGTGCAGAAGCCAAATCACCTGTCTGGATGAAAAAAACAAAAATGTTGTAATATATTTGTAGTATGTTTAAGCCAATAACTCAAAAAAACTCTCTAGTACAAATTCTACTACATGAAAATGAAAGTCATTTTTAAATAATACACTGAATTCTTAATTAGGTTTTCTAATTTTGTTAATTATTGCAAAGACAGCCTGTTCTATTTAAATGGAGGGGGATATTAACCAGAACATTCTAGAATTTTCTTCATTTTATTTCTTTTGGAGAGTGTCTCTCTATGCCCAGGCTGGTCTTAAACATGTGTGTTCTACCTTAAGACTGTCACCTTAAGACTCCTGAGTAACTGGGTATATAGCTATGTGTCACTGACTCTGGCTACACAAATTGTTTCCTCAGTTGCAATGTTGTATAGTTTTTTGAAAGATAGAAGTAGCTACAAGAAACTAACATTACCTTAACTATTGGAGAGTTTATAAGATACAGAATCCACTAAAAACACATGACTAAATCAGACATATTGCATTTGTGAACAGAAATGTCAGTGCAGTTAGCAAGTCATTTGAGTTGGATACTCTTACTATAAACTTTAAACAAGGTTATTCTTTCATGGTATGCATTAAATATACTCTACAATAAATTCATAGCTAGCTCATTCCATTAGCAAGTCACCACTCTTTATTGTCTAAGCAACTAAGAGATCTTTTAAAAAAAAAAAAATGAAGAAAGATCATTACAGGCACTACTTAGTAAAATCACTTAGCATGAAAAGTTTTTAAAGAATTTAAAAGCTGGAATATATAGTGATTTTACCTACAAACTGTAACGGAATAGCAGGCATGAATGTCTTATATTTTGTACATTTCTGGAAACTCAGGTATCATCTCGATTTATAGATTGGGCAAGAATGGAAAAATTCCAAGGTAGGAAAGCAGAAAACAGTACAATCCTACACATCAATGTCACATGGTAGTTTATTTTGAAGGGATTAATAACACTAATAGCTAACTGTTTAAAAAATTTATATATATATATACACATATGGGGAAGGGGAAGAGACAAGGTATTGCTATGTAGTCCAGGCTGCCCTTCAACTCACTACGTAACTCAGACTGGCCTCAAACCTATGATTCTCCTGCCTCAGCCTCCCAAGTACTAGAATTACAGGGTTGCACTACCACATCTGACATAATATACAACACGTAGGCTTTTCTTTTCTATGCCAAGTACTATAATAAAGCTTGTAAGATTATCACGTATCCTTAAAACAACCCCACTGGAGTAGTTATTATCCCTATTTCACAGGTGAGAAAATTGAGAACAAAGTCACATAGTTATCAAATGGCCAAGACAGGATTTAAAACCAGGCTAAGCCTAGCTCTAGAACCAGGCCCTTTAAGTAGTATGCCATGCTTGCCTTCCACTAAGATCAAGGGTAAAGACACTGGGAATAAGACCTTGTATGATTTACTCACTGCGAAAATAAAGCCAGCCCTGGGCCAGGTATGATACAGCTTAGTGGCATAGCACCTCCCTGGCATGTTCGAGGTTGTGAATGCAATTCCCAGTTTAAAAAAAAAAAGGCAACCATGTATCACTTACATCTAGGTAGAAGTAAGCACAAAAGTATAATATACCTAACCCAGGATTGTCAACATAGGATTCATGATAGCTTCAAGGGATCTTCAAATCCTCTAAAACAGCTTATTAACTTTTGAGAAAGCAATTTGGGGTAGAAGGGAGATCATCTTAGTTTCATTATATTCTCAGATAATCTGTGATCATAAAAAAAAGAGCAAATATTGTTCACCTAATTTAAGTCATTCTGTAAAATTTAGTGCGAAAATTAAACCAAAGCATCTTATATTTAAGGAAACTTACTACATAGTTTTCATTTAGTTGTGAAATGTACATTTCAAAGGATATACTACCATTTAATGACTCAATCAAACATTTGAACATACCTTCCAAGATGAAATAAGGATACTGAATATAATCTCTACCTTCAAATGGTTCATACTCTGTCCAAGCAAGCATACATATACATGCTATTACCATACAATATGAAAAATGGCATATAATCAAACAGTATGTGAGAACTAGGAGTCCAGGGGAGGAAAAAAAAAGACCACGTAATGTTAAAACAGAAGATTTCACTGTGGTCAGTTAGTAATAGAAGCATTAATAAAACTACAGAAGTAATTATCGACAAAGCACTAAATAATACGCTTTTTAGAGTTCAAGAGGACCCAGAAAACTCTTACTACAAACAAAAGTAATGGAAAAGAGGACCAGACAGTTTTATCAAGGTCTGTAAATGGCCTCACAAAGCTTACTAAATTGTTTGGACTTTACCCTGCAGACAGTAAAAGCTATAAAAGGCTTACAAGCCAGTAAATGGTGCAATCATATCTGTATTTTAAAAAAATAAAACTAAGGCAGAGAAAAAGACAAAGAATGCCAGAAGAAAGGGAGGGAGGGAAAACTGGACCAAGTACAAAGCTCTATGCTTAAAGGGTGATCATTTAAATATAAGCATTTAAATGAAACTTACTAATCTTAAATTTTAAAATGAAGCAACAAATCTTAAAAGTCACTGGTGATTGTTCAATTTGGTAAGGGTACTACAGGCTTATGTCACCTTTCTTTACGTTACCGTAACAATTTACTTTGCATTTCAGTCTTTGTGGCATCTTAAGTACATTGAATGCATTATGTTTAAAGCTCAATCTAAACCAAGTATGGTGACAGACACCTGTGATTCCAGCACTTGGAAGGCTGAGGCAGGAGAATGAGAGGTACAAGGCTAGCTTAGACTGCGCTGTGAGTTCACTGTTCAACTACAAAGCAAGGTGCCATCTCCAAAAACAACAAAATCAACCTTTATCTTATGTTGGGAGCAGGGTATAGGTACGAGGATCTAGGGATTGAATGCAGGACCTTCACACTGAACTATAGTTCCCCAACGGTCTTACTTGTTATACCTGGCCTTTAACTCACAAGGTAGGCCAGGCTGGCCTGAAGTCCTGCCATCTCAGCCCCCAAAGTGCTAAAATTACAGTCATATGCAACCACACCTGGCTCTCCTTTTTTTTATTTTTTGTTTTTCAGTGGTTGAGACTGGTCTCACTATGTAGTACAGGCTGGCCTTGAACTCACAGAGATCCTCCTACCTTAGCCTCCTAAGAGCTGGGATTACCGGTGTGTGCCACCACACTCGGCCTCCCTTTTTTATTTTTTGAGACAGTTTCACAATAGCTGAATCACCAAGCCAGGTTCAAACTAAAAATTCTCCTGCCTCAACCTCCCAGGGATAAGATTACAGATGTGTGCCACTGTATCTGGGCAATCTTTATTCTTGTTTTTCTTTTGTAGTGTTAAGGCTCAAACTTTGGGCCTCACATGTTAGGCAAGCACTCCACTACTGAGCTACAGTTCAACTGGAGAATCTTTTTCTGGCCAGCATTAAAATCTTAACCTTTTGTAAAAGAATACTGTATATCACAGTAAATTTAAATTTACAATACTGGTGTTTTATCCCTTTTCCTTCCTTTAAAAAAAAAAATCAAACTTACAACACCACAGTACATACCTTATAATGGCAGATATTAACTATCAGTAAACAGCTTTCTAGTCAAGAAATTCCCTGAAAATACAACTAATTCAAATGACAAGTCTAAGTAAATATTGCCCAAGTCACTCCCTTTCCAGAGCTAAATAAAAATAAAACTGTAGTGACCACTTTCCCAAGTAATAAGGGCCACTGCTTTAATTACTTTTTTCTCACTGCTGAGACAAACACCGGACACCTGAAGTTAAAGGGGAAGCAGTTTATTTGGCTCGCAGTTTGTAGAGGTTTTAGACCATAATCAGCAGGCTCCACAAGGCAGAGTGGCACACGGCAGATAGGCATTGCAAAAGAGAAACAATTCATGGCAGGCAGAAGGTAGCAAAGCAAGCAAAGGTCAAGATATACCTCTTTCTGTCCCGTATATTATAACCAACCTACTGGGATTGGGGTGGTGTGCCAAATCAGTCAGTATACTGAATTAGTAATTACCCTTCATCCTAGCACCCTGAATTCTAGCATTGCACTATAAATCAATCATGCACTCTAGATTCAACCACCTGTGAAAAACCCTCACCTATGACTGCATGAGGCTTTAAGAGGACACCTGTACACAAGCCATAACAGTCATTAAATGAAAAAAAAAATCTCAATCTAAGACAAAATGACATTTTCCGAACTTCTATGAATAAACCAAGAGTGAAAGATAGATATAAAAAATAGGTCATGAACCTCAAAGATGGAGGGGCAGGAGTCAATGGATGGATTGCGGCAAAAAACAGGCAAGAAAGACAATTTTTTTATGTAACAAATTTGCAGCTGTGGGTGGGGGCTGAAGCTCCATAGAGGAGCACTCACCTAGTACATATGAGGTTCTGGGTTCTATCCCCAGCAGTACAAAAAACCCTGCAGCTTTAAAAAAAATCTGTAAAAATCTTTCAATAGAATGGAATAGAAAACATACAGACCAAATCAGACTTTTAATGATTTAAACTCCTAACAGTTCTAGTCCTAACCAGAATTACAGAATTGTATAATTTTGAACAACACCAGATTTCCTCATGTTAACAATGCAAAAAATAATAACTACCTTCCAGGGAGGCACAAAAGAATCAAGTCTTAAATTTTTAAGCTATAAAACATTACACCCTGGTACCAATAAAAACGAAAAAGACAAAAAAAAATTATACAATTTCAAGGTATCTTTATAATCACTAAAGTTATGAGAACAGACTTTTAAAAACATCCATAACTAACTAGCACAATTCCTGGCACAGCCATGGATATATAATTTATTGAATGAATAAAAGTATTTTATTTTAAAATCACTGCAAAGAGAATGCTAGAAATGGATTGATAAAACTGACTTAGAAACATTAGAGCCTTCTTTAAAAGAAAAAACTATGAACCAACTTTA
This sequence comes from Cavia porcellus, assembly GCF_034190915.1. Classification (NCBI taxonomy): domain Eukaryota; kingdom Metazoa; phylum Chordata; class Mammalia; order Rodentia; family Caviidae; genus Cavia; species Cavia porcellus. The sequence goes on from NW_026947495.1 coordinate 61,482,095, forward strand.
AGCCTATTTCCATAACCCCACAATAAATAAGCCCAAAATATATGTATTTCAAAACTATATAAAGCCTTCTAAGCCCATTCATTAGTTTAAAAAAAAAAACCTGCATCAGCATCACAGTACAAAAAATACCAAATGGAAGGATAAACTAGACAGTCATTTGACACCAAAAAAGGTATAAAAATGTTGGATGCTAAGAGTATCTGGAAACTATAGAAACAAAAGGAGACATCAAAACACAATCCAATCAAGGAGTAGTATTACAAACTAATAGAAAAATTCACCAGTGTTTTTTCACCAACTCTAATATTCTTATTGGACAATATAAAAACAAAACATTATCTAACATGAAAATTGGCATTATTGTAAAAAATACCACAAGCAGGGCCAGGGACTTAGCTCAGCAGCCTAAGCGCCTGCCTGGCAAGTGCGAGGTTGTGAGTTCGGTCCCTGGTGCTACCAAAAAAAGAAAAAGACTAAAAACCTGGTGCTTTGGGGCTGGGGATTTAGCTGCCATGAAAGCAGGTGGTCGTGAGTTCAATCCCCGGTACTGATAAAAAAAAAAAGTACCACAAGATTAAAAAGGATCACAAACTACAGTAGCCCTAGGAGTTGGCACCATGGGGTGGCACCATGATGTTGCTATAGCAATTCACTACAAGGCTGTATTTTGCACCTAGGCATAAAAAATGAAGGAGGTGGGGCTGAGAGAGAAGCAAGATATCCTCCTTAGATGATACCTGTGGCAAAGGAAGGAAAAAATCCATACCATCTACTGCACTTTGAAAGGATAATGAACTTCTCAGTCCCAACAAGGGGCTTTGTAAAAGCCAGAAGTTAACTGAAAACAAGTGTGAAGCTAACATGCAATGATCACACCAAGAATAATTTTAAAGCAAACTGTACTTAAGTTTCATAAAATCATTAAGGAACATTAATAGAACTCAGTCTTCAATAAATGAGTTACAACACTATCGATTTTATTTCAATACTAGAAAAACTTTTCTTTAAAGTTATTACTCATTTTTTTAGTTACCAACATGTATGTGGTAAACTAATAAACACTATAACATAAACCAAAGATCAGGCAATGACTTTCATAATATTTACTTGTTCAGCTTCACTGGAGCACAAATCCAGAACAAATAAACCTCAAATTCACACAAATGCTATCTCAACAAATTAATACCTGCATAAAGGTCTCTTTTTTCTATTTCCTAGTTTATTACTAAAGTTAATCACACAACTTTTAGTAATAAAATCCAAAAGAGCCTTGCTATAACACCATTTCAGGGGTCCACGTTGTAGCACACTATAGGTGAGACTGCTCTGTGATCAAATTCCTAAACAAGGCACTACTAAGGTTAACCGATCTTAAAGGATCTTAATTAGGATCCTCTTTTGTAAAAATTTCCAAATCCACAATATTACTTGAAGCAAATCTTTAGCAGAGCTGACTGACTGTTCAAGGTCCTTTTACTCTTGAAACATCAAGCTAAACTGGCATAAAGTCTAATTGTACATGCGTTATTTCCACTTGATTTTAAACACTATATACATGTATACTGTACACTGGATCCTGGAGCAGAAAATGGACATTAGTGGGTAAACTAGCCAAATCCCAGTAAATTTGTGGTTACTTTAGTTAGTAACACAGTCATGATAATTTCCTAGTTTAACTAACATATTACAACTATGTTAACATTAGGGAAAGCTGGATGAAGAGTATAAGGTAACTTTCAGTTGTTACCTTCAACTTTCTTATAAATCTAAAATTATTCCACAATACTTTTAAGAGTAGGAAAATTTATTGAGAGCTCCTGAGAGCTGGAAGGGGACAAGAAACTGGGTTATCTAAAAGACATTTTTTAAAAACACAAGTACAAAAAAAAGCTCTATTGATCTCTCATGATTTGAGCAACTAAAATTATCTAAAATCTTTAAATGGGGGAAAAATGCTCATGAACTCATCTAAATTGCCTTCCATTTTCTGATTCCTATAGCCAAGACATACAAGGGAGTCTTGCCAACTTTAATCAAAGTGAAAAATTTTATGCGCAGGTGCCAAATATACCCAAAAATCCCTGTACTTTGTAGTTTTCCTTCAAAAATTACATATTCATTTTATTAAAACTGCCAAATTATGAGGTATCTGGCTGATAAATCTCAGATTTCTGAGACTGACTCTAGTTCACATTCACCTGGCGGGAAACGTGTTGTCAGTAGTGATTTGCTAAATTAAAAAAGGGTCTAAAGACACATGTAAACAAGGCCACAGCAGTGTAGGGCCCACAGTTGGTTAAACTAGAGACTGTACTCCAATCCTGAGTTTGAGTCCACCACATTTTTACCCAATGCTTTCTTCACTTTCCCCTCCCCCACATGTAAACTGATATCTAAACCCTGTAAATTAGTTTTTGTTCTATTTGAAATGTAAAATTCTAGAAGAACTCTGTTTTTCAATTTAACTCCTGCTATGGTTTATTATGATAAACATCCCATCTGTTTTGGCACTTTGGGACTGGAAAACTATAGTTTACATAAAAGTTATAAATTTCTAACAACGCTCTCACAAACATAAATTTATGTTTTTATACCTTACTCTGCTCACAAAAGCACAACTTAAAACATTAAAAACTATTCACATCCCCCACAGTATAAAGCACTAAATTACAAACATACCAAGAAGTAACCATTAGCTTAACTTACATGCCTGGGCATACTATGTATTCGCTATACCAAAGTTTTTGGTCACTGTAACTATTAAAAATATCACCACACAAAAATCAATTCCCATTAAGCCCTCAAAAAAATTAGACCTGAGTATAATTTCAGTAACTTTAATACGTGAACATATTTACATGTTAAACTGAAGCACCAGCAATGATCAAAACAAGTGTAAAATGCATAATAGCCAGCAATCTGTTCTTAACTAATTTCCTATTAAGCTCTCATAACCCACTGGCAGCTCCTCCCCCTACACTAAAAACACTTCCAAAAGAATTCCTCCACATCCTATCAGACTAGCAGCCATACTAAAAGTTTTGGCAACCAAATTCAACTGTAATTATGAGACGTATTAATATGTATGTAAATAAAATTCCTTACAGGTATTTTTGTTTGTAACAGATATACTCTATCTCAATGGTTAAATACTGAACTCTAATTTTAACGGTCAGTGATTAAACGTTTCACTTTTGCACTGTATGGAAAAACTAGTGCAAATTTGTAGGAGTCCGCAAAAAGTAAAATCCAACATTCTGAACTTAAAAAGCTCTTACCAACGTTGATTCCTGCCCACAAAGACATCAAGCGCAAGCCCACGAGTAAGATCTACTAACTTCCTGCAGAAAAAAACTCCAGATTCAGATATTCTGAAAGCTAAAGCCACTGCCCTGCAGTTGATCCTATCTATGGCCGACAGGCTGTGCTTAAAACTGTAGCGTTCAGCCTAGGAGTTCTCGGCTCGGCTTGGAACTGCTCAAACATCCATTTTGGAGCCCTGCACCCCCCACCCCCACCCCCGACTTCATTTTGTAGAGCTTTTCGGAGCTCGGACCCGCGGTGACAATTCCGAGAAAGCCCGGGCCGGCTGGGGCTCCACGCGGGGACGCGAGGCCCAGGCCCCGGCGGCCCGCGCGCGGAGGCCTCCGGGCCGTGTCGCGGGCGGCGGGCGGGAGGGCGCGCGCGAGACTTACCGCTCCGGCGGCCGCGGCGGCGGCGGCGGCGGGAGCCCCGGCGGCGGCGGCCGCCTCCTCGTCGTCGTCGCCCGGCGATGGCGGCCCTATCTTGCTGCAGGTAGCGGCCAGCAGAGCGAGCGGTGACGGCTGAGTGTCCTACCCCCGAGGGGCGGGTTCAGAGAGGAGACAGGGGAGGGGGCGGCGGTTAGGGCGGGCGGCGCGCACCGGAAGTGCGGCGGGTCCCGCGCGGCCTCCGGTCCTCCCGCTCTCCCGCTCTCCGGTCCGCGGCTGGCAGGGCTGCGCCGGCCTCGCCTTCCGCCCGGAACCTGGCGGGAGGGCGCGCCCCCTCGCACTCGCACACGCACAAAAAGGCGGCGGCGGCGGCGGCGCGGCGGCGGGAGCGCGGGCGAGGGAGGCGGGCGGGGTCTAGCGTTGGCGCCTCGGGCGGGCAGCTCCCGGGCGGGGGGAGGGGAGGCGGAGGAGGGGAGGCGAGGGGAGGAGAGAGCGGCGCGCGGGGGGAGCCGGCGGGCTCGGCCGCGCCTCACCTGGGCCGCCGCGCCGTTTCCGTGCTGCTGCTGCTGCTGCTGTTGCTGTTGCTGCTGCTGCAGATACTCTCCGTGGCCGCCGCCGCCGCTGCCGCCGCTGTCCACGTCCAAGGCAGCCATTTCCTCTTGCTTCACGGGCTTTTCGGGAGCTGCGGGCACAGCGCGGGGGTGGGGAGGCCGGCGGGTGGGGAGAGGGAGGGGGCCCGGCGGCCTCACCCGCGCCGCCCTGGCCCCTTCCCCTCCCCCACCCGCCCCCCGGCGGCGGCGGCGGCGGTGGCGCGCGCGGCTCCCTCCTCCCTCCTGCTGCTGCCCCCGCCCGCCGCGGCTGTAACCCTCCTCCTCCTCCTCCCTCCTCCTCCTCCCCGCGCTGCCCCTGCCCCCTCTCCTCTCCTCCCCTTTCCCTTCGCGCCGCTCGCTCGCACTCGCGCTCGCTCCTCTCGCACCGTCAGTCACTCACACACCCGCGCCCGCACACAGGGGGACGTGCTCCCGGCGGGCCGGGCCGCCCGCCCCGGGCCCGGCGGAAAGACGGCGTGGCTGGGGCTGGGAAGCTGCACGGTGGCTGGCGGGGAGGGAGGGGAGGCGGAGGGGAATGCGGCTTTCTGCCTCTCACAGACACTCGGTCGCACACTCGGGGCCGGGGGCTGGCAGCAGCGGCCCCAGGCGGGCTGTGGTCGGCGGCAGCAGCAAGGGTTGCTCTCTCTCTCGGCTTTACGTACCGGTCATAGTGTGTTTAGGACACCTCAGGCGGGGCTCCCCGCCGCCTTACACATGGTGAGGAGCGAAGGCGGCGGCGGCGAGAGAGGATGCGGGAAGCGGCGGCGGACACGGCCGGAGCGGTCCGGGGATTTTTTTTCCTATTTTGATTGACTGTGCGGGAAACACAAAAGGTGGAGCCTCCAGCCCAAAAGGGGGGAAGAGGGTGACAGCCTGCCCGGAAGTCCCGCCCCTCTTCTTGGCTCTCATTCGCCGCCGAGCTCTCCGCCAGCTGTGCTCATTGGTCCGGGCTCCCGTCTGTCGCTTCGCCAGGCGGCTCGCTTCCTGTTTGCCCCCCGGGTGGAAGGGAAGAGACAATGAGCATCCGAGACGGCGTAGGCTCCCGAAGAGCTGCTAGGGCTAGTCCGTTACCCCGCTGTGCCCGCCTCGTTTGTCGGCTGCCGATGCCAGACCCTAGGTGCAGACCCCTTTCGCCTCGCTGACACTCGGAGTAGGCCCCGCCAAGCTGTAAAAGAGCTGAGCTGGGGACGAAATCCGTCCCCAGTGGCTGCGGCGCCACTCCACGTTCTTCCATCGCGGCGCAGCCTCGGCGGGTTGTCCCCAGGGCCTCGGGCGTTCCGAGCCGCCGCTGCCCGGAGCTGCCAAGAGGCCGCCGCCGCTCAGCCCCGGGATTCTGCCACGGCCGCTGCAGCTACTGAGCAAAGCAGATCCGCCCCACAGGCCCGAGGGGAGGGCGCTGGTATTGGGGGAGACACCCCCTCCGAGGCTGGAGGAGGTTTTCTCTAACACATTCGGCTCTCGGATTCTCTGTGAAGCCATCTCGTTCCCATCCCTCTTATTAAGCCCCGGGTTTCCATCGTCTCCCACTTTCACCTACCCAGGAGGCAGGCATTTTAAAGCCTAAAAAAGAAACTAATCACCTTACATATGGCAGGAGACCTTTAGTTCTGGAAAGTGACACCAAGACAGAGACTTAAAATATGTTTTATTTTATATGTGGTGGGGACATGTTAAAGACAATCCCTTCATTTAAAAAGTCAGTTTGCTGTTACACATTGTTTCCTGCTTCATCATCTTAATATCAAATCAGGTGTTACATCTAAAAAATGGTATTAACAGTTACCACCATTTCCAAACTGAATCACACTGAAGTTCCCTCCATCCTTGAACCACTTTTAGTTATGTTCTAAATTTAATTTTTTTTTTAACATTGCATTAGGTTAACGGTCCTTTCCTCCTTGGTTTCCTTGATACCTTCTTGTCATCCTGGGAGAAAATCCTTAGGTTTTTTTGTGTGTACCATGCCAGACATCTCGTATTACCTGTAAGTGTGGTTGCCAGGAAGAGGTTAAATTCAGGAAATGGAAACAGTGTCCTCGAAAATCAGTGTCCAATTATTGTCATGATTCTTTTGTGTAATAAATGAGGTTGTGCTGGGAGAATGAGGTTGTGGAGTCCAAGCACTTGAACTAGATTTTGTGTGCACTAACTTTAAGATTTTCTTTTGCACCTCAGTTTCAAAACACTTACACTTTGCCAGGTATGTTGGCACACACCTATGAAGCTGAGGTAGGAGGATCTCCACAAGTTTGAGGCAAGCCTGAACTACATACTGAGACCTTGTTTCAAAGAAAAAAAAAAAAAAAAAAATATATATATATATATATATATATAAATATATATTTGCCACTGATGCTTATAGAATGAGAAACACATGGGTATGCTTGCCTCCTATTTGTGTGAAAGATCAGATTACCAGAGAATTAACTTAAAATCCACATTCCGTGCATATACAAAAGAGGGGCTGAAGTGAGAGGAGGGAAATGGGAGAAAAACAAGATAATAATCATATACAGGTACAAAATCCCTATAATGAGTGTTACAACTGTATATCTAAAATTACCAATAAAATGAAATTCAACTTCCTTTTTTTTTTTAATTTTTTTTTTCTTTTTCGTTTTTTTATCAGTACCAGGGATCGAACTCACGACTGCCTACTTGCAAGGCAGGCGCTTATGCCGCTGAGCTAAATCCCCAGCCCCAGAATTTATGTAATACTCCTGTAGGTCTCATATTTAGAACAATCACTTAAAAGTTTGCATAGTACAAATGATGTGCTGTTTTACACTTTTTCTTTTTTTGAAGAGTCTCATCATGTAGTATAAACTGGCCTTGAACTCAACAGTGATCCTCCTGTTTAGCCTCCCAAGTGCTGGGGTTATGGGTGTACACCACCACACCTGACACATTTTTAAGAGAAAATAAAAGTCATAGGACAAGCTTAGGGTGGAACAGAGAAGGATGGGTGTCCTCCAGAGCAGGGCAAAGATGAAAGCAAGGGGAAGAGAGAGACTCAGTGTTGTCACTCTTTATGTTTACCTGAATGTGTTAGGTACAGGATAGCTTTTACCCTAAAGAGGGTATTTCAGGTGGTTTTCCAGGAGCAAGTTATGTTGTATGGGTGTGAGACACTGTTATGTGCCTTTTGCAAAGGGTTAGTCTAACCACCATAAAGAGCAAAGTACTTAGCCACAAGAATTGAATTCATCTTCTTTGATATCAATTGAAAAATGACGAGATTTTCTTTTTTTTTTATAGACCTTTCTAATATGCACAAATACTGACATACAAAAACACTTCTGGAGCCAGGCGTGGTGGCTCATACCTATAGTCCCAGCACTCTGGAGGCTGAGGTGGGAGGATTGTTGCAAGTTCGAGACCAGCCTGGGCTACAAAGTGAGCTCAAGGCCAGCCTGAGCTGCATAGCGAGACCCTGTCTCAAAAAAGAAAAAAAAAGGGGGGGAGGTGGGGCTTGGGATTTAGCTCAGTGGCATAAGCACCTGCCTTGCAAGTGTGTGCTCGTGAGTTCGATCCCTGGTACCAATAAAAAAAAAAAATTGTCCAGGTACAGTGGTGTACACCTGTAATCCCAGCACTTGGGCACTTGGGAGGCTGAAGCAGGAGAATCGCTTGAGTTTGAGGTCAGTCTGGGCTACATAATGAATTCAGCCTAAACCCAAAGTGAGACCCTGTCTCAAAAAACAACAAACCACTTCTAATCCTTCTAGAAAAGAGGAAATTACACCTTCCCAAACCTCACTCAAAAGAGTTATTGCCATTGAGTATCTTAAAATGGCTGGAAATGAAGGTAGTTTTTTGAAAAACCTTAATTATTGCAATACTGTAGTCAAATCATAAAATATAGTTTAGCTGTAAGATACTTATTGTCTTAGTAGAAGGCTGTCTCTCAATGGCACATACTTCTGTATTTCTGTAGGAATCTCCAGGGTGGTTAACAAAGAGGCACTGTGCCGAGTATTGTTGATATTCCTCCTTTCCCAGATGATTTGAAGGAGCCCACATACAGAGATCGGGTGCCACTATTTTTCCTTTCCCTCAGTACCCTTTTTAATATTTTGGTAAGTTTTCTTAATGCTATGGACATCTGATAAACTTTGAAAGTCCTTAAAGTTACGTAGGCACCAACTGACTTGAATCTAACTGCATACTCTCCCAAGAGACATGGCCACTAAACTCAACCTCTGTGAGAGCCTGGTCCTTCTGTATTAAAAAGCGGGTTGTACAGAGTAACTGAGCCACACCTGAAGGACTCTGCCCTTCGCTTCAGAGTCCCAGCTTCCTCAACCTCTTCTGTCAGTTTCAAGACACCAGTCAACATCAAGGCTTCTCCAGCAATCAGTTTAAATGATTCACCCAGCCATTATTTGAAAAATAAACACAAGATAAGGAAGATACAATAGGGGCTTGGAGTGCAGCTGGGTAGGAGAGCAAGAGCTTAGCACTTGTGAGGCCCTGAGTTCAAACCACAGGACCCAAAAAAGGGCACAGTAGGTTAACAAAATCATTCATAAAGCAGATCTTCCTTAGAATGTGAGTGTCTGGTGCCAGAGGTCATGTATCTTGAATGCTTTAAACATGTCTAAATGTTGTCAGTGTTTAATATTAGATTTTAAGACATATATTTTGTGGGAAAGTGAGTGATGAGTAAAAAATTTAACTGAATAGTGTCTGGTAAAATTTATTTGACCTTATAATAGTTCACCTCTTTCAAGATCAAGATCCCTGAATGAGTTAGGCCCTAATTTTCATTCAAGCTCCACACCAAGAATATTACTATCCTACAAAAGGGACTAATATCCTTAAGAAATCTCCCATTATGTACTAATAAAAACTATAATTAAAATCACAAGATATGGTGATATTCTGTAATGCCAGCATTCAGGCAGCTGAGACAGAAGCACGATCTCGAGTTTGAGGCCAGTCTTGGCTACAGAGCAAGCTGTCTCAAACAACAACAAAAAAGCACTCAGCTGTGGTGCGTACCTGTAGTTCCAGCATTGGGAGACTGAGGCAAAAGCATAGCAAGTTCAAACCTGGCCAGGACAGCTTGACAAGATTCTGTTTCAAAATAAAAAGGGCTTGGAATGAAGCTCAGTGGTTAGGTCCTAGATTCAACCGCTATACTGGGGAGAAAAATTACCCAGGCAATTGAGATTCCTTAGTGTTCTAAAATTTCTAAACGTCAGCAACACTCCTAAAGTCAACTCCCTGTCAGTCCTGGTAGTGTAGCCCACTGACATTAGATTTGTAAGTTAAGGACAATTTTCTGAGGAAAGTTTATGTAGTTTTACCTTGTTATTAACTGTCTTAGAAGAACACAGAAGGTTAGAAACTCTTCTGTTTGGACCAAGGATATAGACCAGTTGCATAGCACATGCCTGGCAAGCACAAGGTCCTCAGTATGATTCCTGGTAGCAAAAAAAAAAACAAAAAACAAAACACTTTGGTTTGTAAGTTAGCAAATTTGAGAGATGGGTTTACTTAAATAACAATAAACTAACTGAAATGTGATGGCCAGCGCCCCTCAGCTTCCAGTGTATTCACACAATTTTACGAGTTAGTCTCTGTTATTTATAAAGAATTATAGTCTCTGTTATTTATAAAGAATTTCTTCTTTCCTCTAGTCATAAACCAGGCAGTACCTCAACTAAGCCCCCAAAGAGTCAGCCATGCCCAGTCTCACCGAGAACTGTGGGGAGCAGTAAGTAAAGAATGAGGTGGCAGGGAGATCGGATAAAGTTTCGAGAATACTGAAGACATTTTTTTACCTGCTTTGAAGGAATAGAATTTCTCTAACTTCTAAGATTGCTACAATGCTACATGGTCTCTTCACTCTTATTTCAACCTAGGAACTAAAGAAGTACAGTTCTACACACACGTATATCTCTGTCGATTTTGTGTTGTGCAATAATATTCCTGAAGCGGATGCTTTGTAAAGAGAGGTATACGTAGCTCACAGTTTGGGAGACTGAAGGCCAGCACTGGGCATCCTCCTCTTTTCCTCCAGGGACTCTACCCTGCTGCACCACAGCCTGGCAGACCAGCAGGAATCAGCTGCTGCCCAAGGGACACGTAGGAAGACAAGAAGCCGGATTCAGGTCCAGCCTCTACTTTGTGTGATAGTTGCCATTAAGGAAAACTAAATGGGTCCCTGAATAACTGATTCATCTCACCCAAGGGTGATGCTCCGACCTAATCCTCTCCCTCTGGACCCTGCCCCTTAAAAGTTCCCGTCATCATCGCCATACTGGAAATCATGCATCTCGCATGTGACTGTGGAACACTCAAGCTACATCCAAACCAAACACATACACACGTCAGAAGTGGTAACACACACCAAATATGGATACAAGTGTGTATAGTAACACTACAGTATCTTGCCAGAGAATGATAAATGCTAAATTTAAAATGGCCATGATGGGCCCTGCATGGTGGCCCATGCCTATGATTCCAGCACTCAGGAGACTGAAGCAAGATCACTGTGAGTCCAAAGTCATCTGGGCTCCATAGTGAGTTCAAGGCCAGCCTGAATTATACAGTGAGACCTTGTTTTAGTCAGGATTCACAAAGGAAAAGATTTAATACAGGACATACAATTTATAGGATTATTTAAAAATATTCACCCAAAGGATCAAATGCAAGAGTATAGAAGACCTGTCCGTACACTAGAGACCCAAAGAATCCAGCTGAGGGCCTGGATCCCATGGCAATGTCCTGCACAAGTCCAGCTAGAGGCCTAGAGCCATGACAATGTCTCATGCAAGTCTGCATCAAGGATCTGCACTGGGAAGGCCCAAAAGTCAGTAGTGGACGATAGAAAGTGCACCAGTAGGATGAAGGATCTTTGCCCACAGACAGGGATCTGCACTGGAGCCAGGCAGCAATGCTCAAGGTAAGGACCAGAGCTCCCCAGAAAACAATCACAACCATCCTCAGTGAGAGAGGATCTGAGCTCCTCTGATAAGAACAACTGAGTCCATATCAGGAAAGCCAGTGTGACAAGCTTCTCCAGGAGAATCAACAGCACACCACCTTCCCCTCCAGGTTCTCCTTTTATGCTGTTGGCAACAGTCCTCAGGTGGGCCTTCACACCCAGCACCACGCTGAGTCAGGTCAGCTGCATGTTACAAGTTGACCGTAGTTAATTTACCACAGCCCTATCTCAAAAATAAATAAATAAAACGGCTATTATCAAGCCCAGCTCGATGGCACATGCCTGGACAGTTTGGTGATTTAGTAAGACCCTGTCTCAAAATAAAAAATGGACTGGTGATTTCAGTGTGAAGTTCATGATGAGTACTGCAAACATAAATAAATGAATACCCTTGATATACAGAGCAGAATGGTGTTTTGAGGGAGAGGGTTGTCTTTAAAAAAAAAAAAATGTTTTTTAAAGATCTCACCATGTAGTTCAGGCTCAAACTCGAATTCACAGTGATCATCTTGCTTCAGCCTCCCAAGTTCTAGTATTTCAAATATATGCCACTGCGCTTGGCTCAATGATGTTTTAGTAGGTTTCTCTGAAACTCTGTGAGTTTCACTTAAACCAGTATGGTCATGTTATTCTTACAATCATCTTCTCAATACTGCTTCTTTGAAACATTACAGATTTTTCTTAAAAAATTGACCTTGGTGACACAGGCCTATAATACCAGCGATTTAGGAGACTGAAGCAGGAGGACCACAAATTCAAGGACAGCCTGGGTAACTTAGAAGGACCCAATCTCAAAGTAAAATAAAAGTATATTTAAAGGCAGGGACAGCAGATATCTGAGGATGTAGCTCAGTACTCCCTGGGCTCAATCCCCAGTACCAACTGGTAAACAGCCAAGTGACCAAATGAGTGATGGGCTCAGTGAAGCAAGTGTGCCCCACCAGCTGGTCGGCCCTTGAGGGAGAGAACGATTCAGTGTGACCAAGCGTTCCAGCTTTCATACATGAAAAGATGAACTGAAATGGGGAACACAGACTGGGGATGGGGACAGGTGGACAATCAGAAGAGTGGCTTTAGATGTGTTGCATCAGAGGTGCTTCGGGGACACCCTGAGATGACCAACCAAGAACCTACAGCTATAAGAGAAGCAAGATTGAAGTGTAGACCAGGGGCCCTCGCCATCCCTACAGGCCTGTGTCACTTTATCATTAAGCACAATCAAGTCTTTAAAAAATCCTCCCCCTTCTGCAGCTGCTTCTGCTACTTGTTTTCTTCTCCTCTTTTTCTTGTCCAAAGTCCCCAGAATGCATCCTGGTCCCCCTGGCTTCATAATTTAATTCCTCATGGGATTTCAGCTTGTGACACCATGAAGGCCTCCTCCTTGAAATACTCTCCTGCCTTCATCATCATTTGCTTTCTGGTTTTCTCTCCACTCAGTATTTCTCTGTATCTTTGCAAAGCTGTGGCAATGGAAACCTTTTGTTGTTCCTGACCATGACAGTTGCCGCTAACCCTGGGTGGCCCCTAGGCACTTGCAGTGTGGCTAGAAGGGCTGAGGAACTGAAATTTTTATTTAAGTTTAATAAATGTAAATTGAAACCGCCACCTGCGAGCAGGGAGTTTTATGTTGGACAGTGCAGTCTTCAGAATCTCTTTTTCTCCCTCTAGCACCTGAATATGAAAATGACTCCAGACTAGATTTTGACTCCTGGGCCTCCCCTCCGGAGCTCTTGTGGAGCCCTGACAGGCCTGCAGCCCCAGCCCTCTCCTCTAAATTCAGGCCTCAGCCTTATCTGGGTTCTGTTCTTCACCCTCAGGCAACTTACATTCTTCCAGAGTGTCTCACTCCACAGCCAACTCCAGATGTGCACGGCTGCACTTAGACCCAGCCCTGCCCGGCTGAACCAGCTCCACCTCCTGCTGAGGCTGGTGGCGACAGCACCCTGCTGTAGAAGCCAGCCCTGAAGGCACCTTTGACCCCTCACTCCCTACCTCTCCCTTAGGCAGCCCATGACCTGCTGGCAAGTTTTTCTGCATAATCTCAAAGGACACCCTGAGATGACCAAAAGAAACTTGTTCACTTCCTTGGAACTACAAAATCTGGTGTGTATTTTTGTTTTGTTTTGTTTTGTTTTTTGGGGGGGGGGGCTCTTTTCTTTCTTTGGTATGGAGGATGGAACCCAAGGTCTCACACTGAGCTATATCCCCAGCACTTTTTTAAAAATAATTTTTTTTTCTTGAGACAGCAAGCAGCTCACTAAGTCACCCAGACTGGCCTCGACTTTGTGATCCTCCTGTCTCCACCTCCCAAGAAGCTGAGATTACAGGTGTGCACCACTACAACCAGTGGCCTGAAGCTACAAAATTGATCAAATCCCACTCAGCTGGACACTCTGGCTCCTACTCTCAAGACGGCAGTCCCCATTAAAGACAGAACAGAAGCGGTTCTAAACTCAAATAATAGGAATAATGGGTTTATTGCCAGAGAAATCCCCCAGTCCCATTCAGAAATGTTTTGGGTCACAGCGGAGGGAGCTGTCCTGGGTGGGCTTCTGTAGCCCTGGTGGGACCCCAGACCTCCCTGCCCCTTCGTGTAGTACGTTTGCCACCATATTCATGTTCTTTCCTCTGGCTCAAAAATGGTTAGTGATTCCCACACAAGGGCATCTCCCAGCTCCTCCCTGTTAATCTCTCACCTCTGAGGGCTGATTGCTCCTGCAGACCCAGTATTTGCCTTCCTGCTCCTTCCCTCTTGCCAGTCCCAACAAGACTTTCAGCTTCCTCCAAGTCCCGCCTTCTCCCCTGTCACCCACTTGCATCCCACTGTCCATGCAGGACCGGGCCCTAAGTTTCCCTTACACTCAGAGCACCTCTCAGTTGTGCACTGAATTCATGATACATCCACAGCTTGATCACGAGCACTTTGTGCACAGCCAAACATCATACCCTTTTGTGGTTTGCAAGCCACGATTTTCAAAGAAAAAAAGAAGTATACTTTGAAAACAAAACAGATCTTTGTGGCACATGGGGCACGTTTTTTTAAATTTATGACTTTTAATTCACTTGAATTTCAAATACTAGAGGAAAATGTAGGAGGTTTTACTACCTTATCAAAGGAAACGTTGTTTAATGAAAGATTGGGAAACAGTTCTTTAGTGATGATCAAATAGAAGATAGTTAACAAATACCCACTGAACAAGTCATTGATTTCAGTAAACCCCGATTTGTTCTTCAGACTTCTAATGGAGAAATTTCAGATTACTTATTTTCATGGAGAAATAGTTAATGACCTATTGGTTATAAAGTGGCCACAAAACTAATGGTCAACAGTTGAACAAATTTTTAAAAACTTACAAGACAATCTTTAAGTATTCTTATTACCTACCATTTCAGATATATATATATAGTGTGTGGTCTATATGTAAATTATAAAACATAATAAATAATAAATCACCAAGTTTAAGAGATTTCTTTTATTGATAGATTACCCATAACTGAAGTATTCTATTACCCTTTAAAACAAGTATGCTTTGGGCGGGGGATGTAGCTCAGCAGCACAAGAACCAGGGGGCAAGTATGAGGTCATGAGTTCAATCCCCAGTACCAAAACCAATAAAATAAGTGTGCTTAGTTTGGCTCTAATTATATATACTTCAGTGAATTGTTTTCGTTCATTAGTATATAAATTTATTTAAATTCTATAGTCAGAATTTTTGCCTGACTTATTTGAATGATCTTGTTTCCAGCATGCTTATTTACTCATCTCTTAAATTTTTCCTTCTTTATTTTGAATGCTCTCACTTCACAGTCCCAGGAGATAATCTTTCTACTTCATATTTCCTCCACGTTGAACTGAATAAGCCACTTATGTGCTGATGTTTCTAGTCTACTCAAGTCATTTCGTTCCTTCTTTGTATCGACTGACACTCCCTCTAGTTCTGTATAACAAGCTTACTGCATGTTCCTTCTTCCAAGTCACTGACATATAAAATGAATAAAATTGGTCCTAATATTGATTACTTGAGCTTTATAACCTGTCCATTCCAAAGTATCCCACACTTTGATATCAAAATCGATGTTTAATTGACTTAAGCAGTTCATCCCTACGTCATAGGAACCTAACTTCTGGAATCATTGTCTGTATAGCATCTTTTCATGGCCCTTTATCCCAGCACCCAAGTAATTGGTTCATTCTTCCCTCAGCTGGTATTTCTTATTAGATCCAGAAGTTATTTCGCATCAGTGAGGCGGATGAGAATTCATGCTGACTCCTTTTCTAATCATTGATTTCCTACAAAACCTACCAATATCTTCTCTACAGAAGTTAAACTTGATATTTCTGAATCATGAGCTTAAGAGAAAAGGGATATTTATAGACTGAACAATAACTCAATGAGGGTTTTATTTTCTGTAACTCACAGTAAAAGATAAAAGTATTTTAAATTTCCTTTGTCTTTATCAATGAATCCAAATGTTTATTAAGAGTCAAGCGATACTAATTCATTTTATATTTGAATAAAAGTCATAATTTTAATTCTTCTTTAAAAGTAGCCCTTAATAGAATATATAATTAAACATGACTCGAACATACTTTCATAACATTTCCACGAGGTCAAAAGTCATCCCATTTAAATTAAACTAACACTCCATATCATGCATCCGTGAATCTAAGGCATTATTATCAAATGATATGTTTATAATTTATAACCCACTAAGAAGTAAAACAACTGCCAATTAAACTATAACATTATGTTTTTAACCAAAAAAATCCCAACACGTGGGAGGCTGAAGCAGGGGGATCATCATGAGTTTGAAGCCAGTCCAGGCCACATAGAGAATTCAAGGCCAGCCTGAAGTACATAGATAGATGCTGTGTCAAAAATAAAATAAAATTTTAAAAAGGAATAAAATGATACCAGATACCTGTAATCCCAGAATTCTGGGAGGCTGAGGCAAGAAGATCATAAGCTTGAGCCCAGCCTAGACAATCTAGCAACTTAGTGAGAGCCTGTTTCAAAATTAAAAATATCAGAAAGGGGTCAGTGCCAAGGCCTTGGATTCAGTCCTAGGCTGTGAGTGGGATGGAAAGAAAAAAATTTTAATTGCAATAGTGAAAAATCTCATGGTCAAAATTCATAGAACTGTACCCCCAAAATGGGTGAGCTTTATATATATAAATTACACCTTAACTTTTTTTAATGGGAGAAAGAAGTAAACAAAGATATTCTCCACGTAAAAAGCCCAGTAGAACATTCTATGAGAATGTCCCAAGATATGCTGCAGATCCTGTCTCTAAAGGTTTTATTTATTTATTCATTTTTGGTTTTATGAGACAGGGTCTCAGGTTAGCTCTCCTGCCTCAACCTCCCAAAAGTGAGAGTTGGGTGTGAGCAGCCATGCCTGGTTTGAAGGCTTTTAACACTGACCTTTTAATTGTGGGAATTTTTTTAGGAGGAGACAAAATATAAGACCATGGGCCTAGAGGTAAGTGTTTGAAAGTAGGTAAAACCCTGGATAAAGCAGAGGAATGGAAAAAGGTACACACTTTTTAAAGTTTATTTACTGTCTACTAAAAGAAAATGCATGAAGTGGTCAAGTCAATAAACCTACAGAACTCCCCACAAACACGCAAGTGTGTCTCTGGAAATAGAAGGACAATATAATTGCAAGAAGATGCATAAACATGGTGGATTTGTATGCATCCATGTGGTCACTTGAAAACCAGAAGCAGCAGAAAACTTTGCAGGTAGTAGAACTTCAATGAATTTATTGATTTGACAGATATTTAACTTCTTTTTTTTTTTTCTTTTTCTTTTTCCTTTTTATCGGTACCAGGGATTGAACGCACGACTGCCTGCTTGCAAGGCAGGCGCTTATGCCGCTGAGCTAAATCTCCAGCCCCAGATACTTAACCTCTTATCTTTAACTTTTATTTAACCTATTATCCTATTATTAATCAGTTGTTCCTAACCTGTTTTCTGTTGTGTCTTAGATTTATTTATTTTATTTTTAATAAATTTTGTTATTTTGGAATAGTTTTAGATTTATGAAAAAAATTACGAAAAATCCAGCAATTGTAAAAAATTACAATCTCAGCTACTCAGGAGGCTGAGGCAAGACAAAATTCAAGGCCAAGCCCAGGCAATTTAACAAGATCTTGTCTCAAAATTAAAAAAAAAAAAAAAATAGGATCTAGGGATGCAGTTCAGCAGTAAAGCTGATGGCTGAAGTCCTAGAGTCAACCCCTAGTACAGCAAAACAAAACAAAGATATTATGGATTAAAAACTCCAGTACTCTGGAAAGGCTGAGGCAGGAGGATAAGTTGGAAGTCAGCCTGGGAAATTCTGCAACTTAGTGAGACCCTGTCTCAAAACAAGGAATGAAAAAGGACTGGGCTGTAGCTCAGTACAAAAGCCCTGGGTTCAATTCCCAGAACCTAAAATGGTAAGAAGAAAGACAACACAGAGTTCCCATATACATTTAACCCAGGTTCCTCCAGTGTGGACTCATTAGTTTGCCAGGACCATCCTGATTTTAGCACTGCAAGGCCCATTTCCAAAGGAACCCCTCTCCACGGCAGCTCTTATGGCCAGTCACCCTGCACCGTTAGCATCATCCACTAGCCCGGCGCATTTGTCGAAGCTAAAAAACGAACAGCGCATTTCTGCTAAACTCCAGACTTCCTCTAGGTTTTGCCCGTTTTTCCATGGCTGTTATTTTTCTGTTCCAGGGCCGCACCGAGGACCCCACATTCACTGTGTTTAGGCCTCATGTCTTAGGGCTCTCCAGTCTATTTCTCCCTTTTCCTCGTTTCTCACACCCTTCCTTCTGTTAGGAGTTCTGGTATTCTGTGGAATGTGCCGCAGTTTGGGTCCATTTGGTGTTTTCCTCATATTTAGACTGTATCATGGGCTTCGGGGCCCTAATTTATTTTTAAACTCTCCAAATGTCAGTGCTTATTTTCATGGTCACATTCACCATGATGGATTTCAAATTCCACAGAAGATCATTTAAGAAAAGGGACTAAATTAAATCATGCAACCAAGACCATACTATAGGTCAGAGTGAATTTTCTGATTCTAAATGTAGTTCTCACATTACTGTTGCAAAAAGGTCAAAAGTGGATGATGTAGCTATGACAGTGACAAGAAAAAAAAAAGGTCAAAATCAAAATTGCAAGGCAAGCGTAGTAGTGCATGCCTGTAATCCAGGCCCTCTGCAGGCTGAAGCAGGAGCATCAGGAGTTCAGGGCCAGCCTGGGCTACATAATAAGACTCTGTCTCAAAAAAATAAATTTTAAAGAATCACGATTGCTTCAAAATTTTTTTTAAAAAATTTTGAACTTGGGGGGCTGGGGATTTAGCTCAGCGGCATAAGCGCCTGCCTTGCAAGTGTGCGGCCATGAATTCGATCCCTGGTACTGATAAAAAAGAAAAAGACCAAAAAAAATTTTTTTTGAACTTGAAAGATGACAGAGCTCACTCATGCCCAAGTACCTTTGCAGCCATGAGACTTTAGTGTTTTTTCTCTATATATGTTTTTTGGTAGATATTGGACTACTATTATATACTATTTTCATAAATGAAATCATTACATCATTAATATTATTTTATATATTCAGTATCTCTGGTGTGTGTGTGTGTGTGTGTGTGTGTGTGTGTGTGTTTTGGAGCCAGGGTCTCACTGTGTAGCCCAGGCTGGCCTTGAATTCATGTTAATCCTCTTGCCTCAGTTTCCCAAGTGCTAGGATTACAGGTGTGCACCACCATGCCAGCTCACTTTGCTTTTTAAATGAAAATTAACTATTTTCATAGTTAACTAGACAACAAGACTTTACATTGAAGAAAAAAGTAAGTAAATAAAAAAGGAGAGCTTGAGGCATGAGGTTGGCTGGGCCTTGTTCATTCTTGGTAGTCATAGTTGGCTTCTTTTTTAAATTGACCAAAATTGTATATACAGATGTATGGTGTGCTTTTGTTGTGCACATTGCTAAGGATCAAATCTAGGGTGTTATGCCTGATAGGCAAGTGCTGTCCTACTGAGCTATACCCTCAGGCCCAAGATTGGTTTGGTTTGGTTTGGTTTTGATTTTTGAGGTAGGGTATCACTCTGTAGTTTAGACTGGCCTCAAATTTGCAGTGATCCTCCTGCCTCAGCCTCCTGAATGCTGGTGTGCACCACCATACCCAGTGACGTCCTAAGTATGGTAAGTGATTTAAGGCTGAGTGCCTTTCCATCATGTATGTATGTACCATCTTTTTTTTACGCCTTCTTTGATCATGGACACTGAAGTTGCTTCAGTATCTTGGCTGGCGTGAACACAGAAGTGCTGGGGTCTCTTTGACACTGGCTTCACCACCACTGGCTGTGCACCCCATAGTGAGACTGCTGAATCTCATGTGCTGTGGCCCAAATGTCACCTCATGTTGGAAATTATTTACCATTGCAATGGGATTAAGAGGTGATCGGGATTAACGCCATTACTGTGGGAGTAGATTTATTATCGCCAAAGTGGGTTTCTGATTCAAAGGGTGAGTTTGGCCTAATTTTCTCCATCCTTGAGGGTTTGGTATCCATCTGCCATGATATGACATAACAAGAAGGTCCTCACTACCGTAGCTGTGGTGGCATCTCGCTGTAATCCCAGGATTCAGGAGGCTAAGGCAGGAGAATTGTCACCAGTTCAAGACCAGCCCAAAACACATAGTCAGACCCTGCCTCAAAAAAAAAAAAAAGTTCTCAGGCCAGAAATGTAACTCAGTGGTACAGCACCTGCCTGGCAAGCATGAGATCATGAGTTTGATTCCTAATACCAAAAAAAAGTTCTTACCTCTGTAGATGCTGATGCCATTATCTTGAAATTCCCAGCTTCCAGAACTGTAAACCAAATAAACCTTTATTATTTATAAAATATCCAGCCTGTAGTATTGGTATTGTATTTTAGTAGCAGGAAATGCCCCCAAGAAGCAACATGGTAGTTTTTTATTTGTTTCTTTGCAGTACTGGAGATGGAACCCAAGGCCTTCGTAATTCACTATATCCCCAGCCCCTCTTTTTACTTTTTATTGTGAGACAGGGTCTTACTAGGTTGCTAAATTGCCCAGAATGGGTTCCAACTTTCAACCTTCCTGCCTCAGCCTTCCAGACTTCTGGGATTACAGGCATTTGTCACCATCCCCAGGTCTATTTTTAATTTTCTAAGGATCCTCTCTACCGTTTTTCCAAAAGGGCTGTACTAATCTACAATCCCACCAATAGTGTAGCAGCCTTCTCTTTTCTGCACATCCTCACCGACATGTCTTCCATCTCTTTGATAACAGCCATCTTAACAGATATATGCATAATTTGATTTTGTATAGTGAATCAAGGGAATCGGGAGGCTCCCCTCCCAAGATATTCCCTGGGATATTTCTGTCACAAACTCACCATTCATGATTTATTTCTTTTTTCCTTTGTTTTATTTTTTATTTGTTTGTCTTTTTGAGACATGGTCTCGTTATGCACTTCAGGCTGGCCTTGGGCTCACTTTGCAGTCCAGGCTGGTCTTGAACTTGCAATGATCCTCCTGCCTCAGCCTCCCGAGTGCTGGGATTACACAAATGTGCCACCTTGCCCAACTTCACAGTTTATTTCTAAGTGCCTAACCCAGTACCCAGACAAAGAAAGTAAGGAACTGTCAGCAGTCAGGTGCTGTCTGGGAGGTCCTGAGGTTGGTGAACTGGGGCTTGGTGCTGAGTCTGACATGCAGATTCTCCTTCAGCCTTGCAGGACTATTTTCAGATCCGCCCAACTGCCTTTGAGGTGAGCAAAGCATGCTGCTTGGGAAAAGGACCCTGAGTGGCCTCGAGTAAAGTGGGAGCTGCTGAGAGAGGGGCTGTGCTCAGTGTGTCTCCTGGTCACCCAGCTTTGGTCCTCAGGGAGAGGCCTTCTTGATGCTCAAAGCTGTCAAAACTAGTGAGAGAACTGGTTTTCCTACCACCCCAGTCACTATGCCGAGAAGCTGCTCCACTTCTAAAGCTACACATCAGAACCACCCAACACTCACAAACACCAGAACGATCCTCCACTCAGTCGGGGCCAAGGCCACAGCTCTGACTCGGCTTGGAGAAGCTGTGCTCCGCAAATGTTTCCTTCAGCACCTCTCACTGCCTGCTTTCTAGAGTTCCCTTGTGGGCAACTGTTCTGCACGCCAGTCTTGATATCGCCACAGCGTGCAGGGGAGTGGCAGGGCTGTCCTGGCTTGCACTGAAGCTGGGCGCCCAGCCAGCCCATGGATCCGTCTGGGCGCGTCCAGTGGGCCTGCAGGAATCTCTGCATGAAGGACGAAGGGCACTCGGGAAAAAGACATCAGGAGGCACTGGGAGCGGGGACAAGTCACAGGCAGCAAGTCACTGGCAAAAATTTGAAAACTATGGGCTCCCCGCACAAATATACCACTCTGGTTGTGTTTGTGCATGTGTGTATGCATGTGTGTATATATGCGTGTGCAAATGCAAGTGCACAACACAAGATGCACTGCATTAGTACAAAAGCTGGCCCTTACAGCACTGCAGATCAGCCCACAACTGTACTGTAGAAAACAAGATGACTTCTGCTTCCCATTGCCCAGGGCTCTGCCTCTGCGACCCTGCTAGGTAGCTCTGAACACCAGCAGTTTCTGTACTTCAGAGACCGCCCACATCAGGAATTCTCCCCCTCCCCCATCTCTGATGATTTTGCAAGAGGTTCTTGCTTATGCAGTTCAGGCTGGAGTTGAACGCACTATGTAGCCCAAGCTGGCCTCAAATTGTAGCAGTTCTATTGTTTCAGCCTCCCAAGTGCTAGGATTTTGGTGAGCTCCACAGCCCTCCACTAGGAACCCTTCGCCTAGGGGCTGCAGCCTCCTGGGAGTCCAACCATAGGTAAAGAGTTCTTGTACTCCCAGAAGGTGCACACAACTCACAGAGAGTATGTGTTGATTTTTCTGGAAAGAGGTTCTGTTTCATCAGGTTCTCGAGAGAGGATGTGATCCTCAAAAGGTTAAGAGCAATGTCCTGAGTAACTGCCAACTAAACACTGGAGTGGGAACAGATTGTGTAAGATTGTGGAAGCGCTGCTACGCCAAGTACCAGCCAGGGAAATGTAGCCCTTTTGTTTGTTTTTCTTTTTCTCAGTTGATGTGACTTAATTTTACCTTGAGGCATCAATGACCTGGCCAAACCCTGGTTGTGTGGAATCAATGTCCTACCCAGGCCTCAAGCCCATCTCGCTCGAGTCCAGCTTGTCCCCAGCCAAGGCCACAGTCCCCACCTGCACTGCGGCTGCCTCTTCTGCAACGGCCGCTCTGTGCCTGGTATTCAGATGCACACACAACCCCTCTTCCACCTCCTCCCATCCCAGTGTCCAACACAGCCCATGTCCTTAGTTACCACTGGATGAGGGAATGAGCAAATCATAAGTCCGTTATATCTCCTAGACCTTTTTTTACCCTCTCTGCTAACCCAGTTTGCATTTTAAGTATGTTCCTCATAACTTATATTGTCCAGGCATTTGATTTACTTAGTTATCCAACATTTGCCTGCCTCATCAGTTTGCTTGGTCTCATCAGACTGCTCAGAGGCAAAGATCACTTACAAACCCAACTTATGTAACCCTCCAAGCCCCTCGGGAAGGGTCCCGGGCCCTCCAGCACATCCATCTGTCCGGTGGATCCCAGCAGTACAGACAGGCCAGGAAACACATTTCATGAGACACAGGCACAGACAGCCTGGATGCCGGTAGAAGTGGGAAATAAAAGAAAAGCAGCTCTTAAATTAGGAATTAAGCAAAGGAGTCAAATCATCAGGTTATGGAATTAGATTCTAAAGAGGCGATGAGCCAGAAAGGGAGACGCCTGAACCTGTCCATAGAGGCAAGAAGGCAGCCTGGCTGCAAAGCCAGGCCGTGCCCAACGGAACCATTCAGAGCTCCGGAGCAGGCCAGTGCAAACCATGCAAGAGCTGCCCATTTTTTTGTATTTGGTCTGTTCCACTTTTGTGTCAGGCTCTTCCTGTGTTCAAAAACCCCTGACTGCAGTTATTATATGTAAAACGATGTTGATGAAATTGATTTCAATAGTCCATTTTCAAAGTAGAACGCAGGCAGGGTATTTGTGAACAGATCTGAGCACATTCCTGATTGTCACAGAGGGGCACCTTGGAGACCTGGCGACTTCCTCCACTTTTTCTCCGGTCTTCTCAGTTGGATACTGTTTTTACTTATTTACACATCCACTCACATGTTAACCGGACAATCGAGTCACCATCTGATTGTGTTATCTTGAAGTAAGTGCCCATGACACCCTAATGACTGAAATGCATTAAAGAATGATCTAGGGATATTGATTAACTGTTAACAGGTAGAGTGTCAGTGTGAGATTTAACAGTCCCACAGGCCTGGCTCACAGTAGGGAGAGTGAAAGTTGCTGAAGTTAAGATTAATGCCAGCACTTGGGAGGCTGAAGCAGAAGGACTTCCACAAGTTGAGATCAGCCTAAACTACATAGTAAGGTCTTGTCTTGAAAAAAAAAAAAAAAAAAAAAACAACAACAAGAAGAAATTAAGGTTAAGCCATTTGATGGCTGCATGCAGTAGTTTAGCTAATGATTCTAAATGCACCACTAAAACCCAGATGTAATTTTAGAGTGAATGCAGTTTTAGAGAAATTAATCTCACACTGCTCATTTATCTTATCACAAGTTTAAAGTGTTCCATTCATCAAGTTCACATGGAGTGCCTACGTGTGGGATCCATCATGACACAGAACAAAGATCCCACCCTGGGAAGTTTACATCCTAACAGAAAAAGAGTCCCATCTGTGTGTCATCTGTCAGCCCTGGCAGTAATTCTGCATCTTTTCTATAGGTTTGCATTCTTTTAAGTTATCAGTCTTGTTTGTCCCTGGTGTTTACACCTTTGGGTCAGAAGGTATATTCTCAGACCGCTGGGTCTTTGGAGAATCCGCATTTGTGGGCCCCAGACCCATACCAAGCCTTTGTATATGTACCACCACTGTTAGAGACAGCACCATTCTCTTTAGCCTCAGCTTTCCAAGCTCTGGTCACAGAGACTCAGGGCAGAGGAGGGAAAGTATGTGCAGGTCCAGCTCAATCCATTACTCCCAAAGAGGAAAATCAGATCAGAAAAGCAATGGACTTGCCACTGTCATGGAAGGGTCTGCATGTGTACTTTGGCCCTGTCAGCCAGCCTAGCACCTTTCTATCTTATACTCTTTTCCCACAAAACCAAACCACCAAATGGCACCCCCTGTGGAATCCAACAGGCCCAAAGAACCAGAGAATGAAGAGCCACTTGGTCAGAAAGTGCTCACACTTGGAATAATAAGAGAGGACCGAATATCTGAACACTGGGAATCCACCTAGGCTATGTATTTGAGTATCTTGATATCTATCGTCCTGCCACTGCTAATAGGATTAAAGTCAGGCAGGCCCTGGTGTGCTGAATCCTGAAAGCCAGTGACTACTGTCCCACTACAGTTCAGTGACAAATCTTAAGAATTTGAAAATCTGTACTCTCTAAATGAATTTACATATTTCTGTAATTTCTTTCACAATTTACCACAATGAGCTTATTTTAAAAGGGTGCGCCGATGTTGTGAGAGCTGGGCTGGACTAAGCTAAGAGGAGGGAATCTTTTTAGGGCTTTTTCTGCACTGGGACCAGGCACTACAGCTGCCTGACCAGTTGTGCAAATCCACTGGGCTTAGAGAGACCAGGAACCTGGGAAGCTCAAGTTTGCCTCTCATCTGAGATTTCCGTTAGGGAACCCTAAAGAAAGTTAAAACTTTAATAAGAAACCACATATGATCCAAGACACCTATGCATAATTCATTGGCTTTTACAGTCCTTACCAACTAATCAATTAGCGGTTAAACAACAGTATGGGTTTGGTGTCAGATTTAATTCCTTCACATACCAGTTTTATGTCTTGGGGCAAGATCCTTAACTTTTCCAAGCCTAGTTTTCTACCCATAAACTAGAGACAATAAAACATGCCTGATCTGCCTCTGAGGTTGTGAAAAGTAAGCAAACAAGCATACAAATGCTTTTTTTATAAACTGTGAGGCACTGTAAAATTTTAATTATCTCTATCAGCATTCAACTTCACTTTCTAAATTAAGCTCAGTCTTAAATTTAGTAGTGAAATGAACTTAAAACTCTGCTCTGGGGAAGGTACATGTTACTAATGTCAATTTTAAAAATATAGACTACAAAACAAATTCCTGAAGTTACAATTATGTGCGTGAAAATAATTGTTCTTTTTAAAATATAGTTTCTTTCTCTTATCAAGCGAAAGCTTAAAAAAGAGCCACTGGGCCGAGGTGATTTTTACTCTCATATTTTAAGGAGCAATTTTTACTCAGTTGGTCCATCTAGAATAGAGCTACAGCCCAACTCGTTCTCAGTAGCCACTGCCCATCCTTCAAAGGGCACGCACACTTTGATGACAAAGAAAATCTCATTCTTTGGATCCTGTACTTGAATTTTCCACCAAAGAAACACTTATTAGTTGGTCCCACATTGTATGAAAACCTTCTTTGCTGCGATAAGCAAAGCTCTTCAACTTTCAATCACTTTGATCCAAAACGGATTTTACAGATTTGGCTGCCAGGACAGGTTGACGGATAGGCTGATCTCCATTAATGCACAGGAGCGAGGAATAGCCTGCCAGTGTAATCATTCTTAAATCCACATCTGCCAGCCTCCAGGGCATAATTAACATTATTTTATTTTATTTATAAAGCTGCAGTCTGTGCAACCCTGCCCTTGGGTGTTGGTAGAGAAAACGAGCATATTATAACAAATAAAATATTATGGAACAACAAGTTATAGCTTATACTAATTAAACATGAGAACCATAAAATAGCCTTATTGCCAGGCAGCTGGGAGAAGAGCAAAGTCCTTTAACCACTAAGACTGGGACACATTGAAAGAAGAGATTTTTCCTGAGCTATTCAAGAGACATGGGCATCGGTAGAGGGAAGAACTGGAGAACAGTGAGCTTTAGTAGGAGTAAATTACTCCCCAGCCAAGCTCACAAAGGGTTGCTGAGTAAGGTAATAAGCCAGTGCTGCCCCAAAGACCACAGCAGGGCAAGGTCATATTTGATTCCTAAGATGTGTAGTCCATCTTTAAATCACTCACTGAAGCTTTCCTATCAGTCTTATATGATGTTATCTTTTTCATTTTCCAAAATAAGCAGAACTATATATATATATATTTGAAACCAGAGCCTTGAGCATGCTAAGCAAGTACTCTATCATTAAGCCACACCTCCAGCACCCCATTCTTTTTTATTTTATTTTATTTTTTGTGTGTGTCTTTTTCCTTTTCATCGGTACCAGGGATAGAACTCACGACTGCCTGCTTGCAAGGCAGGCGCTTATGCCGCTGAGCTAAATCCCCAGCCCCTCCCATTCTTTTTTATTTTTTGACTCAATATTATTTTAAAACTTAAATACTACTTAACTGCTCCATGTATACAAATCATAACACTAAAAATACGTATTACAAATAAGTACACACACATATATAAAAGCCTATACACAGACTAATACATTATATGCATGCACTCACAAATATATCTGTGAACTTACAGGCCCTTCCACAGATGGAACAACATAGGGAAACTATTTACCTACAATCCCAAATACAGACCCAGTCTAGTAGGCTTCCTTAAAACAAGAGTATACTCTAATTTTTCTTTAAACTTCTACAGTTTTGCATTGCTATCAAAATATTTTTGGAAATTCTGTAATGTTTCTCCTTTTCCCTTGGCTTCTTATTTCTGGCAAGGACTAAGCCCCAAAATATCTTTCCTCTGGGACACTGAAATAACGGTCCCAAAGCAGCTGCTTGAGCTATAGCTATTCAGAGATTGGGGCCGAATTTCCAAGGAAGGCCGCTTGTAACTGAGTCAAAGCCCAGCCTCCCAAGACCTTCAGAGACCAGGTGTGTGTGTGGCTTTTGTCTTTCTGGATCCTCTCATTTTCGTTTGCAATTCTGTCTGTTGTTTCACTTCTCCTTCTTCTCTCTTGTTGTTTCTGCCCTAGCCCTTGTCTGGGTTTTATTTTAGATGTGCAGAAAGAAATCCTCCAGCCCCACCCTGGAACCTACTTCCCCAAAGCTCCCTTCCTGTCATGGCGCACAGTGCTGGATTCCTGTCATCCTCGACCACCTCCCTTGAGTTTAAGAGCAACTTCAGAGCACATCTGGCCGGTGAAAGAGGCCACCACCATCAACAAGTACATCTGCCTGGTGACCTGTACTGAGTCTGCCTGCAGACCAGCAAGGCTTGGGGTCCATTATGTGGCCCCCTGGGGCCTCTTCTGCACTGGAGCCTGAGCCACACACCTTGAGCTCAGCAGCTCTCAGCTAGAATCACCTGGGAATTTTTTCTACAAATACCTTTATCA
This sequence comes from Cavia porcellus, assembly GCF_034190915.1. Lineage (NCBI taxonomy): Eukaryota > Metazoa > Chordata > Mammalia > Rodentia > Caviidae > Cavia > Cavia porcellus. Next base: position 61,509,782 of record NW_026947495.1, read on the forward strand.
AAAAATTGTTTTCCAAACAAAAACAAAAAAACCCCTTTGTTCAGGCCCATTGAGCTGAATCTCTGGGCCCTCGCTTGGGCGGTGCGATTTTTTTTTTTAACAGCTCCCAGATGACTCTATTGTGCAGCAGGGCTAAGAGCCACTGATGCAGATTCCGCTGTGGAAGTTATCCAACCCAAGCTCACTCCCTTCCTTCCAAGTACACCCCAGGAGATTCCTCTGCCTGTTCTCACACCAGAGGTTTCTGGGAGCCAGGAAATCAGGAGGCTTGGGAACACAGGGTGAGAAAGGAAGAGGGCTGAAAAGAGAGAGGTGCCAAGGTGGCAGAAGCAGTGTTCGGGGCTCTCCCTCCCCTTGCCACATGTGGACCGCACGCAGCTGGTGGACATAAGCCCACCTCCTTCTTCCGGGGCCTGACCTTGCAAGATGTCGGGGACACGGTGCTTGCAGTATCTTCTACCCTGGGATGAGAGAGGGAACAACAACACAAGTACTGGGGGCTCAGAAACTGAGATTGGGAAACTCTGGGCAGAAGACTAAGATCTCTGTGATTGCCTTTGTCCAGCCAGCAAAGGACAGTTTTAAAACTAAGTGACACTATGCTGCAAGGGGTGGGATACAATAACAAATATGATTTCACATGCAGAGGAGCTGGAGAGGCAGGCAGCTGCTCGCATATATGATGCAATCCGTTCCTGGTCACACCAAGGCCAGGGACTGTGCTGGCAGGACTTCTGCGAGTGTGTGCGTGTATGTGTGTGTGTATGTGTGTGTGTGTGAGAGAGAGAGAGAGAGAGAGACAGAGACAGAGACAGAGACAGAGACAGAGAGACAGACAGAGAGAGACTCAGACCTCCAAACCCCGATAATCCCAACTGCTCACCACAGAGCTAGGAAAGAGTAAGCAAGGCCCCACTTGGACCCCAGAACTCAGATACACAACCCCCCTCTGGGATTTAAACACCCCTGGTTGCTTAGGCAACTGGTGGGCCCTTCTGAAGTTTCTAGGCCAGTGGCCTGCTGGGAGAGGGGCCTGCCCGGCCGCTGAGCTTCTGCTCAGAGCTTCTTGGCCATCTGCCTGCCTTCCCCTGGCACGCTGGAGTTTCTGTTGTGCTCTTGGCTTGTTCCAAGCAGGGAATGTCTCCCTGCCTCCACCCCTCTTTCCGTCTGTCTCTCTCCCCAGATGTCTCAGGGCTTGTGGGAAAGCATGTTCTTACAGCCCAGCAGAGACTTTCAGAGACAGGCCTTCCCTTGCTGCTGTAGGAATCTGTTGCCCCTGAAACAGGAGGGGACCAACAGGAGAGTGGAGCTGCCCTGCCTTCTCTGATAGAGCAGCTGAGTGGCTCCGGGTTCCCCTTTGCACCACCAGGGGAATTCACAAGCATCTGGAACTCAGGCCCTTGCCCTGGGAACAGGCATGATGCAGGCAGGCGTGTGACATGGATGAGCTCCAGCTATGGAGGAGCAAGAGGCTTTCACATTCTCTTATGCAATGAAAATCCTCCTGTCACACAACCTCTGTTACCTGAAATTTTAGGTCTCTGTCTCTGTCTGTCTCTGTCTATCAGAAATTCAAACAAACTGAGCCTGGTGGTGCACACCTGTAATCCCAGCACTTGGGAGGCTGAGGCAGGAGGATCACTGAGAGTTCAAGGCCAGCCTCAACTGTATAGTGACACCCTGGTCCTAAAAAAAAGAAAGAAAGAAAAGAAAAAGTCAAGCAAAGACTTGAAGCAAGTGATATCCAATAAACAACCAACTTGCTGTGCCTCCCACCTCTCACCCCACTCCCTGCTGATCCATTGTGTGATCACTGCCACTCCTTGCTACACCCAAGGCAAGAACACAACTTCCAGGGATAAATGTGTGTACCTCTCAACTTTAAGAATAGTGTTTAATGAATTTGCACTCTGATCTAATATTCAGACCCAGCACTCCTGAAATACTGACTGTGGCATGGCTTTAAAACTCGCCGGGTGGGGGTGACGCTGGTGGCTGGGAGCAGGAATGCCCTACAGGCAGATCCTCCCACTGGAGGAGCTGGCAGGAAACTCCTAGCTGGAACAAATCCTCCTGCTGCAGGGGCTGCCTGCCACTCTCATTTTTAGAAACCAGAAAAACATGAAATGTAGAAAGGGTTCCAGTTCGACCCATCCCACCCAGGCCTGGCCTGAGGAAAACTAGGAAAGAGGCCAGGCAGGACAGGCCAGGCTCCCAGCGCTGTCCACTCCTGTGAAAGTCAAGGACCCTGCTCCCCAGCTCAGTACAGACTGAAGCAGCTCACAGCACACGCAAACTGAAATCTTTCTATACAGCTCAGCACAGAGGAAATCAGAATTATGTCAAGGAGTCAATATAATAATCATCCCAATAATAATAATGGCTCCAGAGATTCTTTTTATTATTTATTTTATTTTTTGAGTGTCTCACTACGCAGTTCAGGCTGGCCTGGAACACACGATGTAGCCCAGGCTGGCCTCGAACTCACAGTGATCCTCCTGCCTCAGCTCCCAAGTACGGAATCACAGGTGTGTGCCATCACACCTGATGACTGCTCCTGGGATTCTTGAACTACCTGTGCAACCTCAGGCAAATAATCTAACCTCTCTATTATAAAATGATGGTCTTTATATACTCTACCCTGGCCTCAGGCTTGTCATAAGCATCAGATGAGATCATGTGAAAGCTTTTGTGAAAATATAAAACTTGATTTGAAACCCATGTAACCTATTAATTCCAAAACAGATGCCACACCTAAAGTTTATGCCTGGTAGACAGTATCTTAGTTATCTGCTGATGACTAAATATGCAGGATTTGGTAGTATTTGCCATATTATATTTTTCTTAGGATATTCCCAAAATGCAACCAGGGATATATAAACAGGCTCACAGCAGATAACCAGTTATCACTGCATTTACCGCAGCCAGTGAGTGGCCACCTGGAGATGCAGTAGGGTCCCTAAAGGGTGCACTGCACAGCTCAGAATGGGTGGAGCAAATCTCAATTCAAATACATAAAACTCATATCTATTCTCATTGAATGCGGCTACTTCAATGATTTGTGAGCAGGCTATTCAATGAGTTCACAAAAACATTTCCCTCCAGCTCCAGCTGGCAAGATGTCAAGGCAAGAAAACACATTTTCTGTTCTCTCTCTTGCCCCTATCGGGGATGGATAACCCTAATTCTCACCACCCCATTTCCTTAGGCCATTCACAGCAATTGAATCGCTACCCATCCCAATGAGTCTTATGTAGACAATTTTAATGCACAGTAGCATCCATAATAGAACCATGTTGTGAAATTTCAGATTTACTTCTAATTCCGTCTTTGACAGACCAAATTGAAGCCACGGGTTATGCTCTGCTATGGCCATTTAACACTAGTGGGAAATCGAGGCGCCCTGTAGTTTGTGGGAGTTTCCTTCTCCCATTGGCCTCAGATCAGACCGAGGCATGTCTGCATCTATCTTGGTGGCTGTCGGTCCACAGGAAGGCCTTGTCTTTACTAGGAGAAGGGCATGGAGAGGACAGCTGGTGTTCCTGAGGTCCTGGAAATGCAGGAGATGAGAGGTGAGGACACTGTGTTTGTTCATTACGCACTGCAGTCAAGTACTATGCAGCTCAAAGGTGTTTCTCTAGATGCATAAAAAAGGCACAGACTCTACTCACTCATTCTTAAGTGACCAGGCATCCTCACAGTTACTTATAAATAAGATTATCTATTTACATTTTTTTGCAATATGTTTTCAGAGATGGTAGCAATATCACTATTAGTTATTATCTCTACTCTCATGACAAAACCCTGAGGTAATTATGATCTCTATAGATAAGAAGCTTAAAAAGATTAGGGAACCTGCCCAGTGTTCCACAGCTACTTTGTGGCCAGCAGATTCTGACCTACCCAGGCATTGTGGTACCCACCTGTAATACCAGCCCTCCAGAGGCTGAGGCAGGAGACTGGCTACCCAGTCTCAAAAAATAAAACAAAACAAAAAAAGCAAATTCCAACCCATGTGTATCTAATTCCTAAATCCAAGTCTTTGCTCTTTACCAGAACATTCACCTGCTTTCCTGAGTCAAGCAACCTTTGGGAAGAAGAGGGTTAAATTGAGTCCTGAAGGTAGAATATGACTTGGATTGCCTTGAATTGAGGCAGAAGGGCAGAGTGTACCCCAAATTGCCACGTTCATATCCCCAGGACCCCAAACACAGCCCACGACGTGAATGGATGGGTGGTGGGTAGGAAACAGCATATGAAGGTAGAGAGACAGTATCAGAACACAAGCCAGGGAAGCCGACAGGAGAAAGGGGAAGGGGAAAGGGACAGAGAAGCAGACTGCAGCACAGTGCTCATCCCATCAGGCAGGAGCCAGCGCGCTCCAAATCAGCAGAAATCACCACACAGGAGGACTGGCAGAAGTCTTCAGGGAGCAGCTTGACGTAGTTCTGTGAGCTGTTGGGAGTGAATTTCTCAAGCTGGATCTGCCCAGGCAAAGCTACAGTCAGCCTGGTGTCGATGTGCAGGTGAGGACAGGCAGAGGGACCAGAGTGAGAGAGGATGACCCTGGGGACTGCAGCAAGGACGCAGGAACAGGCTAGGCAGGGCATGGAGCTCCCGGTCAGAAGCAAGGGGAAGTGTCGAGTGTACAGTCAGGACTTAGTCAAAGGACAACACACATCTCTCGTGACTGAATCATTGACAGGAAGAGAAGAAGCGGCTCCTCTCATCTGCACAAGGGTACTCAGATGCAGAGATACTATGAAAATACTCAGTTCAGCTCTCCTGCACAAACAATTGCTTTTAAAAATCTTTAGACATGGTGATGCACGCCTACAATCCTAGTCTCGGAAGGCTGAAGCAGGAGGACTGCTGTGAGTTCGAGGTCAGCATGGACTACATAGTGAGACCTTGTTTCAAAAAAGCAGAACAAAGACAAAAAAAAAGAATCTCTGGTCATCAGGTCAAAGGAACTGGCTACTGGTCTGAGCAAGAAGATGGAAGTAATCTTCATGGGACTAAGAGGAAAAAAAGCTCCTCAAATTAGAGTAGTTCTTTTGCCAAACCTACATGATCCTCTTGCTAGTCAGACTCGTGAACCGAAAGGGGACCACTGCGTACGTTCTCCTTGGAAGAACCTCACAGTCGGTGGAGACCGGGTAGCCAGAAGCAAAAGCGTCTGAACAATGAGTTGGCTTTACTTTCTAGAAACAGGGAGAGCTCTGATCTTATGCCCTCTGCAAAGGTGAAAGGTGGCTCTTTGCATCTTCTAAAAAAAGGCTAAAACAAATGAGGTGTGATGGCACATGCTTGTAATCTCAGCCCTCTGGGAAGCTGAGGCAGGAGCATCACAAGTTGAAACCCTAGCCTGACCAACTTAGCACGATCCTAACTTAAAATAAAGAATAAGAAAACGGCTGGGGATTTAGTTCAGTGTAAATGCCCTGGGTTTAATCCCTTGTATCATACACACACACACACACACACACACACACACACACACACACAGGCACGCAAAATAGTAATAATAATAATGACCTATGAAGAGTGACTAGAATTCCAAATATTTGTGACTCAGCACCATTACTGTATCAGTACTATAACTATACTTTGGTCACTTATATCCACAAGGATTTTACCTTTAAGAAATGCACCTTAGGGGGCTGGGGATTTAGCTCAGCGGCATAAGCGCCTGCCTCACAAGCAGGCAGTTGTGAGTTCGATCCCAGGTACCAATAAAAAGGAAAAAGACAAAAAAAAGAAAGAAAGAAAGAAATGCACCTTAGGATGCCAAGAGGTTGATAGTATTTTTTATTTTATTTAATTAGTTAATTAAATTGTTTTTGGTGGGGAGGTCTCTTTGTGTAGTTCAGGCTGACCTGGAACTCACTAAGTAGCCCAGGCTGGCTTTAAACTCACAATGACCCTCCTGCCTCAGCCTCTGAGTTCTGGAAATAATGAACTCAGACCTGGCTGGGGTGGGTAGTATTCTACAAACAGTAGAGAGTTTGAAAGCCCCAGGCAGAGACTTTCATTCAGCCATTCAGCAAATATCAGACATCGTTTCTAGCACTAAAAAAAAATCTATCAGGTGAACAACACAAGCAATGCTGTCTTCATAGAGCTTCCTTTCTATTAGAGACAGCTAATAAATAATATAAAAGTAATATATAAATTCATAGGTTATAAGGGGATATGGGCCATGTAAAAAAGCAGTGGGTATCATGGGTGGGACAGTGTCACAATTTAAAATAAGGTAGCCAAAGCCTTATTGACATGGTGACACTGGGCAGGGAGCTGGAAGACACAAATGTGCTGCTCCTCAGTTACAATACAGGACCTGCACATAAAGTTTTCCTTAACAGTCAAGTCAAGGCAAAAGCAATGCATCAACTGGGCACAGGGCTGTGTGTTTGTAATGCCAGCACTTTAGGAAGCTAAGGCAGAAAGACTGAAAGTTCAAACCTGGCCTGGACAATTTAGTGAGACCTTGTCTCAAAATTAACAAATAAGGCCAGTATGATGGCACACGCCTATAATACTAGCACTTGAGGGTTGAGGCAGGTAGACTGCTGTGAGTTCAAGCCCTCCCTGTGAGTCAGTGCCATGCTCAGGCTGCTGTGGGGAGAGCCAGACGCCAGCCTTTTCCTGTCAGTTGATGCCTTTCTCAGACTGCAGAGGAGGAAAACAAGATGCAACGAGAAGCAAGACCTCCCTGCAAGTCAGCGCCATGTGTGGGCCACTGTGGTGAGAACGAGACACCAGCCCCTTCCAGCTGGTGGGCTGGAAGATAAGAAGAACCGAGGTGTCCCTCTTCCGCAGCTGTAAGTGACCAGCTGATCCAGAGAAACACAGGTTGTGATGATGGCTACTGAGGTGTATACAGCTTAATGCTTGTAGTGTTTAGAGTTTCACTGACTGCAGGGGTAAAGCCGGTGGTCTGACCATCTACTCAGTGGATAGCAATGTGCAATGTAGCATCTGTGGGGGATCTTCTTCTGAAGGTGGTAGCCATTGTTCATTCCCTATTATCTTGTTGAAGTCCTATATTCATTGTTTTGTTGGGTTGACTTTTATTCTGTTTTGTCTTGTTTGATTTTATTATATCCAATAGCACGGGCAGTTATTTCAAAGATAACAAGATATTTGGAGCCAGGGATTTAGCTCAGCAGCATAAGTGCTTTGCCTTGGAAGTGCATGGTGAGTTCGATCCCCAGTACCCATTAAAAAATAACAATAATAACAAGATACGTTATGGTAGCCATTTGGATTTATTTATCTTGTTTTGAAGTCTTTTATTTCATTCATTGTTTTGTTTTTATTGGTTCTATTTTGTTCTGTTTAATTTTTACTATATCTGAAGGTATGGGCAGCTATTTTGAAGACAAGAGACATTATGGTAACTATTGCTGACTTCCTATTACCTTGTTTTGAAATCCTGTATCATTTAAAATGTTTTGTTTTGATTGACTTTATTGTTTTATTTTGTTTGGTTTTATTCTTTTTAAAATAAAAATTTCAAAAAAATAAACTACATAGCAAGACTGTGTCTCAAAAAAACCAAAGCCAAACCAAAATAAAATGAAACAAAGCCTGAGGATATAGCTCAGTGTAAATGTCCTGAAATGGGTTCAATCTCTAGTCCTGCCAAAAGAAAAGAATAGTAAAGAGAAAAGAGAAGAGAGGCATTTGCTTATATCTGGTATAAGCAGAGCTGGGGAGGAAATGTCTTGTCACAAAGCTAATTAGAGACACATTCGCACACTTGCATTTTAATAACAAAAACAATTATAAATCTTACTTTTGCTGAGGCATAATGTGCTAAACTACTATCCTGTAAAGCCTTATTTTTGGAGACAGGGTCTCATAATGTAGTTAGGCTGGCCTCAAACTCATGGCAATCCTCCTGTCTCAGCCTCCCTAGTGCTGGGATAACAGACATGCATCTCCACGCCTGGCTTTAAATCCTTTCTATATGAGAAAGTTTCCCCTTGTTAAATTCTGATCCTACTTATTCATGTCTCTCTCCATGCACTATTCTCTCTCTGAAAACACAGTAACCACTGCTATCTTATCAAGATTAAAAACACAAACCAAATATTTGTACGGGATAATTCATAGCCACCAGCAAGTCTTAGCATTACTTTAGTAGTGTATGAGAGGAAGGGCTGCAGGTATCTCTGGGTTGGAGGGAATTTGGTTAGATTTTGAAAGATCCTGGGTTTGGTGGGCATCACAGAGGGAAAAAGAAAAAAAAGCTAATTTTAAAAGTTAAACTAAGAGCCAGGCGTGGTGGTTCATGCCTGTAATCCCAGCACTCGGGAGGCTGAAGCAGAAGGGTTACTCTGGGTTAGAGGCCAGCCTGGGCTACATAAACAAATTCAAGACAGCCTGAATTGTAAATTGAAATAAATAAATAAAAATTAATCTAAGTATTGTATGAAAGTTATCAAAATCCTCTTTTCCAGAAAAACAGTCAGCTGTCCTACTGCACCGCCATCAGCTTTTATCTCCCAGTTGATGTTATATTTATGACTTTTATCTGGAACAAAAAGAGGCTGGGGATTATGAATTAGATACATTTGACAGGTAACCAATGATAACAACTCACCTTGAAGTGCACATTGTGAAAATTGGAAGGCCTTGTTCCAGAGTCCAGATTATTAGAATATATTGATTTTTAAGACTTTGGAATCCCAAAAGTCTCTCACAGGTAGGAAGTGATCTTACTGGTGGACAGGTCAGGGGTGTGACTGGGAACAGAACCCACTTTGAGGAAGTTCCCCGCAGAGCTTCCCACATTCCTAAACTACAGCATGCATCTGACCAGCTGACGCATCAGCAAGTCCAGGACTCGCTTCTATCGCGTGGCTCCCCTGGGTCTGTCTCCTGCTACACAGCAGCTGGGTGCAAAGACACAGCCCCTCACCCTCCAGCCTTCTGCACCCGGCTGCCCCGATTGCTTCCCACTTCGCTCACCTAGCATGGCATGAGCTGCCCAGACCAGCATGTGCCGCCCCAGTGCCTAACAACTCATGCGACAGGAACTCCACTTCTGCTTTTGGGGATTTACTGACAATTGCATTATTTCCTTTTCTTCTCTTAAGCAATTCTGCTTGTGCAGAAAAACATGATCAACAAGTGACAAAACAGAAAAGTGATGGTAATAACCACACCAAACTTGGACAGAACCTCCTAGCAATGTGTGTTCTCGCAGAAGACTAGCAGAACAAAAACTATCTTCACAAAGAAACGGAAGCATGGCTTAACTTTTTTTTTTTAAAGAACTAAGAATCGAACTCAGGACTTTATACTCGCCCGGCAGGCGCATTGCTGCTGAGTTATAACCCCAGCGCAGCATAGTTTAATTGTGATTGAAACAGATAAGAAACAGTTCCTTTCTCAGGCAAAAATACCCCAGACTCCTGGGCACATTAAACACTGCAGTATCAGGTTAATGATATGTTAAATATGCTTGTTTCTTTCCCACGTCTTACAAGATCCTCGACTCCAGGCCTTGGTTTAGAGTAGGATTTCCCATCGAAGCACAGCAAGAATGGAAGCTTCCTCCCAGGCATTTTCTCCTTGACCTGTCCTCACTCTGGGTTCCATTCATGACTTTCTACAGCCCCTGAGCAAGCGTAGCTGTCCTGATAGCCTCCCCGTATGTGTAGATGAATTAATTGCAATGAGATGAAGTGACCAGAGCTAGAATTCAAGCCCTTGACTCCAGCTGATGTGTTTTTGCTCATCGTCACCCAAGCGATTCATGAAAGGCGGAATGACTGCCTGTTTTGTGGATCCCAACAATTCCTGGCTCCCCCAACTCCCCTCACTCCCTCAATGCCCAGGGAGACCTTTGTGCTGCTCTGGGGTGCATTCGTATCCAGCATCTCTTCTCTGTCCATTGCCAGAGCGCTGCCTCTCCGGCACAGGACTGATAGTCATGCTATTTAACTGGCTGTCCCTAGGCACCGGCCAATCAGAAAGAAAGCTGGCTTCCTGCTGGTCCACAAGGGTGCAGACAGTGAGGAGGTCAGAAGGGTCCAGTCTTCTGTAATTTGTGTACAGTATACAATACTTCCAATTTATTATTCACTTTACAAACACTCAGGGCCTACAATGGACAGAACTTGTGAGAAGAGCCAAGCCGATTTGTCCCACCTTACTTCCTCGTAAGGTAGGTAAGAAATGCTCATCAACAACTATAATAAAAATCAGAAAGTCATTTGTGTTTGAAGAGGAGTCGAGGAAAGTGAGTATGGGAATTGAAAAACAAAGGGTGGTAAATCAGAGAGGGCTTCCTGGAGGGGGCCTGGGGTGCCCGGGGCCCTCAGCTCTCTCCCACTATGTCTACAGCGGTCTGCATATCACTCGTTCCTCTCACAGCTTCCCGCCAACAGCCTCAGTTGAGCCGGTGCTGGGACCTAGGCGCACTCTGCCCACTGCATGTGTGCCCTCTGGGCCAGGAGCCAGGCAAGACCAAAGCTAGGCTGCAGCCAGCTGCCTCCGAGCATCCTGGGTTGCCCGCTGTACCCGGGTGGCCATCTGATCGTGTGGGCAGCGTTCAATGCCAGCTCCCCCCCAGCCCTCAGTGCAGTCCCTTACCCCTGGCAAGTGCCCGCTTGTTCTCTGGGGCTGGGAACAAAGTGGGGAGTGGCGGGCCTGCGAGTGGGCCCTGGACCTAGGAAGCCTTGCCTTGAGCAGGAGGGCTGGTCCTTCCCTACCTTTTGGCCACATCCTGTCCTCCCCCCCTTCCTGCCCTCCACTCCCCTTCTCCTCCCCTGTCCCAGGGGGCCACAGGACAAGGAACTCAGTTGAGGTTTGAGGTGGAAAAGATCTGAGAGGAACGGGAGCTGTGCAGCTGCTGCAGACAACGCTGACTGAGAGTAAAGGCTTTCCCTGAGGCCAGGGGCAATGGCATAAGCACCTGTGGCAAGAGTGAGTTTGATCCCTGGTACCAAAAAAACCACTGCTTTCACCATCACCTATACTGTGCAAGGGTCCCTTGTAATTTTAATTCAAGGACAGAAACAAAACCAGATGTGGTGGCACATGCCTAAAATCCTAGCACTCCAGAGTTCAAGGCCAGGCTGAACCACAAAATGAGACTTTGTCTCAAAACAAGACAAACAAATAAATAAATAAAATTTAAAAGGTCAGAAACTAGTGATGTGCTAGGTGGAGAGAGCATGGCTGAGGAGTTCCGATGATCTGCCCAACTCTCCTCCTTGTAAGATGAAGGCACAATTCCTATTTACCTACAACTGGTGATTTGACAGGGAGGCTCCTCAGGAGGTGAGTGAAAATCTGAACAGGCTTCTCTGCATCATGCAAGAAAGAGGTGTTCTGTGCTCCACGGCAGCCACCGCAGCCAGGATCACTCGCTGACCTCATGTCCTGCAGATTTCTGAGAACGGCGGACTCCTGTCCATCCTGCACGTGCACATCTGCCTTCTAATCTGCAACCTGGTTTCCTGAGAGAGCTCGCTGGCTTTAGAGCATCCTGTGTGTTCCTCCAGCCCCAGTCTTTGGACAAAGCCGCCGCCTATTGCAGCTTTTTGAACTGGAGTCTGGACTCATTTGCAGAGGCCCTGGATTCTGAAGAAGAATCTCTGTGTTTTTTGTTTTCTCTTTGAAGAGATTCTAAAGACTTTAACACGAACATCATTCACATCATCACCTTTTTACAGAGCACTCTGTTATTCATGTCAGTGGCTGGACAGGACCTGCATCTGTGACTGTGTTGGTCCAGTGAGCGCCTACTCTCATGTGTCACTCAGATGAAATGTTTGTCAAACTGAGACACACTCAAGTGTCTACAGATGCTCAAGTGTGTGAAACACTTTCCACCATAAATAATCTGACAGCTGGATTACACATCACTGTCTCGTAAATTTGGTCATGATGAATCGATCCTTTTCCGAGTCATCATAATCTTGAGTGAAGAAGCCCAGAACTTACTGGAACTGTAAAAGCTGAACCCTTTTATCCATCCTAGTATACTGTAAATTGGTGAAGTAGCCAGCCAGATAGTGTCCTCCTGAAAAGCTCACTTCTGTGTGATAATATATTACAATGAATCAGCCAGGTGAATCTTAAATTTGAAACAGAAGGGTTCTCTGATCCTGGGTAAGTTCCTTAATCTCTGCTCTCAACTTTGTAATATATGTGATATATGTCACTTACTGCTGTCAGTGGCATATATCACATATATTGACAGATATACATCATTGCACATTTGCATTTGCCCAAACCCCTAGAACATGCACCACCAGGAGGGGGCTCCTGGGAACCCTGGGCTTTGAGGATAACAGAGTGTCAATAGAGATTGTGCATGTATTGGGATGGGGTGTATGGGAAATCTCTCTACTTTCCTTTTGATTTTCTGTAACCTAAAACTACTCTAATAAAGTCTCAGAAGTTTCTTTAGGAAAACAATGCATCTAAGGGATTTCTCAAGTTTGAGTCACAGAAGCAGTAAGCATGCTTCTAGATACAAGGCACAGAAAATAAGATAACAGAGGGGATTCACTGGTTCATGTGATTGAAAATTCAGTAGTAGTTCAGCCTTGGGATTGCAATCCAGTGGCTCAGCACGAGTCTCAAAACCAGTTCCTTTCTGCCACTCTGCCCTGCCAAACACAGCACGGTCTCCACCCTCACTCTAGCTCTCCTCATGGGGATGGTATGGTTGCCAGAAACCTGCCAGCCCCACACTTCCTCTGTGAATGCTTCCTTCTATTCAGCATTCCCAGCACGAATTCCAAAGTTTATTCAGATTAGAATTCTCAGACCTATTACCCCATCACTATGGGAGGCCGAGGCAGGAGGATCACAAATTCAAGTCTAGCCAAATGCCAGGAAAGAAAAATAAGTACGTTAGGCCACATGTGGTGAAACAGATCCAAAATCCTATGACTTAGAAGATGAGGCAGAAGCATCACACAGTCAAGGCCAGCCTGAGCAGTTTAGGGCAATCCTATTTCAAAGTTTAAAAAAAAAAAAAAGCTGAGGATGTAGCTCAGTGGGTTAGAAGGGAGAACAGGGAGGGAAAGGAATAAGAGAGAAAGGAGGAAAGGAGAGGGGAAAGGGGCGAGGAAGGGAACAGGAGGAAGGGGAAGAGAGGGCGGAAAGGGGGAAGGAGGGAGGAGAGGAGTAGAAGGGGAGGGAAGTGGAGGAGAAGGGAGGGGAGGGAGAGTGGGGGAGGGGAGGGAGGTGGAGGGGGGAGATGAGGAGGAGAGGAGGGGAGGGGGAGGAAGTCAGACCTCCTTACTGCTCCACCCCCAAGCCCCCCCCCAGCGAAGCCCAGCCCCCTCGCGGTGCCCTCGCGGTGCCCTCGCTGGCTCGCTGACTCCGCCCACGCTGCTAACTTTAGCTCCGCCCTGCTGGCTCTCTCCCTGCCGCGCAGCCACCCCGGGCTCCTCACCGTTCCTGGAAACAGACCGCACGTGTTCCGCTGCTGGTCAGGGACTTCGTGCTGGCCGGCCCCTCTACTCTGCCGGAGGCGCTTTTCTAGACAGCCGGTTGGGAGCCGCGGTGCAGAGAACCCCGAGAAGGCGGCCTGCGGCGGCGGCCAGCTCTGCACTGCGGCCCGCCGTGCCTGCCCTCACCTCACCGCAGCCTGCTAGCTGCTTGCTCTAGGTATTGATTTACTGTTTTCCTCCAACTAGAATGTGAAGTTTGTTTGACTGATGTGTTCTCAGGCCTTAGTACTGTGTTTTTGTGCAAAGTGGCTACAAAAAAGAAAAAGAAAGAAAAGAAAAGAAGACTGGTGAATGAAAGAGTGAATGGAACTGGCTCCCGGCTGCAGATCTACATCTGAGTTCTTAGGACATGCGCAATGGCAAAGCTGCGAGCATTACAGAGCAGGAACAAGTGGGGTCCAAGTTTGGAACTTAAGTTGCTCTCCAAGAACTCCTTAAGGACCAACGGCTAATCAACAGGATTAGCGCCTGTGGTACTCATTTAACATGCTTATTCCTGTGCCACCACAGTCCAACCATAATCTCTAGGGAGAGAAGCCATAAATATGATTTTCTTTTTCGAGACAGGGCTTGCTGTGTAGCCCAGGCTGACCTCCAACTCGCTGACCTCTAACTCACAGCCTCCTGAGTGGTGGGATTGCTGACATTCACCATCCTGCCTGGCTTTCTGTCTTTTTCTTTCTATAAAAAAAAAAAAAAAAAAAAAAAGCAATGGTGGGGGGGGGTCCCCTATTCACTAGAACTGAGCATAGTGTGAGGACTGTATAAAGGCCTCAGGGGAACAACACAGCCTGAGATATAAACAGAATGTGGCTGAGCGAATCGGGATCTAGTGGAGGTATTAACACATCAGAAGAAAAGTCTTGGGGCTGGAATTTAGCTCAGCGGCATAAGCACCTGCCTTGTAAAGCAGGCAGTCGTGAGTTCGATCCCCGGTACCGATAAAAAGGACAAAATCTGGGGAGCTTTTTGCCCGGTACTGACCAAGAGATGACAAGGGCCAGGCAGCCCTGTGGTGCTCTACCCTGTGGAGCTGTCCTCTGAGCCAGCTGTGTGTTTGCACGGAGGGCTGGATGGCTGGGGCTCCCTGTCCCACAGTGCTGGGGGCTGGGAGTCTGGAATCCAGGTTTCGCAGCGGTGGCTCCTGAGGGCCCCAGGCAGCACTGGGCTCTCCGCCGGTCCCCTGGGTCCTGGAGGTGCTGCAATCCTTGGCATTCCTTGGCTTTCCCAATCTCTGCTTTCATCTTCACATGGTGTTCTTCCTCTGTGCATGTCTGTGTCCCAATTTCTCTCTTTATTAGGGCCACGCCCTACTCCAGTACAACCTCATGTTAGCTAATTACATCTGTGACAACTTTATTTCAAAATAAGGTCATATTCTAAAGTACTAAGGGTTAGGACTGGGAGGACACAGTTCCACCCCTACCACTGTCCATTTCTGTTTTGAGATTTTGAGATTGCCAAACAATTTTGGGGGGTATGGGTGTCTAGCTCAAGGGGAGAGTGCTTGCCCAGCATGTTCGAGGCCCTGGATTCAATCTCTAGCTCCAAAACAAAAGGACAAACAAAAACCCTGTGGTCATGTTGGCCATTTAATAATTAATCAACTTTCTGGTTACTAGACTGGTTCCCTGGGTGCCAAGGGCTCAGCAGTGCGAGTCCAGGAGAACATGCTGGAGAAGAGCGTCCCGCAGTGAGCAAGAGTCTGCTCACTCTCAAAGTCCGCAGTGAGTGAGGATGGCTCGAATCAGTTTGGAGAAGCTGGGCACTTTGATGCCGCAAGTTGTGAGAGCTACAAGACGGTGCTCATTCACCTATGAGGTCTTGCTGTGACTCGACTGTGTACTTCAAAAGTCCATGCATGGGAAATTTAATCCCAAAATTTATATGTTAATAGCAATGGAGCAGAGGCCTCCAGGAAGTTGTCTTGGTTATTTTCTCATCACTGAGACATGATACCCATCACTCACAACTCTAAGGCGGAAAGATTTATTTTGGCTCACAGTTTATAGAGGTTTCTGTCTGTAGTCAGCTGGCTCCTATGCAGGCTGACGTGGCAGAGGGCCTGGCAGAGGAGGACGGCTCATGGCATCACAGCGGGAAGCAAGAGAACCATACAGGGAAGAGGAGGAGATATTCTTCCAGGCCACACCCTCAGTAACCCACCCCTCCTCCAGCATCATGCCTAGCTATAAAGTCGCCAGTGCCCCTAATCCATGATGCACATCACACCCCCATGACCGGGTCTCCTCCCAAAAGCCCCACCATGAGGCTTTGGGTGTACATCCAGGACAGACACCGTCCCACAAGCGATAAGGATTAAATGAATCCACATGGATGGAGGCCCCAGGAAGGCGCTGGTGGCTTTATGCAAAGAGGAAAAGAGATCCTAGCTGGCACTCTGGTTGGTCTTGCACTGTCGTGCCCCCGCCATGTTGTGGTGCAGGACAAGGCCTTCGGATGCCAAGTAGATGCCAGCACCATGCTGGCAGACTCCTAGCCTTCAGAACCAGGAGACAATCAAGTACTGTTTCATGGGCCAGGATTGTAGCTCAGTGGCACAGAGCCTTCCTGACAATTGTGAGTTCTTGAGTTTGATTTCTGGTACCCCCTCCCACCAAAAAGACAAATACTGTTCCTCATCAATTACCCAGCATTAAGTGTTTTGTTATAGCAACAGAAATCAAACTAAGATACACTGCAGAATTGGTTGATTTTTTCCCTTGGACATTATGGATTCTCTGTAGAACTGCAAGAGGGTATATCACCTTAGAAGATTCAGAAAACTTCAGAAAAACAGAGAAGCCAGGAGACACCCTGCTTCCTCCCAGCCTCCACATCACACCTACTTTCAAGGGCCCAGGCCCAGCATCTTCAAAAAAGAAGCTGTCATAATATGTGACCTTATTAAAAGGGATTAGACTGCTGGGAGTGGGGGTGTACATGCATAATCCCAGGACTCAGGAGACTGAGGCAAGGAGGATCACGGTGTGTTCAAGGCGAGTCTGAACTGCATATAGAGACTCTGTCTCACTAATAATAGTAATAATAATAATAGAATAAAAATACTTGAGTCACAAGCAAAGATTCCTGGTATTTTACAACTGATGATCCATTCTTTCCCAGGCGTTCTGCAAAGGTGAAGTTCTGAGACCCAGGCTTAAAGACTTGGGTAAATAAAGCTGCCGACCCAGGGGAACATCTACCTGCTTTGACTGTGCTAACAGCACAGCCCCAGTTGATGCCTTTCATGTCTGGGAGCCTCCACCAAGAAGAAATGTCCTGATTTCAATTTATTTTATTTTTTAAACAAGAAGTTTATTTAAGCAACAAGACACTTGACTTAAAGGGAAAACTAGGAATCTGTTTTTTTAAAGAATAATTTGCCCTACATCTAACAGCTATGTACAAAAAAAGTTGCAAAATTGTCCTTGGTTTTACAATGATAAGTGAAAAACATTAAGATTCCCCAATCAAACAAGATATATAAGGATTTTTGTGTTGTTTTTTCTGTTAAAACAGTGGGAGCAAAATAACTTCACTGGAATATAAAGATAAGAGCTGATGACCATTCCACTAATGGAGAAAGGGGATTATTTTCACAGAACCAGTAATTCCTCACTTCATCTCCATTTAATGTCAATCAAAACACATTATTGGCCATTTAGTAAAATAAACTGCAATATGCTCATGCACATACATTAGATACTTTATGTATAATAAAGGAATGGGAAGGGGTGAATGAAAGACTAGAGAGAACTGGATGTGGTGGAACCAGATGGTGGTGTTCTTGTTGAGAATGTATGCTTGATCTGTAAGAATGGAGTTCTGGAGTAGAGTTGGTACAAGTTCCCTTTTTAGTAGACACCTCCTGTCTGCTGCTGGAACACATCAACTGTATCTTCATCTTTCAACTGTGCAGCTGTGCCTGTTTCATTGATTGGCTGTCCATCAAATCAGAATCTGGTCTGCCTCATTGATAAACCCTGTCGTCACAGTAGGCTGCCGTCAGTTTACTAAGTGATGTGTGTCTCTTAGTCCTAAAGTGAACTGCAGAACCATCCTGCCCGGCCACCTCCAAATTAATATGATCGTTGTTCTCGGTCTTGACTCCCTCCTTGGGGTGTTCATCGGCCACAGCAAGTTCCCAAGTCGTCTTACCTGCTGCTTCACATAGATTTCAGTTTAGATATTCTTGCTTACTATATCCTTTCCTAGCTCCATCAAGTATCTTTCAAGTTCTGTGTCCTTGAGAAAAATACAGGGGTAAGATTTAACTGGAGAGTCTTAGAAACTTCAAACATTGCCACAAACAGGGAAAAATGTTTACTTAGATTATCTTAGACTTTTTATCAATCCACAGGTTCGGTGATGGTTGCTTCAGCTATGTAATGTGAGCTTTGTGGGCCATTAGCATTGACTGTATGCTTGACAGCTTTAGATCCAGGTCAGGCATCTTTGAAACTCAACCCATAACAGCCAACGTCAGAGTGCAGTGAGATTCCCAAATTCTTGGGGTGGACCCAGAAATGTAATCTCGAGAAACTGAAATGCAGTAGAAGCTCTTAGCAGAGCACTGCCTAACACCTCTCCGGATTAACCTCGGATCTCTGTCCCTCTCTGACAGCCCCTCTCCCCGCCCCACCCACCCTGCCTGCTAGAAGGCTGCTCAGGAACATGGCGGTTTTCAAATTGGAGGTCCTTGGACAGATTTACTGGAGTGAAATAAATTCACTGGGTCATGACCAGCATTGTAAAAATGAAGCAACAGTACAGTTCAGCTGAGTCACTTGTTTAGACTCCGTTATTTGTTCTTAAGCATGTCTATGCCTATTACTTAAAACAATGAAATGTGAGCACCAAAAAAAAAAAAAAAAAAAAAAAAATCCCTCGAACCAAAAAACCTCAGATTAGGAAAATAAAGTTAAGTGCTTTGGGAAGACTATAAAAGGCCTCTAAAAAATAAACAAGAAAAACTGCTGACAAATGAAGTCATGGGCTAGAAAACTATAAGATTAGGAAAATAAACTTCAAAGGCAAACAGAACTGCATGCTGAGATTGTGGCTGTTTTCTCACTGTAGGAAAACAAAGCATAGAAACCATAAAGCTAGAGTGAGAAGGGTGGGGCTAATCTATGCCAAAAAGGGAATTTCAGATGACGACACACCGAACCTGACATCTACTGATGGGGAATGAATGTACAGTTATGTGGCTTATGCAAAAATAAAAATTTGGAGGAATGTTTGTTTTATAAATCTCAATCACACCTGATACAAAAACTAACATATTTGTAATACTTTTCTAGAGTAACTCGATAACACATACAAAATATGTATATACAGCATGTATTCCAGGTGTAGAAAAGATCAAAAGTATAAAGCAGGAAGGGAAAAATCACTCAAAACCCCACTACAGTGAGGTATCCACTGTAGCACAGGGTGCGTTCTCATCCGGTGGTTTTTACTTTACATAGAGCTACACGGCGGTGGGGGGCGCAAACCAAAGGCGCATGCGCCGCAGCTGGCACACGGAGCTGTCTCGATCCGCACACGAGCCAGGCCGGCCCAGCAGCCTTGCATCAGTTGTTTTTTTTTTTTTTTTTTTTTTTAAAGTAAAACTTCACTATTCAGATTTAATTGCAGTGCTGGTATTTGGTGATAAATGAGTGGGTTTTGGGTTGCAGTTTGGGCACTCGGTCTCTGAAAGGTTCAGAGACTTGTAAGCTTCTGCCTGGCTGTCCCGCCTGCAGGTATGTCCACAGAGGACCCTAGAGGGGGCGTGGGGATGAAAAGGAACAAGAGACACAAAGGGTGGAGACAAGATGAAGTCCAATTAAGTCTCGTTTATTCACGGAAGGAGAAACAAATATATAGGGTATCGATGAGGAGGAGGGATTTGGGTTCTGAGACAGCAGCCGGTAACTTAGCAACAGTGGCAAGACCAAAGGTTATAGGTCAATTCAAATTTCCCAGCACGGCTCATAAGGCGGGCTGACTAACATAATTGCTGAATAGGCCAAACAAGCTAGGTAGGCAAGGTGCTGCTTAACTACCAGACTTAACTCCTAGAGGGAGCTAAGGTGGTGCGGCCTGCAGATGTTAAGGTGGCAGCCAACTACAGGGCTTCCCACACCTGGCAAGTATGAAGTTGTGAGTTTGAAATCCAGTACCAAAAATAAAAGGAATATGACCTGTGTGCAATGTACTGAGCTAGTGGCTTTAAGTATATTTAGAAGTTTCTATGTTTGTGGGACATGGTGGTGAATATCTGTAATCACAGTTACTTGGGAGGCTGAAGCAGGAAGATCACAAATTGAAGGATATCTAGGGTGACTTTCTCCAAAAAAAAAATTAACTGGTCAGTAGTCGCATGTCCCTGAGTTCAATCCCTATCTCTGAAAGAAAAAGTGACTATGTTTAAAATATGTAAAGATAGATTGAGGAAACTATTTATATACAAAGGAAACATACTGTCAGGCAACCTCTTTGTAATGAGTTAGGAACAGGGAAAAACCGAGGGCAGCTTAGGAGAAAGAGGGCTCTTGACTCTGCTAGATAAGACTAGATGGTTTGAATGTATTTCCCAAAGTTCATGTATTGAAAACTTACTGCTCAATGCAACCATCTTGGGAGATTGAAAAACTCACTTTTCTTTGCTAGGACAAAATACCCAACACCTACAACTTACTTTGGCTCAAGGTTTCAGAGGGTTCAGTCCATAGCTGGCTGGTTCCAGGTAGAAAAGGCCCTGTGAAAGGGCATGGTGGGGGAACTGTGGCAGCCAGGAAGCAGAGAGAGGGGACTAGCTTGGAGACAAATACCATTCTGGTCACACTCCCAGTGGCCTGCCCCCTCAGGGCAGACTCCAGCTCCTAGGGGTATGCTCAGCTAGGCACTCAGCAGTATGTTAACCCACTGGTGAGCACAGTAGCCCCTTATGACTGATCCAGTCAGCTTCTGAAATACATCAGACTTTGGGGGACATTTGAGATACAAATCATAAGTGGAGCCATGTTGGGCGCAGGCGCTCAACATACCATACCCCACCTGGGACTAAGGACCACGTCAGCTTCCGCAATGCGTTACATCCCTCTCTAAACTAGCCACCTCGTGCTCACCTCGTGCTCACTCCGTATTCGCCCCGTGCTGACTCTGTGGCAACCCCTGATTGGCCACAGCTGGGTATAGTAGCCAGAGCCTGCGTCCCATTCCCGCCCTGCTTCCTTGTGGCAGCCTGTGATTGGTCACGGCCAAATATATAAACCAGAGCCCGCGTAAATAAAGCGGCAGTTCCTGTTACCCACAAGAACGTCCTCTGTCTCATTGGGGGGCTGCGCCGGTCAGAGCCATATCAAAGGTAGTTAGGTCATGAGAGTCCTGTCCTTATTAATGATTATTGTTCTCGTGGGAGAGTAGATTATCATAAAGAGTGGCTTTTCTGTCAGAGTGGGTCTACCCCTCTCTTGCTCCCTTATTCCCATCCTCTTTGCCTTTTGCCCTCTTCCCGGGGTTGGCACAGCATGTGGGCCCTTACCAGACACCTGCACCATGCTCCTGGTCTTTTCAGCCTCCAGGATCGTGAGTCAAATTTCTTTATAAATCATGAAGGCTCAAGAATACTGTCATAGCAACACAACACACGCTAAGATACTGGGTAGGCTCTACTTAAATAGTTTCATTCAGTCCTCTAGTCAAACTTGTGAGGGTATTATTTTTATCACTCCAATTTTACAGTCACACACAGTGTGGTAAGAAGGTTAAATAACATTCAGCAAGTCTTAAAACTAGTTAGTGAAAGTCTGCCTCCAGAGTCAGGCTCTCAGTGCAGCCTTCTAGGAGAAGCCCAAAGGCCCAAGGAGAACGCACAAAGAAAGGGGCATCCAGTCAAGTGTTAGTAGAACATGTCTGAGTTTGTACCCTGGAATTGGGAGTGGAGGGTAGGCGAGAAGGAGAACAAACACAGCGCGTATCTATTTTTAAGCACCCAGGGGCTCAGCTTGGGCAGGGCGGCACAGAAGGCCAGGCTGGTGTGGAGCGCTCCCATGGCTCGGTGCTGAGTGGCTGTCTTAGTCACTTTTCTCTCCGCTAGGGCAAAATACCTGACACTCACAGTTTAAGGGAGGGGAGGTTTATCTTGGCTCACATTTCAGCCCATAGTTGGCTGGCTCTGAGGCAAGAGGCAAGGCAGCTGGGCAGTGAAGTGAGGAGCAGGAAGGGAGTGAGCACTTGCTGGTCACCCCCGGTGACCAGCCTCTTCCCACCAGACCCCACTTCCTAATACAAGTCAGCCATAGCCGCATAACCCCATCACCCAGCCCCAAAACCTGCCTACAAACACATGCAGGGACATCTAGAGCCCCTGTCCTGTGGGCCCTGTCCTACTGAGCACCACCCAACTGTCCCCAGGAGTCCCCAGAGGGTAGTGAGGAATCTGCTGAACTGTGTGCACCCCAGCCCCATCATCCTCAGCTCTGCGGGCCCAGGCCACAATGCCCAAGACACCCTCTGACCTTCCTTTGACCTCTAGGGAGCTGCAGGCAGTGATGTCTGGGCCCCACACCCAGGTTTGCTGTTTGTAGACCCAAAATCTGCACAAACAGCATGTGGCATGAGTGGACAGGACCCTTCTGCATCTCACTCAGGACCAGGAAAGTGAGGCGTGCGTGGACCTAGCAGCTGTGCCTTCCTTGGGAGTCCTCAAGACTTCACTAGGAAGCCAGGCACAGTACACAGGCCTGTAATCCCTGTGAACAGGAGGCTGAGGCAGGAAGATCTGGAGTTCAGGCTAGTCTAGGCTACACAGAAATTTCAAGGACAGCCTGGACCAGGTAGCTCCAGCCCCACCTCAGAAAACCAGAAAGAAGAGAAGTCTTTGCTAGACAGCAGTAGAGTCACTGCGTCAGCTTGAGGGCAGGAGATTAGGACCCCAACACTCTATTTGACCAAAAAACTAAATACTGTGTGTGTGATGGGAGCGGGGTGGCAGGAACATCAGATCTGGAATAGATGATTTAAGCCCAGGCATCGCCTGGCCGACTCTGGGAGGCAGGCAGACAGAGCAGTCCCTGCACATTTCATGTCTAAAATGAAATAACAGTTCCTTCCCTCAGGGTCATTGTAAGGAGAAATTGAGATAATGCATGTGACAATGTAAACTACTAAATACCGTACAAATGCAGGTGTTAGCTCTTCAGAGATATAGGGTCCAACGAAGAAAAAGAAATGTGATAGT